>NC_046312.1:88766205-89391205 GCF_009819535.1 Lacerta agilis
AAGTCCAATAACATTTGTAGGTGTCCAGTCCCACCTCCTCATCCCTGCCTCAAAGGTCGTCACAAGATTCTTTAGTTCTTCGTGCTGCAACAGACACAGTCTGCAATGCTCACTTACCCCTAAGTCCCACTGAACGCAGCAGGACTTACTTCTGAGTATACAGGTCTAGGATTGTACTGGACAGCTAGCTACTCTTCTAGAGATCATCGTCATCTTATATATGTCCTTCCGAGGAAGGACAGCTCATTCCTTATATTCCCCATCCCTCCCTCCACTGACTTCTTTCACGCATGATGATCCTACTGCATTACGAACTGTGTCTCCATTACATATCAGTCCTGGTAAATGCTAGTGAGACACCGGATATACTATATAAAAGAGATTAAATTCATATGAATTCAATGTAATATTGTCAATCTGAGGAGAAATACCAGTATGACAACCAAAGGCACAGAAACACTGAAAAGCCTAATACAGTGGTACCTCGGAAGTCCAACGGAATCCATTCTGGAAGTCCATTCGACTTCCAAAACATTCAGAAACCAAGCTGTGGCTTCCGATTGACTGCAGGAAGCTCCTGCAGCCAATCGGAAGCCCCGTCAGACATTCAGCTTCCGAAAGAACGTTTAAAAACTGGAACACTCACTTTCGGGTTTGCGGCATTTGGGAGCCAAAACGTTCAACTCGCAACGCGTTTGGGATCCAAGGTACGACTGTAGTAACTGGAAGGGTTGACTATCACAAGTAACATCTTTTTTTTTTTAATTGATTATGTTCGAAAATTACTTATAGCGAATAAAAACATATTACCTTTGCTTGCATGCTTGACAGTAGGGATGGAGAATCTGTGGCGCTCCAGATCTCGTTGGACAACCAACTCCCATCAGCTACAGTCAGTATGGCTAATAGAATGGGGATGAGGGGAGGGCCATAGGTTTCCAATCCCTGCTGAACCAAAACTCAAGGGTGGGAGTTTCCAGTTGTCTCCCCAATATGATCACTTTTACAGAGTATCTCTACCACATGAGTTAGAATTGAACTTGTTTTAGAGTGTTTATTATTGTTAGCTGCCTTTGCTAGATGTATTTTTTTACTCTAACATCACAATACAATTAATCAAGTTTACTGTAACAAAAAAGGCAATATTTGAGATTTTGAGCCAAGAAAGGGTTCATGAAAGATTCCAGAACTTGACTTGAACATAACCAAGCAAATATATCACTCAAAGATACATAATTAAGTATTCACCAACTAAAATGGATCATGTGGAACAAGGAGCCATGGAATGCTGGAGCCACCTGAACCCACCATGTGTAAACATGCCTCATGCCTTTCCTCCATCCTTCAGACTTCTCCATGAAACACAAAGATACACATTCATTCAGAAGTCTCAAATCATCAAATGCACTAGTTCCGGCTCTACAGCTTACTCAACACGGCTTTGTCCCACTCTGCAGCAATTATGGCTCATATAACCAAATTTGAAAATTCAAGGGGGCTTTGAGTGGAAATTCTCACAATCATGGTCATGATGCATGTTCCACAATAAGATCACATACCAGTTTGTGACATAAACATGCTTTTTGGGCAAAAGATCCAGATGGTAGTGGACTATAACTCCCATCTATTCTTGACCATTGGCCATGCTGATGAGGACTGATGGGAGTTGGAGTTCACTAACATCTGGAGGTCACAGATTCCCAACCTCCAGGATAGACCATAATGGGCTAGATTAGTGGTTCCCAATTGGCTGGCTACTGCAGACCCCCTGCTTTTGAAAATTTTGATATCTCTGTGATAGGTTTGCTAGGTGAATGGTGTCATGGATCCCCTGGGTGGTTTAAGTGGACCCCCTGGGGTCCGCAGACCACCAATTGAGAACCACTGGGCTAGATGAATCCTGGGTCTAACTCCATATGTTTAATGTGCTCATGAGAATAGTCTACACTACCACCTTCAATTCCTGCAGGAAAAGAAAGATAGAGGGGGAAAGCACTTCTGCCACAACAAACCCCTAAGACAGCAATCTTAAACATATCAAGACACTAAAGCCTACTTGAATCAAAGCACATTGCTTCTGAGTAAACATGATTAGAAGAGGTCTGCAAGAAATACAGCGGTACCTTGGGTTATGTTACCTTCAGGTAACGTAATTTTGAGTTATAAACGCGGCAAACTAGGAAGTATATACTTCCGGGTTTCACCGCACGTGCATGCGCAGAAGCGCTCTATTGCACTATGCATGTGCCAGGAGCAGCGCCTCCAGATTCAGACTTTTTGGGGTAAATACGGACCCCCGGGACGAATTAAGTTCGTATCCAGAGGGTCCACTGTAAATACAAAAGAGAGTGCAATTGTGGTGAGGCTCCTCCCTAAAGAGGCTGGGGAGAGTAGTGTCACGCTAACACGTACACATGCAGAGTTGTTTTCTTATAAACTAAGCACCTTGCCCAACCCAAGAAAGGATTATAAACCCACTCCTACACACACAGCCACAAAAGTTGACATACCTGCTGCAGGACATGGAATTGATAGAGGACAATACTGTTGTTTCTTTCAGCAATCACAGATAAGTCAATCCAGATAATGTACCCTTCCCTATGCTCTTCCACATTTTGGCCCCCAACACTTGAAATATTTGGGGAGGGGAAATGCAGGGCTCTTTGGGTCTCCCAGATTCTTCCTGCCCATGTATCATTCACCCATCCCAGATAACATGCATGAAAGGAGTAGAGGGTGTTTCTTGTAGGGTAGCTGACCACCACTGCTTCTTCAACCTCTCCCCCCTCTCCCACACATAGATGATCAGTCAATGTGTGCCCAGCCACATAATAGGCTTTGTGGCAGAGGAGCATGGCTCAAGTCATTCTGAGGGCCACTTCTACATTGCTAATATAGCAAGAAATCTGCATCATTGCTTCAACTACATACACACTATTTGTGACACACTACAACCCATTCTCTATTGACCTCTTCTCTCTCTCCACCTCCATTGCAGGGCTATCTACAACCCATGCTTGCTGCTCAGATTCCTCCTCTGTGCACCATGTCTAGCATGCACTCACTCTCTTCTGTCTGCATCCTAATTCATAACCTTCTGTTTCCCCCTTCTTCTGCATATCAGTTATCTCCTCACACTCCCACAGCTCTCTTTGCACCCCATCTGTTATTCCCCCACCCCTTTCTCTTTTCAAGGGCTGGCCCACAGATAAGCCTGGCCTGGAGGGGGGAGGGGAAACAAGTGCCTGGAATTATACCACCAGGGCAGGGAGTGGGAACCTGTAGCCTTCCAGATGTTGTTGGACATGAACTCCCATCAACCTCTGCCAGCATGGTCAACAGTCAGGGATGACAGGAGTTGTAGTACAGCAACATGTGGGGGCCTACAGCTCCCCATCTCTGCACTTAAGGGGAGACAAATAAGAGTGGTGTGCCCTCCACCTATAAACTCAATGGTGTGTAGGTATGATTATAGGATACTTCTGCAAGAACAAGTTCAAAGGCAATAATAAGCTATCCAATCCATATGCAGGGGAAAGGACAGTTATCTTTTATCTGGGAAGCAGGCTAGCCTTGCTGACCCAGAACAGCTATGGAACTAGGCAGCTGTAAGCCTCAAGAGGAACTCCACCATCACCACCATTGAACCATAGGTTTGTTCTTTTTAAAGAATAAGGAGTTATATGCACTGGAGAAAAAAAAAGAGAACAACATTCTTAGATTAATTTAAATAGTATGACATTGGAAGACAGTAGCATCTCTTGTGTTTATCGTTCGAGTGGTACTTTGAAGAAACACTCATTCTCTTACAGAGTTGAAACAAAAATCATTTCAAAACACACATAATATGGCATGGCAGGGGAAGCCATCTTTCTCATCCATAAAGATGTCAAAAGGGCCTATATAACAGATGCTAATGTAATTTCTGTATATTGTACTGTACAGTTGTGACACAGTGTTCACTACTATAGTTGATGGGGGGAGTGGAGACAGTCAAGAGATCTTATTTTGGAAACATTGTGGCTCAAGGATGATAGACAAAAAAAGGAAGCCAAAACTGACAACTATAAAAAGCTACATATATACACAGTCACACCAGCTGAGAGATCAAACATCTACCTTCCTGAGAGAGGTATAGTTCTCCCAATTGCATAGCAAGTGAAGCAGATCATCTGTAAAGGCTCCAAAACAGTGGAAGTAGTTTCTGTGATAGAAACACCAGAGGCCCAATAGGAGACACAATCATCCCCATGTTCCCCACACCAAGCTAAACTTTTTTTGCAAATTGTTTTATTGCAACATCTTCATTTGTGCACTATTGATAACCACCTCACTGAAATGATCAAGTTCTGAGATGAACGCTCTGAGAATTGATCCCTGTGCTGTGCCCACTGAAGGCATCAGAAAGTTTCATATCATTTCATATATTTTTTATATAAAACTGGGAATTATCGATTGATGGTAACACCACATATATTAATCCACATACCTAGCACACACAGATAAAGGCTGCAATAATAGGACAAAGATACCTATGCGTTTTGGAGAAACTGAAATAACGAAAAACAAAAATTCCCAAAGAGCCAGTTAGGGAAAGATATCCAGGACTAAGGTGGAAACAGAAATGTATCCTTTTATATGGCAGCACAGGCTTGCCTTAATCACAGATTTAAGCACAATAGGGAGAGGTGGGGATAAAACAAAAGCTGCATTTCTCTGGTCTTTCTTTCTCTCAATGTAGATTACAAACACATGGAGAAATTCAGAGGCTCCTCCATAGGTCACCCAACCCACCCTTCCCAGCCTATATAGATGTACCCACCCCGCACTAATCCTTACGAATCTGCATTGTTCGAATATAAATCTCAAAGAGATGGGGCTAGAGCAGGGGGAGATATCCCTCTAGCAGGTCACTTTCTTACAAGAGTTTCCCCCCACCCACAAATATCATGCTCGTCCATTGTGCCGGCGCTCGAGATCTTTCCCCTGTCCTACATGCGGAGAAGACTGAAAGCGCGACCTCTGAAAAATAAAGAAAGGAGCCAAGATGCGAAGCCAAAGCAATTTTGTCCCGCCCACCCCGGCAGTCTTTCACCTACAGAGGATCCCTCTTCTCGCTCATCATCCCCACTCGCCATCCACGCAGCTCTGCAGCCGACGGATCGCTCCAGACAATGCTCTCCCTTCCCGCTCCTCACCCGCACACCGCCCTCTCCCTCTCTCCCCTCCCCCTCCAAGCCCCCTGCCCATGCAGATCCCGGGCAACATGACAGTGCAAGGGCGGGCGGGCGGGCGTGAATACCTGGTGGCGGAGGCGGTGGCGCCGACACTGGAGGCGGGCGCAAAGGTATTTGGACTCCTGCACGTCCTAAAAGAGGCATTCAGACGAATGGGAGCAGCAGATGCCTCTAATCCCCGCTGCTGCTGCCGCTGCTCCTGCTGCTGCAATGCATAGCTGATGCTCTTCTCCGCCCCTGTGTTGCCGATAAAGCTGCAGCTTGGGCTTGGTAAGAATGGAACCTCGGCGCGCAGGCGCACCTCGCTAGGAAAGACTGAAGTGGGGGGGGCGGTGCTGCACATGCGCCGTAGACCAAGGCACAGGAGCATGTGGTGAGCATGCGCCTCTTGTTTCTGGCTCTTCTAGGGACCATCACGCATGCGCTGCCCGAGTCCCTTCCCTGGCCGACGCTCCCACCGACAGTCATAGAGGTCCGTCAAAGGCTAGATAGAACCAAGGCGGGGGGGACATCTCTATGGTGACGTGAATCCGATACAGAAAGGCGCGGGGCGGAGGGATGCAAAGTGTGTAGCTGAGGCGATGAGCTCACCGCGCGTTCTACGCATGCGTTGGCCAGCCGTATTCTAGTAATGACGTATGTTCACAAAACGGCTGCTGCATTCCTTGATTAATATTAATAAGAGGACGAGAGGGGAGGAGTTACGGAATGGGGATGAAGGCTGAGCGCGCCGGTCTCGGCTTCCGGGGTCAAAGGTCAGAAGAAGGCAATGCAGTATTATTTCAAAATAATTAGGAAAAGGGGTGGGGGCGGGATTGCGTCCTAAAGACACACACTGTACTGGGTAGCTTCTAAGGAAGTAATATTTCCTCCCCCCTCCCCGTTATTATTCCTGATTACCTGTTGAATTTCTGCCTGTTGTCCTAGTGTTAAATGCACAGAAGGAAAAAAAGGTAGCCCTATTGCAGGAATAGTGAGGGCAGCTGCCCCTCCAGAATCCTATGGCACCTTATAGATTAACTGCAAAATGTGTATACATGTCTATTCAGAAGCGTCACTGTAAAAAAAATTGATTGTTTGTATTTGGTTTGCCGATACCATTCTGCAAAAGTGAAGAACAATTGTGGATTGAAGTTTAAAATAGAATAGAATAATTTATTGGCCAAGTACATTTTTCAATATACTCAGAATTTGCTTTGGCTACATTACAATGTAAAATACATTATACAAACAATGGTAATTTACAGAGCAAGAGCCGAGGCTGCCCTTCTCGGCGCCTCTTAAGCTGTGTTGGTGAGTGTAGGCCTGCCTCCTAGGCCCGATGGAGTTGGCCGGAGGAGGGAGCGGTCTTCCCAGACACTCACAGCAGCAGCAACAGAACCTCTTGAGGTGAACTCAGGGAAAGGACAAAACTAAACTGAAGGGTGATAGTTTGTGTCTTGGAGTTCCCTCAGGAGGGGCTAGCGGGCGGAAACCCTGGTATTGCCACAGAGTTGCTAAGAGGGCTTAGCTAACTGATATAGGGAGGGGATCTAATAAAGAGAGACCCCGAACTGTAGGCAAAGGAGAGGTTAACCCCTGAAGCCCAGAGCAGAGGATATAACCGGCCACGGCCGCTGGACAGGAAAACTCCCGTTACTAAGAAATTCCCAGATTATTAATAAAAGGGAAGTGAAATAACAGACGGACCTCAGAGGGACAGGTGGGGTGCATTGTAATTTGACCCAGAACACCTGATTAAAAATTCACTTAGTAACGAGGGGAGAGTCTGAAGTGGAGGTTCGTCGCATTAATTGATGTTTTAATAAACAGTTAACCATTTAAATGATCTAATAAGGCAACTGTGGTTGTACTTGGTTGCAATGAGTTCCTTAATGATAGCCCTTGTCCATCATTTCCCAGATTAAGAGGTACTGCTGCTGATTGGAACTTACTGAGGATTGCTCATACAGAGAGGCATCCTAAAATGCTTCCATTTTGCTCATTGTCTGCCTGCCCCTCTGCTGACTCTGTTCCAAGCCATCAAAAAGAACCATCAAGAGGAAATCACTGGAATGGCCAAGTCATTGACCTAACAAAAGACAGAGAGAGAAGCCATCAGCAAGACTAAGACTCTGTGCCCCATTCTGAACCCTGCATTCAGTAGTTAGCAATGGAGGATGCCAGAGAGGAGGAGGGAAGTTCCAGGTTTGCAGTGGGGAATGATGTAAGCAAACAGAAAAAATCAGTTTTGCAAAGGGGGTGTGTGCATGTGAATGCTCTGTACTCTAGGCTCAGGTTGTATATATTTGTGAATAAACCATATATCATAAAGATGTCTCTGCTGTGCCTCGTCCAATAAAACCCCACAGACCCTGCTAAGTGTACCTGATACCCCTGGAATCTTGCACTGCTCAGAAATTGGGGTGTCGTGTAACAATATCCTCTGCCCAGATCTCTGTTAGTGGGAACTGCATGAATGGGTGGTTAACTTAGAAGGGCCATAACCTTGTGACTATTGTGTAATTTGCCACCACAGGAAAAGTAACATTTAAACAACAGTCCTAAACAAGACTTACTTCTGAGAAGGCATGCATAGGTTTGCAGTGTTAGTTTGTGCAACTTCTGTACATTGGAGATACGTGAGGAAAAGGTCAAAAAGATTCATTGTAGAAATGCAAGTACGGTCTCTCTTACTCTAAAAAAAACTAGAATGACAACAGTATGCTGAATTTTACACTTTTCTATCATGCGACTCCTGTTGCTGTGAAGTACACTTTTTCCCTTAAAAGATTTTCACACATCCCTAGCTTTTTTTAACAGTTCACTACAAAGCACGGTATATTGATTATTCACAAGTCCCAAGCTCAAACTGCATAAAGAAAGCATGGATTCAAATGAATCTTGTTATGCCATATCGTTCATGCGCCACACGTCACAATGGTGTGAATGGTGCACTGAGCATTCCCTTTACACACATCCCAATAACCATAGACAGTGTGGTTGAATGATTTCTGAAATTCATTTGTGTCTTAAAAAAAAAAAAGTATTATCAAGTGCCCCTTGGAAGAGACAATTTCAGCTGCTGTGTCACACTGTCAGATTGTGAAATAACTGCTGTCACTCAAAAAGAAGAAGAGACGTTGGAATCATGGTAGATAATGCCCTAAAAATATGAGTACAGAAGACTGCAGCTATTTAAAAAGCAACAGTGCACTACTGTTTTACTTATCAGATATAAATAATACAGAATATAAACATCCTCCATTAACTGTTAATGGAAATGGTCAAAGTGGGGGCAGGCATGGTTGGATATTCCCATTTCAACTCCATTCATGTCTATGGTGAGATGGAAAATGCCTGATTCCAATATCCAGTGTAAACAGAAAGGACTTCTGAATAAATACATCTTGCTTCCTCTTTCAGGTGTACTTAAACCTCACTGTGCTGAAGAGCATAAAGACTGCAGAAAGGGCAGAAAGGTCTGTGCAGAAAGACAGCAGTGATGAAAGAGGAACACCAAGAAGCTGCCCCTGACCCAGTAAGGGAAGCAGAGGTGCCTTTGCAACAGATACCTGCTCTGTATAGAGTGAGGTTTTGCTCTCTGCAGTTTGCTATAAACTAATCCTAATGCAAGGACTATGTATATGTATCTTTGACCAACCTTGGGAGGAATAACTTACACATACAAGTCATATGCAAAATAGCCCTTTACATTATATTTCCTATACACACAAATGGTGTGTTTCCTTTTGCACCTCCTTTCCTTTCCTTTCACTTCTCTGCTCTTCCACTTCCTTTATTAACATGCGTTTCTCACCAGTAATCTACTGCAAGCCATCATAATCTCTCCAAGTCCTATTCCTACACTTTAAAAGCCCATTTACCATATTAATTCCACCTAACAGCAAACCTGTTGTAATATGATGGCAGTTTTAAGGTTGTGAATGAAACAAGCTCACATGAAGGGAGATTCACTGAGTTCTGTATGAAAGGCTGTGCAAAATCAATGAAGGTTGCCTTCCTAGGAAAACTTACTTGGGAGTCAGTCTCACTGACAATGATGGAATTCCACAGGGGAGCAGCAAGAAATGTTATAATATTGCTGAACCCCTCATTTGCAGCAAATTGTGATATTACCTCTGGTGGGAGACATATCATGCTCCTTCTGGGATAGTTTGTCCACCTTTGGACCCCACCCTGCACTCAGCTCTCATATGTGGCTCCTAAAAGTTGCTGGCATGTGACAGCGGCCACACCCCAGGAATGGCTTCAAATGGCCAGCTAAACCAGGTGAGGGTAGCCTATGGGTCTGAAACTCTTGGTGAGTTAGGGACATCCCCTGTTTGTGAAGCCAGGCTCTGAAGGATTGAGCAGATGAGACCAATATTGGGTCCAAGGGTCAAGAAGATGGTTTCTGCATGTGCTGTAGATGGAAGTGAGGGGCAGATGGGGCTTGTCAACCCTGGGAAGGAAAACTCTGACCCTAAACCTCTGCTGCCTTGTGGGATACCTTCAGAATAAAAGGCTTAGGGGTAAAGCCTACACAAATCCTGAGTAGAGTTCCTAAGATGGTTGAATGGCATCTTGTATGCTTCCTTCCAGCAACTCCTGCAGTCAAGCTGGTGCCAAACATATTGCTCTGCTTTCCTTTGGACCATCAGTGAGGCCAAAAGTGGGGTCTGATTCTCTGGACAGCCCAGGACCTCCATACACACTGCCCAGGCTTGCACTCCATTTTGTTTCCATTTTTATTTGCTCTTACCCTATTTTTATATGGTTTTATCATGTTGTTGCTTGTGGTTACATTATGTGGATTGGTTAGTTTCTATTGCGGATTTTATTGTTCTTTCCCACAGTGGGCATTTTAAAATGGAACATGTTGGTGTAAATGTAACGAACAAAAATAAGTAAGTCCCAGTGAACTAAATGAGATTTCTGGGTAGAGAGGCATAGACTAGTGATGGAGGCCAAAAGGAATACAATAGCTGACCATTTTGAGGGGGAAAGTGCTATAGTTTTCAGAATAAAAGCTGGAGAGATGTGACTGAAGTTGCAAAAATGTCCATTTATATGTCAGTATCATCTAAATTCCTAGTTCTAGTATAATACATAGTTTCATAAAGAAGACCAGGATCCACAGAACTGTGCATCTAGTTGTCTGAATCCATGAGGAGTTTTTCTGAGGGGAATTTCAAGAGCAGTTTCTGATATGGCATAAGATCAGTCGCTCTATCTCTACTGTCAGAGGAGGGAAGAGTGCTGTTGCACCCAGGTCCTGCTTGCAGGTTTCCCACAGGCATCTGGTTGGCCACTGTGAGAACAGAATTCTGGACTAGATGGGCCACTGGCCTAAACCAGGCGGCTTTTAAGTTCTTATTCTTAACCTCCTAATATTGGCAGCCTCTGTACCTAAGTTCCTAGCTGACCTACCGGTAATTCTTTTAAAAGAAAGTTAAAAATCAGAAGAGATGTTTGAAAAAAACTGGAATGAAAAGCAAATAGATATGCAAAATGGTCAATAAATTGTATATTTAAACAAGAGAGATTACAGTTAAGCCATTTTTAGTCTAGCATTTTTATTCTGTTTATAAAAAACCATCTGGTTAATTAAAATCCCTATTACTGTTTTCAACTCTCATTAACTTGCAACAGGGGAAAACCCTTGCTATCCATGAACGTTATTAAACTCATTTGTTTTAAATGTACATTTAAACAGGAGCTTTTAGTGTTTGTAAGTCAAAACAGTATGACATTGCAATGAAGGTATAATTAAGGAATTCAATGTTGCACTTTCATTTACAGTGTGTATGTTTTGCCCAGAGGTATCCTAAGCAATCTTTATTGTGGTCTAAGGAGCATTTGGAGCTGAGATGTTAATATCAGAGATGGCCCAAGACTTTTTGTTGTCTGAGACAAAAAACCAGCAACATATGGGCTCTTATGGTGGTTTTATATAGTTCTAATAAATAAGGCTCAGATTTTATGTATCCTTACTTTGGAATAAGCTCCTGCAGCAAGATTGCACCCCACCCATCTATTCCATGTGGAAGGGAGATAGTGCTGTTGGCATAGAAAAGTGAGGGGGGGAAAGACAGAATCTTAGCTGGCAGCTGCATTGTGGCTAGCTGAGTCACGCTCCTCTCCCAACTTCTCAGAGTGCCCACTAGCAAGCCCCAAGCTCCAGTCTTCCCCATCAATGACATTGCCGTCACTGTTCCTTACCCATTTCTCCATACCACTGAGTATAGAATGGTTTTGGCAAGGCAAAGAAAAGGAGGTAAAATTTGGATTGGAAACTGGAAAGTTTGCATTTGAACCAGGGGACAGCAGCTACCAGCTTCTAGCACAGAAGTGGGAAACCTATGGCCCTCCAGATGTTGCTGAACTACAACTCCCGTTGACCAATGGGAGTTGTAGTCTGGCAACATCTGGAGGGCCACATGTTCCTTACCCCTATCCTAGCATAAAGGCTCAAACAGAAGCAGGGTGTATTTTTACTGATCATGTGAGAAGACTCTGCAAGTTTTACTGCTTTTATCTTTATCACTTTTGGTGCATTTTAGCTGCTTTAATTTTCTACTGTGGAAGTAGGTGGAGGGGGGAAATCCCTACCCTAATAAAGACAACAACTGCTAGACAAAATGTTTTTATTTTCATGCCTCCAAAAAGCATTTCCCTTGTGGTTATATGTATGAGTCAGCAACTCATCAATTCTGCAGTATTTTTAAAGCATTGCTTAAGGGACAATATGGCAAAGCAAACCTTCTGAAATTAGGATATGCAAAAGCTTCTGGAGTGGGGGGAACTGTCCAGACTCTGGCTCTACCAATTGATTTTGAACGAGGTGGGGGTGGGATACCAGGATTATTATTAATAGCCTTCTAGCTTTCTGGGAAATGATCTCACCAAGCTGGACTAATCTTTTAAATTCGCATTAAGGAGGCAAAATGTCTTTTTTTAGAGGCAGCTACTTAAATCAATGGGTCATTTCTAACTATATAATACCTTATATGTTGCTCTGAATCTTGGAATATCCCCAGAATTCCAAAAGCAAAAGGAAGAGCAGGATGTCTCAAAAGAGAACACTGCGTTTTCTCTCATTGCAGGTACACAAAACACACATCAACCCAGTCTCAAAACACTAAGCCCCTTCCACGCAAGGGGTCTGCAAGATGCTATTGAGCTTTAAGTGGCCTGCCTCCTTAATTAATTACACATGTAATCCTATTTAAAAAATCCACTGAGAGGATATGCTTTGAATTCTACCAGTAATTTGTTTATGCCCCGCCTGTGTTCATCTTGAGCTTACTTAAGGATACCCCACCCCCCCTTGCAGAGGATCACTTTTCCAGAGGGAACAGGAGCAACTTCTCCCTTACTGTTATACCATTCTTGCCTTGGTCCGGCTGCTGTATTGATAAGTGCAAAAATCAATTGGGTAGGAGGAGGGAGATAATAAACAACTGCAGCAGGAACAAGCGAGTATAAATGTTCCCTACTGCAGGTGTCAAACCACTTCAGAATCTGCTTTGATGTTGCAGAGGTTTCCAAGGTACATGCCTGGTGTACATGGAGAGAGCTGGTTAGGCCAAAACAGCACAAAGACTTTGCCCTCCTGGATTTGTAAGTCACCACAAGTAGCTGATCACTAGTTGCCCCTTAAGAGAAAACCCAAATTGCTGGAAAGGAGGCATGCACATCCCTCACGGTGGGATGGGGAGGTCTTTCGTTTTAATTAAGGTTCACGGCAGGGCATTGCTGCAAATGAAAGAGCAGCTTTTATCTGCTATCCACTGCTTGTGGCAGTCTATTTAGTTAGTTAGTTAGTTAGTTAGTTATGGACTGTCTTAACCGCTCTTCACCATGATGCTCCAGGGCAGGTTATGGCAACACAATTAAAATCTGTGGAATCTACATCTATCTATCTATCTATCTATCTATCTATCTATCTATCTATCTATGTCTTCAGCATATGGTAAAAAAGATGTTGCCAGATGCAGCTCTGTGGGGAGGGAGCTTAGAAGCTATCCCAGGGAATGGGCTACCTCAGGGAATATGCCCTTTCCTGGGCTGTCCCCCCACAACCTTCCAAGAGCAATGGAACTACCAAGGGGGCCTTTCTGCTGCTCTGAACACCTGAGAGGGCCTATAGGGAAGGGAGTGGCCTCCCATACATTGCAGAGGAACATTAGTGGCTGCACATCTGCAGGGAAGGTTTCCAATCTGCAGCTACTTCCCAAAGTAAAATGCCTCAATAAATCTGTTAGTCTTTCAGTTGTGTGTACCCATGTATTCAAAGTAGAATTCCAGTGACGGCAATATAAGGAAAAAATATTATTGTGCATATAATGTGCTCTGGAAAAGAAGTGGTGAAAGCCATTGCATGTCTGTGAAAATCAATCAGCTGCACAACCCTTAAGAATTTGAAGCAGGTTTAGAGACACCTGCTGACTTATTTCTGTATGGCAGTTAAATATTTCTTAGAGCTTTGGAATCAGAATTTAACTCTGTGTCCCAATGCAATGGATGACAAAAACCTGTATTTTTAAATACAGTAATGAAGTACATGGAGAGCTTTTGGATAAAAACAACTTGTCAAGTAGCAGGGAGGCAAGTCTGAGTGTGCTGAAATTTCCCCTTCTGTGCAATTAGGAAATATATAGGCACTCAGCCCATTTCTGCATCTGATTGCATGATTTGCATGACATTCCTGTTTCTCATTCATTCCACCTTTCCAAAACTCAGCTGGGAGCTTATCCCTTTCTCTCTTCCTTAGCCTCCCCAAACCCTACTCCTCGTACATTATGACATCTCTCTATTGATACTTATGGGGTGAAATGAATTGCAACAGGGTATATACAGCTACAGCAATGTTTGCTGACCTGGTGCCTTCCAGGTGTTTTGCACTACAACTCTCAGCCCATGCTGGTAGCGACAGATGGGAGTTCTGGAAAAGGGTGGCATACAGAACATGTTGAACGTTGAATACAAGGAACATTTTGACTGGCCTAACTTGTTGTGAGAGTTTAGAAAAGCTGCACCTTCTAGAATTCTCTCTTCTTTATAATTACGGTATGTCTTTCTCTATCTGGACACATTAATCCAAACAGCAGGTCTCCTGTTTATGTGTTCTTCCTGAACTTCCTCACTTCTATAGGAATAAGTTTTCGTTTTGTTTTTTTAAAGAAGAGGATCCTGCATCTTTAAGCATTGTGGAGGGACAGGAATTTTGGCATGTGAAGCTTTTCACGCAGGGCTTTCGCTTAATCTGACTCATTCGGCTGGAACAACAAGAACTAAACAGATTCATCTCTTTTTAATACAACTTGTAGATAAAAGCATGTTCTGAATAAAAAACAAATACTGCAACAGCCCTCAAGTGACTTTTGAGTGCAGTTGTGGTGGAGTCAGAGAGGTTATTTTTATTATTAACTACTATTATTTTTGTTTGTTTGAAAACACTGGCAAGTATAGAAGCATGCTGCATTTTGTGGGCTTTGATTCCACAAGACAAAGCAGGTGTGACAGTAATTCATTCCAGTTCCCAGGGCTAAATGAATAACTGACAGCTCTTGCTCCTTCCACATTCTTATGCTGGGGGCACAGAAGAGAGGCTCAGCATTCTCCAGGCCAGGAAGAGGCTTTGCTGACACTTCACTCTCTTAGGGTTCAATAACTGTTTCCCTTATTACAGCAGCTAACAGATTTTGTCAGTAAACTGGATTCTGCAGCGTGCTGTGAAGAAAAGAACGATAGGTGCCAACGGAGTCATTTCTGCTCCCTTTCTAAGTTAAATATGGGACACTGCTGATATGCCTCTTTAACTGCTGTAGATGAGAGTCAATTTGGGTTGATTCTGCTTTTTCTACCACTGTGGCACCAAGCTGCACAATTTCCCCTTCTACGTAATCTGCATTTGCAGGCAAAGGTGGAAGCCTTAGTCCAATGTTACATGCCTTAGTCTAAAAGTAAACTTTTTGGAGGTCTTCAGTTACATTACCCTGAAGTCTTCAATTATATTGCAGGCCTTCAATTACATTACCCTGTAGCTTTTATGAATAATATGATTGAAAATGGCTCAAAAGGTATTCTAACCCATCTGCCCTAATATTTGCCAGAGTTTTAAACACTCTTGTTTTTCACACAGCCATGCCCCGTTTATATAATTGCAAAGTTTCTTTCTATCTCAAGGTCGCCAAAGTGTTTCCTGACATGGCTGGGCTGATTTGTAAGAGCTGCATAATTGGCAGAGATTCATCTGGCAAATCTTTCCTTCCTGCACTGCATCACTATGCCAAAGAAGGATCATCTACTGAATTTTCCGCCCATCATGCACTGATTAAGGCAGATGAGATATGTCAACAAAAGGGTTGCTAACCTTTCTGTCTATAAGGGTGCAAATACAACCAGCAGAGTTGAGAGGTTTTTATTTATTTCTCCACCACCACCCCCTCTCGTAGTAAAAATGATGCAAGCGAAGCTTTGCCTGGGAAACCTTAATAATGAATTTTGAGATGCCATGCACCTGTTAAGTAACCATGATGGAAGACAGTTGACAACCTTATTCTATCTTCCACCCTCCCTCTCCAAATCTGAACAAGACTGTGACTTACCCTGATCCTAAACATGTTTCCTTAGGAAGATAATAAGATTTATTACAAGTAATGGCGCATAGGCTTAGATTCTCGGTGGAAGGGTTTTTATGTGATAAGCAGTGTCCTGAGCGTAAAAGCTCCCTAAGAGTGGCTGAAGCAGAAGTCATGACACAGCATGCCTGTTCACTTGCTATGGAAACTATGTTTGGTTAAGTATCAAGTGTCCAGATTTCTGCTCATGTGCTTAGCAAGGAAGTGCTGCATATTTATAACTTAGGCAGCCTAAAGACTACAACAGCAAAGCAATTCCCTTATGGGCCAGCAAATTCATTCCACAGCTTGGCCTGAACAATGTATTAATTATTGTTGTTTTTATAGTGCCAGAAGAATGTGGAATCTCTTCTAGACCAAGATAAATTGATACCAGAAGGATTAATGGTCTAAATTAGCTACAACGCAGTAAGGCGTGTGATAAACCAAAGAGTGCGGACCCATATTGAGGCCTGAGGGTTGTATCCAACTAAGTTATACTCAGAGCAGAGTCCATGAAATTAATAGACCCGTTAGTCAAGTCCATTCTTTTCAATTGGTTTACTCCAGGAGTAAGGAAGCTTTGACCTGTGAACCAAACTTGGCCCAGCAAACCTCCCCATTTGGCCTGCTAGGCTGCTTTTCTTATACCAGGCCTACCTGCCCCACACCTGACATACAAGATGTCAGGTCTGGGGAAGGTACCAATGTGGTTACAAATGAACAATCAGGAGTGTAAAGTAAGTGACCAATTGTTGCTTGCTGGAGCATGGTGCACTTCAGATGATGGATGTAGGGAGTGCACCTTTTTCTGAGAGCACCAAGCAGTTTGCATTAAAATTGCTGCTAAAACAGGTTTCCCCCTTCACTTCAATGCATCCTGCTTGGCACTACAGGATCAGCAAAGTCTCTTGTTCTCCGGTAGCCAGTTGCCAACTGGCTGCCAGGTACTTGGGAAGGCACTTGACATAATGATGCCAAGTGAATGCCAAGTGAGTTGTCCAGCCCACCTGTCAAAGCTGGTCCACAGGTTGTGGTCAGATAAGGATCTGGTTCACTGGTCCAAAAAGGCCCCCCATTCCTGGTTTACTCTGAGTAGTACTAATATTGGCTACAACACTGAGTAATCCAGAAAATCATTCCGTAGGGGCATGTTGGAGCTGCAAAAAGACCTTGGATGAAGGGTGTTGTTCAGAACATATATGAACACCTTAAATTAGGAGGCTGCAAAGGTACGGTACATTGAATCAATTACCACCTTGTTGGTGAGATCCCGAACTTAACTTTTTAAAACATGTTGAGATTGGAAGCTTGGCAGGCTCACCAAACAACTTTGTGATCCTCCCACACCCACAATCTGCACTGTTGTTGAGACGTACACTTCCATCTAGTACAAAGTGTATTACTTAGGAGAAAATGTGGGGATTCTTTTTACCAAAGTTATGTTTGTGCAGAAAACGTGCTGCAAATGAGAAACAGATTTGTACCGTTTTTTTAAAAAAACAACCCTGAAATTAAAAATTTGTTTAGAAAGTATGTAAACTGGTAAATTTGCTGCCCCCTAGTGTATCAATGTATTCATGGATGGAGACTAGCTTTTCTCTCTCCTATTATAAGGACTTAATAATTGGAGCTTTGCACACTTCATAACATATAGCAAAACACAGATTTGTCGTAATTAAAGAAAGCATTGCTTAAGCAACAGCATAGATTTGTGATACTAAAAATAAATTTTGAAGTACACAGTGTGAAAATCAAGGTTTGATCATTAATTTAAATTCCCAAGAGACTGCATGAACATGCTACATACCTAAATGCACACAGTAAAGAACCTGATTTTCTGATTGGCAACAGCTTTCACATAACAATAGACTTTTGTTACAACAAACTATCAACCTGGTTAAATTTGATGATGGTAAACTAGTTTTCTTATCACTTCACCTAAAATTATCAGCACATCCACAACAGACTACTTGTGATTCACATGGGATCTGGGTTGGTGACAGCCTGTTCAGATACTTGGCTCAACA
The DNA here is from genome assembly GCF_009819535.1 of Lacerta agilis. Classification (NCBI taxonomy): domain Eukaryota; kingdom Metazoa; phylum Chordata; class Lepidosauria; order Squamata; family Lacertidae; genus Lacerta; species Lacerta agilis. The sequence continues at coordinate 88,784,080 of NC_046312.1, forward strand.
CATATGTCAAACACGTAATAGGAAAAAAAATCAGTTGTGAAATTGGTACAACATCTTTAGCTATAATAATAGGGTAGGACTTTGAGTAGGACTTATCAGATGCAACCCTTTAAATCAGTAGAAGTTACTTTCATTCTATGGATGGCTTAAAAGCTGTTGAATGCAGTCTGAATTCACTCAAGCTCAGGATCTACATCTCCATCCTAGGTGGTAACATTAGGTAAAGGTAAAGGTACCCCTGACCGTTAGGTCCAGTTGCGGACGACTCTATAGGCCAAGGGAGTCAGCGTTTGTAGACAGCTTCCAGGTCATGTGACCAGCATGACTAAGCCGCTTCCGGTGAACCAGAGCAGCGCACGGAAACGCCATTTACCTTCCCGCCAGAGCAGTACCTATTTATCTACTTGCACTTTGACGTGCTTTCAAACTGCTAGGTGGGCAGGAGCTGGGACCAAACAACGGGAGCTCACCCTGTCGTGGGGATTCAAACCGCCAACCTTCTGATCGGCAAGCCCTAGACTCTGTGGTTTAGACCACAGCGCCACCCGTGTCCCATGGTGGTAACATTACATGACCCCAATATTGGCTAATGGTTAGAAACCAAACAAGCCAGTTCTCTCTAATAAGGTATTCATTATATGAACATGCTCTGTGTTTTTTGTACTTGCAAGGCAAAGGCATGTGCAGTGTATCAATTACTATCAGATAGGTAAAAATATTGCCCCAGCTCAACACTGTGACCAAGCTAAGATGCCTCAGTGAGATCAGGAGACATCAAAAGAAAATGGTATTTCACATACTAGGGAGTCTACTAACTCAAGAGGTGATAATGCTAAGCATTTACCGGTACATAGCTTCCCTAATATTATGTCTTGCAAAACTGTGATAATGATAGTGTAGCTGGATCCAGTACTGCATTTTCATTATAATTTGTGAATTAAGAACTCCTGAATATGTTGTACAGTCATTGCATGATGCGCAGAAAGTCAGCTCCTAAGACTCTCGGCTTGTAAGACCAAAGCAAGCTTCTAGCTGACATAATCGGCAGTGGCCTGATACAAAAGGACACAAAGCTATTGCACCCTTAAGAGCTGTGTAGAAATATGGAATTTCAGGAGGCATGGCCTGTCATGCAAGCGATATCTGCAGCAGTGCCCTCTTCTGCAGAGCTATTGATTTTATTTTATTTATTAGTTATATTTATTTCTAGCCAGACTTTCAGCCCACCGACACCACTATCCTCATCCCCAGTAATTACGGCAGGCATTTTGGCGGTCTTGTAATAACAAAAGGGAGAAAGGGGTACTCCTGAAGAGAGAGCGGCCCTCGCTATCGCCTAACGTCAACCGTGAGCCCCAGAGCCCCTCTCTTATTAGAAGAAATCAGAGAGGACGTCGCTTTCGGCCCCGCCGCTCGTCAATTGCACCGATCGCGCAATCACAAACCTGGAGCTAAACCAGCGTTTTGAAGGAGGCGATTCTTAGAAAGCAGCGCCTCCTTCCCAAATTCATTATTATTCCTGCTATTATTGTTACATATGTACTGAATTCTGATGGGATGTTGTTTAGGCTGCTGCTGCTGCTGCTAATTTAAGACAAAACATGCGGAAAAGGTATTTCATTCAATAAGGCAAAGTGTATCCTGCGCCAGCCATGGCAAAGGCCCCCTTCTGAGCCTGAACCAGACAAAGCGGAAGCTGAACCAAGAGGCGGGGGGAGGGCTATTGCTCAATAAATCCAGGCAACGGATTTCATCCGTCAAATTGGAATTTAACAAGCAGCGGCCATCTCGAGGCAGCAATATACAGTACTCACGTGCAGCGCGAGAGCCAAATACCCCACAAAAGGGTTAGAGCTGCTAAGGGGGTGGGAAGCGGGGACGCAGCCTGGTTTGTTGTTCTGCAATCCAGGTTTGGTTTGTCTTAAACAGCGTGTCCTAACGTGGTCATTTAGCTTCGGGTGCTTTTCGTGGCAAAGGCGATATATTACTACTAATAATAACAAGCGGCAGTTTTAACAGCAAAGTCACTCCCACTGAGCTATATACCGGTAATACCAGGTCAACGTGTATAGGAATTGCAGCCTGAAGGGGCTGAGCTCCAAAGCTACCCACCCTTGCATCGCTTTCCCTTTGCAATGGGGGATATTGCAAGCACCACCCAACACTGTGGGACCTACTTCAGCTGTCGAGCCGCGGCCTCGAACCACCCACCTTGCGCGCGCATGGTCCCACGTTCAATTCCCGGCATCTCCCGGTAGGCCTTTTTTTTTTTTTAAGCACTCCTGCCTGAAACCCTGGAGAGGTGGGCCAAGAGCCTGACTCGGCTTAAGGCAGCATCTTAAGCCCCCCGCCACCGTAGGGCTTCCCTGTTTACAGGGCTCCCCCCCCCCAGGTAGAAAGCGGTATGTAAAATGTGGCAAAAGGCGACAAGTAATCACATTGGAGCCGTTTAATCTCTCTCCACTTAGGCTGTGCAGCTGCCTCTGCCCACGCCTACTTGCCCCCATGGAAGCCAACGGAGGGCTGACAGCTCAGTAGTCGACTGCCCTGCAAAGAACGACGCCTAGGGGCTGGGGCTGGGACACGCACGAGAGCGGTGTGTTTTCCTGTCAGGCAGCGAGAGGGGCAGCCCCGCGACGGCAGTGTGGAAGGACCCGTCCCTTTGGCGGCACGGAGAGTGGTGGGAGTGTCCAGAGCGCTGTGCCTGCAGCCCATCCGACTCGCAGCTTCTCCTCGGCGGCGTCGCCATGTCCGTCAGCGAGATGTTCATCGCTTTGCAAGGGGTGCTCACCGCCGACCAGGATATCCGCGAGGTGAGAGAGGGTCGCGCCGGTTCAAGGACCACGGACGCTTCCCCAGAGCTCGGAAGGGGGATCCGTTTCCTGCCCATCCCTCGCTGCTCTTCGGATCACGGGGACTAGAGCATTGGGTTTCCTGCCTTCCAAACCGCGGGAGCCAACCTTTTAACAACTGTATTCCTGAAACATGGGACCCATTTCTATCACGTAAACCAAAAACCGCCCTATGTGCCTCTGTTGTGGCTCCTGTAACATTTACAGAACCGCCCAGGAGAGGGAAATTTAGTTGCTGCTTGTTACACTAAGTGTGAGAGAAATTGCATCGGCCGAAATTTTCCTTCCTGCACCACCGTTAAAGATCTTGTTCTCCTTTGCGTCAGGTCGCCTGTTCTTTGTCAAAGCTGAACAAAACAAAAACCAAAAGCCGGTGATGATTGTGAGTACTGCTACCCATCTTGGGTCAAGTTGTGATCCACTATGGGGTACTGACCCATCACAAGTAGTTTGATGAACAGAATCATAGTAACAACCTAATTGCTTCATAGATAACCATTAGTTAGCAAAGTACTGTACTGCAGACCCCCTGTTTTTCAAAAGGCAAGCCACTGCTTTTGAAAATTTTGATATCTCTGGTAGTTTTTTGTTACATGAATGGTGCCACAGATCCCCCGGGTCGGTTACTGGGACTCCCTGGGGTCCACAAACCCCAAGTTATGACCCAGAGGTCTATACATTTACTAGAGAGAAAGACAGGCAGAATTGAACAGCGGCTTTGTGCTAACACATTGCATCTTTTTCTGTTCCATCATGTTCTGAGTATTTTATTGTTGTTTACAGGAGATCAGGAAAGTTGTTCAAGCTCTGGAGCAAACAGCCCGGGAAATTCTTACAGTGCTACAAGGAGTCCACCAGGGGTCTGGATTTCAGGACAGTAGGTCATGTTTTGCCTATTGAGAAAAAAAGTCACAAACATGTTTACATGCATAAAGGATGGTTACAGAAGATGAGGATAAAATATGCCACTCAGTAACATAAAAGTGAAATGGTTATGTGTTTTGTGAAAAACATTTCTCTACTCCAGTTTCTTTCTGAATTGGAAATGCAGGAAAGTGAATCATGTACAATAGACTACAACACTAAATTTGACTTTATTGGGCACTTAACTAGTCAACAAAGACTCAATCAGTAGTGAAATCTTAAAACAATTCTGGTGTCTATATCCTATCAGACAGGGCAGGGCAGCTTGTGGGTTCTACTCTGCTTGAGCAGAGCCTGGTGCAAAAGACATATGATTAGAATGAAAGAATTCAGAGCCTGGACATTTTTTAAAGGCCAGAACTAAGCAAAGCACACAGTCTTTCCACACAATAATCCACTCCCTCCCCATTTCAGCAGTACAATTTAGTGGGTCATTTTGTTGTTGCAAGTGTTAAACACATCTGAGTAAGAAATCCTTGCTGATCTGCTTCAGATCACCCAGAGAATTACTATTCAGTCACAATTTACCATCTGTTCACTCCAGGTGTGGGGAGCCTAAACAAGTAGAAGCAGGCTTCCTGCTTCAAACTGCCACCCTCCAACTTGTGGGGATTGGGTGGGGGCAGTACTAGCACATTTGCTTCCATACCTCTACTCATCTGACAGCTTACCCAGCTGCAGGAATGAATCGCCCAGTAGAGCAGAGCGGCTGCAATAACATTCCCACAGCAGAGTCATTGCCATTTACTTTGAGGGTGGGAAGGGGGAGGTGGTGGGAAGGTCAGGGCTGTAGAGACGAGCTAGCTAGCAGGAGCCCTGGATTGCCTCTGCCAGTGCGTCCACAGAACCCTATCTCATCCACCCACCTACTCTTTCCTTGTGACAGTGACTGCTTCCAGGTACCAATTGCTGCAGCTGAACCACTCCTGTCATTATGAACTTATTTCAGTGGGACTAAACCATGACTAATTTACGCTGCAGTCCTGTATCCACTTAGCTAGGAATAAGCCCCATTAAACTTAATGGAACTTAGTTTTGATGCATAGGATTGTGGTGTCCTATGGATGGATCCAGTGAATCAAACTTAATAGAAATTTAATGCTGTTGGGGTTGTTGTTCATTATTATAGTACGTATGTTTGTGTTTTTATGTTGTAAACAACCCAGTGTTCTTCAGAGGGCAGTATAGATAGCAAATAAATAAGAAACCTGTTTCTTTAAAGTATCACAGTATTGTCTTTGCTCATGGTTCTGTGCCTAAAGGGTGTTTTCTTTAAAGAAACTCAAAAACCAATAACTAGGCTTTGTTTTCAAGGTTAAGGGCTGTTTGTTTTTAATTTCAGTACCAAAGAAGTGTCAGAAGGCTCGTGAACACTTTGGTACTGTTAGAACACAGTTGGCCTCTCTGAAAAACAAGTTCCCTGCAGATCAATATTACAGGTTAGTAAATGTCCACTTTCCTCCTGTCTTTTGTAGGCTTTTTATAATAATATTTTATTTTTCCATATAGAACGTTACATTTGTTACTGAGCAATTTTAAACCAATCATTTTAATATGATGGCTATGATTTAGTTCCACTGTTGGAGGCAGTATGCTTTAGCATACCAGTTACTGGGATTCACAAGCGGGGAGGATGGTATTGTACCACAATGATAGGATTTAGGACTAGATGGACATTTTGTCAGATCCAGCAGGAGTCTTATGTTTAAAGTGCCAGGAATCACTTTCTTTTCCCCTCCATGCAGATTTAATGAACATTGGAGATTTGTGTTACAACGTTTGGTGTTCTTAGCAGCATTTGTTGTCTACTTGGAGACAGAAACCTTAGTGACTCGGGAAGCTGCTACAGAAATACTTGGAAGTAAGGAATTGTTTTTCCACGTAAACGCAATGACTTTTGGCTTTAGCAAGGCTGCCTGTCTAAGGAATTCAGTAAAATGTTAACCTAAATTGGCACATCAAAAAGCTTCTACATGTCACTTAGCTTTCCTTCTAAAACCTTTTGACATAGTTTGACGGTGAAATAAAGACTCTGCTTCAGCTCTGCCAAGGTTCCTTTTTTAACTGAAAAAATAGTAACTGTTAGTAAAAAAAGGAGTCCATATACGCACTGCTTGAGAGCTATGAATTGGCAGAGTTGCAGCCTCTCTGGAAAGGTAGAAATTCCACAGTGAAAGACAGGGGAATGTGGGAAGATTAGGTATACACATTAATTGTAAGAAGCTTCTATATATTCTTGTTCACTTTGAAGAAGCCACCCTTGTATTCAGTGAGGCTTACTAAATCTGTTTAGGATTGCAGCTCTACTCCAGCAGTGTGGACTCTGAATGGCAGCTACTCATGAGGATCTTGGGCAGAGGTTTTCCCTATGAGCCCTGCTACCTGCAAATCCTTTTAACTAGAGATGCTAGGGACTGAACCTGGAGCCTTCTGCATGTAAATAATGTGGTTGACCACTGAGCTTTGGTGCTTTGGATTTGGGGCTCAGATATGTAACCGAGATGACCTGGTTAAAGCCTACAATCCTTCCTAGAGCCTGAGATTAACATCCGAGGTTCTTCTCTGTGTGCACCCACCAAGAGAAGTCAGAGAGTGGCAATGAGGGAATAGGCCTTTTCAGTGGTAATCTCAGTTATAGGATACTCTCCCCATGGAAACTCACCTGACGCTGGCTTTGTCCTCTTTCAGGCACTAGGTGAAGAAATTTTTATTCTCCCAGGCATTTGGACAGCAGCACTGGTATTGGAACTTTTGGTGGCTACCAGGGTATACATCCTGTGTGAAGGGTGTGGATGCTTTGTGCTGTTTCAGATTACTTTTTCTTTGGATGAACACTTTCAGTATTTTATATTTGAATTGTTTTTGAATTGATCAGTGTAATTAACTAACCATTAACCTAAAAGGAAGGCCTAACCTGAATTGGCACGCCTTTAATTTTGGAGTCTTCTAACCCTGAAGATTTGTTTTATCAGAGTTGAATCCAAATTAGTTCATTCTTTTTGCAGTTGAATCTGAAAGAGAGAAAGGCTTTCACCTGGACATTGAGGATTACCTCTCTGGGGTGTTGACCCTGGCTAGTGAGCTGGTAAGTAGAGAGTATTGAGAAGTTTTAGAACTAATGCAGCATTACTTACCTAGTTGGACTGAAAGTAATATCCAGGGCCTTGCGTGGACAAAACTAGAAGTTACATACCATGGCTCTTTCTTTAATGAAGTTGCTAGTTGCTCTTTTTCTGCAAAGGGAGGCTTATTAGAGCTGGTTGCATATTACTCTACTAATAGTAAAGGTTTGCAAGATTGAGGCTTCTTCATCAAATATGCTCTAAAAGCCAGTATAATTTAACCTCTGGAAGGAAGACAAAGTGCCGAATACCCTGTCCAGATGTTAATACTGTTGTGGGACTCCAGTAAGGCCTACCTGGCATGATTTGGTCTGTGCACGTCTGCTTAGCTTGCACATTTTTGCTTTCTTCCATAGGCTAGGTTGGCAGTGAACAGTGTCACAGCTGGGGACTATGCCCGTCCCCTCCGCATCTCTGCTTTTATCAATGAGTTGGATTCCGGATTCCGCCTTCTCAACCTGAAGAATGACTCCCTGAGGAAGCGCTATGATGGCCTCAAGTATGATGTCAAGAAGATAGAGGAGGTGGTTTATGACCTGTCAATCAGAGGGCTCAACAAGGACTCAATTGCTAATGCTGCTGGGGAGAAATAGAGGAGGGCTTGTTGAACTGAAGCAATCATTACCTCAGTCTTGCTGCCAATGAAGGAGAAGCTTTAACTTGAGCTCTCCAGCAGTAGTTTAGAGGAACCACAAAGCTGCATACCACTGTTGTTTTTCCCCCTAATGGAATGTTTAGTATGTCCAAACAGAAGCACTCATTCCCACCACCACCCCGCCATGCCCCTCTAGCAGGTTCTGCTTGCAGTCCCAAGGCATCCTGGTGTAAGCAAACTTTCATCTCCGAACTACAGCTGTTGCTATCCCATTATCCCTGCAGAACCAAGCATGGGGATTATTTCCCCCCTGCATTACAGCCTTTGTTCAAGCCTCATCCTTTTTGGATCTCCACGTCATTTACACATAGCACAATTTATGCACACTGCTGCCCTGGGCTCCTTTGTAATAAATAAAAAGTTCAGTACTTGGCTGCAGCTGATGTGTAAACAGCTCATCAAAAAGCATTCATTTTCTACTCATCTGTGTAAACCAGATTGCTGCATAAAATCAAGAGTTCAGAACTAGGATGACCGGTTCAGTAGACATATTGTTGGGAATGTATGTTTTCAAATAGTCACCATTATATAGTACACATATATTTGTATCCTTAAACATGCTGATTTTTACATTTGGGAAGAGAAGTGAAATAGTCATTGAAGCTGAACAGTTGCTTGTGGGCATGTTCCAAGTATATATATAAGTTTTAAAAAGCAAATCCTAGAACATGTTTTAGGTGATTTTTTTGTGGGGGGAGGGCCACAGATTTCAAGGAGGTAAGTAGTTATGTAACAGGGCAAAGGTGTTTGTGGTCTTTTGAATTCTAAGTGACCTGTTTCACATTTCCTTCATTTTGTATTGTATCTTTTTAATATAACGTTCTTGGTCCGTCATGCAGCAAAGAATGCATTTGGCCTTAACAAAAAACGGTGACACTTACTTTGATCCTAAACACATGTACATGGAGGTGAGTTGCTTTGTGCATAGGAGCACAGCTTTTGTATGTAGGGTGCAGGTGCAAATCGCTCTCCTTTCACCTCCATGTGTGTGCTACCTCCACTGTATTAGTATTTAACATCCATCTTCTGAATCTCATTTATATGTGCAAAATTTGTTTCTGCAATATACTGTGTTGTTCTGTCTGAGCATTTTTCATATTGTGTGCTGTATAGGATCTGTTGTCCCCCTTGCCCTAAAGTTTTTCCTTTGACAAATATCACCTCCAAAAGATAAGAAAAATATTTGTACCTTACAATATTAGTGGCTGTAAGTATCTTTTGTTTGTAAATCTTTGCCTTGTTCTGGTTACTTTTTGGGATGGGTGGGGGAAAGTTCATTGAAAAGCTAATTCTTCCTTTGTTAACATGGGTAAATAAAAGACACTGTTCTTTAATATTGTGCTTCTGTGATTTTGTTACGTATGTTTCTTACAAGCTTGCACCCTGTAATTCACAATAACTTGTTTAGTATACAGGTGTCATATTTTCTTCATTTTAATGAAAACCCCTTCTTTCAAGACACTGCAATTCTACAGCACCCATTTTGGGAGGAAGGCTATGATAAAGGGTTCATAACTGGTGCAGAAAATCTTGCTAAATGATATTCTTACAGGTTTTTTCCTGTCGGCTATAGAATAGAAAAGTGCTGCCACGTATTTTGTTCTCTAGTATTCTATAGAGTTCTTTTTTATTATTATTCTCGTGTCACTAGGATAGGAGTGATCTGGTATGGAAAACAAAAAGAGAAGTTAATTAAAGTGCAAGGAAACATAATTATTAAAACATTTTATGTTAATCTACAATAATGTAACGGATTCCTTTTTAATTAAAATTTTGAAATACACTAGATTACATCATTTAAATAATCACAAACTAGAAGAGGTAATTGAGCCTTGTTAACAGAAGAGTATTTCAGAACTATTTCTGATGTTAAGACATTCCTTGGATTTCTACAATGGGTTTTTAGCCATTTACAAACAAATCCAGTGATCCGTAAAGGGAGAGAGTATTGCTTATCCACAGGATTATACAGGTATTCTGGAATGTTTGTGAGTGAACTCTGAATATATTTCAGCATCCTTTTCCATTTATGCGTTACATGCATTCAGTGCAAAGTAAAACTCGGTAAACTGTTTCCTACATGGGCATGAGGGTGGAAGTAGAAAACTGATAAACTAACAAAAGATGGATGAATTAAATGTTTCCTGGGAGAGCAAGCTGAAATGAGGCTAATTATACTGTCTAAACATTCTCCTTTATTGTGTTAATACTGCTCTAAATTTGACTGGATGTTGCCTAATGCTGTTATAATATATGCACAATGAAACCAGTCTATCATATATGGTCAAAATTCCTTTTTCCCAGCACAATCATGCAGTGTCAGACATCTCACACTCTTATCTGATCCCCGCATTATTAACAATATTAGCTCAATATTTTCTCTCTAGAGACCTGCTCCTCATGATCTGGTGCCAATAACCCCTAATTACCATAGAGGAAGACATCCCAAGTCGGCCACAAATCTGAAGGGCCCACCCTGCCCCCCTTGAGCAAGTCTTCACAGGGTAAAGCCTATTTGCCCTTAGATAGACAACACACATTTTGTTGTCTTCACTGTTATACCTATTTACAAAATGTGCAAAAGATTCCCATTACCCAGAATCTAGGTCTCCTCTTACCACTTAAGAGCCTCCTCTGATTTCTCCTTAGGCCAAATTGTGCTGAAGTGATTATTTTGGCTAGTTAGATTAACTCCTTATGTTCCTACAGCTCATGCGTGGTCCCTTGAACTTAACCTTCACTTCACACTTAACAGGCAGTCTTCAAACTAACAACACTCTTCCTTTTCGCTACCAGCTCAGTAAGTTACACTAAGCAGAGGGTCGGCCACCAACCTCCTCTCAAGATGACAGCCTCTTTTTGACAGTTCTTGTTCAATGGGGCCCTCACTTTATCACCTCATCAGGCAATGCCTCTCAAAATGGGGAATGTGGGCCTCCAGAAGGGTTTGTGGGGCACCTACAAGAGAGGGGGCAGCATTTTGTATGTCTTATTGATAAGTAGGTCTATAAAGAGGCTCAAGATTTCCCACAATCTGAGTGTCTACCTCATGGATTTGCTGAAAGGGAAGGGTGGAATGGTCAGTCACAGACTGTTGTGGGTTACCTGAAGCTAGAGACCATGGGCTGTGGAGCAGCCGAGAAGAGGAGTAGCAGAGGTAGGGGAGGCAGCTGTGTGTGTGGGAACCACACAGTTGGGAGCAAAGCAGACATAAAGGTTGTAGGAGACAGGTAGCTACACCCAATGAGGTTTCTAAGTTGGGTTGTATGGAAGATCTAACAAGCTTAAAAACGGGGCACATTTTTTCCTTCAATTTGAGAAACACTTATTTAAGTGGTACTCGTCACAAATGAATTCTCAGTAGAAAACAACATCATTACGGATAGCTCCAATGCTAATTGGCCAGGTGAAGTTCATCCTTGGTGCAATTTTTGTTGAAAAGGAGATCTTCAACCCAAAGCAGGTTGTGGGGAAATTTCTGAGCTTACTTAGCCAAGTCATTTCGCAGTCAGCGATCCTTTCATGACCTATTGTGCGATGCGCTTATCATGATGTTGGGCAAGGCATTGCGCCGCTTCTTCCAGGAGCCCAGGTCCTGAGAGTACCTCCGTATCTGCCTGAACCAGTGGTGAGTCCGTGCCTTGTCTCCATCTCGGAACACAAAAGACTCCCGCCTGATCTCAAGGAGTTCAAACGTGTCATCGCAGTCGGGATCCACAGAGACCACACAGTTGCTGAGTCTCAAGGGCTCCCTGAGCAAGCTGAACTTCCCATTGTTTTTGTCCCTAATCAGTACTAATACTGCATCTTTCACAGGCCCTGGCTCTCCGGGTTCAAAGCTAGACTCAGAGGCGCGTCTGATGTTGACCATGAGGAGCACTTGCATGCTCTGGAATTTTAAGGTCTTGCTGCCCTTTTTGACCCACTGCCCATCAGGAGGCTGGGCCAGCTGCAGGGGCCCTTCCATCACAAAGCGGGTTTCTTCCCGCAGCCAGCCCACAGTCTTGATAGCGGTTTCCCTCATTTCAATGTTAATGACCTCCCTGTTCTTCTTGCTGTCCTGGCGGAAGGAACGCAGAGTCCACGAGTTCCCTTCCTGCTTGGTCTTCATGTTTATGTGCTCCAGATGGGACTCAATGCGGCTTTTGGCCTCCCTCAGGCTGCTGTGATCTGGGTGGTACTCAGTGGTGGCTTTGATGATGCGGCTCAGCAGAAGTGGGTACTTGGTGACTCTCTGCAGTGGAGCCATGAGGAAGGACCGCAGATTCATGCGGCGAAGCGCTGTGTTGTCGTTCTGGGAAACATTGAGGAAAATCCTGCAGGGAGGTAAAAAAAACATATTTTGTAAACAAGTACAGGAAAACAGAAAAGCTTACACCGAGGGTCTTGTTCTTACATACACATTAGGCATTGTTATCTTTAATTAATTAACATTTACAAAGTAATTATGACTTAAGATCCCAGAATGTTATTGATATATACTGCTTTCCTGCAAAACCATTTACTTGATTTGCTAGACTCAGGAACATTTTTGATTTTTTTCTGTTCTCAGGCTTTGTTTAATGCATCACTAAGGTAAGGTTCAATAGACTTGCTGTTGATATCTTAGCTGTTAAATACTACTAAATTTATGCAAATGTAGACACAGAGCAGTATCTAGCATATTAGTTGCATTAGTGCAGGGAACTTTTTCACCTTCTCATTGTCCTATGTGTCCTCTGTGCACTCCCTAACTCTGTTTGAGGGTTCCCCCAGTCCTCTAGAATGGATTTGGGGAGGAGAAAAAAAAATCATTCCAGTAGCACCTTAGAGACCAACTAAGTTTGTTCATGGTATGAGCTTTTGTGTGCATGCACACTTCTTCAGATACACTGAAACAGAAGTCACCAGACCCTTATATATAGTGAGAGGGTGGGGAGGGGTATGACTCAGAAGGGTGGTGGGAATGGGTGATAGGCTGATAGCTGTGGTAAACAGCTGTGAGGAGGAGGTTGGAGGTGCAGGGAGCACTCAGACACTGTACTGGGAATATCACAGGTGGATAGGCACAGCCTTTCTATCGTTCAAAGCCCCAGTTGGCGACGTGCCTTTGTTGGTAAACTCCTCAGCTCTAGTTGATGCCATGTATCCTGGTGCAAGTGCCTGGTCATTGATGAACCCACCCCCCTTCCCCAAAGCATACTTATTCCAAGGGGTATTGCTAAGTACTTAAAAGTATGGGCTCATAGACACACTTTCGTATATCTGAATATGTACAGATGTAAAACCAGAATTTTAATATTACAGACGATAAGCCCATCAGACACCCCAAATATGTTCAATTATCTTGCAACCCACTCCAGATCTGTCCCCTCTTCAATTAATTAACTCTTGTTTTCCCAACAGATCCTTCTCCAAATCCATTTAATCCCCTTACAACTGCCCCCATTCATTATTATCTCTAGGTACGATCATTTCAAATTCATTTATTTCCACAAATTTATATCTCGCTCACTAACCCAGATCACACACCCCTCCGAAACACACCCAGTTAATCTCTTGAATACATTACATACCCAGAAATGCTCAGTCCATTTAGGAAAAGATATGGAGTCTGTGCCCCAAGGCATATACTCCCTACCAGACCTGTGCAAGGGGGCGGGGACAGCTGGGTACACTTGCCCTGGGCCTTGGAGGGCTAAGATGACTGTGGGGCTCCACCAGGGGCCTGCAGGACTTACGGTGTCATGTCAAGAAGAAGACTTCCAGGCCGGGCTTCATACTAGCTCTGAATGGTCCTGCTACCAACCCAAGATTAAGAGGTCTCCTCACCTGAGTAACTCCTTCTCTTTTTCCAGTGCATTGAGCATATTCACTGAAGATGACTGCTGGAGGCAGTACGTCTGGAAGGCAGGCAGCATATTGACAAATTCCAGGAATATTTCACCAATGCACACAGTCATGAGGTCATCATCGCCCTGCCAACACACAACACACAAGGCAATGCATCAGCCAAAGACGTGGAGGTACCAGAGGCCATTAAAAGCCACTGGCCTAATATTCAATTGTGGCAAATGTGCTGGATTGGAGCTAGTGACATTGATGTCTGCAGTTTATGGGGCTGAGGTGGGGCAGGGCAGCAGCAAAGGCAGGGCTGTGTGGACATACCAGCAGGAGGAACAGATTGGTGTCCACACAGTCCTGACCGCATCACTGCCCTGCCCAGGTAATATGTAGCCCAGACCTACCACCTCAACTGCAACTGCTAATATAATTGCAAGCTAATCTTGGACTACATGTTAGCAACACACCTCATGATAGCTGTTTCAACAGTGAGTTTCTTTCGGCCACGTTTCCCATGAACTACAGCTTGAATGTATTCTGAATAATTAAGCTCTTTCCACGCTGAAAACAAGCAAAAGTGCTACACGTTTTTTCCTTGAACCTATATCAGGAACTGCTAACTTCTGCAAGCCATTCTCCAAACAGTGGCCCAACCCCAGTCGCTAGGAATCACAAGGGAGGAAAATGTTGTTATACACAGCTTCTGTTTGTGAGCTTCCCATAGGCATCTCATTGGCCACTGTGAGGACAAGATGGTAGTTGAGATGGGCCTTTGGCCTGATCTAGCGGGGATCTTCTTATGGTTTTCTATTGACTCTGGTAGAACATTAAAAGTGTATGCAAACACAATGCAAAAGTGATTAATCTCAGCTTGACAACCATGTTGTTATTCCCTGCCATGTCTTTTAATGATTTACTCTCCTGATGTATATTTTTAGAATCTGTTACATTTTGATTCCTAATTTAAAAAAAAGATAAAAGTATTTCACAAAAGACTATTGCAAGACCATTCCCCCTTTTTTGCCAGCATGAGGTGCTGTAGCACAGAGGTTCAGTTATGACAGAGAGTACTACGCTATTGCTGAAACAAAAACAAACATTCATAATTAAAGAAACATGCCATCCAACTTAAACGGTTTGCTGAAATCCATTAGCAGACAGCATCCTTGCAAGTTAAACTGGATTTCAGTTGAATTCCATGGATTAAATCTGAACTTTTGAGGTTTTGAAACTGGAGACTGTACCACCCTATTCCCCCCAAAATTTCAACCCCATATATGTCAAAATAGAACGCTCAACATCTGAACCCTTAATCTTACTGCATTAAAATTTGCATGCACACAGATTCCTACAAAGTCGTGCAATGCAATTTTTGCATATATGATTTTGAGTTCTAAATTATTTTTTAAAATCGTGACTGGCAGAGCTGGAAATGGCTCACAGGATCTCTTTTACGCCTTTGGTCTTATCCCCCAGCTCCTCCTTGATCTCCCTCCATGGCTCCCCAGCATCTTAAAAAGTTCAACTACGTCTCTGACGCAGTGGATAGCATTATCACATTTCCCCATTTTGGATGATTAAATCTTGGCTTAAAAAGACACAAACCTTTTGCCCACCTGCACCACCAGCATGCAGCCCCTGGAAGGTCAGCTATGAGGAAACACAACCCTTGAACTGAAAAAGGTTCCTTGACCCTCGTCCAGACTGGCTGGGAGTGACACCCAAGGGTTTCACACAAGACTCTTTTCCAAACCTACCTGGGAGATGCCAGGGATCAAACCTTGAACCTTTGTATATAAAGCATGGCCTCCAACACCAGGGAGAATCCCTGTCCTGCCTACTTGTCCATATACCCAGTACAATCTTCTCTGATGACTCTCTAAGGCAGAGGTTCTTCCCTGCACCTGCTACCTGATCCTTCCCCTTCCCTTCCTTTTTAAAAATGGCTAAGTCAGAGACTGAACATGGAACCTTCTGCATGAAAAGCATGTGCTCTCCTGCTGAACTCTGGCCCTTCCCCCAGGTGATTATCTGGCCTTCAAAACAATACTCTCTCCCGCATTTGACTTGCAAAGTTCAGCAACAGGGCACAGAGCCATGTGCCGTACACAGGGTGCTAGTCTGTAATAATGAACCATCAAGAACTGCTGTTCCAGCAAATTATAAGTAACCTTGAGTACGTTCAAGAAAGAGAGCCAGTTTGGAGCGTGGCTCAAATAACACTTAAAGGATTTAACTAGCCTTGCGTCTGTTCTTGGCCACCGGCAATTGTTGGCAGGCAAAGCCACTTTTAATTGCTCTCCTGTGGGCAAGATGGGCTTCTTTGAATGCTGCTGTAAAAATTAATTTCATGGTAAAAGGGTGTTTTGTTTCTTTCAGAGCCCTTAATAAAGCACAGGGCATAATATAAATACACAGCGGCGTGTAAATGCCATTCGCTTTGCTGAGGTGTTAGCGCAACCGTCTGCCTGCCGGCATTGTTTTCCTTCAGCCAATGGAAATGCGGTAATATTTGGAACGGATGGTAGGCCTCGCTGCGCAGCAAATTGAAAGTGCTAAAGGGCCAATTCCACATGTCATAAAGCTAGCCCCAGACATGGGGCAAAGGGACTCAAGGAGTAAGGCATCCTTCCCCAGCCTGGTGCCCAACAGATGTTTTGGACTACAACTCCCATCACCCCTTACCATTGGACATGCTGGCTGGGGCTGATGGGAGCTGTAGTCCAACAACACCTAGAGGGCACCAGGCTGGGGAAGGTTGGCATAGGGATTCATGGATTGCAGGGGGCTTTCTTAGATGATTCTATGATTCTACAAGGCACAAAGGATTTTTGAGATGCTTATTCACCAAGTGGTCTTGAATTCACGTATCTTGTTGTCAATCACAAAGAAATACAGGCGACTTGCGGTAGACTGGGGGCATCCAATCAGAGCTGAGGTCTTCTTCCTTAATCTAGAGGCAGATGTTTTCTCACACAAAAAAATAAATAAAAAGGTGGTACCCTTTGGAACAAGAACACAGGGAAGCTGCCTTATACCAAGCCAGACCATCTAGCTCAGTACTGTCTTCTTTGACTGGTAGCATCTCTCCCAGCCCTACCTGGAGATGGTGGGGATTGAACCTGGGACCTCCTACACGCAATACAAATGCTCTTACACTCAGCAATGGACCCCTTCCCCCTTTCAACAGCTAAAATGAGCCAGACAGAGACATACCCATTCTCAATTCCCTTACATGCTCATTAGGCATTGTGCCTTTCTAATGAGTGGCACAACCTTTGAGTGCCATAGTAACAAAGCTTCAGTGGCAAAAGTAGCTCATTAGAACTGCACAGGGAAACGGAGAAGAAATCTGAGACCACACACACACACTACCTGCTCAAAGGCCTGCTCAATCTCTTCCTGAAGGTACTCCAGGAAGTTTTCATTGAGGTCAATGAGCTCCTGTATGTTGCTGAAAACCACCAGCAGCTGGTCCTGTGTTAGCAGGCCAGCAGCTTGCATGGGGAGGTAGAACTCTTCCTTGATGATGCGCAGGTCCTCCCCGTAGCTGGTTTCAGTGTTGACAAACTCCAGCACTGACTCCTTCCGCTCCGTCCGGCACTTCAGGCACTTCTCACAGAGGATGGCCCGCCTCTTGTTCTGGTTCTGGACATCCGTCTCCAGTGGGAAGTGTCTCCCCCCACAGTCGGTGCAAGGCTGGTGGGCCTCCCACGCCTGCAGAGATGCCAGTGTCTCTGACGCCTTGCTCCTCCACTTCTTACTCAGCACCTGGCTGATGCCGCTGTCTGCCCGCTCCATCTCAGCTGACCTCATCCTTGGCACCCCTCCACTGCTGGCATCGGCACTGTCCCTCTCGTCACTCCCGCCCACAATGCCGCTGTCGGCGCTGAGACTGCTGACGTTGCTCCAGCGGTGTTTGGAACGAAAGGAGCCGCCCAGAATGCCATGGTTCTCATCAACGTTGCTGCTGTAGTTGAGGTTGGCTTTTGTCAGCACTGGGCCTGAGCGGGAGAGAAAATAAAATAAATCTATTTGTAGAACTTTCCCATTGTTTTGTTCCTCAGTCCTGTTCATCCATCAGTAAAAAACTTGTCCTGTTTTGTTTTGTTTTTCTCCTTGTGACCAGGAAGGATTCTGCAAAGTACCGGTACCTGAATACAGAGACAGGGAGAACCTAGTCCTTAATGATATGTTGCTACGTCCTGGCATTTTCATTCATACATAAAGATGTTCTTTTTCTCCATGCTAAGAAAAGCTGTACCTGATCTCTAGGCATGCTCTTAAAGGCACAGTAGCAGGTCATTAAAAAAAAAAAAAAGACAGAAACCCTCCTTGTATTGTATTCCTTGTATTGGTTAAATTATCCATCTTTCCTAGTGTTATCTCCAAAGCCTTGGTCAAGGTTTCCTCAGCCTTGCCTTCTGAGATCCTTTAAATAGACCTAGACAACCTGTGACCCACCAACCCAAATATATCCCACTGGATACATTGTTTGCTGGGTGCTTCTATATATTTGCAGCCTTGTGGGCCACAATGCATTACTGTGTTTAGTTTTGTGGGCCGCAATACTTGACAGCATGCAAAGAACATATTCCGCTTCTGAGTTACATTTCTCTCTTTAATTCAACAGCTAGGGAAGAATGCTCTCATTTGGAATTTGGCTCAGATGTGTTGGAAGGAACAAGCCTGTCCTAATGAACTATGCAAACAACCAGCGGAAGTCACCTATTGACGGCTCCATCTGCTCAGTATACTTGCAGAACAATTGTTCCAGGTTCTACTCACCTTTCGCTATATCATGCATAAAGTCAAAGAAAGCACTAGAGGATTAGAACACTAGATTGAAGCTTAGCTCATGGCACTTTCCCCTTTCCTGCATTTGCCAGAAGCCAGTTTGGTCCTGTATGGGCCCAACCCAGGCTATTGGCTGTTGCTATGAATTGTACAGAGAGCACACTGGAGGAGGAGCTGCTACCGTATTCCCTCTCCTCTGGAGGGACCATGGAATAAGAGGCTACAGCTGGCTGTAAAGCATAAACCATGGCTGTTGAGTGGGAAAAGTTTGGAGGTTACCTCTCTGAATGATGACTGCTAACCTAATGTCAAAACACACCCAGAACTATGAGTGGCATGGACAGACCCTGCAAGTAACACACAAAGGGAGCAAGAGGCAAGGGGGACATACTGGAGTCTCTCTCTTGCCGGCGCTTCTGGGCATGCTGCCGTGCTGCTGCAGCAATCTTCAGCTCCAGTTGTTTCCTCTTCACAGCATCTGTTGGCATCGGATCACTGAAATGAGGCCGCAGCCGACACTCCCGTTGAGCTTTGGTGCAGTCCGAAGTTTCGTAGGAGATGTCAGAACTGGATCTGCGGCAGTTGGGGCTGGAGTTCTGGAAAGCAAGCAAGGGGTAGTTGTGGGGAGAAGTTTCTACTAAACAATATATGAGATACTTAAAAATACGTGGCCAAATCCGATACCCAGCACCCCCTACCTCTAAAACCGTTGTTTCTCCTCATACCTGGGGGGGGGGGGCGCAACAACCTCACTCAACAAAGGAAGCAAAATATGAGCTGTTAGTGTTACATTAAATACATGTTCATGAAATCTGTGTGCAGCCGTTTAAATACGCACATAGTTTAATATTGGGAACAAAATTATAAAGTTCCTTCCAGTAGCACGTTAGAGACCAAATAAGTTTGTTATTGGTGTGGCGGTCCGCTCAACCTGCACAGGTCCCCCAGACGTTTAACGGTCTGTTGATACCTGCACTCACCACTTTATTAATTAACCGCTGCCACCAACCAGTTTGTCTGGTATTTACTTCACTCAGTTCAGTCAAGGAGAATATTGGAACAAAACTGTTTTATTTGAAGTTTAGTACATAAGCATGTGGTTTCTGAATAAACAGTACTTTCTTGGTTGTGTTCTTGTTAACAACAGTGCCCAACTATTTCTCCCACCCTTGTTCCTACCCCTTCCCTTGCCACCCTTCTTCCAACCTCTAAATCCCCCCAACAAACCCCCTTGCCAAAGACAAAAGACAAGCCTCAAAAGACTAAAGACAAGACTAAAGACTAAAGAACCAAAAGACTAAAGAACCAAAAGACTAAAGAACCCTCTTCCTTCCCCGGGAGGGGTTTATATAGCCCACATAACTCCGTCCCCTAAAGGTTCTTACTGGTTATTCCTGTTAACCCCTTCTGTGCCATTCCTAAGTTTGGGTGATCGCCACAATTGGTATGAGCTTTTGTGTGCATGCACACTTCTTCAGATATATTGGTATCTGAAGAAGTGTGCATGCACACGAAATCTCATACCAATAACAAACTTAGTTGGTCTCTAACTTGCTACTGGAAGGAACTTTATAATTTTGTTTCAACTATGGCAGACCAACATGGCTATCTTCCTGTAACTTTAATATTGGGGTGTGTATCAGCAAGCAACATGTCTATTTTATCGGGCTGTATGGGGAGGGTTGGCAGGAGGAGCAGACATATGTGGACAGTGTATCGCAGCAGAAGCTTTACTCCAGTTAAGATGGCAACAGCTCTCCTTCCCCAGCCACCACTGTTGGCAATCCAAACCCAAGGTTTTGGATTTGTAAGTGCTTGACTGAGGATGAAACGGGCATTCCTCCCCATGCCTTTCCTTACACGCTTTCTGAAGGCTGGAACTTTATGTCTATACTACATATCTAAACCACTTTCCAACTGGTTTCATTGTCATGGGTTCATGACCAAGCGATCAAGAAACACTTTTCCGTGAAGGATCTACACAGATTACTCAGAGCACCCTCATGCAGCTGTTGTTCACCCAAAGCTCCAGTTGGGTGAAGCAAGGATAATAAAACAACTCTCAAACCCATTTTAAAATATTGTGGGCCCGATCCAGCTAACATTATGTGAACAGGTCCTATTGAAATCAATGGAGAAAGTTAATCGCCAGTTCCATTGCTTTCAACGGTACTTTGGGCCACTCCAGATATCCTTCTTATTGCGCACATGTGATTATTCATATTCATACTGGTATCGGGGTGGTTATCCACGATCCCGCTTTCAGTCGTTTGCACCTGTCATCGTTCTGAGGTGAACATACTTTTCAATTGGTGCATGTCCTGTAGCTTCCTGCTGAAACCCTGTAACTTTTCATATCACAAATGACTCAGGTTTTTTGTTTTGTCCTGCATTTGTTTTGCTACAGAGCAAGACTGTCCCTCCAGACAGGAATCATGCAGTAACACTGGGGAAACATTTGCAGAACAACTGATAAAGCAGAATAATGTGTAGACAGTCCAGCGTCAATCCACCACGATTTCACTATTACTGCATGAATGACACGTTATGGAATACACCTCCAAAATATACCAGTCTGGAGGGGCCCTTAGTCACAAGTAACTTTAGCTGGATTTGCACAGTAGTGTTGATGTGCCTTAGGTATCTTCATTCTTTAGCTTGTTCCTCGCAGCCACCCAGAAGCAAGAAGGGTGAGATGGGGTGCGGGAAAACAGGAAAGAGAGAGAGAGAGGAGAGAGAAGTAGAAGAAGGGAGGGAAGAAAAGGCATGGAGAGGAGAGCCAGAAGAGTACCGGTATTAGTGACAGGGGTGCAGAATAGCTGAGAGCTGTCATAGCAAGTAAAGTTACAGCTCCCTGAACCAACACTTCTGAAACCCTTTCTGCCGCAGGCCACGCAACTCACGGTGGGTTGATGAGAGTCCTCCACAAAAGTGAGGTCGTCCTTTTTAAGTTCACACGATCCTTTGGAGTGGGGCTCAGGGGTAGCTTCACCACTGCAGCTGTGAAAAAAGGAACACCACCCCATTTAATGTCCTGCACAAACAGCAGTCCAGAGCCAACTCCAGGGTTTGAGAGGGAAATGCATCTTTAAAGCTACAGTGTATTATTCTACAGGTCTTCTACCTTGTGAAGTCAAAAGCACCTCATATCTTCTTTCTCCTACATATGCCATTCCATAAATGGACTTCTACTGATGCAGTGGATAATAGGGGTGTGGTGGTGTTTTTTTTTTTTTTAAATGAAACATGTTTGTAAATTTAAAGGG
Source organism: Lacerta agilis (assembly GCF_009819535.1). NCBI lineage: Eukaryota > Metazoa > Chordata > Lepidosauria > Squamata > Lacertidae > Lacerta > Lacerta agilis. The sequence goes on from NC_046312.1 coordinate 88,805,519, forward strand.
TTGCCCCCCTTAATATTTCTGTATAAAAGCAGCATCTAAAGTGCATGAAATCTTTAAGCTTCTCGTCCCTCTTAATTGTTTTATTTGCACTAAGATAGGAGACAACTTTCTGTTCTGTCATCAGAAAGAAAGTGCTCCCCTAAATTATCAGATACCATGAATAATTTCTCATTCATAAATGATGAAGAAACTGTATATCCAAGCCCCGAGGGAGGGAAGAGAGAGGACAAAACCTAGTCACACCCACATACAGGATTAGCGGTGGCAGAAACAGCGATAATATTTAGCATTTACGTAGCGCACTTGAAGTGTTCACTACACTCGGTACACAATTATGACTGGGTGAAGGGATTTAAGATTTCCAGGTGTCAATCACACACAAAAATGCATGCTTTGCTTATTTGATGTATTGCATTTGGGGATCGTCTTGTGAATCATCAGGAGACTGCAGTATCCTTCCTTTTGCCTGTGTTAAAGAACTGTATACCATTCTAGATAGTATACACTATCTAGATAGTAGACACACTCGGTACACTTTGACCATAAAACTAAGAAACGATAGCTGATGAAGAGTAAACGAAACAGGGCCTTGTCCTGGAGTTAACAACCATTGTAACTGGAATTGTTTTATACTTTCAACAACAAAAATAGAGAAAACCATTGTTTATTGCCGTCCTGGCCTGAGTCCTTGCAACCCTTCATACAAAAGCACAAAATACATTTTTAAAAATAAATATTCCCTGTGTGGCCCATCACACATTATCTCACAAATATACAGTGAATCTTTGGTTACTATCAATGCTGCTTCGAATAGCATTTTTTTCTTTGGTAAAAAAAAATTACATCATTTAACAAAACAACAACAGAGTAACTATACCAACTCTGGATAGCGACATTGGATAATATCTATATATTATCCATGTGGCTTGGCTCAGTTCTATGAATCGTTTGGTATTATCTGATATGAAGATAGCTCAGGAGTGTGTGACTTGTTCACTCCTGCTTTTAGCTTGTGGCACAGTGATCTGAATTGATCTGTAAGGAGCTGGTGCATGGATAATCCTGCCTTGTGGGGAAAAAAGGGAGGTTGGAGTCCGTGCCAGTTTGGTGTTCTCCAACTCTATGGCTCTGCCTAACTGGGATGACAGTGCTTTCTGCCCCATAATGTTATACACACTGTGGACAAATTCCCAGCTTAGAATGCAGCTAGCCTGTTCTATTTCTCAATTGAAGCTGGTTTGGAATTAAATGCATCAAAATGCAGTAAAAATATCTCCCCGCTTACGCATGTTCAACTCTCGTGTGGCCATGTATATGCTCGGTGCAGGGAAACAATTAAATAAATAGATTTAAACTTCAAAAAGGCAAGAAAAGGGCAAAAACAGTCCTAAAAGAGCACAAGAACTGCAAAAATGGCGTGAAAAGAGCAGAAAAAATGGCTAACAATCCCAGGAGCCTTTGCAACTGCAATCTCATGAGCCTTTGCACCAACCTTTGAGTTGGAGTTTGAGAAAGGAAGTTTAGAGGGAGCGATTGTGGTGGAGTTTGGCATGTTTTGGGTGGCGTTGGGCAGGGAGGATGATTACAGGATTTAGATGTGGCTAATATTCTGTGTGCCCTACTTCCCAAACCAGCTGTGGGAGCACACTGGATGCAGAATAAACAGAACTGTGAACACCACCTCAGTTTTCCAGAGAAAGAGAGAGTAGGTAATTCAGGCAAGATGCAAAATGGCCAATTATCTTAAAACTACTGGGAATTTTCCTTTGTAGGAAATTATTTCTCTTTATATTCAAGAAATAATATACACACAGTTCCATATTTATTGGATATTGGAGTGCTCTTATCTGTACATTAGTTCTCATGATATATATCCTCTCCACTGCCTCTTAGCCGACTGTTTTTGCATCTATTTGATCTCTTTCTCCCAGGTGAGAGTAGTTCTCCCATATGGTATTGGAGCAAGGAATTTATGTAACGGAAGATTTCTGGATGGGGGGAAATGTACATAATGGTAATGCAACTACCATTTGTGGCTGAGGTGGTTCAATCAGAGATGTGCCTAATTCGAATGAAGCTAGGATGATCACTATATGAGGTGGGTGTTGTTTTTGTTTCTGCTAGACATGGTAACTGGCTTCAGCTTCTGGAGAAGTGTAGTCCATTTGCCTGCTTCACTGAAAAAAAAAATTGTTCCCAAGGCTCCACCCTATTTACTGCCTCACTGCTGTAGATCCCCAATGGTCCAACTTCATCTTTAATTTTATTAAGGAACCATCTTTATTCACCTCTTAAATCATTGAGCAATGCTTCAATCTTAAGGCACCCTGCCATCTAGCATTCCTTCATCTTCTCTACAAGCTGTTATGGCTGAATTTTTCCTCTTCACCTCTTCTCACTTCCTCCATATTATCCTTGACATTGGCTGCTGTTTTGACCTTGAAACAAAACAATATTTTGCCCAGCAACTTCATGCACTTTAATATGCTCAAATCCAAATATATTTTTTTAACCTTGGGACTTTTCTTTCCTGAACTGCTTTCTCTGTCATCCTAAAATTTTTGCCTGTCTTTATTTAATTCATTATATACTGGATGCTCTGATTTCCTGCCCATTCACTGACTTGACTATTAACAATGCCCCAGGTTTTCATCTTTCTCTGTCTTCAGAAGTCAGATTCCTCAGAAAGCCTGGTAAACACAATTCACAATCAAAAGGTGAAACAGGTAATAAATCACGATCTCCTTTCAATCATGCTTCCCCCCCCCAGTAAAAAAAAAAATGCTCTACAATTCATGACAGGCTTTAGATTATTCCATGAAAATAAAATTAGAGGTTCAGAATTAAAACACTAAGCTGCTTATAAATGTGCTGAGTAAATAACAGTGGATTATTTAGAAGGAAGTTCAGAAATAAAGGGCAGGTGTGTTGTTGCATGTAGTTCAAACACATGCACAAAATTCCATCAGAATCTTAAGAAGCCAATGACGAGAATAACCCAGGAAGCCTTCCACTTTGCATGAAAGAATGCTAAATTAATCTGAAATGATAAAATTGTCATGGAGGAAAAGGGAATCCATGGCCAGTAGTCATGAAGGCTATATTACCTCCAGTATGCCTCTGACTACCAGTTGCTGGACAGCATAAGTGCTATTGTGCTCATGTCCTGCTTGTGGGCTTCTTGTAGGCATCTGGGTGGCCACTTTGGTAACAGGATGCTGGACCAAATGGACCTTTGGTCTGATCCAGAAGTGCTCTTCTTATGCTTTTATGTGCTGAAAGGATGCTGCTCCATGTAAACAATTGACGGTATGCAGCAGCTTACCTTACGGACTGGCCTCACACCAGATCTCCCCATGTTATTCATATTACTAACAGGTTTTCTTACAACAAGCACTGGGTCAAATCACGCAGCATGGGAGAAATCCACATGGCAAGACAAGGCACATGAATACCTGGCCCCATGGAGCAACTGCCACAAGGACCCAATTTCAAGCAGCCTCAACGCCACATGTTGCTGAAGTGAACCTAAGGCTTGCAACCCTGTCATTGCACTGCCTTTATCAAAAGACAAAACCAAATCCTGAGAATATGTTGCCTCTCAAATCTAGTGACACCCCTGCCGCTGAGCCAGAAACTCCCATTGTCTAAACAAGATCCTCCATGAGATTGCTAAAGCTCTGGAAGAAAATGACAGCTGGGTTTTGAGCAAATAATGGCTCTCAGTTTTACAGTTTCAAAGGGAAACTGTTTGGTCTCATAAGCTTTTGACTCAAAGTCATGAGAAGCTTGGCAACTGGTTGAAATGACCATTGTGCTTTTCATGGCAATGAATTAATTTCAGAAAGCTCTGAATGTAAGCAAACTGAGCATGATAAAGGCCATCTATAACTATGACCCTGCCTGGCAAAAGGGATGTTGTGAACAGAAGAAAATAACACTGTGTGATGGATCTCAGTCCCATACTTGCAGAACCCATAGCTTACAAGAGCAGAGGCTGGCTCACCTGAGCAGGAGCAGGTGTTTTTCTGCACTTGGGGCAATAGAATCTCTATGTCGATCAGACAAGAGTGCTTCATTTTTTCAGACCAAAGGACTGCATTTTCTCAGTCTCCAAGCTCCTGTGTGGTTTTTAATGTTTGAATACCCCTTTCATTGACTTTTGCTGCTGTGATGGGTTTCACCAGGCTGTATATTATGTATTTTCTGTTGCTCTTATAGTTTTCTTGTTCTCATTCTTGTTTGTTACTTTTATTTTCAAATTTTGTATTGCCTTGAGGTTATACTCATGTTCGCACATCGATAAACAAGATTTTCTGGTTTATTGTGAACTGCTTCTTTCCCCTCCTAGCACCAGAAAGATACACTAGGAAGCCTTGGCTTCCTAGTATATCTGAATCAGGGTTCATGGTTTGTTGATCCCTAACAAACCAACCATGATTACAAGCATACTTTAAGCCATAGTTGTTGGTTTATGGCATGTGGACTTGTTAGGAAGCAACAAATCATGATTCCTAGCTTGGATGTAAAGGGAAGCCAAGACTTCCCGGTTTGTTCATCCTGCCTGGTGGGAATGAGGTGGGAGTGACTGAGCATGCTGCTCATTTACAATAAACCACAATCTGCCAGAAAATCTGACTTATCATGATATGTGAATGTATATGTGATAGAGAAGAGCATAAATCTTTATATATAAATCAATAAGGGTGCCATTCAGTCACCCTGTATGACCCTAAAATGGTGAATCCTAAGCTTATGGTTCCAAGAAGGGAATTCAGTGTTCAGCCTCATCATGGAAACTATCCCACGTAGGCTTTGTGTTGTACGCTGCCCCAAATACACGCTGCAGGAAATCTACCAATCTATTAGTTTCTATAACCATTGATAGCTTAGAAAAGGCAGCATTTTTTGAATTATTTGCCCAAGTCACCTGAAAGTCAGTTTTCAAGTGGTCACGGACTTTAATATAATGTTTTGTGTCACCTCCATTCACATGATTGACATTTCCTCCAACCCTCTGCCCAAAGTCAAAAATTAACCCTCCCTGTGAAGATATAGATGTGTGTCAATGAACAAGGAGTACCAGTCATTTCAGTGGCTCAAGGAACAGAGCAAACACCCCCACGGGGCAGAGGGAGTCCCCGCCCTCTCCACAATCCCCAGACCACCCTTCTAGATTGTTAGGCAAACTCCTTCCTGACATCAGATATAGCAGTTAGTTAAAAACCCCAGCTTCATCAGTTCTCCCAAAGTGGCATATGGGAAAATGTCTGCATAAATTCACACAGCCCCAACACTGTCTCTTTCCCTACAGCTGCCTGATACCTCAAAGAAAGGAACTCCCCACAGGTCAAGAGGGGGAAAGCTATTAATGGCGTAAATGTCTGTGCAAATTATGACACCTCTGCAGCATACTGATTCAGCAAGGAAATTCTATAAATTACTTAATGCAGCTAAATTTGAAAGTGCATTTCTAAGTACCCTAAAACTGAAATTGTTCTCAAGAACTCTAACAGAGTTGGTTACCTCTTCTTAATGAGGTCCAGTGCAGAGCCTATAAATTCATCCTTCATTTTCTGCAACTTAGCTCCATAGCTGGATATATCTGTCGCTTCTAATAGCAATGGGCAGCAAGAAGACTGGTTTTCAGGCACCACTGGGTGTCCAGCATGGTGGAGGACTTCACTTAGTTGTCTTGCATTCAATCCCTGAGTCTCCCCTTCAGCAAAAGCTTTCCCTCCCTCCTCCCTAAGGGCTGCAGCAGACTGTAGAGGTGGTCTTGGAATTGGACTCGAACAAATGGGGACTGGGATTCTATCTGAAGTTGGCACCTCATAGCGCTTGTCCCTAGCCATAGGCGTGTTCATCAGGCAGAAGCTCCTGTCCCATGTGGATGAATTATCTTGATAGCCAACAAAGCCAGAAGTGCTCTGGGTATTTTCATGAAACACATCATCATAATCATCTATCGTTGCAACCGTTTCTTTGGCAAGAACTTGCTGGGCACCTGAACAAGGGTTCTGGTTTCTTTTTTCTTCCAACTTTTGGGTTCCTTCCTTCACATCTTTTGTCACTTCACTGCTGCCACTGAGAAAACATGTCTCCTTGATTCTCATCCTCTTGAACTCTTCAAAAGTTGGAATGTAGAGTCTCTCTTTGAAGTCCCCTTTTTTGCTCAGCTCCAAAATCCTTTTGGTGTCTCCTTCCCCCTCATATCCCTTTAAGGATCCAGTCGTTTGGGACTTGACCATGTCCTGGCCATCACTGGCACAATGGAGAGTCAAGTTGGGCGAGCTGTTCTGTCTCCTAATCTGCAATCTTCTCCGAGCTTCTTGCTTGATGTCTTCTGGGTTTGTCAGTCGGCGAGAAAAGCAAGGCCGATCACTCCCCAGAGCTGTCCATGGCCCGTGAGTGAGGGTGGCATGCTGCACAAATATGGTGCAACAGTTCACCGAACAACCGTTCTTATATTGCTGGCATGCCCGGCATTCAGAGCATTCCCTTGGAACCAGGTCATTCAAGGAAACCTGAGGTCTGAGAGGCTTGCAAATCTCTGCAGCTTTACTACTGTGAATTCTAAGTTTTTCCTTCAGGGTTTTTTTGGCATCCCCGTCGACGGGGGAGAAAAGCCACGGAGGCACTTTGGCACAAGGAGGAAGGGTGATGTCTCGCGCTGCAGGTGGAATTCTGTCCAACGTGAGAGGGAAGTGTCGGCAACATTCAGGTGAGCTGGGGGATGGAGTACCTTCCGTAGAACACTTCGACCAATGAGCTGTGCCTTTGTAACGGACAACAAATTCTTTGTCTACATTTCCATAGCGGGGATGGCAATGAGGATCAGCCCCCGTGGCCCAGTGCAGATTCTCCACACTTCGATACAGATGTGCCCCTGCATTGCTGTCCGCTTTGCTCACAGGATTAAAGTCCCCAGTAAAAATGCGAGTGTCCAAGTTCTTCAGTGGATGCATGCTGCTAACTGAGAAATCCTTTAAGCCATGTTGTGCGTACAGCTGATTATTCTGGCAGCTCAAAATTACCCGACAGTGTTCCTGCCTCTCATCAACGCTGATGTATGTCATAGCAAATCGACGTGGACAATCTAACAGGCTGATGCTTTTTGAAGGAAGAGGGCAAGAGGAGGAAGGAGTTGTCGGACTGCTCAGATGCTGTTCAGGAGTCCTAGCCACAGAAAGCAGGGCTGTGCTATCTGGGTACTCATATCAACGAGCAGGCACATCTCCACTGTGAGAGCATGTGAGGATGGAGAACACCTGATGATGCAAAGAAGAAAAGGGAGCTTACAGAAGAGACACAGAATCCAAAGAGAAGACGGGCAGCCAACGATCACAGAAGTAACCAAAAGTGAAGCTTACCCACTACCTCTGACTTTACCTCCGTTCAGCATGCTCTGTGTGGTGTGGTGTAGTGGTTAGAGTGTTGGACTACGACCTTGGAGACCATGGTTCAAATCCCCACTTGGTCATAAAGCTCATTGGTGACCTGAGGCCAGTCACCGTCTCTCAGCCTAGCCTACCTCACATGGTTAGTGAAAAGGTATATTGAGGAGTGGGGAAATTATTCTCCCAGCATCACCCCAGGAACCTCATGGAAGCATGCAGAGTATTATTTCATTTTCTACCTTAAAACTTCTCTCTGTTGAGAGACTTCACTGTGGCTAAACATGTGAATGTGCATTTCTTACAGGAAAGCCCACTACATGAACCACTACCCCACACGGGCTCTTTCTGATGTATATGGATTTTGTACTAGAGTACTTACACCTGAATATGATCCCCCCCAAAAAATATAATAATGTAAAGCCTTGTGGAGCACCCCCAGTTTGCATGAATAAGATGTCCATGTTATCCCCAAGGTTATTTTCTCTTATCCGCTCACCACCTCACCTGGTCCTCTCCGAGCCTAGGAGGGCTTGTTTTGAGATGCCTGATTTTCTTCATGCTTTAATTATTTCTCCTCTGCTGTTCTCTCTGGGGAAGGCTGCAGGTAACGGCAAAGAAGCATTTCTTGTGTGATCAAAGGGTACAACTTGATCTGCCAGGAAAGACATAATAAAGACAGCACGAGAGGTGAACGTTTAGCAGAGAACAAAGATGGCTCACCACAGAGCTGCACGGGCATAGAGGGAGGTGGGAATCTGTCAGTGAAGAAGTTTCATAGTACGATTCTATAGATTCAATGGAAATTACTCCAAGCAAACCGCAGCTACTGAAGCAGTCGCTGTGAGTTCTTCTCCCACAGTGTGAACCTGGTGCTATGCAAACTATAGACACGCCAGCAAGCCAAGTGCTAGATATGTCAGTGAGTCAGTACGTATGGTCTCTCTGACTTATTTTTTTTAAATAATAATAATAATCAAATACACACTTGCACTTACGCACATGTGTGTTCATCCTTCCCATTACGTTAAAATAATGCTCTTGGGACTATGTGAATTGGCATGTTAGTGTTGTCACAGTGATTTGCCAATAGATGCTTAACACAGCTGCAACACTATCGGCATTCAGTCTGAAATAGGAAATCTACACTCCACCCGCCACCCCCACCCTGACCTTATACCAGGTCTGAAAAACTTTATAAATGTCCAATTTATCCTGCTGTTCTTTGGCTTCAAATAATTTGGCATATCACTTTGTGCAAATATAAAAGTAATTTTTAATAACAAGTCATACAGATGGCATTTGACTCTGCACCACCTCAGAAAAATCTATCCAAATGTCAGTAAGACATGCTGGAAACACAAAGCAGGCTATATGTGTGTACCTACGTGGAAAGAAAATCAGAAGTTTATAGGGGGAAATTGTTAATATTGTGTAAAATATGATTTTATATAATATACCAGTGAGTCTGTTAAAAACGTTATACACCCAGAACATTGTAATTGCAAAAGAAATCTGCTAAGTACAGCAAAAAAAGAAGACGAAGCTAACAACAACCAAACAGTGTACTCAGATAATGCCAAATGAACAAGAGTGGTTTAATAAACATGGCACATTGCCTCACTGAGCTTACTGCGATGCTATGATTAAAAGAAGGAAGATGTCAGAAAATAACACTTTGCGAAAAATTGGTTGCTCTTTATCAGTGCTATTTTTCTAGAAAAAGAGGTGCAGGAACTCCCCATGAATGCTTCCCTCCTTCTCTTAAAATGGCACTGGCACCCACCTGAAAGGTCCCGGAACTCAGTTCTGTTGAAAAAAAGCCCTGCTCTTTACCAATCAAATAGAACAGAAATATAATTTGGAACTATTTTAAGCCTTTTAGCTGCTGATATAAATTTGAAATTCCAGGCTGCTCCAGATGTCATGTTGATGGTGCATTCATGATTATTTGTGTGTTCATTGTGGTATCAAGCCATTATACATGATCCCACTTTTAACAATGTTTGCACCTGAAAAAGATTTGGGGCGGAAATACTGCTTTGTTCCCAGTCACAGCATGTCCCTGAAATCCTATAACTTTTTATACCAAAAAAATGTCCTGGTTTATTTCACACACACACACACACACACACACACACACTTTTATTTATTTCCGCTATTTTTACACCACTTAACCACCAAATTTTCGAAGCAGTATACATACACGTTCCAAAAAGCATACAGTAGGTAAAATCAATCAAAATTAATCATGAAAACCAGACTGTTGTGCTACAGTGCCCCTCCAGGCAGCAATAATGCAATAACATTGGGGAAGCATATAGAGCTGGACAGGGGATTGATGTGTGGAAGGTCCAATATAAATCCACTATGAATGCACTATTGTTGTGTCAGTGACATGTTGCAGAATACAACTGACAAAAAAAACCGCACCAGCCTGTCAGATGAATTGCATTTGGAGAGTTTATAATACAATGAGCTTGCAAGTGAAATGCCTTTTTTCTTAGCATTGTTGCATTTAGTAGTAAACACGTACGTTTTATGTTTGTGTGTGTATAAAATGAAAAATGAAGAAAAAAAGGACTTCATCCTAAATGAAGCAATGGACAATAGAATTCAGAAGGGGGCTGAGAGCTTAGACACCAGCTAGGAACCCCCATGTCACCAGAAGGTCCAGAAAAGCACCAGCTGTATGAGGGCTTCCTCACTTCCTAATAAGTTGCCTGGATATGTTTAGATGTGGCAAGGCTTGCTGTGTGATTTGTGCTTCGAGTATCAAGGACAGTTGACAATAAATTTGTAAAGGCTGCTGAATACATGCTGTTGCTGTGGTAGAGTTCTAAGGTTAACCACCAATAACTTACAGACTGTTGAGGAGCTTAAGAATACTACCTAGCTTCTTACGAATTGCCTTGCAGACGTCTCTTAATGCCCATGCACTTTGGAGATCATGTTCCTCACTGGACCACATTCAGAGCCAATCTCCATGCCTGAATGAGTCATCACACCACAAGAGAACTTTCAGAACACCAAAGATGAAAGGTCACCTAAATTTTCTTTTTGGTTGAATCAGTTTGCACATTTAGCTGTGATCCATCAAATGAGAGTAATTCAAGTGGTGTAGATATGTGTACGCAGACCTCTTATGCCACTTCATCTCCTCAGATTTCAGATTTTAAGAACCCTTTCACAGCAGATCATGTCCCAGCTTCTGTAAGCTTCTCACATGGGATGCAATTGTGCCTGGGCTAATTTGCAAGATGATTGTATCGAGGCCCGAGATAACTGAGGTTCAAATCCCTAAACAGCCATGAAGCTCATTGGGTGACCTTGGACCAGACACAGCCTCTCAGCCTAACTTATCTCACAGGGTTGTTCTGAGAATAAAATGGGGAAGATGAGAACCATGTATTTCACTTTGGGCTCCTTGGAAGAAAGGTAGGGGTATAAATGGAATAATAATATTAAGTAACTGAAGGTTTCAATGAGTCCTATAGCTTAGCCAGAGCTGATAAGCCTCTGTGGACACCAATCAGAGTTTTTTGCTACATGAATCCACGTGGCTCATGGGAGAAACAAATCTCATTGCTTACATAACATTTGCTAATTCGCCTGACTCAATAATTATTTAAAAACACACACACCACAAACATGCTGTTCTTTGACAAGCACTCAGCAAGCAACAGGACTCCTGCCCACAGACCATTATTTCTTCCCCATCTCCCTTTGAACCTAGTAGATGACAGATTTGACACCACCAGCACTGAAACAGGTTTAAATGACTTCCATTCCAGTGACACTGTACTGTACTTAGCTGGCTCATAAAGCTGCTGTCCGTCTTCTATTCTATTCAAAACCCCTCCCCACCCACACCACAGCAAAGAATCTGACATATTTAGAGGATTATGCCTCACTGGAATAAATTATTTCCTCCCAAGTCTGCCTCCAGCTTGCCTGCCTGGCCCAGCTTCATTAGAATTAGTGGGAACATCAGGAGGATGAAAACAGACAAACAAGATAGGAAGAGAGAGGTGGGGGGGAGAGAAAAATATTTCAACACAAATTGGAAAGGACTTATAAAAGGAGCAAGGCAGCCTACAAAATCACCACAGACCTGAGCTGAACTGGTATGTCAGGTGCCCAATGATAATGGACACATCTCAAAGCAATGGGGGGGGGGAAATGCAGGACAGGTTGTTCACTCTGCTCCTGTATGGATTAGCTACCATAGTGTTTTGATTCTGGAGACCGGGTTCCTTAGATTATTGAAGAGGAGATGGTTCACTCCATGCCTGGGAAAAAAACTGCTTTGCTTGACATTTTTCCACTTCAGTTGGCACCCCTGCCTGCTCCCTTCTTGCATTCCACATGGTTAAATGCGGCACTGGCCCAAGGGACTGGGGGGGGGAGCAGTTCCACGGCACATTACCCTGCACCTCCCTCTATCATCTACTTCCTGGAATAATAGCTCCCAATTAGTAGAGAACAAAGCACCTTGTGACATAATGCCAAACATGACTCTGGGGAGCAGAATGTAAGGAGCAGAGGCCAGAGCAGCTGGCTTTGCTGCAGCATTGGCTAGCAGCGGGAGGATAAAGTGTGCCTGGTCTCGTACCTCTCTAATTCCCACAATTGATGCTTCTCAAATCTCAGCAGTAAATTGGCAGTGGGACAGCATCACTTAAGAGCATCCAGCAGGGAGCCCTCAATTTTATGGCCCTTCTCCTAGATATTTAACCTATATATCTAGCAGAGAGAGCACATATGTTTTAAAGTATCTGATATCAAGACACAGAAGTTATACAGAGTGAAGCATATCTCCTAATGCATCTTCCCCCTCCTAGGCAGACAACAGCTACCACCCCAAACTAATTTTGATCATGCCATCGTATGATACACATGGAACTGGTTGACATCAATGATCCAATGTGCATTTGCAAATGCATGCTGTTGGACCCATTAAATAACACAACTCCATGTGAATCACAGCACAAGGTGAGCGAAAACATTGCTTCATGGTAAGTGGATCGATCAATAGATAGATAGATAGATAGGACCACCAGCAATGCAGGTAGGCGGAGGATTGTAAGGAGCCTTATGTAACCTTTAATGAGATTTTATAAGTAAAGAGCAATCAGTAAGAAGCAAAAAGATGCTCAATGAAATTAAAAGGCCTTTGGAGTCCATTTAAGAACCACCTGAGAGGGGGCTACAAAACATTTTTAAGAAAAGCAATTCCAGAGATGCAGGTGCATCACTAAAAAGACCCTGTCCATGGTACCCAACAGCCTGATCTTCTTTAATGGTGAACCAGAGCAATAGCACCTCTGAGGCATATCCCATGGCATGAGCAGGTTCTATATGGGTGCAACCAGTCCTTAAAATAACCTCCAAAGCATTCAGGCTCCAAAGACCAGCCTGGCTCACAGCCCCCTTGTGGAGCAACATCGCAGAAGAGTGGTTTCCGGCAGCCTCCATATGGAGGCTGTAACCTTTGGATCAGCACCATGAGACATTCATTTCTCAGACACCACTTTGGGGATACTGTTAGCTTTTAACTGCAGATAAAGCAGGAAAGATGACTGTGCCATTTGGATAGCAAGTTCTCCAGTAGTTCCAAGTCTTCACTTCTGGTAAGCACTACTTCTCGGTTGACATGCAAAGTCTCCAGCATGCTCAACATCAGTAGGAGGGACATTGTCTCAGCTCCAAAGACATCCCTGGGTGGTTAGCAGGCAGCAGGGTTCTGGCATCGCCCATATCCAAGCATTGTAACGCCATCTGAATTTTACTTGAGCAGTTTGTTTCTTTGCTGGAAATGAGGCACCATTTCGGACAGAGGTTTGGCCTGTGCTTTGATTGTGCCTGACCCCAAAGCTTCTCAGAAAGACTGAATGGGAAAACAAGTCTGCAAAACAGTTGCACTCTTGCACCAGGAGGGAGTATTTGGGAGACTGCTGGGGTGAACCGGGGTAAGGTTTGGAACTGAAGAAACTTGCACCTTCACAGTCCCCCAAAATGCCCCCAAGCTGGCATGGTTAAATCCTCTCCACTTGTTTTCAATGGGAGAGAAATCAAGTTTTTTAAATAAAAACAAAAACAGAAAACGGCAGATGAGTGCAAAACTGCTTACTGCCAGCCTGAGTGCCTAACAGGGGACTGGATGAAGCAGTTTGATCACATTCAGCCCCTCACCCCACCCTTGCATTTAGGATTTCATTCTAAAAATGAGACTTATCTGGATTCTGTTGATATACTATCAGTAAAATGGCAATCATGCCGATTTCTAAGTGAGCAAATGTAAAATATTTCAAAATGTCATTTTATTTACCATCATGTATGGATTTTAGTTAACATCCACAGGTATAAGCAAACTGGATATTTATTTATTTGTTGTTGTTCAGTCGTTCAGTCGTGTCCGACTCTTCGTGACCCCATGGACCAGAGCACACCAGGCACACCTGTCTTTCACTGCCTCCCGCAGTTTGGTCAGACTCATGTTGGTAGCCTCGAGAACATCGTCCAACCACCTTCTAATTCTACCATACCTGCTGATGCAATGCAGTGTGTATGTATACTGTGCCGTATACAACTGATTATCTTCAGGAGAAGAAAAGAAATCTAGATTGGAGTCCCTAAGGTGAGTGGATGGTAGCTTGCACCCCTCCTTCCAGTCAGCAACAGCAATCTACCCATCACCTATTATTCAGTATACTTTCCAGTAATCAGATATTTGAGAACATAAAAGGAGTCTCATAACTAAACTACCAGAAAGGCCATGGATCATTCTGCTATATTAGTTTGTCTCTGGGAGTGAGCAAAGAGCATATTAAGCACAATATCTAACTGCCAGGCTCACCAGTATACAATTGTAAAAGAGCCCAATTCCCAATCCAGTTCCCATTTACTGCACGGAACATATATATTGCATATAATTTAAGAATTAAGTACTGTTCCATTACCCTTGGTAAGACACACCAACATTGTGGCAGTTATTAAAAAATAAAACCCTGTACAAATAGACAAACTATTCTGGGGTGAACGTGGTCACCTGTACCATTCTGCGACAGATTTTCTTTAAACCAATGATAAGTGGCAGATGTGTGGTGAAATGTGAGGTAAAGTGGTACCCTACCATCCTTAGGGACAAACTAAATGTGACATTAACAGCACAGCTTGGCATAGCACATATCAAGGGTAGCCAATGTGGTGTCCTCCTGATACTGATGGACTAAAGCTTCCATAATTCCTAATCACTGCCCATGCTGTCTAAGGCTGATGGAAGTTGTGATCCAACAATATCAGGTGGGCATCAATTTGGCTACCTCTGGTGTATATATTCTAACAACTGCAAATAGCAGCTTCAGGGGGTCATTTTTTTATTGGGGAAGAGGGTTCTGCGGTTGTGATTCTGATTCTGCCCCTTTTTGGTAGCTATGATTTACAGTTGTTACTGTTGGGTTTTTGTTTTTTTAAAGATACTTACTACACCAAATTAAGTGTTTTATGTCACATATAATTTGGTCCTTCCGGGTCTCCCTGAAACGTCTCTCATGCAAGGGAGCTTGTTTGCACAAAAAGACCTTCTGACAAGTTGGGTAATGGATTTGTTTGTAAAACAATCACAGAATTTGATTACCTTTATCAGCATGCTGCTGTTTAATTTAATGAAATGCAGAACTCACCAGCATTCTTGAATTTTCTCTCTTAAGCAGTTTACCTGGGAGATGTGCCATAGATCAGTGCCCTTGGCAATAGCATTGTTGATACAATCCGAACTGCCCTACAAATTAAGTCTGCTTAAGCTCTCTGCATCTGTGACTCAAGAGAAAGCATATCAGGCATGGGGACATGGACAGAGCCAGCTAAGTTTACACACACACCCTCCATTTATATACTGAGACCTTGGCAGAAAATCTAACAACTATAATGCTATGACAGGTCATTGACTGACCCCAAGCAAGATCCCAGATCTTCTTCTCAATACGTACCTAGGTGCTATCTAAAGACCCAGCTAGATTTTATGCACAAATGGGTGCGTCTTTCTCTATCCACCTAACCTTTTAAAAAAAAATACCCAAAAGTGAAGCTGAATGTTTAACTGGAAGAAACTTTTCTTGGATTTTCCCCAACTAACCCCATCCACCCAACTGCTTTTGGTGGGAATAGATTTTGCTATTCCTACAAAGCTGCAAGCTCCAAAGTCTTCAGAAGGATAAAAAAAAATTAAAATGGAAAAAGATCTACTTTGGACACTATCTATGGGTAAAATTGACCATAACAAAAAATGACAGAAAAGCAAGCAAGGAAAAAACTGAGCCAGTTTTTTGTAGAACTGAATTTGCTTTTATTGAATTGTTAGGGCTCAACTTGGTTGTTAGAAAAAGCAGCACACAAATATCAAGGCAACACAAAGCAAGAATTGTGCAAGCCTGTTCCCCTACTGATCTTCACTCCCAAAGTCTATTAAACACTGGTATGACAGTGAAGATAAGCTTTTAAGGGTTTTGCTGATGCATGAAATTAAAAAGAGTAAATTAGATGCTACTTTAACAGTATTATTAGAAACCATGTGTGGTTTAAAAAAAGAAAATGAATAGTAAACTTTTGTGTGTGAGAGAGTGAGTGTGCAAGCGCATTTTTATCAAGACTGCGGTGCGGGGAGGAGGTTTTACTCTTCCCTTCCCAAGAACTCTCCCCCCTCCACACACATCCCAGGCATGGGGAAAACATCCACATTCACACTACACGCACACCCTTCAGCTTACTATGAAAATCACGCACACCCTTCAGCTTACTATTAGGATTCTTTTTGGGGCGGATGTGGTTGCCAGCATGGTGCAGGGGTTAGAGCGCTGGACTAGGAACTGGTCAAAAAGGATCAAATCCTCATTTAGCTATGAGACCCATTGGTTGACTTTGTGGGGCCAGAGCTGTGAAATGCACAAGGGGCACAATTCCTAGAACACTGCGTTGCTAGCTAGCTAGTCACTGCCTCTTGACAATGAGTATTTCCCCATCCACATGTCTGCTGTACAGATGGCAGGAGAAACCTATTGTTGAAAAATGAGAGTTGCAATTGGTTCATTTAAATCTACATGTCACTTGTGTGGCCTGATAAGATTGGTCTAGAAAGGGGAGGGAAGAGGAGAGTGAGAGGAGGAAGAGTCCTTCCCCGTTTCCTCTTTTGCCATTTTTACCATACAATATAAGGAAAGGAAAGGGACGCGGGTGGCGCTGTGGGTTAAACCACAGAGCCCAGGGCTTGCTGCTCAGAAGGTCGGCGGTTCAAATCCCCACGATGGGGTGAGCTCCCGTTGCTTGGTCCCAGCTCCTGCCCACCTAGCAGTTCGAAAACATGTCAAAAGTGCAAATAGATAAATAGGTACTGCTCCGGCAGGAAAGTAAACAGCGTTTCCGTGCGCTGCTCAGGTTCGCCAGAAGCGGCTTAGTCATGCTGGCCACATGACCCAGAAGCTGTATGCCGGCTTCCTCAGCCAGTAACACGAGATGAGAGCCGCAACCCCAGAGTCAGACACGACCAGACCTAATGGTCAGGGGTCCCTTTACCTTTACCTATAAGGAAAGGAAGCTGCTAGCAGGATGCCCCACAGCAAACACCATGCAGTCTTGACTCTCACTGTGAACTCTGCCTCCTGTCCTGGTGGCTGAGGATGATGCAGGAAGGAAAAAAGCCACGTGCCCTTTGCCTGATCTGGGGTTCCTCGCAGGAGGGCATGCCAGCTGGCAGCCTCCTATACCAGATCCTAGGAATCACCCCCAGTAACGTGGCCAGTGAAAACAGCCTTCCCTAATTAAGATCAGAAGCAAGAAGTTAAATGGAGCAGCTAGACATGCATTGTAATTTTATTCTGTCATCCTGCCTAACCTTTACAAGTGTTCTGCCTCCTAATTAGAACATAATTTTACTTTTAAACATGAAAACGTTTTGAATGAAATTATTCTGGAGGAACCATATTTTGTGGCACATTGCCCAGCTCTGCAATGTTCGGAAAAACCTACAGCTTTTTATCTGCTTCGGCAAGCATTACGCGCAGAGGTGGCTGTGCCTGTTTTGGGAACTGAGCACCCTAAACCTGAGCCTGAACTGAGGAGAGAGAGGGGGGAAACAACCCTCAGTTAAGCAGTATGGCTCTGTGAAATGGGCTACACGGTTACTTTATGACAGCTGATGTCCCACTTAATGATGTCCCACTTAATGACTTCTTGTTGCTATGACATTATTGACCCACAGACTTTAGATGGAGGGAAGTTCCAGGGAAGCCATCATAAAAGCCAGGGACCCTTTGGGAAAGGCCAGTATTTGCACACAGATGGATTGAAAGGACTAACTAAACTCCTTTGATGATACTCTCTGCCTTTTAGCTTACTTTTGTCATTTTTTAAAAAAGGGTATCACTCAGCAAATGTCCAAACATGTAGGTAGAGAAAAGGGATTGTGACAGAGGGCATGAGAAATAGTCAGGTAGGTGCACGGGGTGTGTGCATGCGCATACTATTAAAACAGGTGTGAGGCAATCTATGGCCCTCCAGATATTGCTGAACTACAACTCCCATCACAGCTGGCTATTGGCCATGCCTGCAGGGGCTGATAGGAGTTGTCATTCAGTAACACCTGGAGGGCCAAAGGTTCCCCCACAGTGGCTATTTCCTTATTTTATTCATTTATTTAATCCACTCTTCTCTAATGCTCTTGCAGTTTATCCCTTATGATGGACAACTGGCTGAGCCCAAGTTCCGCCAAATTCAAACTCCCTCATCCCAGCAGATACTGGTTTTGGATTGAGCTCTAAGTCTTGAGGGATACTTAAAACACAAGTATCACACAACCTAAGAGCAGCCAAGTCCCAGGATGAGAGGTATCTGGTTGCCACTTCTGTAGCTGCAACTTTTTTCTTGTCACTTCCTATGCCATGGGGTCTACGGTGAGGATTAAAAGGCACAAGGCTTTCAAATTTCTGCTGTGCCTTTGCACACATGCATGAGTTGATCAGCAGTGCCTTCAAATTTTGCTTTTGACAGAGAGCCACATCTTTACCCGTCCACAGATGTAGTGTGATGGGTATTGCTTGGGAAGCTGGACAAAATGGCCTGGCGAGCCAGAGATTCCCCAGTGGTACCCAACAGTAATGCTGAAAGAACCCAGCACTCGAACTGCCTGATGCAAAAAGAGTTGTGGAACCTGGCCTTAAGCAAACAGTGGGTTCAGGCCCATCTTACCCATAGGCGCTAGGGGTGCGGGGCACCTGGGCACCAGGCTCTCAGGTCAGAGTGCCGCGGCGGGCTCTTCTGCTGTGGGTGGCTCTGTGCCACTAGATAAGGGGCAACTGAGCCAGCGAGATGCTAAGGCGGCCGGCTGGCTCCGCCCTCCTGCGCGCCTGGGACTGGGCAGCCTGGGGAGAGGCACCGGGTGGATCTTTGCACCTCAGTGCTGCATATGCTTAAGACAGCCCTGAGTGGACTGCATCACACATGCATGCACACATGCATGTGATTTCTCTACACTTGTTTACCGAATACGTACTAGTTAATAACTGACACCCGAATGTGTGGAACCACTCTAACGTAAAACATTACAATGGATCCAGCGTTCTCACGAACAAGACTCCTCTGGGGACACACCTGCTGGAAGAAAGGCATTGGGTGATTTTTGCTGGTTCCTCCTTCCCATTTTACCTCCTGTATATTTCCTGTGGAGGGTTGAGGGTTGGAGGAGACCTGGTGCAATGGGAATCAATGAACACTCTGCCTTCTCCTCTCCTTCCTCCAGCAGGAGCCTCCACTGGACCTCAGTCCCAAGAGACTGATAGGAGCCCTTCTGTTCACAGAAGAGTCACTCAGAAGCTAACACACTGCATTTGTAAAAGTTCTGCTCATGGTATTCAACTTGTGATATGGCCCATTCATGCATGCATGCCCATCCCTTCATGCTGCAGTCACTGAGAGATACCGGTAAAAGTGCATTCATGAATGCTTTAAAAGCTTGAGGGTGGGTTGGGTTCCTGCCAAAGGGGAGCACGAATATGCTTGGGCCTGGCCAGGTCTCCTTTAGTACAACCTTTCCCCACGTTTTTAATGCAATTGCATCACATGCTGGCAGGCACAAAGCTAGTTCTGCAATATTCCTTTCCAATATATGGGGACTGTTTTATTCCTGTGCTTTCAGCCATGGCAGCAGAATGCTAGAATGCTCCTTTAAAAGAAATCAGAAACAAGGTTCCATAGTTAGAAATGTCCTTCGCGAAAAAGGAAATAAAAGGCTCAGAAAGCTATAAAATCAGCCAGCATGGAAATTAATAAAAAGAGCAGCAATAGAAAGGGAAGCAATTTATATTGGACACATCTTCCATTTCGCTGTCGCCCTCGTAGCAGTGGCACTCTCCCTGAATGCAAAATCAGAAGCAGTCAGATCCAAGAGATGGAAAAACCCTGCATCTGAAGAGGACAGGGGAATCCGCTTCGATTCTGCAAAATGCTAAGCCAGTATTGCTTCCCATGCTCATCCATCAGAGGGCAGTTATTGTAGCCTTCCATAAAGACATGCCACAAAAGAAACTTTTTCAAATTCACAGCACAGAGCTGGGTTATCTCTGAATTCAATGGCTAGGCCTACAGCAGGTAAAAGAGAATAGAGGCAAAAGCCTATTCTTTTCAGATCCAGCAAGAGAATGGAAAATAATAGATTCTACACATTTTTTGGCAGGGGATGGGGAAGGAAGAGGGCTGGCTAGTGAGGATGGAAAGCTGTCTGACAACATCCCTTCACTAGCAAAGCTGCTCATGTCCTCCAAAATCAAAGGCTTTCCCTCAGAGGAAATCTATGGATGCGCCTTTATTATTGCTGGGATACATAGTGCAGTCAAGTTGCTTTAATATCCCCCCCCCCATTGTTTGACACTCCAAAACCTCACCATCTGCAATTAACTAGCAGAGAAAAATTCATCAATCACAAACAAAACAAAGGTCCTTATTAAAGTGTTCCTCTGAGACCGATAATGGTAAACAAATTTGACCACTAATATCTTCTTCTACGGCAGTCAAGGGCTGATGGGAGTCGTAGTCCAAAATTAGTGGAGGGCGCCAGGTTGGCACACGTTGCTGTACAATGAGCTGCTGTGCAGAAGTCTGAGGCGCCTCAGAATCTTCTGTGAGATGTGAGGGTTCTGCAGCAGCTATTCAAAAGTTCCTTAACATGAAGATTTATGTGCAAAGGATCTCTTAGATCAGGACCTATGAAAACATCTGCCTTATAAATGAGAGGCTGCATTGCAGTAGCCACACCCACACTGCTTTGTGATGCCATTACATCACACAGCAAAGAGTCAACAATTATTGGCAACCATAGGATGGAGCAACAAATATTTTGATCAACAGGGTGAGGCTGATTCGGTGTAATCGCCAAGAAAAAAAACTCCCCAATAACATACTGCTTTTTCAATTTCAACAGTCCTTTTCTGACAGGAAAACCTGTGTGTTTGGGCTGTACCACTTTAGACTGCCGGTAGAGCTCCCATGACAGAACGTTCCTCAGCACTGTAAATAAATTATAAATAAAACTCCTGCATGCTGAAAACTAGTCTGTCAGGGTAAACACCAGGCTAGACTCCTCCTCTCTAACATCTAGTTTTCTGTATGCAGGAAACACTCAGCACTCCTTCAGACCAGCTGTCTATTGAGCGTTCATCCCAACTTAATGGCACGAAGCTTGCACAGCAGTTAGAATATTCTCTTTTTTTTTTTAAGATTTTTATTATTTTCCATTAACACAAAGAAAAACATAACATAAACACCAACATTAACACTATGAAAACACAATACATAAACACAATCAAACAATAACAATAAAAAGAAACATATACAAACCTTAAACTAACACTTATCTTCTTACTTTTCTTGGTACTATCTTCTCTGTTTTGGGGGCTTCCCCCATTCCCTCCACTGTCTTCAAAATCGTATCTATCTTCTAGGTAGCTTTGTATCTTATTCCATTAACATTTGCCCAAAGTTAGAATATTCTCTGTCTTCATTTGAGTGCTCAATTTGAGTGGGGAGATTATGTAACAATGAGCATTCACCATCCTTTTGATTTGTTGTGTGGTAGTCACACATCTTCCCATGAATCTTCATTCATCCACACAATTTTACTTTCCTAACTGCAAAAAGTCTTGTGTTGTTTTAAGGTGGATTTGTTGCACCAGGGCGACAGAACACTTTAACCCCCATTTAATTGCGCAAACCTAAATTTCTAGCTTGTGTTTGAATCTCTCCTGCAAAATATAGTGATAGTCAACTGGAGGCGATCTCAGTCATGGGAGCTCCTACCTACTGGGGTACAGCCAAGAACTCAGCTTCCCTCTTGGCACATGTGAGCACTTACAATAACATTTCTGAAGGTTTATAACACTGCACCTAGTTCATGTTATACGAAAAGGTGGAAAACTAGTAGAAAAAATAGAAAGTAGACTTGCTCCTTTTTGCAGTGTCAGAAGCAGTTCTAAAGACAGGATCCCTTTGCTCCAAAACAACAACTGCCTTCTGCTGCAATCAAACTGTAATTTTTGCCTGAATGGTGATGAATGGCATTGTTTGGAATGAGCAAAGGCAATGAACTAAACGAGTAATCAGGAATTGCAAGAGTCCCTTTGCTCTGCGGCTCTCCTATTATTTTATTTAGCTTCATGATTTAATTAAAAACTCCATGACTCCACTGCTGGGTAAGGCGAGAATTGCTCATGTGAGCCAGAACTCAGAAGGCTTGTGATCTTTCTTACTTGGAAACTTAAGCATAATGAGCTACTTACTCATGTAGGGAACCTTAAGATAGATGGCCTAAATCTGCTTTCAGAGTTGACCACAAAGCTAACCAATGTTAAATTGCCCTTCAGTTTTCCAGAGATATCACTGTTTGCGGTTACATATTCAGACACCCTTTTAATTCAGCAATAAGATTGTGGGAGCTGGCTGCTGACGTTAACTACCATTGTATAGACTGTCTGGCTCCTAAAAAAAATCTCCCAGAACCATCAGAGTGAAAAGCTTATGTTTGGAAAGGTCTCCACTGCAGTTGTTGGTTTCAGTCCACAAACAGTATGTAATGCTATGTAATTTATGACTTTCTCTCCCCCCCCCCCCAATTTACACTGGGTTTCTTCTGAATTGAAATGAATGGTGAGGAATAGCATAATTAATTACATAACATTTCACCATAATGGATAGCAAGACAAATAATGTAGTTTTTGTCGGAAGATGAACTGCAGTGGAACAGAAACAATGCTGCATGTGACGAGAATATAGGGTGGGATGGAATCTGATGCCTTCTTACATCCCTGGTAAGGATTGGGTAATAGCTGCCAGATGGGCAACCTGGATGTACTTTTTACCTTTACCTGATACAATGGGAGATGCAGCTGGTGAGGTGAGGGAGGAAGTAGTACTTGGCCACAGGGATTTAGGGAAGCAGCTTGTTCTTACAGGTGGGGGCTGAGACGCGGCAATAGCAACAGAGAGAGGCTGGCTCTGAGCTGAATAGGTGCCCACCTAGTAACAGCACAGCAAGATACAGATGTCAGGTATAGGATGTTGCTGGTGCAGCACCTTCCACTTCTGATTGCAGCTGACCAACCACTCCCTGACTCCACTGCCACTTATTAACATCTCCTACATCCTTAATGTAGGAACCAATGTAGTTATTGGTGTGGTGGAGCAGAGCTGCCCCTTCAGCACCAGCATCACTAGAATACACCTGGATCTTCATCTTCTTTGGCGATCACTCGTAGCTGAGTAAGATTGTCTTCCATTAACACAAAATCGAAAATTCTTTCTAGTAGCACCTTAGAGACCAACTGAGTTTGTTTCTGGTATGAGCTTTCGTGTGCATGCACACTTCTTCAGATACAGTGTGCATGCACACGAAAGCTCATACCAGAAACAAACTCAGTTGGTCTCTAAGGTGCTACTAGAAAGAATTTTCGATTTTGTTTTGACTATGGCAGACCAACACGGCTACCCACCTGTAACTTCCATTAACACAGTTTTTACACCTGGATGGGACCAGAGTGGGTAACCCTGCCCAACCCCATCCCTGTCCAGATACACCAGGCATCCCCAAACTTCAGCCCTCCAGATGTTTTGGACTACAATTCCCATCATCCCTGACCACTGGTCCTGTTAGCTAGGGATCATGGGAGTTGTAGGCCGAAACATCTGGAGGGCTGCAGTTTGGGGATGCCTGAGATACACCATAGCAGTGCCTGTGTCAGGAAGGAGGCTCTGTCCGACCACACTGACTGCTACTGTGTGGGTCCCCCTCCTGCTTGGCCTCTGCTCTGTGGCTGTTGCAGAGTGCCACTGTAGGAGATATAAAAGCAAACATCTCAGGATTGTGGTGTCCTTCATAGATCCTTGTTCCCCTCTACAGCTGTGAAACACAAAATTGGCAAGTACCCTTATGAATATTAACTGGCACAATTTGTCAGAGAATTCAGCATTCCCTAGTGCAAAATACTGGATTGTGGTTTTGTTTTAAAGCACAGCTCTGTGTATAGATACCCCAGGCAAACAACTGAGCAGATGAACCCTGTGTATGAAGCAGCTCCTAACTTAACCTTTATACATCAGAGAGAGATTTTACCTTGTTTGTAAATACCATCCGGCTGTCACCACTACGTGTAGTTACGATGTCTCAGAGAACTTAATGATCACTTAAGGAAGGCAAGGGGAAAATGAGTTGCATGACCTTTGTCATCCCATATCCTGTAGGTCAGCATTATTTAAGGCAACTGGGACAACGAGGAACTGAACATTAGGCCTGCCAGATGAACAGATGGATGGATGAAAGCCAGAGCAATCCATCTTCCAGCTTTTCCTTCCACAGAGCAGAGTGACATTCAAGCCCATCTATTTCCTCACATACGTGGGGAAAGCACGTGGAATTTCACAGCAGCTCTTTGGCTGATGTGGAGGCTTACTACAATATGCTTTATGGCACAATACAAGCAACTGTGCAAAAGAGGAAGCACAATTTAAAGAGGCAAGCAATATAATGACCACTAGTGCTTTTCTTGGCAAACAATATAAAAATTGTGCACAATCCATTTGCTTTTATCTTGAAATATTTCAAATGAGTTGACCTTTAAATCATAATGTTGGGATCGAATGATACATTATATGTACCTGTGTATCTTTTTCTTTCTGTTTTAACCGAAACTAGCCTCAAAAATTGTGTGTTTTAGGCAAGGGAACAAGAGCTTTCTTAACTTCTTTACTCTAGTTGTTTCTGGACTCAAAACTGAAAGCAAGATTTTTTCTTTTTCTTTTCAGTTGTATAGGGAAAACTAGGAAATCAACATCAAACCTAGGTTACGTGGAAGCATTCACAACCACACACAAAAAACGTAACCGGCTGTATCAAAATAATACTTATGTGATATATTTCTCTCTGTAACCAAAGTTCCTCACAGACATAGTCTACATGTAGAGATCAACAAAGTTCAGCAAAGTAACATAGTAGCAGAGTGAATAAAAGTCCCAATATTGTGAACGATATCGTTTATTGGGACTTTTATTCACTCTGCTACTATGTTACTTTGCTGAATTTTGCTGATCTCTACATGTAGACTATGTCTGTGAGGAACTTTTGTTACAGAAATATATTGCATGAGTATTATTTTGATACAGCTGGTTACGTTTTTCGTGTGTGGTTGTATAGGGGAAACTATGCAAGGCATATCTTTTCCTCCATGGGGTAAAAAGCAGCAGGGGAAAATTTGCAGTAAAACAGCCAGGAGGGAAAGAGTTACAAAGTCCTTCTGTTCCTGCCCCTAAACTCCTATTCTGAGATTTACTGGCATGAAGACTCCATTCAACTTTTAAAAAAAGAAGAACATAGTTAAATAATGGATACACATGACCGCATGTAATACGTAGTTTGATCTTTAGAAGTTGCTACCAAATAAGATGCCTAATTGCTTCTTGGCAACAAATATGTTTGGAACAAATATATTGGAAGGCAAATATGTTCCAACTGGGGTTGCACAGGTCTAGGCAGGTTTCCTTAGCTCTTGAGTTTGGATCAGGTATGTAGGAGGAGAGACTTGACTGACCCTAAGATGGTACAGCATAAAGGGCAAAGACGGTATGACACCTGGTGAGATTAGACTGGCATAGGCTCATCTCA
Organism: Lacerta agilis; assembly: GCF_009819535.1. Classification (NCBI taxonomy): domain Eukaryota; kingdom Metazoa; phylum Chordata; class Lepidosauria; order Squamata; family Lacertidae; genus Lacerta; species Lacerta agilis. Next base: position 88,831,112 of record NC_046312.1, read on the forward strand.
CACATAACACAGGTACAGACAGCCATCCCTCGCCACGCGTAAGCTGCTTATAAACTCACCACAAGTCAATTAAAACCTTGTGGGGAGATGTTTGTGGCATCCAGGCATGGAATAAGGCAGTGTTTTTCAACCACTGTTCCGTGGCACACTAGTGTGCCGCGAGATGTTGCCTGGTGTGCCGTGGGAAAATTACTTTAATATAGGCACAGAGTTAGATTTTTTAACATTTTCTAATGGTGGTGTGCCTCATGATTTTTTTCATGAAACAAGTGTGCCTTTGCCCAAAATAGGTTGAAAAACACTGGAATAAGGTATGCTCTCTCATGAAAAGGATGCCCAACATCCTAAGCACAATGACATCATGAGGGTAGGTAAAAGTGGAAGCTCGGTAGGAGGGCATCACCCCCCCCCCCGTCATGTTAACTTTATATATCACAGTTGTTGCTGGACTACATTGTCCCCACCCACTGGCTGAAGCTGATCTGAGCCCATTAGCATCTAGAGGGCTGCAAATTGCCCATCCCTGTATTTTCTTAAAATCCCCATTTAATCTCCAAACCTCTTTCCTTTCAGCATAGTCCTTGTCATTTCAAATCTCTATGAAAGTCTATGGTTTGTTTTTTTAAAAAGAAAATGCGCCAGCTCTTACACATTCAGCTCTCACTCATACCTCCATACAGATGACACAGATCTAATAAAACAGGCAAGCCTTTTCTAATTAAAGGTTCAGCCATATGAGCCAGCATCTCCTTTCACCCAACCTCCTCCTCCTCCTGCATTTCCTTTATAAAGATCTACTGATATCACTGGTTGCTGAAGACATGACTATATTTCACACTGTGTGGTAGTCTTCTTCCACAGGCTGCTCCCAAAGGCCAAACTATGAAAACTCCCCTAATGGCAAAACCCCTTCTGCAAGGTCTGCCTTTGAGAAATTCATCCAAAAAGACCCCCATTGTAAGGTCTGCAGGTGAGCTGCTCCACTTTGACTCTCCCTGATGACATATTTCCATTGGAATGGAAGCCAGAGACACACCACTGGTAGTTTAAATATTGTTGCACATCACCACGATTAGAAAGGAGAAACAAGAAAACAGCGTGAGCTGCCGAGATCCAATCCCTGCTTAATCCCGCGCAAGCTGAAACCCAGCTTAATGCTTCCCTCCTGTACACATCAGCCAAGGGATTAAGTCCAGCGGAACACAGGCTACGCACACACTATACCTTCAAAGCTCATTCTAAGAACGATCCTGCCTCCTGCTCAGAGAATTTTGGGCACTGTAATTTGCTACAGGTTCCTGGGAATTGTGAGACATAAACTACAGTGCCCAGAATTATTTGAGGGGGGAGCACTTTGGGGATATAGTGTGCACACGGCAACAGTGGCACATACTCCAAGCAAGCATGCAGAGGACTGCCACTAAATGCAGGTGTCATTGCATCTCTTCTTACCTTGCCTCTCCTTTCCCACCCACTCCTTAGCTGCCCCCCTGCCAAAATGCAGAATGTAACCTACTCAGGGCAGGGACCTGTCTTTTTTTGTTGTTGTGAAACTCTGTGAAGAACTATGCGCACAGATGACATATGGTGGTTATGGACAGATAAATAAATAAATAAATAGCTTCAACATCAATTCACAGCTCACATGGTGTATGTAAAGCATGGATGAAGAGCTGTCATATCAACACAAACAGCCTGCTCTTGAGTAGGAATTTTGAGCAGCAAATCCCACTGACCTAAATGGGACTTGGGGTTCATCCATACTTCTGTTCATCCCAATATTCCCCCCCCCCCCCATTTCTAGGCACAGGTCTGAGAGATTATTATTTTGTCCCACTGCTTTCCCTGTGAAAACCTGCTGTTTACTGCTGAGTTGGAACAAACAACAATCAACAGAAAACCCAATTGACGTTTGTTCCTTTAAAAAATATGTTTTTATTGGTTTTTCCACGTATACATCCTCTAACAATATTTCTCTAACAATTTTCCATATTTTCTCCCCTGGACTTCCCTCATATTCCCATTTTGTTTTATTTCCATATTACTCACCCTGCGTTTGTTTCCCAAAATTTTCCCCATACATATAATTGGACTCACTGGCAGAGTTTGAATAAACAAACACAATTATATATAACAAATAGTAAGTTATATACAATTGTGTTTGTTTATTCAAACCCTGCCAGTGAGTCCAATTCTTTATGTTGCTTCTTCATATATGCTGTAAATGGTTCCCATTGTCTTTTAAAGTCTTTGTTATCCTTTTCATGTAATTTATCTGTTAATTTTGCCAGTTCTGCATATTCCATAATTTTCCCTTGCCATTGTTATTTCATTGGTATTTCTTCTGTATTCCAAGCATGTGCTAATATAATTCATGCCACTGTTGTTGCATGCATAAATAATTTCCATTTTTCTTTTTTAAAATATTGATCTAAAATGCCTAGGAGAAATGCTTCTTGTTTCTTAACAAGTCTTTTAAAGCATTTTTTTCAATTCATTATATATCATTTCCCAATAATTTCTAACCCCTTTGCACTCCCACCACATATGATAAAATGTACCATCTTTTTATTTACATTTCCAACAGGTTTTAGATCCCTTTTTATACATTTTTGCCACTTTCTCAGGTGTAATATACCATCTATACATCATTTTCATATAATTCTCTTTCAATAAGATACAATCTGTAAATTTTTAATTCACCTTCCACATCTTTTCCCAATCTTCCAGTTGTATATTATGACCTAAATCCCGAGCCCATTGTATTTGTGCTGACTTTACCATTTCATCCAGCATTTCCCCATATAACAGATTATAAACTTTTAAAAGTAATTTCGTATCACTCTCAATTATCTCTTTTTGAAAGTTTGACACTGTGTAGCTGAAACCATTTTTATTGTCTTCCTTAAACTGTTCGTTCAATTGTTTATGATGTAACCAACTTTGCAATGTAGTCTTTAGTTCCTTATATTATTTCAGCTTTAACCCTTTTTCAGCCTCTATTAATAATTCTCTGTACGTCAGCCAATTTCCTCTTACTAAGAGGTTTTAATGCTAATGCTTCCACCAGCGAGAGCCACCATGGAGTTTTCGGTTCTAAAAAATCTTTGTTTATTCCATACTTTTATAAGCGTTTTTCTTATTATATGATTATGAAAACCTTTGTGTTTTTTATCTTTCCCATACCATAAATATGAATGCCAACCAACAATTGACGTTGTTCCAATGCAGCAGTACATATGAGTCCATGAGCCCTCACTTCCTGGTAAGCATGCTTAGTTTTGCAGCTTTGAGTTGCCAACAGTTACAATGCAATCCAAGGCGTGCATTTACTCAGAAGTAAGTCCTATTTCTTCCTTGGAATGTGTGTTTAGGATTGCAACCTTAGGCTTAACTCCCCTTGGTTTCAACTGACTGTGGGCTCATCCAAACTTTCTCTTGACCCACATTTTGATTTTACTGTGTACCAATTAATTTCCCTGGGTCTGAGAGCTTTTCTTCTTCTTCTTCCATCCATGGCTGTGCCATGCAAAAATCTGATCTTATCCACTAAATTGAAGCTCGGTTAAGCAAAGTCTCTCTTCAGATTTCCCATGCAACTAGTAAGATCCAATTCAGCAGGTGAAATCAGATTTTCGCAAGGTACAGATGCAGAACAATGAGAAAAGCTGCTGGGCTCAGGGGAATTAATCAGTACACAATATGATCAATATACTGATCAAGCAAGCGTGCATGAGCCCTGTGCACAGGATTGCAGCCTTGGTCTATTGCTTATCATCAGCTATTCTGAGCTAAAGATGGCTTACTATGTAATATTTTATTTTGACCTGCTATCCATGGCGGTACCAAATATAGTCATTGTTTGCCTTGTTTGTCCCCTTGCAATGAATGCCAAGCATTGTTCTCAGTGTATTCTTGCTGAAATCTTGCTACAGACATTGCTCTTTTGTCAAATAGTGTTATCCAGTGGTGAATTTGAACAAAGACTGCCCAGGGGGAAAATCAATGTGAGAGTTTCATCTCTTAGGTATCAGCTTTCAGGTGGTCATTCGAGCTACCATGCAGCTTTGAAGGAGTTTATCTTCACACATTGAAAAGAAAAGGGAAGTTCAGACAAGGCTCCAACTACCTAGACCCCATGCATTGTGTGGAGGATCAGAATTGTGCCCTCGCTGCCCACTGGGCACAGCAGTCCTGCCTGACACCCACAAGCTGGGTGCAATGTTTGTATAAGTGCCTACATGCATAGGTATCCTTGGCAGCAATTGTGCAAGGCATTTGCAAAAGTAATATATTAAGTACTTAACATTATTTTTCTGAAGGTCTGTCTCAGCCTAGTTGCAATGTAAACTTTATTCTCCAGTTTGGGGGCAGGGGGTCACTGCCCAATTGCATCCATTCAAAGCTTCTTGCAGAACAGTGTTTCCCAAAGTGAGGCAGGCATGCATCATGCTAAATGTACATGCAGAGGGGCACAGGAGCTTCTTCTCCTCTTGATTCTTGCATTCCTGCCCCCCATTTTTTTCATGCCCATTATCCCTTTTCTCCCATGTTCTTCTGCTGTGTCACCCAAAGTTGCTCAGGACCCTAGGAGTGCTTTAGTGGTTCCGCAGTAGGTTGCCTCCTCTGAAAGACGCCTTAACACAACATTGCAGTACGTACAAAATATCATCCAGTCTCTATTCTGGCCTATCCTCACATTTTTGGGGCGAACTTGCTGAGAAAGCTGCAGCAATACTCCTGCACCAGCACCTAGACCGGGATCGGTAACTGATGAAAGGGGTGGGATATAAATTAAATAAAAATGAAACAGAAACAGAAACACCTTCCAGGCTGGGCTCTAATCCTCCTGTGGGATAGATGTGGCACTTGTCAGGATAGCAAATGATTCATTTGCTAATGATTTCAGACTGAGGACCGATGGCAACTGTGGTTACGGCAGACCTCACAGCACATTCAATACTATTGAGCATGGGTTGCTGCTTCAGCAAACGAGAGACATTGCAGGGTATGACCACAACTGCCAGTGTCATAGGCACAAGATGAGAGTCAATCAGTGGCGATCCTATTCATCATCCCAGAGATGCTTAAAATGTAGCATCCCTCAGAGGTGCAATCTGCAGCTCACTTTGTGAACAATAAATATAGGAGCCCCTGAGAAATGTCATGCTAAGAGCAGAGATTCAATCTGCTGATGATATGCAATTGCACATTACTTGTCCTGTGAGGAACAGCAGCTCTTCCTGCTCCAGAGGAAGTGCCTGAACTAAGTAGGAATGCCTGCCAGCTGCATAAACAGCTTGGGATCAGGCTAACTGAAAGTTTGCCTTCCTCTTCATGCATCTACTTGAACTTTAATGTCCTCTTCCATGGACCTATTCTGGGTACCCCTGCCAAACAGTGAGGTCAGTAACTCCTAGGGAGATGGCCTCCGCGGTAATGGCACCTGAATTTGAATGAATTTACCATAGCACGGTCACAGACCAGCATAAGCAAAGCATCTAAATAGCATAGCAGTGAATGGCACCTTTTATTATGGAAGAGCCTTCCCTGGGAGGCTAACCTGAGAAGGCTGTTGTGGTCTGGAGAACCTTCTGTTTGGGCAGACCTTTTAGCCAACTTAGATAATCTGGGCTTCCATTTTTCAAAGTCTGTTTTTACTTTGGGTGGTCTGACGAGTTCTGTTTTGTTGTACTTATGTAGTGTGTCTCTCCCCCCCCCCACCTTGTTTTAACGGTTGTATGTTTTATTTAATATGTAAAAAGCAAATGCAATATATATTGTGAGCCACCCAGAGAATAGTATGTTATAAGGCGGCATACAAATGCCATAAATAAATAAAAGTTATATTGACTTGAGGGAAGTTGTATCCAATTACGCTAGCTGCAGGTTTGACCCAGAATGATGCTATTAATTTAAAAGAACTCCCTGTGCTAATTTTTAGATCAAGCCAAGTTAGACACATTGTGATCACCACCAGTGTTCATTAGAGCTCTGTAGTGGTGGTGCTGCGGTCTGCATCTTGTTTATCAATGGCTAAGTTACAATCCCCTACCCCTTTCCATGAAAAGCCCAGAACAGCATTTGGCAAATGAACCTCTTGGTGCCTCGGCTAGTGGTCCTTGCCTGTCTGAAAGGGCACTGTGGAAAACTCTGGGCTTATTAAATTTAATGAGGAGTTCAACTGGTTCCTAAATAATTCACTACTTATCATCATCATCAGCTGCTGTGGTAATAAGAGCTCAGCAAGTCACCAATTCAAAAAACTATGCCAGGCTGCCTCATGTCCAAAACCAACTTACATAAAAGAAAGTCTACAAAGATATTGGATGTGTTGCTTTAAGGTATCAACAGGCATGATAAAAGACCAGGTTTTCAGTGGATATGTTATTATACACCAACAGAATATCTGGTATAGATACAGCTATGCTATAAAATTCATTTTGGCTTTAATGGTCTTTCCCTCTCCCAGGTAACCTTGGAAATTGTAGTCTGATAATACAGAAAGAGGCTAGGGATTCCTAACAGAGAATGATGAGCTGCCACACCTGAGAGTGGCCAAGTTGACATTTAAAGGTAAGCCATAGTCTGAAACAAACCACTGCTTACCTGCCCTCTCCTCCCTATACTGTACCAGAAGAATACAAACCAGAGCAGTGGTTTAGTATTACATAAGAACTAGCGCTTATGGTTTGTTTCCCCAAAACAAACCACAAACAGTGAGCCAAGATCAACAAATCTCCTCTACCAATACACCATCTTTGCTGCTTTGGATCCCAGCTTTGGTAAACTGCTTCAAAATTACACACCTCCAGGCAATTTCTGGGGGAAATGAACATTTGAATGCTCTCATTTTAAAAAGAGAAACACAAAAAAATCGCTGCACATGGAAGTCAACATGTTGGAGATAATGCTATAGTTCCTCCAACATGTCCGCTGTCTATAAGCAGCACATTTTAAAAATGTGTGAGACCATCCAAATTTGTGACACACTCACCAAGGTGTATCATGTGCATTTTCTAAACATCTTAATCTATTACAAACTGGAAAAGCTATGGATTAAGGTTATAATTTTTAAAAATGGAATTAAAAGACAGGTCTTTAGCTCAGGGGTTGGAATCTGTGGTCATCTGAATGTTGGACTCCGATTCCCATCAGCCCCAGCCAGTATCCCAATAGTCAGGAGTGATGGGAGCTGTAGTCCAGGAACATCTGGACAGCACCAGGTTCCTGATACCTACTTTGAACTGAATTAAAAGGTTAGTGTAGCGTTTAGATTAGGGATAGGGAACCTGCAGTCAGCTTCTATCGACCCCAGCCACTGCAGCCAATGGTTAGAGACAATGACTTCAGCAACATCTGTTAGGTGATGGGAGGAAAGTATGATGTCAGCAACTTGGTGACTCAATACTTTTACTAAGTACAGAAATGAAACGTATCTTCCTGACTCATAATGAGTACTATGAGAAGATTAGGAATTCGATAAGTGATGTCCACCTCTTCTCTTTCTATTTTCACAAGAAGTGAAAATATTCCTCCTCAGCGATCCATAGTGATGTAAGCCCCTTAGTGTATCTTACTTACATAGTGTTTGTGCCAGTTTACCAGACAATGAACTTCCCATCAGTCATATACAACCATGACGTAATGCTACTGTTTATACAATTTAATTGGTGTTTCTTCCCCCTAAGAGGAAGTCATCAATAATTTACAGCATGTCCTCTGAACAATAAGGCGCCATCCCTCAAATCATGAGCAACTGGGCATAATGAAATGATCAGAGGGGCTTATAGTTTGGAAAAGGCCAACATTTTTGATCATGAAAGGAAAAGCAACAACACAAAGTAACTTAAGACTTTTCTTCGAGTACTGAGGACTTAAATGATGACACTGTTAAAAGGAAGTTCAGCTTGTGTATAAAAAAATGAGTTGTTTGGGGGGAGTGTTCTGGAAAGCAATTCTCTCAGAGGATTATTCAACTAACACATTACAGTGCAAGAGAAATAAAATAGTACAAGCTAATATGAGCGAGGAGGGGAGTTTGTCATAGTACATGGAATGGAAAGTTATCTTATGGATATCACAGCTGGCTTCTATAAACCCTTTGCAAATGTGCCTAGGGTCAACACATATTGAAGGATTGGGGTACCCACCCTCCTTGAAATGGAGAGCTAGTGGCTAGGATTTTTTTTAAAAGTATTCCCCAAATGAAAATTTCAGCAGCAAAATTAGACAAGTTTTGCAACGGAAAGGTCTACAATTTTAACAAATCTAAAGACTGTACAAAATTTTACTTCACTTGTAATATAAGTGATTGAGTCTTATTGAGAAATGTCAAAACAAGATGAAAATCTCTGTAATTTCCCCAATGGTTTCATGCCCTTATAAATGTATCCCACCATGTGGTGCATTGAAGGGGGTGTGTGTGGAAGCACTGTAAACTTATTCACTGAAGCATCTCTCTCTCTCTCTCTCTCTCTCTCTCTCTCTCTCTCTCTCTCTCATAAGCAATAAATATATTCCCCAGTTATATTACAACAGTTCCACATGGTAGCCTCCCTCCACAGGTCTCTTACAGCCTGTATCCCATTATGTACATAATATGAAGAGAATACTTTGCGATGGGTAGATACCTTACTGCTGTTTGCCACATTTAATAAAGTTTCAGCAAAGTGCACTCCAGCGCTTGAGAAGGCAAATGCATAGCATCCTAAATTTAAAGCATTTTTAGGGGAAAGGAAATTTGTAAAAGAAGCAATTAGTTAAAATAGTTGCTTTAATTTTTAGGAAGGGTGGGTGCAACCTATTGCCAAGTGCCCTCAAAATGGAACAATTTGAGACAGAGAAGGTATGAAATAAGTAGGTGCTTAACCCTTCCTCTGTTAGCCATTTTTTTTGGGGGGGGAGATTCTTCTCCCCTCTCTCTAGCCACTTTCACACCACTGCAGGGACAAGACCCGGGTCTGGCAAGAGTAAAAGCAATTTGGTGGAGAAGCTTCAGCAGGAAAAGGTGGTTGGCAAGGAAATGATTAAGCACCTTCAAGCTAAGAATGGATGCAGGTCAAATGCCCAACTAGTCAGCATCCACTTCTCACAGTGGGGAAGGAGATGCCTATGGGAAATTCACAAGAAGCAGGATATACGTACAGCAGCACTCTCCTCATTGCAATTCCCAGCAACTGGTATTCAGAGGCTTATTGCCTCCAACAGTGGAGGTAGAACCCTTAATCTCCCAACACTCAGTTTCATTAGATGGCCCTAAATTCTATGACACACGAGGGGAAATGTTTCTCTGTCCACTTTCTCCACACCCTGCACAACTGTAAACACATCTATCATGTTCCCCCACCCTTTACACAACCCTTTTTCTAAAATGAAAATTATAAACGTTGCAACCTTTCCCCACAGCGCAACAGCTCCAAACCCTCGGTCATTTCAGGTGCTCTTTTCTGCACGTTTCCCAACTCTGCAATATCCTTTTTGAGGTGAGGCAACCGGAACTGTACACCGTATTCCAAGTGCAGCAGCATCCTAAATATGTATACTGCCATTGTGATACTGGCACTTTTATCTTCAACCCCTTTCTTAACGACTTCTAGAATGGAATTCACCTCTTTCACAGCTGCCACACACAAGGTCGCAGAGTTTTGTTTTGTTTTAAAGCAGATTTTCAAATTGCACAAATTTCTCACCAAGACACCCCACCCCAAGAGTCCAACTGCCAGATGCATTAAGGGTGCTCTGCAATCGGCAGAGTCCTGGGAATATCCCCACAACAGAGCCACAGCTTAATCGAAAATGAGTGGCTTGAGCAATAAAACAATTGTGTACATTTGTTGCGCAGCAAACTGTGTGGAAAGTCCCTAATAGTGAATTTTCTTTGTCTGTATCTGTTTCACCACGCAGAGATGAATATCAAATGAAAATCAAACAATCATTGAAAATTTACAGGGGCATTTTGCCTCATGACAAGCACAATTTTCATCTCTCAAATGACAGATGGAAATCATTGTTTCAGCCTACATGTGTAGTCCTGGGGCACAAAAGTTTACAAAGCTTGGTGTTTGTATAATTTCTAGGGGAGTATACCTACTACAGATGCCAACCATCCTTTCGCTTTTTCCAGTCCAGGATATACAAACCCCAAAATGCAGCACAGGAAGCAAGGCTGATGGGATTTTGAACTCATACTTTGAGAACATGATAATGGAGAATAACCAAGCAAATAGGGAGAGGGAAATAATTTCTTCTGAGAAAGAAGTGACTGCAAGGACAGAAGCGAATGGAGATAATTAGCAACAGGGGAGTAAAAGCCAAGCTTCAGGTTCAACTATGTGCATGCCTCCACGGCTTAAGTTAAACAGAACAGCTTTGGGAAAGCTACAACTAAACCCATTTATCACAGCTGATAAAATGGTCTCAGTGGTGTTTAAATGTTGTAATTTCTGAGGCAGTTTTAATTGGATAGAAAGTCTTGAACTATAAAGTCAGTTGTGTGATAGAATCAACAACCAAAACACCAGAAGTCAATAATATATTTACACTCTATCTCCCTTATCAGACTGATAACATGGGCAGCACACATACATATTATAAAGAGAGAGAGAATAACCATTTTACATTTGCAGTGATTGCTCTGCGCATAGTAAAAATGAAGGCACCAATGGCCAGGGGTAGGGAAAGAACCAAAGCTGCACATTCTGTGATAAGACAAAAGTGGCCTTCTGTGTGGAAGTTACATCATTGTCCACTTACACGAGGCAGCTGGTGTTCCCTTCACATTTGATGTGGCATGGTGCAATTACAAAATTTAATGATATCTGGAGGAACAATGGGCCATGTAGATACTGGTTCTGGCAGATGAAGCATAAACATAACAGAAGGAGGTGATCAACAGTTATGAAATGAATACTAGAGAAGGAAAGTTCCCAATCCAGTTTGAGGACAGTTGTGTGGACAAAGCCCACAAATGTACAATTTGTACACATGTAGGCTTTGTGCCAATGTGGTTCTGAATGTACAGTACTTGGTGGGGGTGGGTAGGGATGGGGCCAGGAGCTATGAAACAACTTCCTCCATTTATGTATCTACTGCACGTACTCAGTGTACACGCAGAGCTTTAGACAGGTTTTATTTATATTAAACTATCAGTGTGAACAAAACAAGGAGTTCGCATGATGCAACCCATAAGGCGTCTTAGTAACACCAATATATCATATAAATATAAAAATTACTTTTAAAGAACATGGATCGTCAGATTTCTAAAAAGAAGTATTTGTTGAACTGCCTTGCCCACTCTCTCAAATGCATATATGTGTTGCTAAAGAGAATGGTTATCCTGGATGAAGGTCTCCCAAAATCAAGCAGTCTTACAAGTGCAATCCTATGCATGTCTTGGGCTAGGAATACACTCCACTGAACATTGTGGGAATCACTTCCAAGGAAACATGAACAGGATTGCACTGCGCATCTTGCAGATTTGGGAAACATGTCCTGCCATGTGCATAGATAAAGGTAAAGTTACTCCTGACCGTTAGGTCCAGTCGCGGACGATTCTCACTATATAGGTCGAGGGAGCCGGTGTTTGTCCGCAGACAGGTTCTGGGCCATGTGGTCAGCATGACTAAGCTGCTTCTGGCGAACCAGAGCAGCGCACGGAAACGCAGTTTACCTTCCTGCCGGAGCGGTACATATTTATCTACTTGCACTTGACGTGCTTTTGAACTGCTAGGTGGGCAGGAGCAGGGACCGAGCAACAGGAGCTCACCCCGTCGCGGGGATTCGAACTGTCGACCTTCTGATTGGCAAGCCCTAGGCTCTGTGGTTTAGACTACAGTGCCACCCGCATCCCCTATGTGCATAGTTACTGTGTAACAATTGTGCTGTTGTTGTTAAAAATCATTTCATGGGGGCATGTTTGAATACAACATGGTAAAATTCCACAATATATTAATACACTCAAATAATGCTTTTTAGACCTATTGACTGCGGCACTAGGAGAATTACACCAGTCCAAGTGGAAGAATCTGGATTTTTGTCTCGTCCCACGAAGAGACTGAAGCAAAGCTGCAGTGAAAGCCGCCATCCATTTATCACACTGTATGCTGCTCCCCCTGAGAGGCAGAGCAAAAGCAGATCAATAGTAAACATGGAGCAGGGACAGCTAATCTGCACCCAGAGTGTTGCTGCAAATTAAAAAGAATATGCAATCATCACAGCCCTCTTGCCCCTTGCCATTATTCTATTGGATGATAATTAAAATCCACAGGCCAAATTCAATCTGAGAATAACTATGGATTCCAGGAGAGGTTCACCAGAGATCAGTTCACCTCGTTATGTTAATTGTTGTGTTGTAGCTGAAAAGAGCAGCAGTAGCAGTAGCAACAACAACAACAGGAGGAGGAGGAGGAGCGTATGGAGGAGCAAGGAAGCCTCTATTTAACAGCAAAGTTGTTAACTCCTGCCTGCTAGGCACGTGGACTAGAGTGATTGCTGCATCCGCCACAACCTTGCTGCTTTTGTATTCTATGGAAAGAATCTTCCAGGAGCTCAGGTCATTTACATGCTGAGTTCCCCACACTGGTATTTCAGAAAGGCTGCAGAGTTGTTTCACAGCTCTCGGCAATTTCAGAAAGGCTGCAGAGTTGTTTCACAGCTCTCGGCAAAAGACGTGCAAACCTTTGCCTAATATTAGGCTTATTTCTTTCTGCTATACAGCCACCCATGCAGCTGTGTGTCCTCACTGGATCTACCACATCCTCCAATATATCCTTCATCCTGTGTGGTAACAGATGACCACCTTTATAGTGGTACCTCGGGTTAAGAACTTAATTTGTTCTGGAGGGCCGTTCTTAACCTGAAACGGTTCTTAACCTGAGGTACCACTTTAGCTAATGGGGCCTCCTGCTGTCGCCACGCTATTTCTGTTCTCATCCTGAAGCAAAGTTCTTAACCCGAGGTACTATTTCTGGGTTAGCGGAGTCTGTAACCTGAAGCGTCTGTAACTCGAGGTACCACTGTATTACATATTTTCCCACACCATCAACACTTGATGTACAGCGAAATCACTCTTATTTATATACTCATTATTGGGGGGGGGGGAATTATACCCTTCCCACTACCAGGTCTTAAACTTTGGCTTTCGAATCAACGTCGAAGAAAACCCAAACTTCAGTCTAAAAATGACACAAGGCAATGGCAGATCCAGCAACAGCAAAACAGGGAGACACGAACAGCACAGAGATAAATTTATTTACGACTGGTCTAAGTCTCAAGAGAGAAACTCTTCTGCTCCTAAAGTGTGAAAGGCCATGGTTCAGCAGCAGAGTATTTGCTCTGCATGCAGAAGGTCCCAATTCTCAGCATCTCCAGGAAGGGCTTGGGAGAGAGCACGGTCTGAAAGACCCACTCTAGAGAGTCACAGTCAGTCGGAGCAGTCCTGCTTTCTGTACTGTTTGTGCCAGCAAACTTTTGAGGGCAGTCAGATTGCTTCACTCCCAATCAGTGCCTATCCCGTCGTAACTTCCTGCTGAATGCCTTTAACTTTGTATACCACAAATATTCTTGTTTATTTTTGGCTTGCTTTTGTTGTACTGTAGCCCCCCCTGGGACAGCAATAATGTGGTAGCATTGGGGAAGTACTGCAGAACAAACTAAAGCAGAAAAGCCACCACTAATGCACTATTATTGTGTTAAGAACATGTTGCAGAATGCACATGAAATAAAACAGCAGCCTGTCTACATGGGCTCTACGTTATGTCACAATTTCAGTGTTGGCTGACCTCAGCAGCCAACAGACCTCAACTCTATTATTTATTAAGTGCCACTGATGTGCATGGAGGACAGGCCCCTGCCCCCAAGGAGTTTACAGTGTAAAAGAGGAGGCTACAACCTCTTGTTAAGCAGCTGGCTGGAGCCTGGAAAGAATGAACGATCCAAATATTCCTTAAATATATAATTATTTAACCTGCATTGAAAATATATTTCACAAGTAAACATGGTTGTATGTTTTTCATGATAGATAGCTAGGAAAAATATTTCTGTGTTATTTTGGGAAGTGTGTTAAATGGTCACAAAAGAACCTAGTGCTTGAGACTTACTTGGGTTTGTAGAGCAGCTTCCCAGAGGAGCTTGAGGCCTTGAAAGTGTGTTAATAAGCACTTGTTCTAAAGAACAAAGCCCTCTTGTTTAACAACTGTCCTACTGGTCAGTGCCTCAGACTTTTGTTGAAGCTTCTTGCAGTGTTGGAGAATTACTGCTTTCTCTGAAGCTGGCATTGATCTGTGGCTGAGGGACCAGAAAGAATAGCAGTGTACACACTCCCATTTATTCTGTATCCAGTGCACAACCACCACTGGTTTGGGAAGCTACCCTGTCATTTCGTATGAAATATTGCATTATGATGTGTTTCCCCTCAAACAAGCTTTGAGCCAAAGTGAGAAAAAGAACACCCTAGCTGCATTTTGAGATGGTAACGTGCCCACAGCCAACATCACCTGGGATGGAACCTATACCTGCCTAGATGCTACTCCAGGACAAGGCAGCAGACTGCACAAGTTGTTAAAATGAGCAACAAATGACAACAGCCTGTTGAGCCACCCCAAGCAAGCCAAGTGGAACCTGGGAAGGGAACGCAAAGAAAATGGTTACTTTACCTTCAAGCACCTGAATTTCAAAAAAAAAGGAAAAGATTCCCTCCATAATGTGGCGGCTTCCAAAAGTCATTAGATTACAATGGAGCTGGAGTCCAACAACAAGTAGAAAACAGGGTTACAAACACCTCAGGTTACAAACACTTCGGGTTACAGACTCTGCTAACCTGGAAGTAGTACACTGGATTAAGAACTTTACCTCGGCAGTAGCGGGAGGCCCCACTAGCTAAAGTGGTACCTCAGGTTAAGAACGGTTTCAGGTTAAGAATGGACCTCTGGAACGAATAAGTTCATAACCAGAGGTTTCACTGTACACCAGGTTGGGCTGGTATACAACTCAAAACTTCAGTTTGTTTCTGTTTAATTTTTGATCAAAAGATTCCATAGTAGACACCAAGTCTCCCAAATGGAAGTTATACCAGATTACAAAACTACCCAACATCCATTTGCCAATTTGGACAATCCCTACAGCTTCAGAACAGGGAGGTGAAGCTTGTGGCCCTCCAAATGCTGTTGGACTCCAATTCTCATCAGCCGCCGCCAACATGGTCAATGATCATGGGATGATGGGAGTTGTAGTCCAGCAACATCTAGAGGGCTACATGTTCCCCATTATCTGTTCTAGAAAGAGAAATAAAACATTCCAAGATCTTAGGTGGTGAAAAATAGTCCCTTCCTGATCTCAGCAGGCAGCAATGGAGACCCTGGGAGGGAAATGGCAAGAGTTCATAAAATATCCTTCAGATAAGACATAACATGGACCTTACACTATACAGGTTGATGGGGGAGAATGATTGTCTTTGCATCATGTGTATTTCTGGGGAAGTAATGGCAGCACCATGCACCACAATATGTGCTCACCTCACTTCTGGGTGTGGAGGCACTGCAGAAATCTGAGTAAAGACGCATGGAGAACAGGGATGGATTGGCAGGGTTGTAGAGCAGTGGCTCATCAAGCGTATTTTAGGGCTAAAATTCCCATCAACCCATACTGGTTTCCATTCCTGTAGCACAACCTTCTATGGACAGTGGAAGAGATGGGTGCCTTTTCAAAACTCTGCTTGTTGTTCTGCACCAGGCAATCCACATGATGTGCCGAAGCAACACCCTGAAACAGCTCAGCTGGATTCAACACTTCCTTCTACTCAGCGAGGGGTAGCACCTTGCAGGCCACGGGCTATAGATCCTCCTTCACAGTGGGTGGTACCCCATGCCTAGCAAATCAGGCAGTTCTGAGTGGGGAAACAGTGTTGCTAAGGGACAGCTGTGAAAGTAGCAGGTCTTAATGAGCGCTTATGAGGGCTAACAGAAGGCCAGCCTGGTGGCAACCACGTGGATGCTTCGTGAGTGAAGAGCAGTTTGTTCTGTTTTGCAAAATAACTGAACTGAGGTACAGGTGATGAAGGGATGCATTTCTCCCTATCATGTGGAGACCCTACGTACCCTGCTATTCTGGAAGTAATTTCTGGATGACTTTGCTGTATACAACCAGTGTTGGGGGTGGGGGGTGGGGGGTTATGAAGGTGCCCGTACTCCACACTAGTGATTATCATAACACACAAAAAGAACTGGATACAACCCAGCCAACCAAAGTCTATGCAGCTAGTGCACAGGGCTCCTTGCCACCTTGCTTTCAATGTAAACACCGAGGACGGCCATTTTGTGCCATACAGTTCTCTCTGGGAACAGTGGAACATTGTCAAGTCCCATCGCCTCCAGGGGGAATTCCTTTATGTTCACTGAAAGCAAAATTATGTCATTTACTGGCGATTCCTAATAAGTATTTGGGAACAACTGGTTTAAAAGGCACTATAATGTTCTTTTATGGTGAGGCTATAATTGCATTTTTTTTAACAGGTTGCCATTTGCAATAATCCGAGTTAATATGAAGTATTTTCTGCTATCCAAAATGAATTGTTTTTGCTTTCCAAAGGTCACAGTGATATTCTCTAATCTGTTTTGCGGGTCCATGTCTTAACTCTTATCTTATATTCTGTATTCCTATCTCCAAAGTTTCCCCTTTGACGTCAGTGAAGCTAAACACTTGTTAATAAATATTGTATGGGATAAGCATCAATATACAAGTACTTCATTACCGTTATTTTTTAAAGCATGCTTTTGCATAATTCATGACATGAGATAGAGTTTTTTTTTCAGAGGCTGATCATTCTAATTAACCATGATCTATGTTATTATTATATGCAATGATAATATCTGACTTACAAACACATTGAGAATTAATGCCACCCAAAAATCCATATATTTGCAACCATAAAGTATCAACTTCATCAGTTTTCCCCCTCTTCAGCTTGTTATCTTTCCACTACTAATATTTAGCACCACATTTATCAGCTATGGGGTGCTAATTTTTTCCTCAATTAGTTTTTCTGTAATAAAAGAACCACCTGGTACATTTCTCATGACTAAGGCACATTCCCCCAAGAGCCTCATGCCTCCATCCCAACGCCTAGTGCATTGTTTAGCCAGCTTTGGGAAGGCAACGCAGGAGTGGGGAGCAGTTGTCAAATTTTAATCTTGCTCTCCTCCCCCTCCCTCCACACAGGAAACAAGGCAACGTGTAGCCCATGGGTTCCATGTTAAAGTAGGGTACTCTTGCAGCCCATTTTGCATGATAAGTTGGGTCGGCCAGTTCCAAGTGGTGCTGCTTGACTTTGACTGTGTGTTGAGGGCAGTGATATGAGATTTTTGGAAAGTTTTGAATCTGCACAGGGTAATTTGCATTGGGAATTTTTCTGATGCCATAGTGTGATCTAATTTAGCATGACTATTTTACTTATGAGAGAGCCAGTGTGGTGTAGTAGTTAAGAGCGGTAGACTCGTTATCTGGGGAACCGGGTTCGCGTCTCCGCTCCTCCACATGCAGCTGCTGGGTGACCTTGGGCTAGTCACACTTCTTTGAAGTCTCTCAGCCCCACTCACCTCACAGAGTGTTTGTTGCGGGGGAGGAAGGGAAAGGAGAATGTTAGCCGCTTTGAGACTCCTTCGGGTAGTGAAAAGCGGGATATCAAATCCAAACTCTTCTTCTCTTCTTCTTCTTATGGGATGCGGGTGGTGCTGTGGGTTAAACCACAGAGCCTAGGGCTTGCCGATCAGAAGGTTGGTGGGTCGAATCCCCGCAACGGGGTGAGCTCCCATTGTTTGGTCCCAGCTCCTGCCAACCTAGCAGTTCAAAAGCACAAAGTGCAAGTAGATAAATAGGTACCGCTCCGACGGGAAGGTAAATGGCATTTCTGTGTGCTGCTCTGGTTCGCCAGAAGCGGCTTAGTCATGCTGGCCACATGACCCGGAAGCTGTACACCGGCTCCCTTAAAATTAAGCAATTCCAGCATCCTTCCAGTTAGGCAACAAGTTTCCCATATTTTGATCTTATTCTTCCTATCCTCCCCTACTCAACATACCCAGAGCAGTGAATGGCCTGCTTTTGCATGGTCAGGCACTTATACAAGGACACTTAAAAAAAAAAACCTTCATTCCTCTCCTGCCAGGAATTCTTTGCCAGAACAGTGCATACAAAAGTTTTCTTCAATGCTTGTGGCCTGTCCTCTTTATTCAGCTCCCTGAATGTGTTCACACTGGCATTTTTCCTTCGCTGATCAGCTACACTGAACACAAGCAACAGCCAAACAACTTCTTCACAGAACAAACGCAGTGTATCTTGACAAAGTCCCCCATAATATTCTTGCAGAGAAGTTGGTAAAATGTGGGCTGGGCAAGGAAACTCTTAGGCAGATTTGTAGCTGGTTGACTGACCAAACCCAGAATGCTCACAATAATGGTTCCTCATCATCCTTGGAAATAGTGACAAGTGGGGTACTGAAAGGTTCTGTCTGGGCCTGTGGCTGGTCAATATCTTTAGATACAACGACTTGGATGAAGGAAGTGAGCAGGTGCTCATGAAATTTGCAGATGACGCCAAACTGGGAGGGGTAGCCGGTGCCACAGAAGACAGAATGGGGATTCAAGATGGCCTTAACAGACTGGAGAACTGGGCCCAAATTAACAGAATGAAATTCAATAGGGACAAATGTGAGGTTCTACACTTAGGCAGGAACAACGAGCTGCATAAATATATGAGGGGGGGCACCTGGATTGCCCGTCATACATCTGAAAAAGATCTAGGGGTCTTAGTAGTGTTTTTGCTTCCCCCCCAAAAAAAGCACTGCCTCTGATATGCTATACAAGGGGCTAAGAATCTTTTTTCCAAATAAAGTTCCAATAAGCTAGAGCTGGACAACCCGTGGAATGCCAGATGTTGCTGGACTACAGCTCCTATAATATCTGAATATTAGCCATGTTGGCTGGTGTTGATGAGAGTTGGAGTCCAACAACATCTAGGGGCCCCATCCCTGCAATACACCATAGGTGCTATTTCCCTTATAAAAAGCTGATTAGCTATGTACCTGTGTAAAAATGTAGGTGTTATTGTCAGTTGTTAAATAATGCTGGTAGGGTATCAAGTATCTAAACGGCTCTCAAAGATGGCCGTGCATATAAGCAAGCCAAGCAGAAACTGGTCTTTGGTGCTGATAGAACATCAGGTGCAAAGGGGAGCCAGGTCTGTAAGAGAACTACTTGGAAACAGTAATTTCGAAAACCCACCCATGATAGCTCTCTTTCGTTTTAGAAACAAAACCTTTGTTTTAAACATGAAGGGTAAATTACTCTGTCGTTTTAAAGTCTGGACTCTAGGAGAATGATAATACATATTCCTTACACAGACAGAACAGTCCAACAAGCACTGATTTTTGAGCAGCCTATATTCAAAATATTACTTGGTCACTCCTTCATGTACACTCAGGGTTTTCAAAAGTGTGACATTTGCTAAGCTGGAGAGTCATGGGCAGTTGTTAGGAAATAGTTCCTAATGCTGCTCATAGGGTTGAAACTGGGTAAACGTGCTGGCATCCAATGCAATGTCCCTATTTTTCACTGTGCTTTCTTCCCACTGTTTAAAAACTGTGCTCATATTACATGAAGACCAGAAGGGACCACTTCCAGTTACCTTTTTGGATGACCACTTAGCCCAGGGGTAGAGTACTTTTTTCTGGCAGGTAGGCAGAACCACCCACTGTCAGTCACCTGACACCAGGTGATGCTTCCCTTTGAGGCACCAATTGCCCCTGTTTTTCCAGAGTTCCCTGGGGAAAGGGACTGATCCGCTAAACTACTCTTGGAATTGTACCTCTGTGAAGGGAATAGGGGTCTCCGAGCAGCTCTCAGCACCCTTAACAAACTACACTTCCCATGATTCTTTGGAGGAAAGCCATGACTGCTTTAAGTGCATAGTGCAGGTCTTCTGAGAATCATCCCTGAACCTAAGGGGTTGGAGCCTCAGGGACTGGAATGTGGAGTCACAGGCTAAAGAACAATGTTTTAGAGGTCCCCCAGACAAATACCTCATATTATGATAAAACTGAATGCAACTGAATGCTCTCCCATATTAAAAATCCCTGCTAGATGTCAAAGTCAGTCTTTACCCTGATATACTCATTTTCTACATGTAGGAACATAATGTGCTTTTAATTGTAGTGTAATAACAGTGGCTTATGGCACCCAAGGAAAGCAAGGGAGATCAGAGGGGTTGAACTCACAACCCCAAGGGCTAAAACCTGGTAAGCGTGCTAGGCTTAAGCTACTAAGCTACAGTGTACTGCACTAGTCTTTAAATATCTCTGTACCACCACTGCACATCCCCTACATCTGCTGTCATGGAGGCACTGCCCATATTTGGGCGAATACATTGGAGTAAATGACTTTTAATTATTATGCTTCCAGTGTGGAGAACCACCATAGTGAAGTGCCTTCAGGCAGCCTTCGCTTGAGGGCTGCAATGCTCAAAAGCTTAAGCTTCTTCCACACAGAAAATGTCAGCTTTCTGCATTAGTGCTGCTTAAGGAACTTCAAAAAAACCACAACCCAGTATCGAGCTGCTACCCAGAACACTAACAAAGCTGCAAGCCAAATAGTGCAGATTCATGCAAAGTGAGCGTGAACGGCCACTGAACTCTGTGGGATTCTTTGAAGAATTATAGGATCCTGAGGGCTATCTTACAGAGTCATTTGAAATCTAGAGATTTTGGTTCCAGCTCTTGATAAAAATCAAATGTCTATGAAGGTAGTAAGAGGGGATTTAAAATAAAAAAAGAAAAGAGGGGGGGGGAAAGAAAAACCAAGACAAACATTAATGCAATGTTACTGAGAGAAGCAAGGAGCTTTGCTAAAGCTAATGTATTTTAATAATGTTATAACCTTCCCAACTGCAAACAGAGACACAGCAAGAGAGACAATTTCAGCAGTGGTTTGCACCATTTCCATGCAGAGTTAGTTCCTTAGACAGGCAGGGAAGGTTTCATCACAATGAATCGTTCACTATATAGCCATGCCTACCCCGTCAGACAAGAATGAATGGACATGTCAGAGATCACTTCACTCCCCACTATACCAATGTCCACAGAAAGTAGAGTGTCTCGCAACACACCCTCCATGGAATTGATGACTTGATGGTTTAGGTGCTGTTTTCCTGCCTTGGTGCTGAACATGGGCACTGGATGGAATGATCAGTGATGCTCATGACAAATGTGTGGGCCACCCCTTCACAGGATTCAAGGTCAACCAGCATTTGGTATGGGAAGGCCTTTGGTCCTGAAGGGCTATGAATTCACCTTGCTATAGGTAATCTGTTGACCAGCTGTGAGCAGTGTTTGACAACACCAGAAGCTTTTCTGCTACCTGAGCGTGTTCCAATCACCAGGTACTTACTTAGCAACCAATGTGATGATGGCGTCATGTTCCACAAACCACTTTTCCTGAAATCTTCTCTCTTTTATAACCAATATCCTCGGGACATGATCCTAGCATATCTGGAGATCCTAACAGGATCTCAAATGCTTTGCTTTAAGTGTAAATCACTTCCACGCAATACCATTAACTCAACTGACAATTCTCAAGTAATACTGTTGTTGTTAAGTCGTTCAGTCGTGTCCAACTCTTCGTGACCCCATGGACAAGAGCACGCCAGGCACGCCAATCTTTCACTGCCTCCCGCAGTTCGGCCAAACTCAAGTAATACAGTAGTTAATAAATTTCACATCTAATGGCATCTCTCTGTGCGTTTCTCCTCGGAACTGACCCAAACCCCTCAGCACCAATGCTATGCTTGTGTTCAGCATTTACCAATATTCCACTCATCTGCACTGCAGTCATGCATGCATCCGTCTGTCAGCGCAGGGCTTGCACAGCAGGCGCTCTGTACAGACAGGGGAGCAAAGTCAGCACAATGTGTCAGTCCTGTGTATGGGGGATTTTTCTCTCCTGGCACTTCCACATCAATACTAAAGCAGCAAATCAGGAGTGTAGGAAGCTCTTTGTGAAACACGCCCCAAGCGTTGCTAAGACATAAGAATTCGCGTGCTCTGTTAAGTAAACAAATTGCTCATTCAGAAGATGATGCTTTACCAAAATTACTCACTGAAAATCCTTTAGAAGTCAAGCGAGGTACTATAGGCATCAGCATTCATTAGGAGGGCTGTTATTATGTCATGTCTTGTATTGATTTCAAAAGGCAAAGGTTGAACAACTCAACTGTCACTCAGTAAAGGTACTTGATTTGGGCAAATGCCAAACTGGGAGAAAACTGTATAAGTTCTGGACCTCATAAAATCATTTTACACACCCTTTAACAAACTGCCTTCAACTTCAGGTTTTATATTTCAATGCACTATTTCTGCAGTGGCTAAGTTTGTGATTATGGCACAAAATGGAATGATGCCCTTAGATGGAGTATTGCACTGTCACAGCCCAAGTCTTACTACGCAACCAAAGACTTACAGGGAGACATAATATGGCAGGGAACATGGATTTTGGCACCCTAAGAATTTAAATATGTTTGTTATCAATGAAAACACATATCTTTGTTTTTGCACAGAGAAACTTCTAATATGCATTGGCAGCATCTGCCAAAATCAAGCTGACCAATGGGCTCTTTGCAGGTACTGCTACAGCTTATAGGGAGCCAGAGTAACATTCAGACTGCTTGGTTGTTGTAATAAATTTTACAAATTATGTGTGTGATTTTTATGCCATTATGCAAATTTAGCAACATCTGTGTACAACTATACCCAGCATTTGGGTTCTCCTAGTATAGAGTATCTGAAGATATAGTGGCAGAAACCTGAGATGGAAAGGGCACCAGAAACCTCTTTTAGCAGGAAAAGGCACAAGGGCCAGCCCTACCATTAGCCAGAGTGAGGTGATCACATCAGGCAGCAGATGCTCAAGGACTTATCAGCGGCAGCCCCCAGCCACAAGCTCCTCTGTTTGAAAGCAGAGTTGTATATGGCACACGGTCTATCCTGCACCTTTTAAACTAGTCTGCTTTTCTTTGGTGTGGGGTGTGACACTGGCCTATTGCCAGTACTTAAGTAAAAAAAGATAACTGCCAGCCTAGTCAGCTCCCTTCTTGTACTTTGCCTCAGACAGCAATATGTTTTGAGCTGGCCCCGATGGGCACTTCCAAACAAAAATAAAATGCCAGCGTAGCACTAGCTCATTCTAAATAAGCTAGATCTAGTCTAAGGGGCTGCCCAAGATAGTTTGCCACTCGAGGCCAAACACATTGGCAGTTGACTCTTATGTCAACACTGGCATTGAGGCAGCATTCTACACCACACCCAGGATAGCTCAGTTGGTGCCGAGTAGCTTGCATAGCACACACAGATCAGCCCTCCACAATTTGCCACCACTCCTTGCTTCCCGAAACTTGTCACCTGAGGCAGCTACCTCACTCTGCCTAATGGCAGAGCTGACTCTATTTCCCACGCATGTGATAACATTTCACTTCTGCTCAGAAGATTTCACCTGCCCAACCCCTTTCCATTGAAGTGCTCCTTCCACTGCTGAGTTCCTCCCTCAGAAAAATGGGCACATGTGTATAAACTAGTTTTAGAGCACACCATTAATATTTTAATTAAATTCACTCACAGTGCAATCCTATATACGTCAGCTCTGAAGTATGTCCCATTGCATTCAGCAGGGCTTGCTTCCAGGTAAGTTGGTACAAGACTGTAGCCTCAGTTGCCAAAACACATCATTGTAAAGTCTTCTGGGCTTTGCAAGGACAGAGGGCGTAAATGCTTTAGGAAGAGGAGGAGGAAAGAAAATACTCCATGGTTTCATAATCAGAAGCTCCATTTCAATTAACTAAATTATGGGACTGTAAATAAAATAATCCAGTCAATAATATGAGTCCATCATGTTGCATTAGCATCACAGGCTAAGTGAGTGATAACAGGGCACAGAATTAATCGGATGTGACAGGAAGCTGCAACTGCACCACCCTGATGAAGGCCCCCAAGCAGTATCCTTTTCCAGAAAGCCACTCAGCCCTAAATGAAACAACAACCTGGCCTGCAAAATCGTGACCTTAACTAACATATGCAAGTGATTGCCAATACTTTTATGGGGGGGGGGCCTCAAATGGCTTTTGGACTTTGTTTGTCAGTTCCAATCCCTGCTCCTGGTGTGAACACCATTTCTGCCTTTAAAAATGTTATCATGCAGTTTACTGCTTACTGAATGATGAGTTCATAAGAACATAAGAGCCTCTGCTGGATCAGCGAAAGGCTCATCCAGCCCAGAATCCTGTTCTCAAAGCAGCCAATCCAATGCTCATGGGAAGCCCACAAGTAGGACCTGAGTGCAGTAGCATTCTCCCACATGTGACCCCAGCGACCGGTACTCAGAGGCTTACTCTGAGGCTGGAGGCAGTACACAGGCATCTTGACTAGTAGCCATTCATATCCTTATCCTCCATGTCTACTCAACTTTTATAGCCATCTCTACATCTTGCGGCACTGAATTCCAGAGTTTAAACACTTCCTTCTGTCTGTTCTGCATCTCCTAACATTTAGCTTCAATGGGTGATCTCAGGAAAGAGGGGGGGGGGAGTGGCTTCTATCCACAATTCCCATCATCCCCAACCACTGGTCCTGTTAGCTAGGGATGGTGGGAATTGTAGTCTCAAACATTTGGAGGGCCGGAGTTTGCCTGTGCCTGCTCTAGCCGCTCGATCATTTTGGTTGCCCTTTTCTGCACCTTTTCCCAGCTCTACGATGTCCTTTTTCAGGTGTGGCCAGCAGAACAGAGCACAGTACACCAAGCGCAGCTGCACCATATAGATATGATAATGGCAGTTTCATTTTGCAATCCCTTTTCTAATTATCCCTAATGTGAAACTTGCCTTTTTCACAGCTACAACACAGTGGGTCAACATTATCATTGTGCCATCCACCACAACCCCAAGATCTCTTTCCTGGTCAGTCAAAGCCAGGTCAGTTCTCATGAGCATATATGGGAAGTTAGGGATTTTTGCCCCAACAACCTGCATCACTTTGCACTTAACATTGACTTTGCTACCCACAGGTGATCCTGCGGGCAAATATATTGCTGGCTCCATATTAAACCATAGTCTTTAAACTACCTGACTGGCAAAAAGTACCACCAGGTAGTACCTTTGCAGCCAGAAAAAAATTCAATGAGGACATAGGTGGTTTATTCTGATAGAACATGCTGGCCTCTTTCAGACGTAATCTAAACTGTGGTTTCATGTTTTACAAGTGGCTGCATCAGAGAAGAGGCAGGGGGAGGGGGGCACATAAGCCCAAGGCTCACTGGTGTAATGCTAAGCCAAGTCTAACATTACATCTGAACCAGATCATTGTGAAGGGAAGACCTAGTGAAATTCACACTAGGAAAGGTTTACAAATCTGAGCACTAGGAAAGGCTGCCAATATATTTTTTATTGTTCCTGTGCATGCAATTTCTATTATATTATACAGAATTTTATTAACTTAATTTTATTTGGTTGTTTAATAAAATTTGAATATCACTTAGCTCTGAAGAAAACCTCTCAGCAATTCACAAATATAAAATACACATTAAGACTGTTACCAAAAAATGTTAAAAACAAGTTTAAAAAGCAGAATGAATAAAATCAACAGTTAAAAGCATAGATTATAACCATACATCTATATATATAAAATCCATCAAGCTGCATGTTTGTTTGTTTTCGCCTTTCTCTGTAACCGCTTAGCCAATTCCATTCAAATTTGGGCACAACGTTCCATGGCCATATGGGAGGGATCATATCTACTTACATTGTACAAATACCACACCTTTCCCAGGTAAAAATGTGATTTTGTGCAAACAAATCTAGCGCCCTCCAGTGGACGTCAAAGACCACAGCAGTCATCTCATTTCACCACCACACCCCACCCGCCTCTGGCCCCTCCTCCTGCTCTTCCTATGTCGTCACCACCCTCCCCCTACACCTTCTCCTCCTACAAACCACCATAGTCGACAGTCGCTGACCTGCAGACATCGGTGAGCGGATGGAGAAGTGGGGGGAGGGGTAGACGGCAACTGCGGTGGGGTGCGGGGGGTTCCTGGGGGGAGGGGAGCAAAACGCCTTCCCCCGGGGACACGGGGGGGTGGTTGGGAGGGTCCCCAGACTCACCAAGACACATACGCAGCCCTGCAGACGATTCCCCAGCCAAATAGAGCACGTGGGAGGCAGAAGGCCAGGCGTGGTGGTGCTAGGATCCAGGAGGATCGTGAGACTGTGCATGAGTAGGGTTTTTCCCTTAATACTGTAATAATAAAACAAACCCTTTTCCCCGTGTGCCACAGTCTACAGGAACCGTCCCTATCTCCAAAGCTGATATTAGTCTTTGGAAATAAGCTTTTATTTAGGTGAAAATTAAAAACTAATACAGATGTTACATGGTTAAGAAATTAAGGAAAATTACAGGTTTTCCAACCAAACAGATCTGGAGAAAGATTTCATTCCAACTCCATATATGGTAGTCAGACCCTAGCGATCAAAAGCTTTCCATTGAGACAGTGTATAAAAGCTTTCCATTGAGACCGCTGCATAATAAAACCTATTGCCCCCTTACTGCAATTCTTGATAGTATGAAGAGTTGATCTAGCATCAGTAGCTTGATAACTTTACCAACACAAGTAGTAAGGCAAAAGCCTCATTGAAGGGTGTAAGAAGCCTGTTCGGTGTTTTCCTAATTGCAGCCATTTCCTCTTGGGCTGCATAATTAAAAGGCAATAGGAAATTCAAACCAGATTACAAGCAATTAATAGTCTAGGCAATTTCACACACACACACACACACACACACACACACAACAACAACAACCAAATAAAGCTACAGTCGCGTCCCCCCCATCCCCCCACATTTTAATAAGAGTAGATGAACACATAACCAGATAGATATTCTTCAGGAGTGGGACAAAGTGAAGGTCTCTCTCCAATAAATACTCTCGGACCAAAATATATGCATCTTCTGTAGCCATGCTGATCATACTTCTGGGGGTTTGTTTTCGCTTTTCTAAAGTACAGCTTTAAGAATGATGAAAACCTGCAAAATGTCCTCAATATCATTGTATCCACTGATGGCTTTGGTTATATTCTTGGTGGCAAACCAGGGTTTGCATCTGAACTGGACATAAAAGTTGAGGGATACAGAATAATGTTTAGTCTATGACCCCAATAATTGGTAACCCACCTGTTCTTATCTGCATAAATTAGTCATCCAGTTAGCTATGCTTTATAAGGTGGCAAACTCTTTAGCTTGGCTTGCTCAGAATCACTCTTCTTTCAAACATTCTGTGCATCTCATTCATATTAACATCTCCCACCTTTGAGTAAATATGTTGATTTCTCAGTTTCCCATCACTTTGCTTTGGGGAAAATATCTTAGTATGTTTTTCCTCCATCAGCATATGCTTCCTCCAGCACACATATTGCACTTCCCATTTCCATCTGCATGTGAGATGCCCCTGTCAGCAAGCCACATTAAAACCAATGGTCCTAAAAGCTCCACAGCAGACCAAGTACAGTGGTACCTCTGGTAACGAACTTAATTCGTTCCGGATGTCCGTTCTTAACCTGAAACCATTCTTAACCTGAGGTACCACTTTAGCTAATGGGGCCTCCTGCTGCCGCTGCCACACAATTTCTGTTCTCATCCTGGGGCAAAGTTGTTAACCCGAGGTATTACTTCTGGGTTAGCGGAGTCTGCAACCTCAGGTGTTTGTAACCTGAGGTGTTTGTAACCTGCTGGGGTACCACTGTATTATTAGAAAATTGTGTTCACATTTTATAATTGGCATACAAACTTGTATTTGTGCTGACCCATGCTAAAAAATTACAGCTTCAGCTTCCAGGTTCTCAAAGAGTGCAGAATATGGAATGCCATGTAAACAGAGACCCAGGTCAGACCCAGACATAAGAGATATACAATCCTTTCACAAGGATGACATGATGTGAACTTGCCCATGCCATTTTCATGTGCACATTCCCTATACCTGCAGTTCAGAAGCGGTGGAAATGGCAATAACACAGGCTCATGCAGAGATACCACAATGCCTGTCGGCCTTGTATTTGCAGCCTCAACACCTGCAAGGCTGCATCCCCATTCTTTAGAATACACATAGGACATTGCAGTAATTATTTGGGGGGCATGTAAAGTTTAACTTTACAAGGCGCTCATTCTTGGCAAAAAAAGGGGGGGACAGGTACCAAGGATGACCTCATTGCTATCATCTGACACAAGTGAAAATGTCTTTCACATCATCTGCTACCAAATTCTTCCAATTGGAGATGCCAAGGATTTAACCTGGGACCAGAGCTGTCAACCTTCCCTTTTTTGCAGTGGGAAACAGCCATAGCTATCAACCTTCCCTTTTTTTGCAATGGGAAACGGCGCTGGAATAAGGGAATTTCCTGCAAAAAAGGGAAAGTTGACAGCTATGATTGGGACCTTCTGCATGCCAAGCATGTGCTCTCACTGAGCTATGGTACCTGCATTGGGAACAACAGCTGAGCTCTGTGCAAGTGCAATGCCCATCCCAGAGAACAACCTCTCGCTATCCTGTGCCATGCATTGTGTAATATCTAAAAGCTGTATCAGCAAAGATACAATTGGTACAAAGTTGTTACGAACGCTGCTTGTAAGGCATTTTACCATTCCAAGTCTTTCACAGGGCTCACAACCCCATGAGGTAGGCAAGGCTGAGTGATTCCTATGCAACAAAAAATACAGTGAAGGTGAGAATCTAGGACTTGCCTTCAAATCACCCCCACAAGTCCATTTTTGACATGATATTTGAATTAAGGCTCTCCTCGACTTTTTGTTCCCCTCTTTTATGAGTGCCACAGCAAATAAATGCAAAGAACACCCAAGCCTGAAGGAACAATTGTGAATTAGATTTCTGCTGTGTAATTATAATTGAAGAGGTGTAGATTTGGCTTTGGCTGGTTATTTATAGATTCACATTGGAATTCTATTTATACTTGACATTTTCCAATAATCCAATGAAATAACTCCCCACAAGCATTCAAAGAGATGACCTTGCCAATGCCTTCTGGGGCTTCAAATCCATATGTATAAAAGAAAGAGACAAATATATTATGAATCAGAGTGGTGAAAGGAAAAATGAGTCACATCCTCCTGATTCAAAGGGTGAGCAGCTCTCTTTTCTTTCTTTTTTTAAAAACACTTAAACCCCCGTTACAAGAAGTATGAAATCAGCTATCCCAGATGGGGAAACAATCATCCAGAAATGTACGCATTTTCTGCCCCGCTGCTCTGAGAACACTTAGCATTTTTCCTACTACAGATGCTGAGCTATCACAATAATTGACTGAAAAGTGTTTGGATTTCCCTTAAATCATTATAAAAGCAGGGAAATCCTATTTTTCAATATATCCAACAGGAACAGTGCTTTTTGCATTGGTGAGTGTAGTATGGATGATCATGTACTTAAACAACCCTTGCATGCAAATTTCCACAGGGAGGTAAAAATTCATCCTTTGTATAGTATCTTTGTTTCACCTCTAGGGTTTATTATTTTAAAAAATCATACTTTCATTCAGTCTATCATTAATGTTAGAAATCATTATTAATAAGAGGACAATAGGTACAACGAAAAGGCATGGTGAGTCGACCCCAGACTGTAGGAACTGTCTGTTGAGCATCAGAAACAGTCAGGAAAGGAGTTAATGCATTTTGGAAGCAAAGCCTTGCCTCTGCAATGTGACAATTCCGATATGGATGCAGCTGGCTGTTTGGCAGGTAACAGACCTAGTAGCAAAAGGATTGGGTCTGTATACCAGAGCAGATACTCTGATAATGTAAGATGTGGTTTCTATTTATTTAATGGTGTTCTTGACTTGCTATTTCAAGGGGGTGGGGGATGACCAGAACACAGGCAAATAAGAGAAGGCACTGCCTGCTCACTAACCTCTTGTAGCTCTCCCTTTCACTCTACGCAGCCATTTGCCTTTGTAGCAAAGACTATGCTACAGCCCTGCAAGCTTGGGTCAGTATAGCCAGGTTTGCTTTGGAAACCAATTCCTTCCACGCAGTCTTTCTGAACAAAGCTATTCCTTTAATAAACCCGCAAACTTCCACAAATCTGTCTTCTTATGACAACTAGCCCCACTGATGAAATCCCTACCAGACAAGGTATGGCAGAATGAGGATTTCTAAATTATTATTATTATTATTATTATTATTATTATTATTATCATTTAAGTTATAAGTACATAAAAGGTGGAGATACAAATACATGGAAAGGAGAAATGGATGCTAATTTGTAACGAGAAAGAAAAACGTTCTGAGAAGTAACTCAAGCAGACTCTTAAAATGAATACTAAATGTCTGGTTTATGCAAGGTGGCAGCTTTTTCTTTTCCAGGAATCATTCTTAAAACCATGGCAGAGTCAAGCAGGAAACAACTGGTGCATGATTGTGGAATCCCCAACTGACAAGTGGTTGCTGCAGCTTTGGTTCCGAGGCACCCCTTCCCTTTACACACGGTGGACCTTATTTTAAATGGATGTGTTCTTTTTTTCCAGAACACCGCAGTCCCATAAACCACCATGGATAGCCAGAACTCCAAAGAGCCTCATGCACAGTTCTCTGGTGTAGCCTATAAATTATTCTTATTATTACTATAAATTAAAATGAATCAGGCACCTTTCACACAACGGGCACAAAACCGTGAGTATCTGCATACAGAACTTAACCCTGCAAAGCACTCGACGAACAGCCTTCATGCCAAAGTGGGAAGTTTCATCGCCTTCACGCCTTTCCTCCACAACCCAGCCCCACCAACCCCTCTGCCAGTTCAGCTTCCTCGCTCCCCCTTCGGAAAAAACTCCGTCCCCAACTTTAATGCCTTTTTTTGATCTGCAAACCTTCACGCACCAAACAGCCGTCGCTTGGCGGTTGCGGGGGGGGGGGGAATCCGCAAGAGCCGGGATGCGCCTTATTGATTGTGTGCAGTGCGCGCACAATAGAGGCAAGGAAGGAAGCTGCACACACACACACACGGCAACAACCACAACCCCAAACGGGGAAGGAGCGCCCATCCACGCCACAATGTAGCAAGTCACACGTCGCAGCTACCCCGCTTCCATTTTGGCAAGTTCCCCCTCACCCCTTTTTCCCCTTCCATTCCCGCCCCCCCCCCCGCCCCTGCTCTACACACGCGGCTTTTGTTCCCCTGCCGTCCCCTGCTGAGCCTCCCGGTTCCTTTACCTGGAGCGCTTCTGCCAGGATGTTTCGCCTCGCCGCTTTTGTTGCGCCCGCTCTCCGTCTTCGGCTCCAGCCGCTGCTGCACCTTGCGCGGCGGATAAGCGAGCCCTCCTCTTCCCACTTCTCCTCCTCCTCCTCCTCCCTTGCTGAGCTTGTTGCAGGCTGGCGGGCAGCCTCTGGTTTAGTCCGTCGCCACAGCAACCCCCGGCGAGAGAGGAGCAGCGGCCGCGCTGATTGGGTAGCTGCGGCATATATGCAAAAGAGGCGAAGGGGGCCGGGCCTGGGAAGGAGCTTCTTCGCCGGGGCGTGTCGTAGGCGAGCGCGAGGGATGCACCTGCTGGGATCCCACGGAGCTGCTATTCCAGAGGGCGAAGCGGGCGGGGAAGGAAGGGGTACTTCCAGGGGCAGGAGAGAGGGCAAGGTTGCGCTAAAGGGGCTTCGCTGAGCCAAATGCTCGTTTCACTCCCCCTGGAAGCAGGTTTATGTCCAGGGAGATAACGCCAGACAAAAGATTTAGAGATATCTTATCTCGCGCAGAGAATGCCATTCTTGAATATTGGCAGAGGAGGGGCAGTGTTGGTCTGCTGCAGCGGGGAACAAGGAACAGTCTCGCGTGGCACCTCAGAGACTTCCACAAGTTGACTGTGGCAAGAGGATAAGCATTCGTGGGTTACAGTTGGAGCCGCTGCTGTATATGGTCCACAAAAAGCTTGTGCCAACGCCGGAATAAATTTGTGACCCTTTGTTATCATTCTCAAAGTTGAAGGTGCTACCACTGCTGTTTATGGATGCTTTTGGGACTTTGGAGTCCCAAAGGGCCAAGGTCGTATGGGATTTTCATGAGGGGCCGAATGAGCTGACATTCAGTGAAGAGAATTGCCAACAGGTTAGAGTTAGGTCAAGGTTTAGTCCTATTTTCCATATCAGCTTCCAGTTCTGCCAAAACAACAACAACAACAACAACAAAAAACAACAAGATACCTGAATATAGTGCAATTATTATTACTATATTAAGTTTGTGTACTGCCCTTCATCCAAATATCACAGGGCGGTTCACAATAGGTTCATAATAGGCCAAAGGGAGCAATGTAATCCCCAAATAGGGTACAAATTCTGACTAAACAAAAGAAGTTTCTGACAAAGCTGTTTGACAGTGGCCTGGACTACCTTGGAAGGTAGTAGACTCTTCTTCATTGGAGGTTTTTAAATAGTGTCAGGGATTCTTTAGCTGTCATTTCTGCAGGGGGTTGAACTAGATGACCATTGGGGTTCCTTCCAACTCTACAATTCTGATTCTTAGTGTTGTCATCTTAGTCATCTTCACAAAAAAATCTGCACATGCAGCTCTTTGCATAGTCTTTTGACCCGTCCTGACCCAAGTGTTGTTTCTCAATTGATAACACTATACTTTCTTTGACCCCCTGGGAGTAAAATGATACTGTGTTTTTAAAACATTGTATTTTATTATGCCTGATTTACTACGGGGCTGTCCAAAAACAAGGCACTGTTGCCCAGTAAGAAGAATATTTTATTTATGCATCCATTCTACCCCATTTACAAGACTCGAGATGGATTAGAGTGTCAGAACAGCATGTGTTAAACACCTGTTGAAAACAGAATATATGTGTTTTTTTAATGGAGCAATGTGACTTGTCCAGTGTGCTGTCAATGCAAAGGCAGTTATCACAACATCTAATTTATCCTTCATTTCTTTGAATATATATAAATACACCTAATTCTGTTTCCTGGAAAAAACACACCAGTAGTTTCTCAGTAAGCTTTGTGCATTTATTCACACAATAGCTGAGAAAGAATCTTTTGGGCTTGGAACCTACTGACATCAGTTTGACAGCCCACTGAGATATGTTAAAATAAGCTGCTGCCTGTGCTAACTTTGCTTTTCAAGGAGCCCTTTATTACCACAGATCTCTAGTTACTGGAGGTCTGAATTAAGGTGGGAAACAGGGTTTATTAGGAAGGAAGTACCAGGAGCAAATGACTAGATGGTGTCAAGATTCTGCTTGTTCAGGGACAATAATCTGCCTGTTTTTGTTTAAAGTGATGGTTCTCCATTGTAGGAACCTGTGACGTATAGGACTCTTTTGCTTCCCACAGTTATCAAAATGAATTTTCCAAATGTGTTCTGTGGCCATTTTGTCGCTTGAGGCACTGTGTGCAGATGAATGGCTGTTATTTGTTATTTCTCTAATTTGTATCTTTCAGAGGTTCACTACTTCGACTGTAACAACACTGCCCCAGCCAAGCAGTATTATCTTAAGGTGGGAGGCAGGGTGGGATGTGATTCAACAAATTGTTTCAATTCATCAAAACTCCAAAATTGTACAATATAAAATGGCCTCATGGGCCAGTTTGGACAGCAGGCTTATTCCCTTCCCTCAGAGAATGTGTGCTAGTCTGAGGTGAATGCATCAGAGATGACAGAACCTCTGCTCTGAACTTTCTTGGCCTCTGATGGGCTCCCTGGGTGACATCTGCACCAGGACCCTCAAATAGATCCTTATTATTGCTGCCGTTATTGTTGATAATTTATGAATAACTTTTAACATGTGCACCAATATTATTTACGAACATCACAAAAAAGCTAAAAAGAGTTTTTGAAAACAGTGGGAAAATAATTGAACACAAAATACAAAGTCAACACGGATGGCAGAGGCCTTTTCACTCAGCTGGAAAAACACGTTGAAACAAAAATGTCTTCATTTCTTTCTGGGAAGTACACAGTGGCACTTGTCATATCTCAGCTGTAATGCTATTCCACACCAAAGGGGCAGCCACATTGAAAGCCCTGCTCTGAGTTTCTGTGGGACGTGTTTCTCATATTTTTGGAACTTTCAGGAACAGCTCTCCCAAAGACTGGGTGTATAAAGAGGATAAGGTGGTCTCTCAAGCAGTCTGGTCCTGAGCTGTATAAGGCCTTATATGTCAGTACTAGAACCCTAAACTCGGCCTGGTAGCTGAGTGACAGCCCATGCAAATCCTGCAAACAAGGTGTTAAATGCTGGTGGTAGTTTGCCCCCACAAGCAGCATAGCTACCACCTTCTGCATTAGCTGCAGCCTCTGAACAAACCTAAAGGGTAGCCCCACATAAAACACATTGCAGTAATCCAAGTTGCATGGGCTATCCTAGTCCAGGAGCAACCAAAGCTGGTAAAAGGCACTCCTAGTCACTAAGGGGACGCGGGTGGCACTTTGGTCTAAACCACAGAGCCTAGGGCTTGCTGATCAGAAGGCCAGCGGTTCAAATCCCCACAACGGGGTGAGCTCCCGTTGCTTGGTCCCTGCTCCTGCCAACCTAGCAGTTCGAAAGCATGTCTTTTTTTAAAATTTAATTGTTTATTGTACGAGAATTTTTACATATATTGTATAATCTCCGTCAAGTATTGAATTTCCCGTACAGTTTTTTCCTTTTTCCCTTCCCACCCCCCTCCCCACCCATGGTCCATTGCAAGGGTTCAAACGGGCACAGAGTCATTAATTTCCACCGAATGTCTTTTTTTCTGGTTGTTATTATCCATTGAAAATAGAGCTTCCATCTGGTCTTGATCATCGTAGCCTTGACCTTCCATGATGTTTCCTGTGTCGTGACTGCAACGATATCCGATTGGATAAAATAAAAAAAATAATTAGACCAGACCTCTTCTGTCCATTTTTTTCTATCCTTCCACCCCAGCGCTATTGTTGCCTTTCCTGCTGGAATCACTAGCCAGCCACTACACCTAGACACTGGTCCAGAGCCTTCTCCAGATCATGTAATATTTGCCAATTATTCATTCTTACATTATTTTTACTCCAAACCCAAACAGGAAATCTGCCCTCCCTGATTCATACTAGGTTACATGCAAACCGAAGACTCTTAATTCACATTGATGATTTGTGACTTCAGAACTGGGAAAGTGATAAATTCAGTGGCGGAGCTAGGCTCCGCGGCACCCGGGGCGGCAAAGGAAACGCCCCGGGGGCAGGGCATTGTGACGTCATGATGCCCCGCCCCCAGGGCGTTTCCGGGAGTGCCGCCGCCGCTTCTGCAGCCCCCTTTTAAGCCGAAGAGCCCGCTTTTAAGCTCTGCAGCTCAAAAGGAGGCTGTGGAAGCGGCGGTCCGACACTGCTGCTCCCGGGGCGAATGAGCGAGCGGCAGTGCGTGGGGGTGACAAGCGCCGGCCCCTCCTGCCATTCCCCACGCTGCCGGTCGAAGTAATAATTTATCCAGGGGCGTCGCTAGGGGGGTGCGGTGGGGGCGGTATGGCCTGAGCGGCAGGTGTGACAAGCGGCGGGTGGGGGTGACAAGCGGCGGCCCCTCCCGCCACTCCCCAAGCAATGCCGGTCACCCTGGGAGCAGCAGCGCTGCACAGACGGGGTGCTCCCTCGGCCGTGCGCTGTTGCTCCTGGGGTGACGGAGGGAGCGGCAGCGCTTGGGAATGGCGGGAGGGGCTGCCGCTTGTCAACCCCCATGCGCCGCCACTTGCTCCGTCGCCCCGGGAGCAACAGCGCACGGCCAAGGGAGCACCCCGTCCATGCAGCGCTGCTGCTCCCAGGGTGACCGGCATTGCTTGGGGAGTGGCGGGAGGGGCCGCCGCTTGTCACCCCCACCCGCCGCTTGTCACACCTGCCGCTCGGGCAATACCGCCCCCACCGCACCCCCCTAGCGACGCCCCTGGATAAATTATTACTTCGAGTTAATGCAGAGTGAGAAAGGGGCACAATCTTTTATTTACCTTTTCATCTATATTCCACTCCTCTTTGGTTAGCCTCACTCTTTCTGGACTTGGGTGGCTGTCTCACAGTTCCTGCTAGAAAAAGGCTTACATTCAGTAGTCACATTATAATGTCACTAATATGACAATGACATCAATGCATCCTATCACATAAGGCTAGGCAACTGTAGCTGACAACCAAAAACTGGATGACTAAGCCCAAAAAATGCATATTGCTGCAGATCCAATGAAATAAGTTACAGGCCAAATTTGGTCCATGGGTCATAGGTTCCTCAATGCTTCTTTAAGGCAAGGACCAAGAAAGTAACTTTGACATTATAGTAAACACTGCGTATTACAAACTGCATGTTAATAATAGGTCTCTGGCCTAAATACAGCTTTCTCAAAAGATAGTAGTCTTTCTGAAGCAGCAAACAGCATTTAAGGGAAAAATGAGGTGACTTCTGAATTGTTTTGTGATATGATGGGACCTCAATAGTGGTTTTCTTGCAAACAAATAACAGATAAAACATTGATTGCTTGGACAGAGATATGTCAGAGATATGTACATAGATTGTTTACAATGATATCTATTCTCTCACAGGGGTCCACTTTCATTAAGATTAAATTTAGTATCCTACTCAAATCAATTAAAAATTTCAACATTTAAATCATGTGCATGAATAGAGCCCCAAAATACATACACTGAACAATGGAAGTATGGTTGGAATTCTGTATTGGGAGGTTTGTAGAGCTCAAAAGCCAACATGTTTGTACTTAAACGTAAGTAAACCAACCCTGTCAGCCCTCTGGCTGGTAGCAGAAAGCTATTTTCATCCATTAAAGGAGGTATCTTACAGGAGCAGCATCCCAAGATAAAATGGTAGTAGAGACTACACAGCCTTGGAGAGAAGTACAACCATGTTTATGCTGATGATGAACAGTCTTGTATGGTGAACTCCACTGACACTTAGATACTTTTAATCAGCCATTGAAAAGGGGGGGTTAAAAATGGAAATCCTATTATCTAGCAAACTGCATATTACAAAGGGGGAGTTCATAATCTAGTTCAATGGTGGTAAGTGGCAGAGGCCATTAGCATGACAATGAATGGACTTTTGGTGAGACAGCTCTATAATTCACCAGCTATTTAACACAGGCCAGGGGGTTCATTTCTTTAGAGGAAATGCATTATGCAGGACACCTTTGTGAACATCTCCCTGTGATAAAAAGATGCTATAATGAGGATAATTATGAAGAGTTGGGTATAGAGCACTGCACTGCAGTAAAAATTCATAAAACAAGAAAGTCCAGTGCAAAAGGTATGGCACACAGTATGGAGACAGAGAGAGCCTCGAGGGCAAAGTGAGGAACAGCTCCTGAAATGTTTTCACATGTCCTAGAAGCAGGAAAACTCTATGCTCTTGGAACACATTGCTGCACTGTTTTTAATGAGCATTGCTGATTGCATTGCCTAGAATATGAAGTGGTGGGGAATAAGTCCATTATATAGAAGAACACCCAAAGTTTGACACAGTTCCACTTAAAGGTGGTAACTAAGCTACGGGTTTGCTGGAGATAAAAAGCTACCCTCTCTCGATAGGCATACAATTTAGAAAGAAATATTTCATTGTACTGATGCATTAGCCCTGCACTGCCAGTGTCATCATAACATAGAATCATAGAGTTGGAAGAGACCACAAGGGCCATCCAGTCCAACCCCCTGCCAAGCAGGAAACACCATCAAAGCATTACTGACAGATGGCTGTCAAGCCTCTGCTTAAAGACCTCCAAAGAAGTAGAATCTACCACACTCCTTGGCAGCAAATTCCACTGTCGAACAGCTCTTACTGTCAGGAAGTTCTTCCTAATGTTTAGGTGGAATCTTCTTTCTTTTAGTTTGAATCCATTGCCCCGTGTCTGCTTCTCTGGAGCAGCAGAAAACAACCTTTCTCCCTCCTCTATATGACATCCTTTTATATATTTGAACATGACTATGATATCACCCCTTAACCTTCTCTTCTCCAGGCTAAACATACCCAGCTCCCTAAGCCGTTCCTCATAAGGCATCATTTCCAGGCCTTTGACCATTTTGGTTGCCCTCCACTGGACACGTTCCAGCTTGTCAGTATCCTTCTTGAACTGTGGTGCCCAGAACTGGACACAGTACTCCAGGTGAGGTCTGACCAGAGTGGAATACAGTGGTACAGAGGTACAGTGGTACCTCTGTGTTTCATGACATTAGCTGCGGTAATGTCCCAACGTAGTAACAAATGTTATGCATCAAATCTTAAACTTGGGTGGAATCTACACACGTATAAAAAACATTCTGAAAATGCTTTTTTAAAAAGCGTTTTAAAAATACATTGAATTTTCCATAAGGCTCACCATTGCCATCGTGTGTCACATTGTATATTGCACTTAAAACTTTTTATATGCAGCTGTATAGCTGAGTCCTCGGTCTTGTCTTGGTCTGTTAAAAAGGGACTTATTTGCGCGGCCAGGCGGAGTCCCCCGAACCCCGGGGCAGCCCCTGAGGGAAATAACAACGTGTGACAACATTCTATGGGATTAAATTAGCCACAACTTTATTAATATTCAGATGTAGGAAGACCTTGGCTCAGGCATTGGGCGTTTATCCTTCCCAGCCCCCCAGCCGGGATTCTGGGTAATTTCAGGATTATCCAGCATGAGTGGGGCGTGGGCTAGTCTGGAGAACATATGTTCAAGCAGATAGCCCCCCCCCCCCATGTTCGCCGCTGCTGGAGGGGGAGGGCAGTGACAACCCTGGGTGTATGGTCAATGCCTCCCCCTGAGACCCCTTTAACGGGAACCCTGTTATCACCACCGCAATGGGGGCGGGGGTAATGAGTTGCAATTAAGAGAAGTTGCTGAATTGCAACTCATTACCAAACTTAAAACCATGGAGAGACCTGGTCTGAATAGAGACATTGGATTCTTATCTCATTATACATGACGAAGCTATTTTTAACCTGCTCACCCATTGCTTTTTCCTGTAAGACCAATTGCAGTCTTTAACAATCGCCAACAGGTTTACCACAGCTATCAGCCTATCACCCATTCCCACCACCCTTCTGATTCATACCCCTCCCCATTCTCTCACTATATATAAGGGTCTGGTGACTTCTGTTTCAGTGTATCTGAAGAAGTGTGCATGCACACGAAAGCTCATACCAAGAACAAACTTAGTTGGTCTCTAAGGTGCTACTGGAAGGATTTTTTTTATTTTTTTATCTAATAATAAAGCTAATTCATTAAAACAGAAAAGTAAATTTCACAGCACATCTAAAGAAGATAAAACATGTACAAATTGGTTAGTCAGAAGACTCAAAGCAGAATGGGTTTGGGATGATATTGTAAGTCAAGGGTGGGGAACCTCAGTCAGGGGCCAAGCCAAATGCAGCTCTCTATTGGGCTCTCTGCACTCTCCCTAGGCTACACCCCCTTCTCTGAAGGCCACAAACCCCACACTGGCCCTGCTTTGCACCTGAATGCTTTTGCCTGGCTGGAATGAGCTCTTGAACTCTGATGACTGCTCTTGCTTGTCTGGATGCAAGATAGATATGGGTGCTTGAACGTGTGTAAAAGCTAGCTTACTGTGCAGTGCTAAAGCTTACATTGGTTGCTTCACACAATTTTGCATCTGGCTCCACACCCCACTGGCATCTGGCCCTTGGAAGGCTACCTAGAAAAGGAATTTGGACCTCAAGCTGAAAAAATGCTTCCTCCCAGAGCTCTGAGGTTCTATTTCCCAGCCTATACATACACACAGCTAACTCCCCACAATATTAAATTCAAAATTCCACCTTTTTTTTTAACAATACAACTGAATTTCACAGATATTTAAAATGTGAATTGTAATGATTTCCAAGTCATCTGAATGGTAAAATTTAGATATTCTGGTTAGAGGTCAAAATATGTAAAACACGAACTTGATAACAGCTACTCGTGTGTATGTATATATAAAATCAAATCATTTGGACAGCATTGGATGGACTGCTCGCCAGACCATCTTGGAATACTTTCTTTTTTCACAGAAGACATAGTCCACACATATAACCTTGTTCATTCCAGATTAAGTTTTGCTTCCACCAATGAACAAAGTTCCCACTTCAGCACTCAGATCTTCTGAAACAGCATCTTCCTCTAAGAAGTCTTCTTCCAGCTTCTTCCACCATGGCCACCGTGTGTATTTCAACATGGTGCTGTGGGATTGTTTGGCTTTGGCTACCACAGGAACTGATCTACTCATAAAGACATTCAGATCTTTCGTAGTGGATTCTGTTAGACTTGGAGCACCTGTGACAAAAGGAGCAAAAGAATCACAATTACTTTTTTTCTTAAAATACAAGGTTGATCATTTTGGGGCTATATTTCTTCCATTTTCCATTATTTTGAGTACTTTCATGGGCCAGATCCAGTGGGTTTATCCCTTTCATTTTTGTAACCCTATTCTTCTATTTATAATTCACTGAATCCATCTTCTGGGCACAATAATTAAAAACCAAATCTCAAACATGCTGGGAAAGTACATGCCACATATAGCTCACAATGGCAAAGGGAAATAAAAGAAGAACCCCAGCATACTGAACTTCATTTTGTTTTGTTTTTTGATATGGTAGAGTGTTACTGCCCACACAGCAAGCTGAAGATTTCTGTAAAGTTCCCCAAAACACATTTACACAAATACTCTCAACATTAACATCTTAAAGGGGAACAAGACCAAAATAGCCATGGAATAAACAGGCTACATGGCACATGAGTCACACAACCAAATATTATCTCTGGATGAGTGCTGTGGTGTCTACTATTAGCATGAATCAATCCCGATACTCACTTTCATCAACATTTACCAAAATATGGGAAGAAAATCAGAGCAAGGCTAAAACAATGGTGATGTTGAGGTAGACACATACTCATTAGTTGATCTACATCCGTGTGGACTTGGGCTAGCAATGCCTCTCTATGCTGCTCTGCTTTGCGATGCTGGCTTCTTTTCAGCAAATACTGGGCCAGCTTTTCCTGAGCTTGATGATGAAGTTCCCTGCTCATTTCCTGTGACATTTCAGAAGCCTGGAGAAAAATGATAGTGCCTATCACTGTTAGCGGTTATCAGTTTCAAACCTTTGTGGATGTCTACAGCACAACATTTGCATTTCTTGGGTACTTGTAAATCTAATAACTGCTTCTTCCTGTGTTTCCTCCCTGAAGCCATCGATCCATCACTAAATAAATTTAGTTTCCTAATTAGGATTCAGGAAGAAGCAAATTCCTATTATTATATTAATGGGGGAAAGGGGGGGGAAGCACCAAGCAACACCCAATACCTTATTTCACAGACCAAATAAAGAGGGATAAGTATATTTCTGATATATTCAGAGTTTACATTAGGTAAACAGCATGGAACTCTAGGTAAAGGCTGTGTACTGATATTAACTTTTCAAGATTTGGCAAGTG
Source organism: Lacerta agilis (assembly GCF_009819535.1). NCBI lineage: Eukaryota > Metazoa > Chordata > Lepidosauria > Squamata > Lacertidae > Lacerta > Lacerta agilis. The sequence goes on from NC_046312.1 coordinate 88,872,587, forward strand.
ATATTGTAGAGCCATCATCACCTCTACTACCCATCAGTTTCTCTCTCTACAGTCAGGGCCTCTTGTCAAAGTAGTTTCATAGACTTAAAAAAAATGGTTCAGGGGGAAAAGCTAACACCAAAACTGGTACTGCTGCAACAGGTATGCACACAGCTCTCACAGGCACCTCCTGACTGCAGTTGCTTGCAGCAGCAGCAGTAGCAGGAGCACCATTGACCAGCAACATATGAAAGCAATAGAAGAAAAAAGATTGGTTTTCAAATAGAAAAATCAAAGCTGGAAACAGAGCTAATTGAACCAAACTCTAAAAACCATTCCAGGATGTACAATTTGTTGCTAGAGTGGCATACAAAAGATGAAATGGTTAAATCTGTGATGATAGATTGGGCAAAAGATGTTGGACATAATATCATGATGGATGATTGGGAGAGGTTGTGGAAGGAAGGTATCAAATTTACTGCTTGTAATGTATTAGGAGAAAATATTATGAAAATGATATATAGATGGTATTTGACACCAGTGAAGATTGCTAAGATATATCATGCTACAAGTAATGTGTGTTGGAAATGTAAAAGTGCGGAAGGTACCTTTTATCATATGTGGTGGACATGCCCAAGGGTCAAGGCTTTCTGGGAGAAGATTTATAATGAGCTTAAGAAGGTAATGAAAGTTACCTTTTGTAAGAAACCAGAGGCCTGCCTTTTGAGCATGACCAATCATGAGATACCCAGTCAGGATAGAGTCTTTTTTATGTATGCCACAACAGCTGCTAGAATTTTACTTGCAAGAAACTGGAAAGGCGAAGAGATCCCGACAGTAGAAGAATGGCAGATGAAATTAATGGACTTTATGGAACTCGCTGAACTGACCTCGAGACTCCGAGACCAGAGGGAGGAGAAGGTGCAACAGGATTGGAAGAAATTTAAGGACTATTTAAAAGATCGTGTAAAATTAGATATTTGAGCAGAATTAGCTTATTGTGTATTGGCTTTAGCTAGTTGATGTAAGTTAAAATTGTACAAAAGAAGTATTGCTATGAAAGACTTTGAGGTTTAAGATTGCTTTAGGATAAGTAACCTAAGTAATGAATTATATTTGATTATTTAATATCTTAAAGATTATTAAGAAGACTGGTAAATGTTAAGAAAAAAGATACAAAATTACCAAAGTATATTGTTAATGAACGCAGTTGAGGGAACGGGGGGAGTCCCCCTTTTAAGAAGATAGAAACAAGAATTAAACAATGATAGTTTTTGTTCCGGATTATGTAGGTCTGTATGAGTTTTCCTTTATTGTTTGTTTTTTCTTTCCTTATTCATGTCTCGATGTGTTTATTGTGTTTTAGTATTGTGTATTTGTGTATGTATTATGTTTTTGTTGTTGTTTAATGCGGAAAATAATAAAATATGGTTAAAAAAAGAAGAAGAAGAAAGCAATAGAAGAAAAATACTAATAAATATAAATCTGTAAACATACTGGCAGTCCTTGTGAAACAATAAAAAGCTCAATGCACTCCTGTTGACAACTCTCTTCCTCAGGGCCCCCCAATTAAGGTTCTCCTATCAAGGTAATATTTCTCTGATCAGGAACACCTACTTTTTAAAGCTTTCCTTAAACACTTGAATATTAGTACAGTTGAACCCCAGGTTACGCACGCGATCCGTTCCGGGTCGCTGTGCGTAACGCGGGTGTGCATAACTCGAATGCACGTAAAGAAAACCCCGAAAACCCGTAAGTCGCGTGATTTGAGCGCTACTGTGCATGCACGAAGTGCGCAGAAGCATTCTGTACATCCAGCGGTCGTGTGCACTCCTGCGCACTCCGGAAAACACTTCCAGGGTGTGGGAGTGCGTATCCCGAACGTACGCAACATGAGGTATGACTGTACCATAAAGGATGTGTGCATACATGTATGAGCAGCCATGCAACCATTTGATAAGTGAAAAATGTTCTGTCATTTATGGAAACAAAATAGACTCACTAGTTCATGAGTATGTGTGGAATTAAAAAAGCAGTTGCAATTAGGATAGGAGGCAACAGATTTCCCCCTCCCCACTGAGTTCTCGCAGTTATCTAACTGCCAATGCTGTATTGTGGCTCCTGTCAAAGTAGTGATTAGGGGCAAAACATTCCTGTTGTTGTATGGATGTGGTTTTCAAACTGTGATCCTAAGTTACCCAGGTTCCTTGGAAGTTACAGGATCCTTCAGTGAGGAGACAGAGATGTGGCACTGATGCTTCCCTAAAAGGCAGCTTTTACCTGTCTTCACCATTAACTGTCTTCTTCTGCCATGCATAGCTCCAATGAGAGCTTTGTGCATTGTCAAGGCTAAACTAATGTCAATGTGTGACTATGCCATGTATAAACTGAAAGTGTGCCTAGACTCCCCTGAAACATGCAGGGTTCCCCAGCATGTCTGTAAGCATTCCTTGGCCAACAAACCAACGTGAAAAGGTGCCCTAGCCAAAGGAGGAATGATGATGTACCGGGTGCAGTTTGATGTAGTCATTCACTTTTTGTTGCAATGATAGCCTCTGTTCATCAGAGAGGTGCTTGGACTGTTTCAAGAGAGAATAAGCTTTCCTTTTCCTTTGCTTTTCCAAGAACTTCAGCACCTGTGGAAACGAAAGTATTCAAGTAACACAATGTATTTATACAGTCAGAATTTTTACAGCAGGATAGTTTCTTGATGGCCTTCTGGTTAGCTTGAAAATCCACATAAACACACACACTCAGGTTAATTCATGAACGAATAGTATCTTGTATTCCATTTAAACTAAAACATTATTATAGTATTCTTGCTTTATATAATAAAACAAGAGTGACTCTTGCGATGAACCTCCACTTCAGACTCTCCCCTTGTTACTAAGTGAATTTTTAATCAGGTGTTCTGGGTCAAATTACAATGCACCCCACCTGTCCCTCTGAGGTCCGTCTGTTATTGCCCTTCCCTTTGATTAATAATCTGGGAATTTCTTAGTAACGGGAGTTTTCCTGTCCAGCGGCCGTGGCCGGTTATATCCTCTGCTCTGGGCTTCAAGGGTTAACCTCTCCTTTGCCTACAGTTCGGGGTCTCTCTTTATTAGATCCCCTCACTATATCAGTTGGCTAAGCCCTCTTAGCAACTCTGTGGCAATACCAAGGGTTTCCGCCCGCTAGCCCCTCCTGAGGGAACTCCAAGACACAAACTATCGCCTTTCAGGTTAGTTTTGTCCTTTCCCTGAGTTCCCCTCCTCAAGAGCCTATATAACTCTCTGGACCAAAAGAACGACGATATTTTCTTAGCTCAACAACAAGAGATCTTTATTTCTTACAGAACATAACAGTTTCAGTAATGGTTCATAAGCTTAGTTTCTTAACAGTGTAAATTCTTCCTTTCAGCAACATATACACATCTTCAACAATCCTAACCTAACCTAACCTAAACCTAACCTGGCCCCACACCCTCCTTCTTCCAGTCACCACTCTCCACACACTAACGGCTGCTCCCTCCTTTTTAAAGAGCGGAATGTCCCGCCTCCCAAGGGGTATCTGCCACTCAAACTGGGGAGCCCATTAACTCCTAAAACACCGAGGGTCTCTGAACAGCCCCTAACTTAGATCTGATTCATTACAACTCTCAATTCAGTGCTCTGTCAACATGGAAATGAATACAAACCTTTAAGCTCAGATCTGTTATTTGAGTATCTAGTCCAGCACCCTCCTTTCTGCTGAGTTATGACGAAAGCCAGACCACTGAGAAATATGCATGTTTCTCCATTTGATTTTTTTCCTTCAGGCAGATACAACTCAGCATGGCTCAATTTAGCTGCAGAATGTGGTTCTGCAAGCGCAGCTTCAAACAAGAACTTGGCCTCCACAATGTCATCAAATTAAAGAATAATTTTATAAATTGGTAGGAAGGATTGGCAGGGGGCGGGGGCAGCAGGGGGATGATGAAGCTAGAAATGGTTTTCTAGGGTAATATTCAACACTATGGTCTCAAGTCTTCGACAGCTTCTTGTAACAGGTTTTTTAAAGGGTTGTTCAGATTTTTGCTATGAAGATTCTGAAGACTAATGCTCCAGCTTAATTTTTAGAGTAGCTGCTTGTAGTAGACTATACTAGAAGCTTTGAATTAAAACATGAATGTTAACTGTTTGGGTAAATTTTATGTCATGGCAGCACTTGGTTGCATACTCACCGCTCTCTGAATGAGGACAGCTGCTTTATACTGCTTAAGAGACTTCTTTTGATGATGAAAATTTCTCCTTTCCTTATATGCTCTCCAGTATCTTTGGATAGTTATGGCTGACTTCTCCTCCATTTCATGCATATGCTTATCCACCTGACCTAGGAGATCAGGAGGCAAATTTCTGAATATGCTTGGGTTTCATGGGAGACTCAAAACAAGCCAGCTGGTATCAAAAAAATTCAGCTCAAACAGCAGTAGACCTTTTTCTAAACCAATATTTTGGTTATTTAATTATTTAATTATTTTGGTAAGGATGGCGATTTGTGGTCCAGCTGCTACACAGATGAGACCCTGTACCAAAGTCCAAGAGGAAATTATTCACATAGAGATCCTCTGGGGAAATTAAACTATTCGCATTCAATGAGCAGTTCAGATCCAAGCGTAGAATTGCATTCCTGACAAGGGGCTGCAATAGTCAAGGCTGAAAGAAATAGATAGAAGAAATTGCACAGGGAATGATGTGGATAGCTATCCTGCCCCAGGCTTTGATATTAAGGATGTTCCAATGCGGTTGTTACCTTCCAAAATGAAGGAAACAGAGAATGAGTGGGGGAGAAAGCACATAAAGCTAAGGCAAAGAAATGATTCACACATTTACTGGATGAGCATCAAATTACATTCATTTCTCCCATCAACTTGTTCTAAGTATACATTACCACTATCTCCCCACAAGTCCTAAAGGGGCCCAAGGGAAAGATGCTGATACATACTCGAAAAAATACCTGACCATTTAACGAAATGGCATCCTGTGCCTCAAATACTAAGTCTTAGGAAACAGTATGAATAGAAGTTTTCAACTAACAAGAAAGAATATGGGAAATTTGTTTCTGCATGGAAAACACCCTTCATGCTACTATAATAACCATACCTGCATGAACTACTTCCAATAGCATAAGCTGTCGTTCATGGAACAGCCTCATGGCTCTCTGTCTTTGAAGCTGCAATTGTTGGTGGAGGTCCTCCTCTTCTTTCTGCTTTTTTAAACCTTGCAACTCCTGTTTTCTTTTAGCTCTACAACAACAAAGTTTTAGAAATTACAGGAGGCAGAGTGTTCTACATTTAAACAGGTCTGCATTTATCATGCAGATGGGAACATGTACCCCAATAGTCTCAAGATGCACATGTATGCACAAACATCCTTTAAATCATGGCCTGGATGCTTAGTGGTGAAGCCTGAAATTCTGATTGGAACCAAAGATTGCTCCCAAATCTGGAAACCCATTACATGCGAAGTCTGCCCTCTACTGGATTTTCCAAACGTGCCCAATAAGATACCTTTTAAAAATGCATTTTATTATAGAGCAAACCCCTCTATACTTTTGCAATCAATTAGCTAATGTAGCACCAAGAAATCTGCATGCTGCTTAATATATCCTCACAGCAACATTTCTGGCCAACACAATATTATGAGAGGGAAAGAATGTCAAGTATTAGGGGACTTCAAAAACCTAATCTCTAGCAGAGGTAGAGAAGTTCCACAGATCAGCAAGCATGTTATTGGAGAAACTGCACAAAGGGATGAGGGCCACAGTGTCCTGTAGAGGCCACATGAAGGCGCTGGGTGAGACCAGAAGAGAAAGCTGCCCCATGATCTGCCTTTGCAATCACCTCACCACCACTTTCTTTTTTCTTCTATAAGGGAAGAAAAGGGAAAGGAATGGTGAGAATGGACAAGGGAGTGGGAGGAAGAAGGGCTCCATCACATAACCATCTGTTTGCATCCACAGGTTTGTAATAAACCAAAGGTCTTGCCTTACCTGAAATTTCTCTGCAAGATTGTTACTGCTTTTGGAAGCTGCTTTAATCTTTTTCGCGATTGAAATCCTCTCCATGCTGCTTGGATTAAGCAAGCTGCTTGATGTAGTCTCTGAAATAAACAAGTTAGAGCAGTGCTTTTTATCTAGGAAAAATAGGTGCCGGTACTCACCATGGAGTTCTTACAGTAGGTACCACACTTTTTAACAACAACAAAAAGAAGCCGGTACTGCGTACCCTTGAGTGCTCCCTGAAAAAAAGCACTGAGTCAGAGGATTATGCTCATTTCCCCATCGAGCACAGTGACAATATTAATACAACTTTAATGGTTTGCATCTCCCCCCTGCCCCATGTAATTTAAACTATTCCTCAGGGGTGGGGTGGGCAGTGTCATACTATTATTTGCCAGAACAATTCCTGCATGAATTCAAACTGATCTGCCTCTTTCCAGGTAATACAATACCTCAACTTTACATGATCCAAATGAAAACAAGAATTCAATTTTTAAAAACCATAATTATGGGTGAAATTCAACATTGTGCTATTAGAAATGTTCTGAATATGCAAGCATATCAGCCTGCCCGACGGAACAATCCACGCAATCATCTCAAGACAACATACAATTTAAAGAGCTAACAACTGCTTTAAAAACCACAAAAACCTCAGTTCGAGTCCTTTGAGAAAAGTTTGATCCCCTCCTCAACCACCAATGTCCATTTCCCATTCTCAGAGTTGTCAAATGACAACCTGAAAATCCCCCTGCACCTTAATATTCACTGATGAATTGGGAAAAGATCCATTTGCTTAGCTTTAGCTTGTGTGCCAGCTGCACCTTTTCCTGGACCATGCTCATCAGGCCAGTGTCACTCATGCCCTGCTCACATCGAGACTGCACTGCTGCAGGGGTTGTGGGGAAGAGTGTTTAGAAACTGACAGGAACAAAATTCAGCAGCCCAAGTGGTTTCCAGTGCTTGCTTTTCAGAACTTATTATACCAGCTCTTGTCCATTTGCACTGGCTTCAAATTCATTTGAGAGCACAATTCAAAATGTTGCTTATTACCTATAAAGAGCTAAACAGCTTAGGACCAGGTTATCTGGAGTAGTGCTTCCTCCCATATGAAGTTACCTGTGCACTGTGTTCAACATGTGAGGCCCTATTTCATCTTCTCCCACCTTCAGTAGTGCACTACCAGCTTCTGAGGTGGGGACCACAGAGTGGACCCTCTCAGTGCTGGCACCTGGACTGTAAACTCATTTCTGATAGATGTCTGTTGGCTCCTTCTCTCCTAAGTTTAACAATGGTAGCAAAAACTCTTATTCCACTGTGCTTTTAATTGTATAAACCTACTTATATGCTGATGTATCTTTAAAGTGACTGCTTATGCCCTTTCATGCACTGTTTTAATGATTTAATTGACAATGTATTTTTGTATTTGAAAGCTGCAATAAAAGAGGTGTATGTGTGAGAGAGATTTATAAACTCTTAGAGGTGTTTCTGTGTTAATTGATCTATTGTACCTATAACATCTAGTGAATAGATGTTGGTAGGAGGCACTGAAATATACAGTAATATACTGATGAAACTTTAAGTACAAGCTACTTCCACCACATACAAAACTCAGTAAGATTTCCACCACACCTGTGTTTTGACAACCTTGTAATTTTCTGAGCACAGCAAGTCCAAAAGCTGATTCAGGTTCCTGTCAAATCCTTTGCCAGTCCACTGCTTGCTTAGAAGGCTTTGTAGTCCTTAATCAGTGAGACACATCAAGATAAATATGCTGCTTTATAAGAAGCACAGTTAGTTTGCTTATCCTTCAGACACTGGAAAATTATAGTTGTACATGCCAAAGCAGGCAGTAGCATGAATTTTTCTCAAAAAACATGAATGGTGAAAAGAATGAACAAAGTGTTGATACAACTAAAGGTGTCTGCACCTGCAAAGTGAGGGGAAAGCCAGACTTCCCTCCAGCTGGAAAACAAGCTAACCATGGGCCTTTTGATGTATGAACTAGTATAATGCACACTGGCGAATGCATTTGTCCCAATAGTATAGAGTATTTTCAAATGTACACATAAAACATGTACAGACATGCCATAAAATGCATTATTGAAATGGTTGCAATAGTGCTTACAACTTTCTAGGCCATATATTTTGAAGAAAAATCATATTAAAAATGGCAAAACACTCAATGCAATTACTACCATGCAGGAAAAGACCAATTTCATATATAATGACAGCTCAAGTGTGCTGTCCTGGTTTAATATAGAACCTACCCAGACAATTGTATTGACTGAACAAACTTGGCATTGGTAATCAGTGACAGAATGGCAGCTTATGGTATTCACTTTTGGAAAATTTGGAGGGAGTGCACTATGTTTACCAAGAAGTAGTTGCTCTCAGATGTCACAAGAGGCACCTGGAATTAATCTATACATGCCGTACAGTGGTGCCCTGCTAGACGAATGCCTCGCTAGACGAAGGCATTCGTCTAGCGGAAGGCTGCCCCGCAAGACGAAATTGTCTATGGGGCTGCCTCGCAAGACGAATTTTTTTTTCCGTCTAGCGAAAACCGTGGTTTGCATTGCCGCTTCGCTAGACGAAAAAACCGCTAGACGAAAAGATTCGTAGAACGAATTATTTTCGTCTAGCGGGGCACCACTGTAATTTTAAGAAGCCCAGGTACCAGCTCAATTGAATGGCAATGCAGCATAAAAACTTATTTTGTGGCTTGTCAATTTCATGGGCTAGCTTGGCTAATCAATTTCAGGTTGGCTTAACTTTATAGAAGACAATGACAGCGTTCACATGTAACATTAAACCAGTTTAGCACAGGGATGGGGAGCCTGAGGCCCTCCAGATGTTGTTTGGTTCCAACACTCATCCAGTTCAGCCAGCATGATCAACGGTCAAAAATGATGGGCATTGTGGCCATCCAGATGATGTTGGACTCCAGCTTCCTCACTGTTGATTTAGCACTATATATCTGAGCATAAGGGAGCCATAGCTGTCAAGTATTGAGTATTTGCCGGGATTCCCCCGTTTTTAAACGCGTTTCCCGCTGCAATCCCGGGTTAATCAAAAACCCATATATTCCCGTATATTCCCTTCCTTCCCCGTCTCCCCCGTTCTTTGCCTGCTGTCAGACTATCTGCAGACAGGCAGCAGCCAGAGGAGGGGGGGAGGAGGAGGGGGGAAAGGAGGAGGAGGACTTGTAAGCGCCGAGGGGAGGGACTTGCAGCCTCGCTCCGTCCTGCTTCTTTCTTTGTGCGCAGGTTCCATGCGCTCCATGGGACTCGGCTGAGGCGGGAGCGGCGCTGCCGCTGCCGGTATTTTCTTCTTCCTCCTCCTCCTCCTGGGGGTGCTGGGGGAGCAGTTCTCCTCAGCTGCCTCTCGCTCGCTCTTCTCAGGAGCTTCGCCTCAGCCTCCTGCGCTGGGCGGGAGGGGTGGGCGGGGGGAGCGTTGGAGGAGAGAGAGAGAGAGAGAGAGAGAGAGAGAGGCAGGCAAGGGGACTGTCGCCGGCTCCGCCTCTTCCTCGGCGGCTCTCAGGCAGCCGGAACCGCACGCGGCTGCGGTGGCAGCTGCTGCTGCTGCGGCGGGAAGCGAGCCCGGAGTGGAGGGATGTGGGGCTTGGGACGAGGCAGGATCTTCGACGTCTTCTCCGCTCCGGTCCTGGTGACCGTGGTCTGCTGCGCCCAGAGTGGAGCCTCGGCATATTTTCCCATTGGCTCCGCCCACTTTTGCTTCTGGCTCCGCCCATCACTGCCACGTGACTATCATAGGTGAGGCTGCTGATCCCTTATTTTGAAATCCGAAAGTTGACAGCTATGAAGGGAGCCCACATGAAACATTAGACTCAAGCACTAGACCAGCCCCGTAAATGGCTGGGAGGAGGAATAAATGATGAATAAGTTTCGATTTAGCCAATTCCTGGCTTGTCCTTATGTGCAAACCAGGAATCCTGGTGTTAAATAAACTCTAGTCAATGTAAAAGAAGCTGACTTAAAACCATGAGTTACAAAGCAGGCTTGTTAACATAAGAGTTTATTTTAAACCTGGACTCCTGGTTTTTGTGTTAATGACAAGCCATTAAGTGAAACGAAATTCTGTTTTATTCTTCTAGCCTTACAGAAGGTGGGAGGGAAAGAGTAGTTGAACTCAATCTTTACTTGGCTTTGTAGAGGCTCATGCTTATAATATTGCACCATACAATGTATGGCTTAGCATTATTGGCAAATGTGCCTGTTGCCTTTCCTGTGCAGTAAAAGTAGTGCAACATCAGATGCAGTTATTTTGTGAAAAGGTTTGTACCAAGCATACAGTTGGAGTCACATTACGTTACTTGAACCTAAAGGTAAAGGGACCCTGACCATCAGGTCCAGTCATGGACAACTCTGGGGTTGCGGTGCTCACCTCGCTCTATAGGCCAAGGGAGCTGGTGTTTGTCCGCAGAAAGCTTCCAGGTCATGTGGCCAGCATGATTAAGCTGCTTCTGGCGAACCAGAGCAGCGCACGGAAACGCCGTTTACCTTCCCGCCGAAGTGATACCTATTTATCTACTTGCACTTCGACGTGCTTTCGAACTGCTAGGTTGGCAGGAGCTGAGACCAAACAACTGGAGCTTATCCCGTCGCAGGGATTCAAACTGTCAACCTTCTGATCAGCAAGCCCTAGGCTCTGTGGTTTAGACCACAGTGCCACCCGCGTCCCATTCAATTCTGGATCCAACCAATAGGATTTATGCTTATCTGAGAGCAAGTACCACTGACATCCATGTATGGAACTTTACAGTTTTCACATTTAATACCTTTTAGAATTGATACACAAGTTCTAGGCTGTACAAAATATACCTTTGCTTTTGGGATTACCTTGGGCCTTGACCCTGAAGGGCTAATCAGTGCCAGCATTACTACAGAATTCTTCCCAAGTCTGAGAAACAGAGTAACAAACCTTTGTAGCGGGTAGCGAATGTTGTCACAAGTTGGGCATCAGACTGTGCAATCAAGAGTAACAGCTTTATAGCTGCATTTCCTATGACAGGATTGATGGAAGACGAAAGCTTGTAAACAAGCTCATCTAAAATGCAGTGCAGGGACTTTTCAGCAACTTGAAGTAACACAGCACTGACATAAAAAGAAAAAAGATGGAATGATACTGGAGTCTATTCAATGGTGCCAGGGGGGAGGGGAAGGTAAGTAGATTACAGTAGCTAGCCAACATTGCACCAAACCCTTTAGTAACTTTAAAATACAACTGAAGTGCTGCTTAAAGGTCGTAAAAGGGATTTCTCTTAATAGTATTGACAAGTAATCAAAATGGATCACACAGAAGAAGTTTTGCTTGACTCTAGTTGTACTGGCTTTCATTATATTGAGATTATAAGTTACTACAGTGGAACCTTGGTTCTCCCAACGGCTTAGTTGACGAACAAATCAGCTCCTGAATGCTGAAAACTCGGAAGTGTTCCGGTTTTCAAACGTTTTTCGGAAGGCGAACGTCTGATGTGGCTTCCGCTTGAGTGCAGGAAGCTCCTGCACCCAATCAGAAGCTGCGCCTTGGTTTTCAAACGTTTCGGGAGTTAGACAGACTTCTAGAACAGATTATGTTCAACAGCCAAGGTACCACTGTATATTCAAGTGTTCTAAACTGCTCTGAGTGGACCACTCTGAGAGGTTCTCTGTACAAGAAAGGCAGGATATAATATTTAATAAATAAATAAATGAATGAATGCACACAATAAAATTAATCAATACAAGCTGAACTGATAGATGGTCCTCCAGAGAGAAGAGGATATGGCTGTAGGTTAGACAATACCTCCCTCTTGAGATAATGCATTAAAAAGCGTTCCTTCTAAATTTGGAATCGTAACCATTTGGTGCAAACAGAAAGGACCCCCCAAGGTGTATGAATTTATATGGTATCTCTGCTCAAGTCAAAAAAATGATACTGTTATAGCAGGAGGTCATGCAACATGTGCAGCAGTTAATGGAATGGAAGCGTTTGTCACTTATCACTAACATATTACAGTTGTACCTCGGGTTACGTAGTTAATCGGTTCCGGGTCGCTGTGCATAACCCGAAACGTACGTAACCTGAAAAACGCGCTTTGCGCATGTGCGAAGCGTGCATAATGCTTCTGCGCATACACAGACCACTTCTGTGCATGCGCAGACCGCTTCTGCACATGTGCGGATCAAGCGCACAGCGGGTTACACTTCCGGGTTACGGGAGTTCGTAACCCGAAAAGTACACAACCCGAAGCATACGTAACCCGAGGTACGACTGTACAAAAACACCCAGTGGGGGCCTTGGCACAAATCTGCATTCCACACAGCAATGTCACCTGCTAGCTAGAGGGAATAATAGATTGACTGCCTTGAATGGGAAAGAAATGGGAAACTCCCATAATAAAAGCATAACCCTGAAAATGATGTGAAAATACTCTACCATCAAAGAGTAATCAATGCACAATAAACTGCTCAAAAAGGCCTTTGCTTTCTGAATCCTGGATGCTTCCTATGAACAATCATGAAGTTCTACAGATGATATTTATGTGGTTATCCTGAACTAAAACAGCCACTAGGAAAGCACCTGTCATTCCACTGGAGCTTTTCCTGTGCCTTTAACTCTCTCCTCCTGGCAGTATCTCTTGCTCATGTAATTAAATTCAGAGAAGTTATTAGCACTGTATATATTTAAGCACTTTAAGATATATTAAGGGAAATGTTTAAATTAAGGTATATCAGTTACCTATTGACTCTTAAAATATTCTGCAACACAGACATCATTATGGTTGAAGTTTCAACATCGTCCGTCATCAGCAGTTGCTGGAAGTGTCTATTCTGAAGCACTAGGGTGAAAAACAGGAAGAAAACTCAAGCCATGAGGCAATATCCATGAATTTGTAGTTTTACCAAGGAAAAACACAACAGTTATCTACAAGCAGATCACAAAATGGGGAAATATTTCATCAGAAACAGCTATGCAGCTACAGTAATGATCTTTCAGATCTTTCTTCCCTTACCATTTGCTGTTAGCTGAATGAATCCGCCACACAGCCAGCAGATGGCATCAGTTACTGTTCTGAAACAGTGTAAAAATTCATTCCTCTCTTCATCCTTCACAAAAAAGCAAATATAATTCCTGAAACATTACTTTGAAAGCAACTGTATCCTGAAGTTATATACTTGCTGAGCAAGATAGTTAATTCTGAAACTCCTTTCATCTAAACTTCATCAGTCTGAGGTCTGGGACCTTTTTAAGAACACCTTTGCCAATCACCATTGGTGGACAGATGCAGTTTTAAAAAACTTAAAACACTTTTTCTACTGGAAATCCAGCTGGTTCCATGAGTTAGTAATGCTACTAATCTGATTCATCAAATCCACCAAACTTTTTGGAATGCTGTGAATTAAAACTTTCAACATTTAGTTCAACTTTTGTTGAAATGCTGCTTTAAGAAGAAAGCATCTACACCACAATATTTGTCCTGGAGGCATGTCTAACAACGGCCATAATTCTGTTTGCATTTTATTTTTATGTTCAATAAACTATTAGTGATTTAACTTTTACTGGAGCTGATCCAAAATTTCAGTTGCCCCTGTTGTCAACCATGGCATCATAACAGGTCAAAGCTTCCTGCTATAATATAGTTGTTTTGAGTCCTGATTCCACAGAAGATATGCCCTTGATATTTGGTCTGCAAGGTGCCTGGAGTTGGGGGGCAGGGCAGGGGAAGACTGCCTGAATAAATCAACTATTCAGCATGTTGACATGTCAAGAAGTTACAAAACAGTTCCACTACACAACCTTAAGCCATTCAGCCTGAATACCTTCATCGCTCGGATGAATCGTGCTTGTAGGCGCCTTCCCAAGAAGAGGAGGTTGTCTGCAACAGAAGGAAGTAGCTTATTGTAAAACTCCTCTGGTTCTTCTTTTACCTCGAGGCCCACACAACACTGGCTGAGAAAATAAACACACATACATTTTAGCAGTTTGCAGGTAATGCTGTCATACACCCAGGCTAATACAGTCACACAATGATTTCAAGAAGGGTGGGCTAGAGGCAATTCAGGAACAAAAGCTGTGTAATTATGGAAGAGTTTACCTTAGTATCTCTGCTATCTGGGCAGCAGTAGTCCAGCCTCCAAGCACTCTTGTATAATCTTGCTTAAGGACTAATGTGCAGTATTGAACCAGATCGTAGTAGTACAAGTCTTGTTTAATTTTTTTTAATTCTTCGCTGCCAGGTGGTGCACTATTTAAAATATCTAGGGAAGAAAAATAAACCTAAACAGATGGACCAGGAACTTAGGTAACAAAATTATACTTTCTCAATTACAACATGTGACACTCAAGTACCCTTCTACTCTGAAAGGGAGTATAATACAAAGAAAGATTAAGTGAGCATGAGACAATGTAGAACCCCAACTACCATCTCGTCATTACAGCAACACTGATACAGAAGCAACTACCGGCTAGGAAATCTATAGAACAAACAAACCAGACAATTCATGCATAGAATGCTTACAGAAGACATTATAGATGGGTAGAAGAAGATGGGCAAAGAGGTCAGTGGGATGGCGCAAAGGAGAATTAAGAAAGAGTGGAGAGGCAAGTATGTTGAAAAATAAGGTGGCTTATAGAAGACTTCCTTGTTTTGCACTACTAGAATTACTAGACTCTGGCCACAAAGGCTTCCTTTACTAGAAAGTAGCCCTCTAGCAACTGACAGTTCCTCTAGCTATAATGCTGCTGTAGTTCATCAGCAGTCTCTCTCCAGAATGGATATAAGACTTGCTTATAAGTAGGAGCAACTCTTCCCATAGAGATTTTAAGAACACAGAAGCAGGTCCATGCAGGGGTGTGGTGGGAGTGTAACCAGGTACAATTGTCGCAGGCCTCAGAGGGCCAAGGTGTTACGGGACCCTGCTAGGGGCCTGCTGGACTTACCCTGTCATGCCAAAGCCTTTATTCTAACAAGACTGCCACCCCGGGCCTCAGGCAAGCTCTACACAAGCCTGCACAGAAGTCCCATTCTAGCTCAAACATAACATACATACATACATACATACTGTACATACATACACACACACAGCTCCCAGTTTTCCCTTCATCCTTAATCCTAGTTCTTGTGGCACAGCACCTCTTTGGTTCTATTTCTCTACTTTTGCCTTTCAACATTATATTCCTTGCATAGTGTTAAAAATAATGCAAATTAGATACACTCCACTCGTTAAAATTGGCTTAGTTTGCATATAGTCTCTTATGTGCTGGTTACACACTTTTCCAATGACAGGCAGTGGAAGGCGGGGAGAGAAAGGTTTATATATTCATAGAGAGGGAGATTGTTTCTATAAACACAGCTACTCTGTTATATCACCCTATAACAAGATCTCGAGGAAGCCCATGACCCCTGTCAAACAGCAATATCATTTATACAGCTGCTGTATTGAAAAAGGACAGAAAAGAAACAAACCATCTCCTTTTTAAAAAATGTATTTATTAACTTTTTCAAAATATCAACAAAATACATAAAACAAACCAATACAACAATTGCAAACACATTACAAAACTAAAAATAAAAACTGTTACAAACTACAAAAATGAAAAACAAAAAATTATTTGTTTAAAAACTGCTTTTTCCCTTAACATTGTTATTTGACTTCCTCACGTCTGCCCTTCCTGCGTTCATTGTTATTCATCTTTAGTAGTTTCTTTACATTATATAAACCATATTTTTCAAAAAAGAAACTAACCATCTCCTATACAGTGGTATCTCTGGTTACGTACTTAATTCATTATGGAGGTCTGTTCTTAACCTGAAACTGTTCTTAACCTGAAGCACCACTTTAGCTAATGGGACCTCCCGCTGCCACTGCGCCATCAGAGCATGATTTCTGTTCTTATTCTGAAGCAAAGTTCTTAACCTGAAGCGTTATTTCTGGGTTAACGGAGTATGTAACCTGAAGCGTATGTAACCCAAGGTACCACTGTACTTGAGTTCATTTTCCTCTGTTGGCCTCAAATCAATAATTATATTTGGGAAAACTTGCAGAAAATATAAAATATGCACATATAGACTTTGTAGAATAGTGAATCTCAATAGTTCAGATAGAGTTTAATGAGTAGTGGAAAAACAATTTCATTTATAGTATAAGAGTCTCAACACTTGAAACTATTTCATCACAGGTCTGAAAGAACTCAACCTGTTTACCTTTTAACTTCAGCAGCAGCACAGGGACATCCTGATCAGGGCTTTCAGTAGCCTGGGAAGCCAGGGACAATATTCTGGAATTCACTGGTAATGGCTTCATTTCATCCAAGCCAACTATATTTTAAAATGAAATAAAGAAGAAAAGAGACAAAACATTTGACTTCAGCTATGGAAGAGAACACTGATGTTTTATAGGAAGTGAACAGATAAATAAATAAAAAAACAGTTCAACAAAACAGATGCATCTAATAAAGATGATGTATGATAAAATCCACACTGGGTAACCATAGGAGTATGTGTTCGAAAGACAAACCAATTTTAATAGCAGATTCATAGAATATGCCTCTTCTACTCTAAATGACATCACTTGTTTTTCCACAGCTAAGCTAGAAAACATAGCTTAATAATTCACATCTTAGCCCAAGGCCCCAGGTCCACTCCCTGGCACTGCTATAGTTAAATGATTTCAAATAAATCTGTGTGAAACACTTTTGCCCGATACCCTGCAGAGCTATTGCCAATAACAGTAAACAGACCTGGCCTGGATGGATCATTGGTTTGACTGTAGGAACCAGTTCCTCATACCTTTATTAAGCCATCATGTTATTAGTAGGTGACAGCAGTGCTTGTCAAAACTGGGACAAACTGGAAGGTAGCAAACTACTCACTTTACAAATACCAGCTTGGTTGGTCCCATTGACTGATTCCTAATGTGCTATAGCTGGAAATTATTAAACAGAAGAAAGCAAACAAAAAGCCCACAAAGTTTGTCTGTTGTTTTTTTTTTAAAAAAAGCCACTTCATGGCTATCCATAGTTGGTAGAGGGGAAAATCACAGCCTGGGAAACAATTGGGTATGAATATTTGTGAGCAGAGAAAATATCTAGGACACTTGAGAAATATCCGCTACTCTGGCCATAGATGACTGAAGTGAGACTTTTCATTTAACAACTACTAGATGGTTGAGTATTCTTTATGAAATTTGTTTGCAGTGCAGTAACACTGTTGAACACCAAGGTATCAGAATGAATCATAGAATCAGAGTTGGAAGAGACCACAAGGGCCATCCAGTCCAACCCCCTGCCAAGCAGGAAACACCATCAAAGCATTCCTGACAGATGGCTGTCAAGCCTCCGCTTAAAGACCTCCAAAGAAGGAGAATGAAATGTAGTATACATTGCCCAGGGGACAACTCTGTTTCTTCTTTCAGTACCAGCTTAACTCCCACACCTGTTTCAAAGGGAGAGGAAAATGAAAAATGCACCACATCATACTGAGGCACTGGAATGGCAACTAGCATGCATTTTCAATACACACTAAACTCTAAATTTATTTATTACATTTGTATACCACCTTTTTCTTCCAGTGAGCTCAAGGTGATGTACATGGTTCTCCTCCACCCCATTTCATCTTTACAGCAGTCCTGTGAGGTAGGTTAGGCTAAGAAGCAGTAACTGACCCAAGTTCACCCAGTGGACTTCATGGCTGAGTGGGGATTTGATTCCTTGTCTCCCAGGTCATAGTCCAGCACTCAAACCATTATGCCACACTGGTTCTAGTGTGATGTCTAGTTTTACTACAAACCCCAGTTTGATGTCACGCCCCTCCACATTTGTGCATTTCCCTCCTCAAATGATTAATGATCAAGAGTACAGTACAGTGATAGTTCCCAAGCCCACATGCTAGGGAACAGTGCTGTACAGAAGAGCGAGATCTGTACACGTAGGCTTCTCCTATGATATGGAACCCTGTGCAATGAGGAATCCACATCACAAGGGAACTTATTCAACACATAGAGCACTCTCCCTTCTATGCATGAGCAGCAGTGGAGTGAGAACAGGTGCAGGCACAGTCCCATTGCACATGATCATAAATCACTTGAATGAACACACAAACAGGACACAAGTGTCAAGGGAAACAAAACACTGCAATACAGAAAGACTGACAGATCAGAATGAAAACTGATGCACACATCTGCAGCTTGCTGCTGTTTCAAGTACAGTGGTACCTCTGGTTATGTACTTAGTTCGTTCCGGACGTCCATTCTTAACCTGAAACTGTTCTTAACCTGAAGCACCACTTTAGCTAATGGGACCTCCCACTGCCGCTGTGCCGCCAGAGCACGATTTCTGTTCTTATCCTGAAGCAAATTTCTTAACCTGAAGCGTTATTTCTGGGTTAGCAGAGTATGTAACCTGAAGCGTATGTAACCTGAGGTACCACTGTACAAAGTTCAGCTCAGCCTCTGCCTCATGTTTCCGAAAAGGAATAATGGGCAAATGTAGGAAGCTGCTTTATGCAGTCAGATCCTTAGTTCAGCATCAGACTGCATTTAGCTCAGCACTGTCTATGGATCACAAAAACCCTTCAGGGTTGTTGTTGTTTTTTGTAATGAGTCAAGATTGAACCTGAAAATTTATGCATGTAAATACAACTTAAGAAGAAGCTGCTGGATAAAACCAATGGCCCATCTGTTCCTAAAGTGGCTAACCAGATTTATTTATTTAATATACCTAAATGCATCCTCCTGAGGGAACTTAAAAGGATAATTTCATATGCACAGTAGTTACATTATGTTTCCAAATGATCTACACAATTGGAATTGTAGAGTTGGAAGGGACCCAAAGGGTCAGCTAGTCCAACCCCTTGCAACACAGGAAGACATAGAGTAACCCACTCATAATGCTTCCAAGTCAGGCCCCCAATGATCTTTCCTTTTCTAATCCACCTCTGTGCCTATTCACCAAAGTAGTTCCCAGCCCTTACACCTTCGCTCACCCTTGTTCCACTTGCCTCCTTGGATATCCCAATGTCTCAGTCCACTAGAATTTGTTTGAACAATGGAATGATTCTGTATGTTGAACAGCCCTCCCCTTTTGACTTTCTGTTATCCAAAGCCCTTCATATCTGCATGGAGCTTGATCTAAGCACAATGGAGAGAATCCTGCTTCTCCTTGTCTTAGCTTCGAAGACAGCTGTGGGTAGCTTCAGAGAGGGGGAACTCAGCTGAAACAAGAGGAAGGTGTCCAACTGCTGCCTCCTCTGCCACTGGCGGCCTCTGTGCCTGAAGTTGGTTACCTCTGAGAAGCCCAAGCAGGTCAGGAACACACTCCTGTTCATGTTCCCCAGCATGGGTGTAGCCAAGCAGGGGCAGGGGGGGAGCAGCTGCCCCCCTCAGATCAAGTAAACCAATAGAAATACTTAATTAACTGACCAATCAGATCAGTCCTTCCCCCCAAAAAAATACTGTCTACGCCCATGTTCCTCAGCAACTATAATTCAGAGACATACCACCTCAAAGAGGACAGCCGTCATGACAAGCAGTCACTGAGCGCCTTATCCTACATGCATTTGTCTAATTCCCTTTTGTAGCTTGTCTGAGTTGGCCTCTATCACTATGTGACGCGGTAGTGGATGCCATAGTTCAACTACCAGCCTTATGAAGATGCATCACCCTGGATGATTCACGTGGCAGAAGAGAAGTCAAGTGTGCATGTTCAGGGCACCGTACCGAGTCCCAAGCACAATGACCTGAGCGGTTGACCCTCCAAAAACCTTTCACGGGTTGTTAAGAAGGCCCCTCAAACACTGCGCCCTTTACCTGATTGTTAACAATGAACAGCTTCGCCCTCCGCCCATTACCCTCAAACTTCACGTCCCCGCGGATACCCCGACCATTACCAGCCCCCTGATCCAAGCGCCTCCTTCCACAACCGGAAGGACTAATGCGGTTCTCTTACTCACACGGCCAGTTTCACGGGTGAGGTCACGAGGGCTCCTGCCCAATAGGAACGCGAACCTCGGCGCGGGGAAGCGCCAACTGTCTCCCCCCCCCCCCGGGCAACCGTCCCTCCGTCTTTATTTGCATATGATCCCTCCCTAACGCCTCGCTCGAACTCCAGGAGGCGCGGCAACAGGCGGCAACATCCCCTCACCCCACTGTCACTAGTGACGGACGCTTACGGTGGGCGTGACTAAGGTGCGAGGCTACAGCCAATAGAGAGGCGTTAAAGCTCGCTCCGCGTCGGCGCTTCCCACGGAGGAAAGGCGCGGGGGGCGGGGGTTGGTGCTACCAAACTCGACCAGCCACTGAGGAGGAGGCGGTGCGCGAAAAAGGGGGAGCGGTCTCTGGGAGGAGAGCGCGCGGTGGCCCCGCCCCCTCCCCTCGGGAGGTTGAAGAGGGTTGGTTTAGCCTGGCAGCGGCAGAAGTGGAGCGGCTCCGTTGCGCGCTGGTCGGGTGACAGGGAGAGAGGAGAGAGAGGCAGGAGCGGGAGGCTTGGGGATGAACGGGGCGGCCCCGCCGATCTTCGACTGCAAGGAGCGCGCCCTGCTACTGGGCGAGAGCTTCGAGAGGAAGCCGCGCTGCGCCTTCCACACCGTGCGCTGTGAGTGAGGAGAGAGCGCGAGGGAGTGGAGCCACCGGTTGGGAAGCAGCAGGGGGCTGCCAGGCAGGGAGGGAGGCAGGCAGGTCCAGGTTGGCGTCGCGAGGTGGGGAAGAGTTTGGGTGAGGAGAGATGGCTCCCTTTTAAGTGAACGCCCGACAACCTCATAGCTGGTGTATAATAACGATGGGTGGTAACTTGCTAATCGCCCTCGTCATCATTGCTATTATGTTGGAAGCAGGAAGGTTGACATCTGTTTTGAAAGGAACCAAAGTGAGCTAAGTCTGAAATTTTGGAAGCGACGGGCACTTTGGACTTACTGGGGTTTTTCTGGGGGGGGGGGTTAATTGTTTCCGCAAATACCACGAACAAATTGAGGGAAAGAAGCTGTCACTGTGTCTACCATTGTAAGAGTTTAAGAAAGGAATAAGGACCACTTAAGTGGCTTTTTTTTTAAATGCCTTTATTTGATCAATATGATAAAGCTCCATACTTTTAAACCTATCAGAAATATTAAATTCAGCATCCAGTGAACTTTAAGAACCCATTATGTTTTTAAAAGGGGCGAAGAAAACCAAAGGTGACCTGTCAAATCTAATTGGAAGGTCTGCATGGAAATGGGGAGATCTGAGTTATTTTGGTGTGTTTGGGGAGAGGAGGCATAGGGGATGAGTAGAGTGCCTAGATATTGCCCAACAGTCTCTACCACAACTATGATATAAAGATGAGCATAACTATAGGTTATTGTGAGTTTGATTAAAAAAAATAAGGCAAGAGACTGTTTGAGGTGTTGCAGCTAAGGTATAAAACAAAGCCATGCACTTCTTTTTGTAGATAATGTATATTTGTACCCCATGCTCATGAACTCTTCCAAGTTCACAGAGGAGCAAAAGCCAGGCACTCACTCTCAGAAATCATGGATTCCATGCTCACTAGATGTAGGCAATGTTTAGCTTTAAAATATCTAAATATTTCATGCATTAGTGGTTCTTAATGAATTTAAGTATCACTCTTCCAATGGAGCTCAGGGTAATAGGCAACATATACATGCAACCTGTAATATGAATATTACAAACACAATGCTAAAAGGAGATCATAGCAACTCACTAAAACATGGCTGCATTTACACTGCAATCTTTTACATGCTTATTTGGAAGTAAGCCTAATGGTGATGGTGTTTACTCTCTTGGAAATTCAGGATAGTAGTGTATGGGTTTGAATTGGCTTTTAAAAAGACCTGTTAATTTGGAGTTGAAGCTAGTTCCTAGGCATGTGGAAATTTATTTAAAACTTACTTAAACACTTTGTTACAGTGTCAATAATTAACAGGCTTAGTTAACAGGATCAAGACTAAACTGGCAGTAACAAGTTAAGTGTATTTTTAGTATACTATTATGAAATATTTCAGGAAAGCAGGATGTTTTTTAAAGCAAACAAACAAAGAAAGAAAAGTTATGTGTCACATTGCCCTGACCACACTGGGTGTCAGCAAATTCAATATTTTATTTTACTAATGCCTAATGTAAGTCAGAAGCTCTTGGTAGAATACAGAAGGCTACAAAATAGAAAATAAAGCTGAAACTTAATTTTTTAGAGCATTACTGTGTTTCACTAGAAGGATTAAAATCACTATATATGTAACTATTGAGAGTTATACATCTACTTGTTACGAGGATTTGGGGGAATTTCCTTGGGCAACTACTTGGGCAATATTTGTCTTTAGGTCTGAAAGTTTGTGAACCTTAGTTCTTCATTATTTTCTCTTGAAAATTAGGTGCAAGTGAATTTCAGTGCTCAATTTAAAAATCATTCAGTATATCTTGGTGAATTTGTACAGCTCTTACGTGTGGTGAATCTATGATAGGTATTAAGAAAACCTTCTGGTCTGTACACATTTTGCAGTCTCTTGGTAATAATGTAACTGAATGTGGCAGACAAACTAGCATTAGAAAGATACGAACAGAATGATCCAGCACCCTCACCTTCGCCTTGTGACAGGATCACTGCTTAAGGGAGTCGTGAAAAATACGACCTAATATATGTAACTGTAACTTTTTTACTTAGATGATTTCAAACCAGCCTCCATTGATACGTCTTGTGAAGGAGATCTTGAAGTTGGTAAAGGCGAACAAGTGACAATAACTCTGCCAAATATTGAGGTGAGATTGCTGTTCCCTTTGAGGGGAGGAGTCTAGCTGATTCTTAAACTGTGGCACTCTTTTGTAAATACATGAATGTGGCAATAACATATGCTATGGTTGTGCTGGTGTTAAACCAATGTATTCTACTTCACATATTTACTGGGTGGATGGGGAAATCCACCCTGGGTAGGGTATAAATCATCATCATTTCATTTCATGAAAATGCAATGGTCATACATTTGGAAGCCACAGCCAATCAGAGTTCAACATTGAGGAAGGCATATCTGTACTGTTCACTGTATTGATTCTTATCTCCTTCAACCCTGCCACACACACTTTGGGTAGCTTTGACACATGGGTAGAGCCATCCACCTGCCAATCATCTGATGGCACAATGATATCCTTGCTTGCAAAATGCTTTGCCTCCCAGACGGCACTAGGGAGTTCTTGATCGAGACCTTTCTAGGGCAACTGATCCCAGTGGGGCTCTCTGTCAATGAACCCTGCTTGCAAAGGAACAATCGGAGGATTACTTTTAAGTTCCTTTTTTCTTTTGAACCACATCCATACCTGCCCACTTGTGATTCCCAGTACAGTAACTGGTATTCAGAGGCATACTGCCTCTGACAGTATGATGCCTGGCATGGGATAGGTGGGAGGAATAACTTCACAGACCAAATTGGGACCCATACAGAGCCTGATTAGGTCTGCGGGCTGGAGTCTCTCTACCCCTGATGTATTGATACATATTTTTGCTGTTATGTTGTAAGCTGCATGGTCATATTTATGTAGAAAAGAAGCCTTGTCACCTCCCTGACCTGTTCTTCATTTTCCATTGAATTATTTCTCTTATTCACACTAGTATTTGGCCAAAAACAATTTTGTGGTGTTTATCATCTTTGTTTCATGAGAAATTTCTCAGATTGGAAATTGAAAGAGAGTGACTTTCTTGAGGCTATGTTGTGAAACTTATGATGAGATAGCTTAATGTTCATTTTTTAAAAAAAATATGCCAAAAATACCCTCAGTAAATAATTGGCAGGCTGGAAAGCTCAAATGGTTGTTAAAGTGATCAAAATGGATTGGAAAAAGGCTGTATGCAACCCTGACAACAATAAGCACAGTGTTCTGTGATAGTTTCCCTTTTCCCATTTTCTGCTATAGATTTTAAGAACAGAAGATGAAGGGAGTATAGTTCAATCTTTGTTGATGGTGATTGATGGTTACTGGTGCCAACAAGCACTTGCTTTTTATTGCCACTTTATAATTGATAGAATATGTTAATAAATGAGTTGGTTGAAATTTTATTTGGTTATATGACAAGTTAGGAGAATGAGTCAGCTTTTGACTGTACTGAATTCAGCATCTTGAGAGGAACCTTGAAAGAACTAAAAAAGAAAAAAAGCCACTTGGTCAATGAAAAGTCAATCCATTTTCATATTGAGACCGCATTTTGTAATAAATCTTGGAGTCCTGCAAAATCACTGTGGCAAAACTGGCTTCATTCTCTGCCTTCTTATAATAATGAAATACATGCTGTTAGCACAGTGTGTTGTGAAAAGTGCAGGATTTTAAATCATGAAATAAGACTCTTTTAAAAAGCAGTTCTAGAAGTGCCTGTAGTAGGAGTAATTTTCTTCTGATTTAAAATAGGGTTCTACTCCACCAGTAACAGTTTTCAAAGGTTCCAAGAAGCCATACCAAAAAGAATGCATCTTGATAATTAACCATGACACTGGAGAATGTAGACTAGAGAAACTTAGTAGCAATATCACTGTGAAGAAAACCAGGTGGGTGGAAAATTGGAAACACTCTTGTTTTCTTATTCATTACGAAAATTCCATAGTAAAAGCAATTTTGTCTAAATTAAGAAACAGAAAAGCTGACTGCCACATTCTTTTAAGAAAGACACTGAAGCAATGACCCAGTTCGCATGTAACACTAAGCCAAACCATGGCTTTGCACAAGCATGCATATGTGTGAGTTCCCAGAATGAAGATCATGGCTGCTGCACTCCTCCCCCTGTCCTGTTGCTATCATACTACCTGCCATAGTTTGATTTGACAATAAGTTGAAACTAGGCCTTGTGGCTTGTCTCACTACAGACAAACCAGAATCTGTAACCAAGGTTCTTGATTTGTCTTGAGACCTAGTTCCTTAAGCCTATTGATTTCAACTCAGAAAGTGACATTGGATATCATCACCCAGTTCAGTTTGTTTGCATTTTTGGGGTGGTGTTTGGAGAACATTTCACTGGAACCTGCACATTTGTTAAGTACTGCACATAAGAGCTTTCTTATCATCCATCAAAAGTGGTGAAAAATCAGTTCTTCTAAAACTACCGGTACTTGGAAATACAAGAAATGGCTTTACAGAATTCACAGATACAATTTTGTTTTTCAACCCTTTCATACAGAGGTGAAGGAAGCAGTAAGGTCCAGTCTCGTATTGGGCAACAGCAACAACTAATTCGAAATGCAAATAAGATTCCAAATAGTGTTAAATGTTCTCCACCAAAAGAGAAGATGTCTCCACCACCTTCTCCTATGGATGATATTGAAAGAGGTAAGTTGTAGCTGAATCTCATATTGTTCAGAGTCTTAAATTATTCTGTAGTTTGAAGGTTTTGAGGTTGGAGTCCATGACCTAATTTTCATTGATGTGGTAAGCTTGTCTAGTCTTTGCAGCTCACATGACTGAATGCTTCCCTCTCACTCCCTGCCCCAGCATGCAGAAGAATGCATAATGGTGGGAAGGTTCTAACCTAGCTGTTCCCTGACATTCCAGTTTTCTATGTGAAGGAATCGTTTTTTCTATGGAGGAGCATTCAACTACAGGAGCCCCTCCTTTGTAGTCTACAGATGCTTCCAGTTCAATAGGTGTTAACTAAACTTAATAGAAATTGTGTGAAGAGGTATCACAAGCATTTGCAGTCTTGTACCTTAGCGACTATCAAGGCTTGCTTACATAAGGCTTCGCTCTCTTTATGGATGAATACATTGAAATAAAAGTGGTTTCACAATTATGAATCAAACACATATGAGTGGAAAGGATAGGGCAGGATACTTTAACAATAATCTTCTTGCCCAGATAATAGTTTCATAGCCTAGTTCAGAAGTTCAAAGTTCACTGTGACAGAAGTCCTTATGGGATGGGTAACTAGAGCAAATATTAATGTTTTGTGTTATCAGTGACGGGCTGTTCAGACCTAACATACTGAATATGTTCGGCCATTGTTTGTTCCACATAAAACTGGCTACAAATCCCCTGCTCTGACCTTATTTATCTCTACCATCCCAGCTACCACCAGAAAAAGTAGTATGGTGTGACATAAAAATGCTAATGACAGCAGTGTACTGTTCTGTTAGTGTTGGTCTATCATTTGGGTCTTCCTTCCATCTAAGTCCAATAATTGCTGACAGTTTACATATATAATTAGGTTCCCATCCTCATCTTCTTCCCTTAATTGCTAGAAATGGTCTCATTTCCTTACCCGAGGTGTACCTGCCGATTACATAATTTTGCTATATGTTGTTTAAGACAAGCTTAGTCATATATTTATAAGATTTCCTTCACAACCCTGAGGGCAAGATTCTTTTAGAGCATTAACCTAAAAACTTTACAAATTTAAAAAGTATCCTGGTTGCTTAGGTACACCTTTCAGAGCCTTGGGTGACCAGATGACTGGCAATACATGGCTGCCTTAAAATCTAAAGTGCACTATGAGGAAAGGATTATGGGTAATACCTTATTCACATGCAGTCACTCTAAATAAATGCTTCTGGTGACTTAAAAGTAACTTAGTAGAATGTCATACTGTGTTCATTTGGCCAGCTGAACTTCCTGCTGAAAAGTTGGGGCAAACAGCAGGAAAGGAAGATGTTACATGTTGAATTAATGCTGGCAGATGGTTGCTCTGTTTATTGCTAACTAGGACTGAATCCTTGAGTACACAGTGCAAAAAATGGAATTTCTCATGCAGGTGTTTCTTTGTAACTATAATGAGAAAATTTTGTCATTTCTTTCCTTGAACAGTTGCTAAAAAGTAGCCAGTGCTGCAGGGGAGGGTGTTCAAGGGCACATGAAATCTGAGAGACTCTTCTATAAGGGTTGGTTAGTTTGGTTTAAAACTTGTTCTGAGTGACTCACAAAATCCCAAAGCTGTTTTCCCACATTCTAGCAGCCGCATCATTATGCATAAAGCATTGTGTTACCTGATAGTTTCCCATGAAGAAACTTGCTTTTATGCTAGGGCCCATGACGGAAGCATGGGAACAGTAGCATTACTGAGCAAGTTGCTTTGAGTGCAAAAATGCACTTAAAAATAATAATAATAATGCTGGCTAAATAATAAGCCCCAAACAGGAGTGCTATAGCACTTCTGTTTGGAATGACTATAACACAGTACAGGAGCACTACAACACTGGATTTGGGGCTGGTTCAGGATGTGTCATGATGTCTTACCATGTGTCCTTTACTACTTCAAGTTCTGATATCAATATCTCTATAAATTAGCAGTGCTGAATTTTGCTCTGAGAACAATTAACGTCCAAGTGGTTGGCAATGTTTTTTGAACATTAATATCATATGTTAAAATCTGATATTCTGTAAGCCCTCTTTTAGGATTTCTAATTATACCTTATCTAGCTATGTCCATAAAAAATGTAAGGGCTTTACAAAGCAAATATTGAGAGACATTAGATATCTTACGGATGCATTTCCACCACTATGTGAGCCTGTGTTGGCTGTATTTTTTGAGAGGCTATGCTATCTTTCATATTTGATGCCATGGAATGAGCTAGTTATATGGAAGCCACCCAGCAGACACTGAGCCTAGAATGGTTTTTTGTGCTTATTGTTGTAACAGCTTGAAAAAACACTGGTGGTGGTGGTGGGAGAAGTTGACTGAGGATCAACATGTGGCTGGTGGCAGAAATCGGCTGTCACATAAGCAACTCACCCTTGATAAAAGTGGCAGATAAAAGTGGCAGCTGCTGTGGTTTTAATTTGATTAAAATTTTTGGGCTGCTAGAATAATACCTGTTGTCTAATGATGTTGTGATATAGCAGTCTGGGAAGCCTGGCAATTAAATTTATCACCACCTTCTCCTCCCCACCCTCTGCCCAGTTTGGGAAGGTTACCTTTATACCTAAGGAGTAGAATATTGATTATCAGAACTGATTATTCTGTTTGTCCTCCACATTGTGCTCCTATTTTATAGTTTAAGTTACTATGTGGAGTGAGGCTGATAGATGGTGACTGATCAAGGCATTCAGTGATTGTTGAAGAAGTAAAGAAACTCTGAGGTGTGCAGGCAATTATTTATTGAGCCCAATGTGCTTTGAATGGAGTTCTTCCTCAGTTGAACAACCAATTGAAACCAATTTCAATCCTCCTGAGAGGAGACCAGGATTTAAACTTGTAGTTCAAGAATGTCCCTGAGGAAGAATTAAATTCTAAACATGCTGAGATCAAATAAAAGTTTCCTGTGCAGCTGGAAATTTTCTTCCCTTCCTTTTTTCTGCAGTTGATACCTCTCTGCTTCTTCTGTCTTGAGTAGGGATTTCACCCTGGCTCCAACACTATCTATTATACCACACTGACAGATAAATACTGTTCCTTTGCTCACTGTCTTGAGGTCACTCCCAAATACTACTCTGAGTTTATTTGTTTTCTTAAAATTTAATATTGGGATCATGTAAGTAATGAAGTTAGTTCTTACATTCTTTACCCTTCCACTTAAATCTTATTTTCAGAGCTAAAAGCAGAAGCTAAAGTTATAGAGCAGATGAGTAGCTCTGATAGCTCATCTGAATCAAAGAGTTCATCCTCTTCATCAAGCAGTGAAAATAGTTCTAGTGATTCAGAAGATGAAGAGACAAAGCCACCCCTCCCCCTGTCAATGCCACACCTACAGCCTTCGATGATGACTGTCTCACAGCGAACCTTCCCAGATGTAGATGCTGGATATCACAGAAGACGAGAGGGCACTGGCCACTTGATGAACACACTGCGTAAGTATACGAAGCAGAGAAGCTTGTGAGATTCATACTTGAGGAATCTAAAAGGAAACCACATGCTTTTATAACTTTCTCATGTAACTTAAGCTTTGTCTGGGTAGAGAGGGTTTGACCTACTGAGGTTTAGATCAGAAGCTGGGATAAAAGCTGTTTTGACCACTGATTATGGTAAATTAAAGCTTATGCCATTTACAATGTCATAGATGGTACTGACTGCTGCTGAGTTGTATACAATGGGATTAAAAACCAGTAATTTGTTCTGGAGACATTCAGACATCTCAAAAGGAGCTGCTTAAGTGTTTAGTGCAATATGACCTAACTCTCACTGCAATAAAATGCCCAATCAACAGGGCCAGACCACATTCAGTAATAAAACTGTGTTATGTACAGTAGGGGTATCTAACAGCTCTCCTCATCCCTAACCATTGGCCATGCTGGCCAGGGCTGGTGGGAGTTGAAGTCCAGCAACTTCTGGAGGGCCACATATTTCATACCTCTTTCATTCGTGGTTCTGCACCTTTGTTCCTCGTGACAAAGTGAGTCGTTGTCTGGTAAAGCATGAAGTTGCAGAGGAGGTAAGGATTGTCATCACAACCATATGGCAATCCCCATCCGCTCCCTAGCATGACATTTGGGGTTTGTTTCAGTGTTGTCAAGGCACTGAGTGTCTCAGCATCCTAGGACCAAAACATCAAGCTCCCACTCTTTCCAGTTCTAAAACTGGAGCTAGGGAGGGAAGCAGAGTATTATCTATGACATTGCATGGAGAAAGATTAGAGGTTACCACAATATCTAGCTTAGCTTCCAAGCACAGCCTAAAATGGTGAACCCTGAATCATGTACCTTTATTCCATTCTCTGAATCTTAGTTCAATGCAACCAAAGATGCACCACTCAAACATGGGACGAATGGTATCAGCACACTTAGAAGAACCCCGAGCTTTGCAAAAGTACAAAAAAACCCTGTAGGGAAAACCCCTAAGGGGCAGGGAATCTTAAAAGAACCCATTGAGGACTGGGCATGCCCAATGTTCATGGAATGTTGACTGAGCATGGCAGGTGGTTTAGAGTGGCTGGGGAAAAAGGATGGAGGAGGAAACACAGTTCTTTCCACCATTGTATCATTGGGTAGTATTTAAAAAAAAGTTATGTTAGTGCAAGAACTTCTGGCTGTTTCGTGGAACTTCTGTTCCCTCTCTACCCTGTTATTGGTGTTCCCCCACCCCACTCACTGGAGCAGATTGGGGGGAGGGGAGTTTCCATGTGGCAAAAGGAAATACTGTATATTCTGGCGTATAAGACTACTTTTTAATCCATGAAAATCTTCTCAAAAGTTGGGGGCCGTCTTATACGCCAGGTGGAGAATCTGCGGTCAAGTATATCTCAAACTCTATATTTTAACTGGAAAAGTTGGGGGTCGTCTTACATGCCCAGTTGTCTTATACGCCAGAAAATACAGTATTTGTGCTAACAGAACTACTTTACTAGATACAACCACACTAACTTCTGTGATCTCTATTGCCACTCAGCTAAATTTCCTGCAACTTTTTTGCTTAATTCTTCCAATAAAAAATAAAATACAGCTTTCCAAGCTGGATAATGTTGAAAGATGAGATTTATGTGGCCTATGTGCATAATGCAGAGGTCATGGAAGATGCATAAAGAATTTGGACCATGGGGCATTAGAGATCTATGGTTGGATCTCCTCTCCATTAAAAAATATATCTCAAAAATAAGCAGCTGGTGGTATAGAAAGTAGGATCCAGATGGGGACTATGGTATTGAATGTGGATTTCCTGGTGAAAACTGCCTCCCTCAATGTGCTATTTGCTTCATCTTAATAGTTTTCTTCTAAATATAGTTCTTAATTTGCACCTGAATCCACCGTTTGATGGGAGCTTTATGTTTAGACCAAAGAGACTAATGTACTGGGAGATATTCACTGCTACATGGAAAAGAATGTTCTCTGGAGTTGATAGCATGATTTTTTAAAATTTTTAGGGAATGATCTCCAGTTGAGTGAATCTGGAAGTGACAGTGACGACTGAAGGTAGTTGACATCATTTCCCTGGATGAAGATGAAAATGCATTTGTTTTGCACTACGTATGAACTGATAATAGACAGAGGAATGTTACCAACTTTGATAATAAAGTTGACTTAATTTTTCTGATGTTGTGGTTCAAGTTCATCAGCATTCCTTTTGCCATAACTTTATATGGCACTTCCAAATGTTTGGGTTTGGTACTTACTCTTTTTAGCTGAATCCAGAGTTTAGCCTTTACTACCTCCAGTACTTAGAAGTTTCAGACAGCTAACTACAAGTTAGACATGGAGGAAGTTCTTGCTTATACATTTTGGATTGAAGTTTCATTTGAGAACCTGTGGCTGCATGTGTATGTATAAGTAAGAGAAAGCAAACAGTTGAAACCCATTACATTTTTATTTCTTACAGCTAATGATATGAAATAAATTGCCAAACAGCCACATGGCACTATCTAATGTTTTGCGCAATACAGCAGCACATTTTGATGTTCCTTGTGTTTCCCAGTTTGCAGTCCCTCACACTAGAGATTTGTTTTGTCTTTATAATAAACTTGGCATAACTGATAGCCTCAGCATCTTCCTAGCTAAATGTAGAATGCTGTGCAACACAAATGTGTTTCATTAAAAGTCTGTTAAGATCAATGTATTAGTTTTGATAGGAATTCAAGAAATATTAAAATATTTATCATTTCGTTTTTGATTATTGTTTTTTATTTGAAACATTTCTATGGATCTTTCCTCTTTATAACCTAACAGAGTATACACTGCAGTAAAACCATGAGCTATTTGAGCTTTGACAGCACAATAATGTGCATGCAATAATTTAATCAAGGGTTTGTTATGGCAAACCATTAAAAATATAAAGTACAAAATTCACTGCCTCAATAGAACCAATT
Organism: Lacerta agilis; assembly: GCF_009819535.1. Classification (NCBI taxonomy): domain Eukaryota; kingdom Metazoa; phylum Chordata; class Lepidosauria; order Squamata; family Lacertidae; genus Lacerta; species Lacerta agilis. The sequence goes on from NC_046312.1 coordinate 88,904,277, forward strand.
ATTAATCTTGAAACTATCTACCATAGCCAGACTGAGGAATATGTCAAAATATCTGAATGTTGTCATTTGTTTGGTAATAATTAGTTTCTTCAAGGACCAGGATTGCCTCATAAGAGGATGAGTTATACATTCTCTAATGCCTTGATAAAATCTACTGTAGAAGAATGCATGATAATAATAATAATAATTAATAAGACATTAATTCAATCTCTTGAGTGGGTTGCAAGGATAGCACTTATTGTTGAGGAGAACTTTGGCAAATCTAGGACCTTGAAGAACATAACATTAAAATAAGCCCAGAAAACTTGTTCCATATCTGAGTATTGTTAGGAAATCTAGATGTGGCATACATCTGGTAGAGGCATACCAAGTCAGACTTGGTAACCGTAGTATACAATGGCTTTTTAGCTGGCACATGTAAATCTTGCACATGCTTATATTTTATCTTCTGTTTAGCCCTAGGAGAATATGGCCTTGTGAGCCAAATTAGGACTGCTGGCAGGCCTAATTTTTCCCACAGGCTGGAGGTATCCCATACCTGATCTAAAGTAAAACCATGAGCAAAATGAGAAAATGCATTCTGTGAACTCTTGAGCATGTTAGCAGGAGAGTTTGGAATGCACAGTACACTGAGGGTTGCATTGTGATATAAGGAAAATTAAAGCAAAAGTTGATACATTTCTCGTTACTGAAGATACTGCCCCTCTCTTTAGACCGATTAGTGGGAACAATTTTGGTCTTGTCATTCCAAGTTTGCTTCACATCCATCTATGTGGAATCTACTTCATTGGTGGTGCAATTTCTTACAAACAGTGAACATTGTTTGGGAATGTTCCTTACAACTGACACACTAGGTGTCAATTGCATAGCAAAATCTCGAGAAATTGGATCCACTCTACCCGCCTGCTTGCTTCATCTACACACAGCCCACAGCTTTGTGATCATATCACACAAAAGTGGCTATGGATGAAGAAAGGCACCTAAGTAAATTATGTATTGTTGATGTATAGCATTGCTTCTATTTGGCAGTTGGGAGTAATCTCCTAAACTGCTTTAATGGAATTGGTTATAGTATGTCAGTTAATAGACATTTGTCTTCTTAATTGGTGTTTTTCAAAGGCAGTTGCAAACACCCATGGGATGCCTTGATGCTGCTTATTGCCACCACCCCCATGCTGCACTCAAAATACAATGCTCTTTCCTCTCAGCAGATGAAGGTGGGGATGTTCTTGACTATTTGGCTTCAGGAATATGCTGGATTGACATGATACAGTTATCCCACCCTCCACTTCCACTACTTAAGGGCTAGGTAGGCTAAGTTCCCCAAATAGGCTGAGGAGGGCTGGGGCTTAAGGATGGAGATAGGGTAAGACAATTATAAATAACAGTATGCCTATTTTCTCTGATAGCATAGCCATAGCAGATTGAGACTGAGCCAAAGCAGGTGTGGAATTGGACACTTTTCTGGAAGAAATCCTTTTTCACCTGCTTGAGCAACTGCAGATAGATGGGAAGGCATAGCAATCTAAGACTTCTCGGTTGTTTATAGAAGCCCAAGAGAAGTTAGCTTCAACACAGAGCAGAAAGCCCAAAAATGACAGAATGTGGAAACTGTGTCCCTTGCCCTCTTTCCTCTTTCTTTTTTCTCCTCACTTAAAAATGAGTCTGCAATCAGGCACAATATTGCCCCCCACCTGTTGCCTGTCCACAGAATTGCCTTCCTATAGAAAATAAAACGTGGCACATGTCTCTGAACAGCTAGCCTTCTATGCTCTGAGTGTTGTCACCCTGCTGCATTAACATTGGAAGTTATGCTGCTTTTAATTTTTTTTGTTTTTTTTACTTTGAAAAATGAATTGTATAATTTTTTTTAAAGGTGGGTTATATAAGATATGTTCAGGGCAGCATACTAAATGTGGGCAGATGGTGGTGGTCTTCTCCACTCCAGTCTTCACTGAGCATTTATTCTGATTTGTTGGCAGGGTGGTTAGATCACAGTGAGCGTTTACATGTGTTCATCCCACACTTTTCCATGAATTTCCCCATCACTTTCAGAACTGCAAGAAAGTTGGGTTTTGTTTTGTTTTTAGAAAAGTGGATTTTGTTGTGCCAGGGCAACAGAGCACTTTAGTTCACTTTAATTGCATGAACCTAAAGATCTAGTATGTACTTGAATCCAAAAATACTGACAGTACTGGAGGCACCATAAAATAGAAAATCTTCCCTAAGCAAGTCCAGAATGGTGGAATAGAGGAGTACCTAGTCATGTTTACAAGACTGCTGATATGTCCTACTGGTGGTCTGAATGAAATGAGCTATTACCTATGTCAATTTGAACATGTTACAGAAAGAAGTGAATGATGCAGCATAAACTGGAATAAAGAGCATCCTATATATAGTTGCATACATTAAAAGAACATGCTAATACACTTGTTTCTTCTTTAATTCAAAACTGCCTCTGTCTTGTGCTTGTTACAGTCTGCTTGTTACAATAGATATACTGTACGGTAGCTGGATTCTGTCTTTATACAAAGTGAACTGTATACAAATGTGAGTTTTTGCATGACCACTAATATTATACAAATGAATTAAGTGGAAGATGTAAAGTTTTTATAGGGAGAGCATAGTTGTTTAGAGTGAAGAACTGCTCAGTCAAGTTCCTAAAAGCTACAAGGTAATTTCTATCCGTCAGAAAAACATTAGCTTTTGCTCTGGGTGTGTGTGATAATAACATGTTAGATACTCTGGTTCCCACTTTAGGCCTGCCCAAAGAAACTTTCTTGACGGTAGTAGATAATCTTGTTTAGTAATGCACCATCTAGCTCTGGTGCTTCTGGATAATACAGTATTCACAGCATATATTTAAAAAGGAGGAGGGGAAAAACAATAGGCTGGTTATTGAAGGATTGCTTAACTGGCAAGAAGTATTCTAAGTGTTTGTTTGTTTAATCCTCTCTTGCAATTCATGTCAGATTGGCAAATAATCTGCTGAGCTTCTGAAGACCTCCCTGGAAACTCCCTGGAAATTGTGTATGTGGCATTACTGTTTTGCATATATGGATGCTCAGTATAGTAAATGCTGGTTGCTGGACCATTCTATAATTTATTCTGCCATTAAAAAAAAATCAGACCCAATAGTTACACATATGATCAGATCAGATCATAGAATTGTAGAGTTGGAATGGATCATGAGGATCACCTCACTGCAATACAGGAATCTTTTGCCCAATGTGGTGCTTGAACCCATGTCTCTGAGATTAAGAGTACTGAGCTATCCCACCCTCTCTTAATAAATATGTTTCACACTTCCTTGTCTTCCTTCTCTTAGCTTGTTGTGTGATTTAAGGTTCTGCTGACAGAAGCAAGGTCTGGAAAAGTAAGTCTCTGAGGATTTGCATCCACCTACAAGCCTGCCAGAATGGGAAGATGACTCATGGTTTCTAGGTCCTATGTTGCCCATCCCTGTTTCTGATCATACATTTGAAGCGACAGGGGCTAGCTGCTTAATTACTTAACAAGTGGATGAAATACACAGATATTTGTAGGAACAAGCATCTCATAAAATGTTTCCAAACTCAGCATCACAATGTTTTGGTTTGTTATAAAAAAGGAGTGTGGAAGGAGAGTGATCCTCATGGAAACATAAAAGGGGACATCAAAGTTCTTTCCAAATTCAAGGTCACAGATTTGAAATGAAGAGAATAAGTGAATTAAAGCACAGTGAATGAAAAATAACAATCCAGATTCCCACTGCCACCAATGTCCTCCTGTTGCAATATCCTTGGCTGGCAAGTACTGTACTGAGTTCAGCAATAGCCCCACCCAGTCAGAGCCCAACTGCATCCTTATACCACTGCAGTTGCTTTCTAATTCTAGTCACTATTCAGCTTTTAAAGTCTTTTCGATGAGCTCAGCGATGCTCGAAGCCTTGCATATCTATCTGTGCAAGCTGAGCCAATAAAAGGAATGCATTTTCCTACCAAAGCCATGAACAAAGCTTCTATTGATTATGATCGGATGATGAATAACCTAACAGACAGAAGAAGAAGAAGAAGAAGAAGAAGAAGAAGAAGAAGAAGAAGAAGAAGAAGAAGAAGACTGGTCTGGGCACACTAGCAGCCTGATGCATCAGAGCAGATCTCCCTGTGCCAGCATTGCATGGAAATACCACATTCTCTACAAGTGTCAGTTGATCCACCTCACAAAAAAATATATTATGGCACTAACAGATTTACTTGTGGCACTGGTAGCTGTGAAGTAGAGCTCACTTTATTAGATGCATGAAAGTGCTATCCCGAGGTTGCTAATATATGCAGATCAATATTTTGGGTGGTGGGGGGAGCTGGGATAGTGATAGTTGGAAGCGCATGGTCTGTCACTTCAAATGACCATGTAATTGAGCACAACAGTGATAACTGGTGATCTTATTAGCTTCGCTATGCTAATGTTACATTTACTGGGAACATGAGAGAGAAACCAAGTCCCCACTGCCAATTTCTACCATTTTGCATGGTCAGTATATTTATCCTGTATACATCTGGGTGCAGTGTAGAAAAATTAGACGGCATTGCCATTTAGCTCCACTGTTTTACAATTACTCTCTGTGTGTAATATAGGGAATCCATGCATGCTGCTGATGAAGTTATCAAAAGCATATGCAGCAATAAAAACAACATTGGTTCCTGCCACTGTTAGCTTTTTCCAAACACACGAGCATGAGACTGGAGTGACATATATTCAATTTCTTTGTATGAAACCTTTCTCTACACAAAAAGGTAACTTTATTTCAATAGAAATAATTGCGTTTCTCCTGCAGTCTTCTGCACGCTTGGGAGTGAGTCCCAGTGCACTCAGTGATGTTTATTTCTCACATCATCATTATTTTTTAGTGTAAGAGATTCCTTTCATTATGCAGATTATAAATCGTATTAGAGAGCTTTTACCTAGAATCATATATTTTGTTTAGTCTGGAGGGCAGAAGGTAATAAATGCATCTGTCCACCTTTCCTACCTGTATTTGTTTTTCTCCTGTTTTGCATGAGGTTTGCCTCATGTTTTAACTTGCCCCTGCCCTATTATTTCAAATATTTAATTTGGGATTTGGAAAAAAGACTTGTTTGACATCTTTCTGTTATTTTCTCCTAACCTCTATTGTCTCCTTTGCTGTTTCCTCTGCTGTAGAGAGGTAATCCCATGAACAAATATTCTTTTTATGAACCTCTCTGGTTTCACTTTTATATGCCAAGTAGCTTGCTCTACCAGATTTTAAAATCCTCCAAAAGCAGTTGCACAACCACACGCTTGGCAGCAGGCAGCACAGCTAATACATGGATGCTTTGTGCTACTTACTGCCTCAAGAACTGGCCCTGCCTATGTGTTCCCTAGGTCAAACTGGGGAGCAATTTCTTCCCCCATCCCTAGTAGTAAGTGTGTGAGCATACAAGAAAGCTACTTTAGAAACAATGATAGACAACCAGCTCATTCTCCACATTTGTGGAAAGACTGATTCTTTCTTGTGTCACAAAACTAGCTCAGGTGACAGGCAAATTATAATTTTTAAGTGCATAAATATGTTTTAATTTGCATTCTCTCAGGAACGTTTGAGTTTTAAAATAGATCCATTTTTAAAAAATAATTCATTTTTATTAAATTTTCCACTTCAACAATCCAATCAAACCACATTAAATATTCCAAATTATACATATACATATCAAATAGTCCAAATATTCTGCCAAATTGTAATTTTTTTGGGGGGGGGGGATTTCCCATGCTTCATGATTTGGAGGGCTTTAATCATCATCTCAGTTCTCCTGCATTCCATATTCATTTCCTATGGTTCCTCTAATTCTTTCTGTTGTTATCCTTCATTGTTTTGCAGCCTCCAAGTTGTTCCCACAAGCGAGTTAAAGCAAATGATATGTTTCTGTGTGGATTTTATATCTATGATTCCCTTCCATAAATTCGCAGTGTCTCCTCCCACGCTTTGTATTCCTGCCGAATCAATCAAAAAATCTTTTGCTGCTGGCAGCCGCCATTTTCAATAATTGCGGTAACATCAAATCTAAGTGTCTGCTCCATAATTTCTTCAAACTGGCTACATCAGACCTTAGCCTTTCCAGGGGAGGTTTACCAAATCAGAAAATAGATCCATTTTCAAAAACATATGTAACATATATTACATTTATATCCTACCTTTCCTCAATTGAGTGCAAATCAACAAACACGATTCTCCCTCACCCTCAATGTTACCCTCGAAACAGCCCTGTGAGGTAGGTTAGGTTGAAAAGTGACTGGCCCTAGGCCACCCAATGAGCTTCATGGCTTCCCAGTACTAACCTGACACCCTGACCATTCCACCACACAGGTTATATTTAGTTTCTTTTGCAAGTGTCAGAGCATATGGAAGAAAAACAGGTTCAGATAAAGTAAATAGGCTTATAGGTAATTGAAACCCTAGGGGAAAATACAGATGCTCTGCCCCTAAACAAAGGAAGCTTTTTTGAGCACTGATATTATGCTTTCAAACCAAACATATATATACCGGTATATGAACACTAGAATTAGTGGAAATCCTCAGCAGACCAAAGCCTGGAGCAGGATCCTTGCTGAATTCAGCACACAGAGTTTTAGAAAATGAATAGTTGTTATTATATTGCATTTTCACCACACCCTTCAAGGATATCCTTGTTTCAAAACTGTGTCTTGAAGGCCCAGACTGTTTACTTAAACTTTCTTTTGTTATACCGCAGACACTGTTAAAAGCTAGAATATTTGGAAGCAAGCTGTTCATGTCAGTGGGTTAACTGCCCATAGGTTTCAAGGAGTGGGGGAGAAATGTGATTCAGTTCACATTTAAAGGTACTAATTTGCACTTTCCAAAACAGTGCATGAATCAAAACAGCCATCCTTTGAAATTCGCAGTTCTCTGAAATTTGCAAGGCAGTACTCCAGCCAAGTGATGTGTACAAAAACGTATATATACTAGGGGTAAAATGTGCATGAAAATGCATATACTTGTGAAATAGCAGGTGCTGTGCCACTGAGCTATGGCCCTTCACTTCTGTCATGCTCTGTTCTCTTCTCTTAAAATGCTTAGGAACCAGTGGAGGCTGGTGCTCATTGGGATTGGCAGGGTGAAAAGTAGGGAGACCAAACATTAGGTAGAGGCAAGAGCCAATAAGAGGGAAAGTCAACTAATTTTAGTTTTGTGAGTTCAACAAGGAGCAATGCTGAGACTAAGGAGGAGGAAGCTGCCACAGGCAGTGCCAGCCCCTAGACAGGTTGTAAGAAAGTAGGCAGACAGGTGGGGTTGGCTGAGAGCAGACTTACCGGTAGGCTGGAGGCGCAGTGTCCATTTGCCCTAAGAAACCAGCCTCCACTGTTTGGAATGAATTCATACTGTCTTCTGCGTGTGTGTGTGTGTACACACATAAAAAGGGGAGAGAGAGATACTGAGCAGGGACGGCTATTCTTTCATTTTTGTTCTACTCTTACTCTAGTGCTCTTTCTATATAACAAACAGCAAATCTCTACTAAAAGGTGATGCAAAAAATTTTTTAGAAATATATTTTGTGGTGAGCTTTGCCAGGGATGATATAGTTGGCAATGGCACTTGTTAACAGCACCACAACTCTGTTGGCACTATGAAACAGACAGGTTTAAGCACTGCTTGAAATAGCAGACAGGAATGCTACTTCAGTCACAAGTCACAGCACTCTTTTCCCTGTGAGGTAGATCACCATCACTTCCGTTTTAATGGGGGAGGGGAAGGGCACTGAGTTGTGAGAGGCAATTCCACTGAGCCCATAACTGAGCAGTGATTAAAATCCTGCTCTCTCTGGTATAGTAATAACACTCTGTCTGCTGATCTGCACCTGCTCTCCTCTTAAGCATTTGTTTGTTACATTTTGCATTCCACCCTTCCTCCAACTTAGGAGCTAGCCTTGCAAAAAACAAAAACCCCACCCCATTTTTTTTAAAAAAAAACCTCAGCAACCACCACCACCACCACCTCAGATATTCAAATAAACCAATAGTTGAGTCAGGATTTAAATGCAGGTTTCCCTCTTTGACCAGTAGCAGCAGGGATCATTATTTGGCAACTGCTGAAGCCCCACACTGGTGATGCTCCTGTCCTGGACCCTCCTTTCTGTCTCCCTGAACTCAGCTATGATGTTGTTCCTGTACAGCTACCTCACAGCTGGTTGAAATGAACAGGAGGGTTTGTGGCGCTGCATGCCTGCTGCTAACAGGAAGTTCCTAATTCACATGTGAGGATGCCCATCTGCATGGGTCCTCCCTGTGGGCATGGAGTTCCCCAAACCTGGCTTCCCTCTCCATTTCCCAATAGCATAGCCCTTCAAAGGTGACCTGAGACTTTTGGCCACCTGAGTTGAAGGACAAGGTGGCACTCTCCATTCTATCTTTGGAAGCTGACCAAGCTGTAGGTGAACACTGACAGCATTCTCCACCATACTGGAGGTCAGCAGGATAGCTTGGGGCAGGGATGGGTGACTCCTGGGAGAGGGTGACATAGTGTCCTTCACCTCGGGCAGCAAAATGTATGGGGATGACCATGCCACTTAGCATGCAATCACCAACAAATTTCTGCCATGCCTTCCTGACAACTTCCACAAGGAACATCCTAGAACATACTGTATTATAAGAGTCAGTGTGTAAGTATCTGGATAATGTTTAGTAGAAGTCAACGTGGATTTGTCAATAATCTTGCCAGATTAATATTATTCCTTTTTGTGATTGGGTTACCAGTTTAGTGGATTGTGGTGATGCTGTGGGTGTACTTTACCATTTCACAACGTTCCACGTTATATTTTGGCTAGCAAACTGGTGAAATGCAGGCATGATAATAAATGAGTCAGGTGGATTAAGAGTTGGTTGGAAAACCATAGTCACAGAGTATTCATCAATGGTTTCTCATTAAAGTGGAGGGAAATTTTGAGTAGGGCGCTGCAGGTGCTGTTCAATACTCGTTAACCTTTTTGATCAATTACTTAGATGAGGGGTTGAAGGCAATCTATAGTTGATAGGGATAGCAACAATGAAGTGAGGAATAAAACTCAAAATGACCATGTAATTCTGGTCTCAATACACACACAGAAAGGAAATTCAAATGTGAGGTTCTGCGTGATAAAGTAAAATATAAATGCACGTGTGTATTTTAGGGAATATCTAGTTTGGCAGCAGTACATGTGACAAGGATTTTAGGACTGTTGTTGATCATAAGATGAAGAACAAGCTGTGATACAGTGGCAAAAAAGGCTGGTGTGATTTTGGACTGCATGATTAAAGCCGTTGTTTCCATATCCTGAAAAAGAGACAATGGTGACTGTGGTCAAAATGATCTTCAAATACCTGAGGAACTGTCACACATAACAAGGCAAATACTTGTTCTCTGCTATTCTAAGGGGCAGGGAAATATACTGTAGAATGCTCTTAAGTTACAGGAGGGCAGATGTTGGTTGAACTTCAGGAGAAACTTATTAATGGTAAGAGCAGTTGGGCAATGAGATTCATTACCTAAGTATGGGGGGGGGGTGCGGCTGATGGGATCCCAAACAGAGATTGTACAGCCAGTTCTAGCAGATGTTATAGCTCTGGATTTCCTGTGAACAGGGGTTTTGACTAAATGCCCTACAAAGTCCTCTTCATTTCTTTACTTCTATAACCATAGCACATATGGACAGGGACTTTGGAGGGGTAGACAACTCCCCTTCCCAACTGTCAGCGCTGGGCTGCATTTTGTTTGCCTTCTGCTCTAATCAACCAAGCAAAATATGAGTGATTTGTTGATGGATCATGTATTGACATGGGTGTGCTTCCTCATTTCTGCAAATGAGATGCTTATAGAATGTTTCTAACCAGATTGTTCTCAATTTAGAGAGTACCATCTGGACAGGATGTCATAGACCTTCTGGGAATTTAAAAAAAGACAACCCCCCCAAATTATGAATTTGAATATTTTGTTTCTTCTACAAAGGCTTTGTTGAACTCTTTGAAGTTCTCTATCCTCTGAGTGCTGGCTTTTCTCCTTTGACTCCCTTGCTGGTGATGATGAAACACCAACTCACAGGTGAATAATTGAACTCCCCGAGAGTGAAACTTGTTAACTTTTTAATAATGCTTTCGGTCTATTTATAAGGTTGAGGAGCTGAGCAAGGCACAAAAATAATTGTCACACCGCACTGGAGTCTTTCAGCTTGACTGTAAGAGCTTTAGAATAGATACCCAAGGAGCTGACATGCTTCCCTCTCAAAACCTAGCACTCAAAAGAAAAGCATGTAACGGATATACAATGGGTGAGTCAGTGACTGTATATAGGCAGCCATTTTACTTCATGTCCATGGTCTTTGTGAGCAAACTGAACCAAAATATATTATGCAGCTTGGTGTGAGGAGCTGCTTCTGAATCTGGGACTTGGAGAATTGTCGGGCAGAGATTTGGCCTATGTGCTGTCAACAAGCTTTGGCAGAAGTACAGCACAATATGTGGAGAACTTATTTGGACAATAATGGATGGAGGTAGGTCCTGTGGTAAATCATGAGGGCCCCCCTTAAAGCTATTTTAAAGCTTTCTAAACCACCTTTCATCCAAATTAGGATGGGTGAATCTGTCAATTTTGGTTTTTCTCAGTTTCTCATTGTTTCAGTGTTACGTTCAGTTCTCCACATTTCATTTCAGTCTGATTTTTTTTAAAAAAAGGTAATGAAAATTCACCAACATTAGTGCCATTTTTGTATGCTATTTTGCAAAACAATTTCCTCCAATAGAATGCATTTTTGCATGTTCTTTTCACTGATATATACATTTTTATACACACTTTACCTCAGTATTTGTATTTTTGTACATAATACTTTACAGGAGAACTGCATTGCAAGATTTGGAGAATTTTGAAGGAAGGCTATGTTTCAGCTCGTATTTGTTTCAGAAAGTGTGAATTAGGAAGGTTTCCCTTTAAATGTAGACTGAATTAAATTTCACCCCATCACTATGAGACGAAAATATACAATAAAATATGATATAACAAAACAGCAGTTGCTGAATAGATCGAGGTGTTACTATAAAAGCTTCCTGTTCAGCCTTGATCTCTGCCTAGTGGTGGCTGTTCTATTAGGGCAAATGGCATGCTGCCCTACCAGCCTCAACCCGCCCTTACCTGTCTGCCTTCTTACATTCAACCAGTCCAGTAAGTGCCACTGCCTGTTAGCTTCTTCCTCCTTAGTGTTGCCCTTGTACAATTCAGCAGGAAGGATGATGCGGGCAAAATTAGAATTATTTGCTTGTGCCTATCATTGGCCATCTACTGTTGGGCTCCCTGCCTTCCACCTTACTAGTCCAAATCTGCACCAGCAAACCACTGCCTCTGCCTGAGCAGAAGGGGACTGTGCTAATGCCTCTCTTGAGGTTGGCCTAGTTCATGGCATCTGGCCTTGCCACCTGACTTGGCAGGAGCTGGGTTTGATGACTGGCCAGCCAGGCTAGTGAGCAGAAGCTTGTGAAACCAGTCCTTCTTGTTTCTTAAGGGGACACTCAAACAGATCGTCTTGTGGTAGTGTTGGTGGAATAGCTACATGGGGTTGGCTTTTGGTTTGGATCTCTGCAGTGGTTGGAAACCAAAAGAGGCTGCCTGCATGGGGATTCTAAATCTACTTCAAATGTAGTAGGCCAAGAATTAAATTAAGGGCCTGTTCACATAGCTGTTTAAGCTGGCAATACTGACTTCATAGCCATGTTAACTGCCATTTAGCTTTTTGGCAGCCCACCACAAGCACTCAAGAAGCACTGGGTTTCTGGTTGTGTGCCCAAAGCTGACATGGTCTGACTTCAGTCTGAGCCACTGACGCGAGCACATCCACCTCACCACAGGCTGACGTGGTCAGCAGTCAGTGTGGCTTGAGTTGACTGACTGAAAACCACAGCCTCCATGCACATAAATGGATATTACAAAGTAGGCATTCATTTTGTTTCCTGACTTTCAAGGGAGGAAATATAATCTGGTGTGAAGTGATTTCTTGGCGTGACACCAAGAAATCGTATGCCACAACGAAATACATCATGTGACTGCTGCTAGTTCAATAAATGTGGGACTCTGCTATACAGCTGCAAATAAAACATTTTAAGTGTGTTTTAAGTGCAATATACAATGTGACACTAGATGACGATGGTGAGTCTAATGGAAAATTCAATGGTTTTTTTTAAAAAACGCTTTAAAAAAAAAGCATTTTCAGAACTTTTTAAAATATGTGTGTAGATTCCACCGTGGTCTCATACTAACACCAGCAAAATCTTGCTCCTCTCTCACATAACCCTCTTTAGGCTCCCCCAGTGCGCTCTCTCTCTCTCTCTCTCTCTCTCTCTCTCTCTCTTGGAAAGGAATACAGTACTTGAATACCTCTTTCCTCATAATGACAGGGTTGGCTTCAACATCTCATAGGTGTTCTCTGCATGAACACTGAAAGCATTTTAAGAATGACATGATAATATCTCCCACTGCCCCTCCACTGACAAAGGTACACTATCTAATTTCCATCTATTAAATGGAGACGGGAATAGCCTTGTGGAGAGAGCTTTAATCCCTTAAATGATCCCTGAGAAACATTAGCTGCTTATTTCTTTAATTAGATATTTGCTTCCTTATGCTTCCAGTTGTTTAAGCAGCCACTTAACATAAGACAATCTGTCTGGTTATCATTTATGGTATACAGAAGTTGAACAGTCTGCAGTCTGTTTGCTGCAGTATATAAACATTTACCTCTGACCTATACATTGTATGGGATGCAGGTGGCGCTGTGGGTTAAACCACAGGGCCTAGGGCTTGCCGATCAGAAGGTCAGTGGTTCGAATCCCCGTGACGGGGTGAGCTCCTGTTGCTCGGTCCCTGCTCCTGCCAACCTAGCTGTTCGAAAGCACGTCAAAGTGCAAGTAGATAAATAGGTACCGCTCCGGCGGGAAGGTAAACGGTGTTTCTGTGCATTGCTCTGGTTCACCAGAAGCAGTTTAGTCATGCTGGCCACATGACCCGGAAGCTATATGCCAGCTCCCTCGGCCAGTAAAGTGAGATGAGCGCCGCAACCCCAGAGTCGTCCGCAACTGGACCTAACAGTCAGGGTCCCTTTACCTTTACCTTTATGCATTGTACACTTAGCTTAGAATGCAACCATCAGTTGGTAGGGCATGAGACTCTTCATCTCAGGGCTGTGGGTTCAAGCCCCATGTTGGGCAAAAGATTCCTGCATTGCAGCGGGTTGGACTAGGTGACCCTTATGGTCCTTTCCAGCAATACTATTCTATTATTCTAATTTCCAAACTTTATAAACCAGAGGACTGAAAATAATAAAATGGTGCCACCTGCTGGATGTCTCTGCACAGCTTAAACTGCTGAATTCCTTGCACTTCTCTAGAGAGGCGTCTTCAATACACCACCTATTTGCAAATAAGCCTTGGTCAGGGGTCTGCAACCTTTAAGACAAAAAGAGCCACTTGGACCCGTTTCCGAAGGAAAAAACAACAACTGGGAGCCGCAAAACCATTGCGAGATTTAAAACAAATATAACACTGCAGAGGAAAAACCCTTATTATTATTATTATTATTATTATTATTATTATGAGCCAATGCAAAGAATAGAAAAGGAAGTATTATATTTATTATTATTAGGACGACGTTAAATCTTATTTTGTGCACATTTAAAGCAGCAGGGAGCCTGCAAGTACTATCTGGCTTCAGGGCAAAGCCTTGTTTAAGCTGCCTGGAAAGGCTGACAAGCCAAGCTGAGCGGGGGGGGGGGGTTGCAAGGCAAAGAAAAAGGACAACAAGAAGCACGCAAGCTGCAAATGGAAAACGTCCTCTCCCGCGCTCGGTATTTGCGAGGTAGCAAACGGCTCTCGTAGAAAGAGCTCCCCGAACTTCTCCCCACCCCCCTTGAAGCAATCCCGGGGGAGGTGGCGATGGGAGGGCTGCTGGTTTTCGCGAAGACCGCCGAGGCTGCTTTTCTGCGCAGCTAGACATTCAGCGCCGCCTCTCCGTCCCCGCTTCGCTTTGCAGCGCGCAGAGCCTGTCCCTGGTGCGCGGCAGGTCAGTCTGCGGGGCTCCCCAAAGCGCGCCTCCAGCTTCTTGCCGCACCCGCCCACCCGCCCGGGTCAAGGCGGCGCAGGCATGGCGGCGCATTTTGGACCCAGAGGTCTTAGGTCAGCCAAATTATATACTGGAGGGAATGAGAGAAGCAGCCTGATGACCCAGTATGCAGCTTCTAAAATGAGCTCATTTTATAGCACATCTCTATGTACTTCTTGGGGGGGGAGGCACCCTACCACCCAGGGATGGGGGCAGTGTGGGCATCGCCGCTTCCCCCGAGGGGGCAGAGATGGGGGCAGGGTGGGTAGGTGGGCTCTGGCTGCTTCCCCTGATGGTGCAGGTGCTGGTTGCTTCTCGCGAGGGGGCAGGGATAGGTGCAGGGTGAGCTGCAGGTATTGGTGCAGGGTGGGCAACGTTTCTCCTCTTTCCATCCCCCCACAACCAGCATGTCATCTTCCCTCAAACCAGCTGAGCTGGGGATCTCTGGGCGATGCTTCTACCCCCCCCCCCAAAGCACACAATCTTTTGATCTCTCCCCTCAAACCAGCTGAGCTGGGGTTCTCTGGGTGACGCTTCCCCCTCCAAAAAGCACACGATCTTTCAATTTCTTCCCTCCAGTGGTGGCGGAGGGATTCTTCGCTCCCGACTGCAGCAGGGGCAGCGGGTTTATCTGCTCCCGGCTGCACTGACAGGGCACTTCCCCGCTCCGCTCGCAGATTCCGCAGGGAGGTGCGCAGGCAGCAACGCAGCCAGAGAGGGGTGCCCCGTGCCTGCCCCAATCGTGCCCATCAGGCACCCAGGCAGCCCCGGCGGGAGGGGACGCAAAGGGGCTTCCCTGAGCCGGACGCAGCGGCTGAGAGGAGAGGATTGGGCTGCAAGCTGGCAGGACTGACTGGGGCGGGAGAGCCGTGGCAGAAACTGAAGGCGCACAATGCTCCTCTCGACGAGGCAGCTTTTAGCCGCTTGCAGAAGGGGCGGAGAAGCCTGATTTCAGGCTGCTCCCCCCTCCCCCGCCACTCTGCCGCCTGCGGAGCGGCGGCGCAGCGCGGCGGGCGCAGGCGGGCCAGCAGCGCGGCGTGGCGCCCCCTCCATTTTACACCGGCCCTGGCAGCGCCCCCACCATTCCGCGCCAGTTCAGCGCCGCCTCTCCGTCCCCGCTTTGCTTTGCAGCGCGCAGAGCCTGTCCCTGGCGCGCGGCAGGTCAGTCCGCGGGGCTCCCCAAAGCGCGCCTCCCATGGGTGTACTGCCCCCCTAGAAGCCAGCTGCCCCCCTTAGAAGCCAGGTGCCCCCCTACCCCAGAAGCAAAAATGATCGGCGTCATGCTGAGGAAGAAGCGGGGCGGGAGGAGAGGAGCGGAGAAGGGGAGGCAGTGGAGGAGGAGGAGGCTGCTGTCCCCGCCGCCCGAGTTCCTCCCTTTGCCCTCCCCCCTTGCCCAAGGCAGCTCCTGTCCCGGAGCCGAAGGAGGAGCGCCTGTTGCGCGCTCACAGTGGCGGGCACACATCCAAAAGGACGCCACCCCGAGTCCCCGCAAGGGCCCCCAGCCTCCCGCCGCGCCCGCCCGCCCGCCCGGGCCAAGGCGGCGCAGGCACGGCGGCGCAGGAAGGCTCCGAGTCCCGGCCAGGCCCCGCTGCCAAAGAGGCGCCCGGACGGTGAGGCAGAGCGGCAAAGCCAGGCGGAGGCAGCAGCAGCGCCATCCGGCGACCGACGCCCGACGCCGGGAAGGTCCCCCGCCCATCCGCCTCTCCGGGGGCAGGGAAGGCGCAACGGAGCCAAGCCCCACAAGGACACCCCAGCCGCCCGTCGGGCCCGACACTCCAAGGAGGGAGGACGCATGAGCAGCAGCAGCGCCCGCCCCAGCCCCCCAAGGGCGGGCCGCCGGCCAGCCGGAGAAGCGGGCAGGCGCGGCAGGCCAGGAGGACGGCGCGGCGGGCGCAGCCCAGGCGGGCCAGGAGCGCAGCGCAGTGCCCCCACCACTCCGCGCCACCTCCGCGCCCCAGGCAGCCGCCCCGGAGCCGAAGGAGGAGCGCCTGTTGCGCGCTCAGTGGCGGGCCGCGGCGGGGACGGCCCCGCTCCGCTCCACCAACTGCGCTGCCGCCGCCGCACCAGGCCCCGCCCCCCCCGCGCCTCCCCCCGGCTGCCCCCTCCCTCTCTCTCCCTCCCGCAAACCGCCCCTCCATCGCGTGCAGGGCCGGCGCGTCTTCCCTCCGGCCGAGGAGTTCTCAGGCGCAGTGCCCCCACCACTCCGCGCCACCTCCGCGCCCCAGGCAGCCGCCCCGGAGCCGCGGCAGGGCGGCGAAAGAGCCGCATGCGGCTCCGGAGCCGCAGGTTGCCGACCCCCGGCCTTGGTTATTGGAAAATAATGCAGAGGACCTCTCAGATGATTCTGCTAGAATACAAGGCTACTGCATATGATATGAAATATGAATAAAAGACATTAATATAACCCACAAAAGCTCTTTCCGCATGCAGATATCTAAAAAAATTAAAATAAATCAAACATCATTTTGTATTGCATATGCGGAAGTAAGCCACATGGAGTACAGATATAGAACATTATGCAGTAATTGTCCAGTAGAGATGTGAAGAATCCACGCACATTGTGCATGAAATGCAGGATGCTCATATGGCTGTATTGTTGCATTTCGGCTTCTTACTACCAGACTTTTAGAAGACACCTGAAAGCAGCCCTGTTTAGGGAAGCTTTTAATGTTTAATAGATTATTGTATTTTAACATTCTGTTGGAAGCTGCCCAGAGTGGCTGGGGAAACCCAGCCAGATGGGCGAGGTATAAATAAATAAATAAATAAATAAATATTATTCCTTAAACACCCAATAGTTCTCAGGAATTCTAATCTGTCTCAGGTGCTAGTGCTGAACATGACATGCTTGGTATAAATTCTGTATTGGGTCACACTGGCACAGTCAGATACTGACCGTAGCCTGTTCTGATGTGATGCCTTATCCATAAGAGGTTTTTTTTTTAATGTATATAATGAATCAAATCATAAGACATATGTGTCCACATATTTGTCCATACACATCACATTATACATGAAACTCTCAAAGGCAGTTTACATAGGGTTGTCATACGTCTGGAATTGTCAGGATTCAGCCGTCGGAAACAGTGTCCGGGTGGAAATTGCTTAAATGTCTGCAAAAACAACTTTGCCTAAAAAGCTCAACAAGTTTTGTGTCTGGATTTTCACTTTTTGAAATATGGCAACCCTACAATCATGACAGCTTGTCTGTGTGCCTCTCCAATCAGATCCTTTTAAATTTGTAAAGCTTTTAAAATTTCCAACATGACCTTCCCTTGTAAGGGTTAAGATCAAACCAGGTGCACTTGTGAGTTTGATGTACACACATATTGATGTTCATGAGCCCTGTGCCCTTTGTTTTGTGACTGGAGTAACTGTGGCGTTTATCACAAATGTGTCATAAAAGTTTTGGCATCCTGCTGTCACTATAGCCCTCCAGCCCAGTTCCGATGTATATGAAGCCTTGCTGGGGAGAGAAACAGTTGGGAATTGAAATGAGGATTATTTAAATTTTGGCAGAGAGGTGGGCACCAGCGCTGAAATACATGAGCAATAATTTGGCAAGCGGTGGGAGCAGAATGTACATTCCATTTTCTGGAATATTCTGCAGTAATTGAATGTATCTGCAGCAATACAAATTTTGTACTGACATTGCTAAATAGTTCAATAGGACCAGCTGATCACCAGTTATAGTTGGAGAAACTTTGGCTAGCTTTTTCTTTGGATATGCAGCATGATCCTTCTAAACAGGTTTGAATTCCATGATGCTTATTTAGGGATTTATTCCCTGGTAATGGTGCTTACGACTGCAGCCTGAGGGGGGCTCATGGAGACAAAGAACTGCAGCTGTATAAGAAAGGGCAATGCAACGTTTGCTGAACCACAGGTGTGGCTGGTAATGAAGTTACAAACACAAGTGATGCATTAAATAGAACTCTATCTGACACCTTGTTTCAGCTTGTTCCATGGTGGTTGGGAAGCTGATGTATTTTAATGGAATCCAAACCCTCAATCCTATATTATACTGTAAAACCTTAAAAGGCTTGGGAGCACAATACCTCAAGGACCACCTCTCACCTGAGGCCCTTCTTCGTGTGCCTCTTCTGCAAGACATTTAGAGGGCGGTTACACAAGAACATATCTTTTCTGCAGTGGCTCTGCATTTGTGGAATGCTCTCCCCAGGAAGGCTCACCTGGCATCTGTTTAGGTGACAGGCAAAACATTCCTCTTCTCCCAGACCTTTGGCTAATTAAACACTTTTAAACTGTGCACAAGGAGGTTGTTGTTTTGTTTGCTATTATGTTATGTATTTTTGTGTTTTTAATACTGTAAAGTGCCCTGTGATCCTCAGATGAAGGGCAGTATATAAATTAAATAGCAGCAATCCACTTTTCGCTATATCTGCCAAGGACCCTGGGCCGCTCCATATGTCTTTTTTATTGTGCATTCTTGATTATTTGTGCTCATCATGATGTCAGGGCAGTTATATGTGATCCCACTTTCAATATCATTCGTATTTCCTGCAGTTTTAGTTTTGGGGTGAAAATACTGCTACATTGCCAGTCATTGCATGCCCCATAATGTCCTGCTGAAATCTTGTAAGTTTTCATGCCACAAATGTTCCAGTGATTTTTGTTTGTTTGTGTCCCCCCTTTGTTGTGCTATAGCATTAGAGTGCCCTTCGTTGTTAATAGTGAGGAGATCATGAAGGTGGCAGTAGCAACCCATTATTAAAGTGCACATTGAAAGATGAACCTACCTAATTTGCACTGAGGGAAACAATATGCAACCTGGAAAACAGCCAACCTCCAATATTCACGTTTCCAATTTTTGCAAAGCAGTTCTGCAGTCAAGCAATGCATCTATAGGGTAATGTGTGTGTTAAGATGCATGTACTAGTGAAAAACAATACAGAAACGCATTGAGTTAGGGGAAATTCCTTTGTCAACTGAAATTGACAAGTTCACCCATCCCTACCTGGAAGCACTTCCCAGTTTGTCACATCTGCATTGTTATGCGTTTGGGAGTGCTAACCTCCCTAAATTCCTGGATCCAGTCAGTGTTAGAATTTAATCACTGCTTGGGATGTTAAGCTGGATGCTAGGCACTTCTAATCTCTTGATTCAACAAGTGCTAAAAGCTGATCAAACCTGGCTACCCTCCTGGGTGATGGACCAATAAGATAACAAAGGATCAAAGGGATTGTGCTATATATGAGATGGGTGGGGACCCCCTGCTCATCAGATAAAGCCAGAGAGGTGACTTAGAAGGAAAGCAGCAAGCTGGAGAGGGAGAAAAATATTCGATTTCTGTTTAAATCCAAGGCTGTAGCTATGGAAGAAATAAGACTCTTGGGGTGTTAATGCTGTGAACCCCTCCATCATAGGCTCAGTTTGTGTATATGTGTAAATAAACCATATATCAAAGACACCACAGTCCCCACTGTGCCTCATTCCAAAAGGAAGCACGAACCCTGGGTAAATGCTGGAACCCCTGGAATCTTGCACAGCTTGGAGATTGGGGTGGTATGAAGGAAAATGGTTCCTGAAGGAAATTTGGATAGTGTGCAACAGTATTTTATAACACCAACTGAATGGCCACAACTTAGTAGCCTGGGTTTTACGGCTATGCAAAGCATGTGCTCAGGTATAACTGAGGCACTACCTACAAAAGTCATAGGAGCTAAGCCACACTAAAGTGGCAGACAATCCATGTAATAACTCACGCTCATGTTTGTTTTCCTTGTGTATGATACTCCTTAGCGACACTTTTAATTGCTACCTGTTGGATATAGAATGAGGTTGGGCTGCATCACATTTCTTCAGGGCTGGATCTGGTTTGCAGAGCACCAGTTGGCTACTCCAGTCTAGGGTTCTTCCAGACAGGTGTTTATTGTGGCTTTATTGCTGCTCATTGATGAAATATATAATTTAAAAACCTTTTGCAGCATCCACATCCGTAGCATTGAAAATACCTGTCACAGTCCAGGTTACAGGCAGTCGGAGTCCCAGCTTGGTACGTCAGGACCGGGGTAGAGGTTGGGAAGCAAGAATCAGCAGTCCACAGTCAGCAGTCCAAGAGTCAGGATACCAGGAGTCAGGAAGCCAAAGCACAGCTAGGTGGGTAGCGTGTTGCTGTGGCAAAGAGCCAGAGGGAAATGCTGGTCTTATATACCTCTCCCGGCCCTTGCCACCAGGTGCTACGAGTCTTCTTTCAAGCCTCACCTGTGCGGTCACGCCTTGCCTTTCTAGGCCAAACTCAGGAAGGCCCCAGTCCTGCGAGGCCCTACCAGTCACAGGGCCTGGCTCCTGCACGCACTCCTGACAATACCATCCTGTATTTCTCCATTTAATCAGCATTTATGCTTTTGGTGGGAAATCCATTAAGTTAAAAAAACCTGTTGCCAACAATCTGTTTGTGACATCGAAACAACCCATTTGCAGTATTAAGCCTTCATGTGGAAGTCACCCAAGAAAGTTTCTTTCTGTTTTCCTTGAAATATCTGTGACCAGTGCTTATACTCATAGGATGGCAATTGGCCAGAAAAGTACTCAAACATCAAATTACTCAGGGGTTGTTGCTTGTTGTTGTTGTCCTACACTTCAGCTGAGGGTCACTGAATGCAACAGTGATAGATCATGTCTGGTAGGGGCTGAGAAGCCTTCTGCATGTTGATTACACAACAATTTTGGGAACTGCACTTCAGGGCGATCATTACTCATCCAGAAAGCAACTTAGCCCAAATGTCCTTGAAATGTTTCCGAATTTTATTTTGGATACTTTACAATGTCTGCCTGTGTGTGTGTGTGTGTGTGTGTGTGTTTGTATTTGATTGTGATTTGGAAAAAAACAAACAAAAAGAGGACTTGGGATTTGGCTCAGACTATCTGGTAAAATCTAAAACGTACATTTGTGACTTGCTGTGCTAGTTCCATAAGGTGGCGTTCATGTTTAGTGCAGGATTTTAAAAACAAGGGCATTGAAAAGACTGATTGATGCACTCTGCTATGCAGAATCATTCGCTAGGAATGGAATCAATGCGGACCAGCTGATATAGCTGAACGTTTGGTTCTTGATTTAAACTGATCCTCAGAAGAAAATTTATTACTTTGATGATTTATACATTGCACATTGCTCTTTTTCCCCCTCTTCAGAAATGGCAAATGCTTTTGTTTGAATATTTCCCAGTTATGTGACAAATTAAGGCAAATTCATTGGATCATAAAAGGCTGGTAATAATCACCTATATTTGCCTTCATGTGTTACCTATGCATGAGAAAAATATTTTACTTTTGTATAAATGAGGAAATACTATTATTCTCACAAGTCCCAATCCACCCCCTCTCATCTGTGTTAAAAATACATGGTCACTCCTTAGCTAATCAGCAAATTTATTAAGACCTGCATTTTGCCGGTTGGTAAATGTACAATAGCTCATTCCCCACCCCCGGTCCCAGTGCTCGGTGTTGAAGTTGAGAAACTTCAAAGTCCCTGCTGTCCTTATTATGGTTCCACATCCTTAAACTGGACTCTGACAGCCCTTTAAACAAAGAACTGGATTCTGTCAAGTAGTACAAATGGTCACCTTAGGCCATCTAATCTCTATTTTCGACCTACCTTTCAGGGATGGAATGAAGATAAAATCCCCATGTCTAATGCCCTGCACTCCTTGAACAAAGGGCTGAATGCAACTAGGGCTACAATCCTAGGTCACAAAGAACCCAGGGAACAGCTGTTTGTTAAGGGGTTTGGGAGGGGTTAACTACCATTCCCATTCTCTGGTGGGAAGTGATGTACTTTAAATATATGTTAAATGTGTATTAAATGTATGGTGTAGATGTGATCCTATTCTCATTTGTTGGGCAGTAAGTCCCTTTGAACTCATTGTGGACATGTAATGGATTATGCTGTAAAAAGGATTAATAAACGGTGATTCTCATACACCTGTGTTTTCTGGGTGTCCCATTGTTTTGGGAACCCAAGGCCATTTCAGCATATTCCTTCCTTCCTTCCTTCCTTCCTTCCTTCCTTCCTTCCTTCCTTCCTTCCTTCCTTCCTTCTATTTAGATCCCCCCTTTTCTGCAAGGAACTCAATATAGTATACAGAGCACTCCACATCCCCATTTAATCCCCACAACAAACCTGTGAGGTACATTGGGTTGAGAGGCAGTGACTGGCCCAATATCACTCAGTGTTTTCATGATTGAGTGGGGGATTCAAACTCTGGTCTCCCAGGTCCTAGTCCAACTCTCTATCCACTACACCACATTGGCTATAGGCCTTGTTCTTTTCCATTTCCTTTTCACCACAACGCTTTCCATGAACTGAAGGTCATTTATTACTACCAAACAAACCAATACGTTCTCGGAAGAGAAAGAGATTGCCACTAGAGGGGAGGATTTACAATTATAACCTCATCTTCCAAGTGACTGATCATGTTGCCATGGGATGGACATCCTGTCAAACAGATCTACAGTTAACAAGGAGACTCTTTCATTATGGTTGGCACTGTGACTTTAACTTTGCTTTTAATGCCACTGCAGAGGTGTTTTCCATATTGCCCAGTCAGCGCTTTTGCATACGCCCTGTCTCTTTCAACCACTCAGAAGCAAAACGGTATCAAAGGGACACGAGCAAAACACCACCATCAACCCACATCAGTGCTGATTCTGTTCAGAGGGCTCGAAACAGCAGTTCTTACATTGCTGACAAATAAGCTCTCAAGCAACAGATCAGAATAGGGTGGTTCTACATTTTTTCAGGTCAAATCTTTCTCCCCGATCTGTCAGTTAAATGATAACTAGACTCTTAAGAGCCTAGGCTAGTGAGGCTTGGTTACTCCTTTGAAATAGCAATTCCTTTATCTTTCAGCGATGTTTCAAAAAGATGCAGCATCAGGCTAAATCAGACAGTAAACATGTCATTGTCTCTCATGTTTAAGAACAAATAGACAGGGATGAAGAACATGCCCCCCCCCATGTTGTTGGACTCTAACTCCTGCTAACCATAGCCAGTTTAGTGAGCGGTTGGAAAGAAGGGTAGTTAGAGTCCAATGACATAGAGTGGGCTGCTGATTCCCCCTCTCTATTTCAAAATAACACCAGAGGGGTGATCTGGATCATGGAAGGAGGAAGCCTTAATGCCCTCCCTAACTGATTTCCTACCAAACCCCTACCCTGAAGATGTCCTTGCAGCCAAAGACTCAGGGCCTTGCAAAATTTCCACCCACATATTCTGAGCCCAATTCAAAGTGCTGGTTTTAACCTGTTAAGCCTTAAGAGGCTTGGGTGTCAACTATTTGAAAGACTGAACCCATACCAACCCGCTAGCATATTAAGATAGACACCTGGAAAGCTATTGCTTTCCAGTACTTCTGCTTTGGGTTTTTAAAAAACTTTTATATAAATTATAAAATTTACAAATTATTCAAGAAAAAAACCAATGCATTTATTCATCAGCTTCCCTTCCATGGTTCTTTCTAATTATCTTCTACTGCTGCATATTCTAATTGCTCCATTTTAATTAAAGCTTTCCATCACTTTTGCAAGACCTACCTGGTCCAGGTGTCCTTCATCTTACTGATACAGGGCTGAAATGTGTGTCTTTTCAATGCTCTGCTGTGAAAGTGTGGACTGGCTATTCAATGCTCTGCTGTGAAACTTGGACTGGCTATTTTTATTTTCACTACTGCTGGCATAGTAACTTCAGAGGTGTTGTAGAATTTGAGGGTGAAATCCAGTTCTGCTCATACAACAGGACTTCAAAGAGGCATCCTATGATATATTTTTTTCAAATTTAAAAAATACTTCTGTCTTCTTGAAGTATATATATTATTTCTCCACTTTTATAATTACATTTCTATAAAATATATAATTTCTCCACATTTCTGAATGTTAGCGGAGCAATTTTGTGGGAGATGAGAGGCTTCCTATGGACACATAACTTGCTAGTTGCAGTCCTGCTTGGGGCAGAGCGGTGGCTGCTGTCAGCCTGTGGGACCTGCTGGTGGCTGAATGTTGTACATGGCCTTGGGAGGATAGACCAGCATTTGATTAATGTATTGGATATTATTACTGAGATATTCATGCTCTATAAATCCCTCAGAATATATTACATTATTAAAATGAGCTTCACCTTCAACTTGATTTCTTTATTTTTAAAAAGAGGCTCATTATGTCCTTGCTGGAATATCAACGTTCATGCCAGTGTAACGTCTAAAGGAAATAGGGCTATACGTTGTTGTAACGTCTCTCATCCCATGAGCCAGTATCCTTGGTGTGCTCTAAGCACTTTCAAAGGCACCTCCTGGGTTGTTTACAGTGTCTCTTTCATGTGCTTTATCTTCCAGCAAATTGCATCTCTTCATAATGTACGGACTAGATTGGTGTAAGTGGACATTTGCGACTTATCAGGTCAGAGGGTTTCGTGTCCAATGCCAGATCAAAGTCGGCAAATGGTAGGGGAATTTGTTCTTTCTGCCGTTTTGCTTTCCTGTTCTTCCAAATTGTATTTCCACTGTGGGATGCTACTCTTTTCCTAAGATGCAGGTGAGGATTTCATAAAGCCACAGGTTCCAGAAGGACCTCTAAATTGTCTCTTCCTGGAGCTCAGTGCCAGATTACCAAATAGGCAGAGAAGGCACCAGCTTATGAGCCCCATGGCTTTTAGGGGCCCCGTGACAATGGATAAAAATAATATTGATTTGATCTTGAAATAAACTTACAATCAAGCTTTCTTAGTTCAATGTTTTCCCACTAGAGTGCACACATGAGGGCCCCCCCCCCAAGATTTTGATTGCCTAGGGTCCTCCACAGGGTTTAATCTGGCACTGCTGGTGCTAGATTTAGGCATGATTCTGAATAACAAGTTCAGAGATGGGGAACCTGCAGCCCTCCAGATGTTGTCAGATTCCAACTCCCATCAGCTCCAGCCAGCATGTCCAGTGATTAGGGATGCCAGGAGTTGCAGTCCAACAATATCACAGCGTTGCTACCCCTGTTTTAGATACTAAGCAGTGGGATAAAAATGTGGGAAATTGCTTCAGTTTCTATTTATTGAGAATTATGAGCCAGTACTTTATCAAAATTTAAAGTCAATATCTTGGGGGTGGGGTGGGCATTTCCATAGTGTGTGTGTGTGTGTGTGTGTGTTCAAATGAAGAAATGTGCAGTCATCATTCATTTGTTTTCTTGGATCCAGACCTCTTTTGTTAAGGTGGTGCTTCTGTTGCTGGGATGTTGCGTTTTCCCAGTAGTACTCAGACCACAGCTCTGTTGTGAGCATAAGGCCCTCCTGTGGTGCAATGGGTATATGGCTGTTAACCAGAAGGTTGGTGGTTTGAGCCCATCCAGGGTTGGCTGTGAGTGGGATTCCTACAATGTAGAGGGTTGGAATAGATGACCCTCAGGACCCGTTCCAACTCTGCAATTCATGATAGCTCAGTTGATGAGAGCAGGGTGCTAATAACACCAAGGCTGCAGGTTCGATCCCTGCATGAGGCAGTTTCATATGTCTGCATTGCAAGAGGTTGGACTAGATTCATTTCATATCCATCCCAGTGTGATGTTAGTGCAACCACATTCCACAAAGCTCCCATAGAATCACAGAATTCATAGAATCATAGAACTGGAAGGGACTCTGAGGGTCATCTAGTCCAGGCTTCCTCAACCTTGGCCCTCAAGATGTTTTTGGCCTACAACTCCCATGATCCCTAGCTAGCAGGGCTAGTGGTCAGGGATGATGGTTGCCCTACATCACACTGGGGTATGAAATGAATGGTCATGCCTGCTTTGGGTGTAAAGTGCGAAGCTTCCTGCTGCTCCTTCATCAAGTTAGGATTGACAAGAAAGTCAGCTGGTACCATTGACCCTTTGCACTCAGCCAGCCTCTCTCTAGCTGCTATCCTGAGTATTCATTGTCAAAGTACCTGCTGCTATCTCTGTATTAGGAAAAACAACCTTGTGGACATCGTAACTGTCCTATCCAATTAGATTTCCTTTATGTCAGGCACAATGTGGCAACACTTGCAGACTTGGCTATCAAAACGAAACCACCGTCAATCTGGAAGGATGGTTTTGTGGTATGTGCCAGCCATATTTATTTATAAAAACCCTGGGGCCACTTAGTGACAGCAACCTTCATTTCAAAATTCAATTTATCATTTCCTAATAAACAAACAGTTATAGTTTCAGTGACATGATACCCGTGTTATCTCCTTGCTCAAAAATTATACAGCAGGCACCCCATTTCCCCCCCTTTGTCAATTGTTCACATGGAACTTCTTCCACTAGTGTTTTTAGCTTACAGATCAGCTGCAATCCATCTTGGAAAGTGATGACTGTCACCCATGTTCTAGTAATGATGAAATTTGGCATTACACAGGCCTGACTTTGAAAAGTGTGTGGAAGTGATAACAGGGTACAGAAAGAGGTGGACATGCTGTTAACTGTGGCTGGCTGCAAAAAAACAAATACAACACTTGTGTTAGAAATCTTCACTGGCATAAGTAACAAGAAGAAAACACCAAGCCAATTCTTCGAGAGAAAAGAACTATAAAAAGAGAGGACCAAACATTAGGTATATTTGCAAGGACAGGCGGAGACCCACCCCCAACCCCAGGTTGGCTCCCACGTGGAATAAAGACACACGACACTGTGTTATGGGATTAAAATTGGCCACAAAATTATTTAAGATTCAGATATAGGGAGACCTTGGCTTAGGCCTTGGGCGTTTATCCCTCCCAGTCCCCAGCAGGGGACCTGGGGAACATCAGAGTTATCCAGATTCAGTGGGGATTGGACTGGCTCTGGAGAACGTTTGTTCAAGCAGAGAACCCGCCCCCCCCAATTCACCGCAACATGGGGGAGACCAATGACAGCCTCTTGGAATATGGCCAATGACTCCCCTCAAAACAGCCCTTTTAACAGGGAACCCTGCGATCGCCACTGCAGGGGGAGGAGGGCTGGGTCACTGCTTCATGCCCCCCCCCCATTTTAGGGAAGAAAGACTAAAGGATTCCACCCAAGGCCTGAAACCGCCAAAGTTGTGGTGTTTTGCTACAAGGAAGGCAAAACCTGCCAATGCAGGAAAATTCCTTTCCGGCCCTTTAACAGCGACCAATACATAGCAGCGCCAGCATACCTGTGAAGAAGAAGTTAACCTGCAAAAGAAAGCTTAACTGAGGGAGGGCGGGATGGGAGAAACTCTGGAGCCGACTGTGATCTCCCAGGTAAGTTCCACCCTCTATTGTGTGGGTAGGGAAGTCCCCTGGCAACGCCTCCCCCACCGGGATTGGTTGACAGTCCGAGGTTGGGTGGGAACCTCCAGGTATCCAGCCTGGGGGGGGGGGGAGTGTGATGCCAGGCACTACTGCTAGGAGCCATGTAGGACTGGGGGTGCTGTGCGCGACCATAGAAAGTACGTCCATTTGATGTGGGGAGCAGTCATTCTGAATATTGTTCTTGCTATGTATTTTTCCTTTGGCTTTTGAACCATCTGCACTCAGACATCACATCAAACCATAGTTTATCATGTGGGCAACAACCCTAGCCTTCTCCTGGGCTCATGTGCTCCCTCACTCCCCTGGGCATGACCACAAAAAGGGGTTCAGGAGGTTTTGCTACTTCTTCTTTATTAAGCGCAGCTTCTTGTCCAAACCCAATAGACCAATTTATCTGAGTGATGATTTGCTTGAAAGGAACCACATTCAAACCCTGGTTTATGAAGCTTCTTTCAACAAACCGTAGTTAAGATTAACCTTGGTTTAAGATTCAGATGGAATGCTAAACTGTGCTTAATTGAAATCTTAAAACAAACCTTCTGATTTCCTCTTCGCGGGTGTGCTGTGTGGGAAGTGTGGGGGTGGATATTTGTGCCCAAAGGAATGCTAGGTTTGGTTCATCCCCATCACAACAAACTGTGGATTGCTACAATGTACAAATGTAGCCCATTTCAGTACCTGGATCTTGGTCTTGCTTCTTCAGCAATGGAGTCTGAAGTGCTTCTGTTTGATTACAGAGCCCAGGTATAAATTATCTCTGGTGAAAGCTGGTGCTAAATAACAGGCTGTATTACTAATTAGGGTAAATGTCATAGCAAGAGCATGCTGACACTGTTACGATTAATGGCCCAGTGCATTACTATTTAAAACACCTTTGGAAGTTAATGGAATTGTATTAATTGTGCTGTTGAAGGGACTGAGGCAAGTGGAGTCCATCATTCCTGGGTTTTCTGGAGCAGCACCTCTTGTCATTATGTTAGAACTGGATGCCATGCAAGTTCTTTATGCTTTAAAGATGTTCTCCTCTGCAATCATTTCTCAAATTAATATAGCAGCTGTGCTCTGCTCCCTAGTGGAAAGAGAAGGAATCTAGCTGGATTCTTCCAGTAGCACAAATCCTTCTTAGTGGACAGATTACGTGCACATTCTCCATGAGGTCTTGTGAAAGTACACAGTTGCCTGCTGTTGTGCACATTAACTGATCAATTTACATTACACACACACACCCCTTCTAAGAAGGTTAGGGTAGGATACATGGAGTTTGTCACATTTTATCCTAACAATGACCTTGCATGGTAGGTTAGACTACCATGAAGGGCATCCACTGAGCTTCATAGCTGAATAAGGATTTGAACTTGGGCCTCCTCTGTCCATCACTTTATGTACTTCATCACACTGGCCCTGACAAAGATGGTAGCTGTAGATGAAAATGAAGGTTTTCATTTCCCCAGTGGGTGAGAGGGTGGTGGTAACCAAGGAGGTCTCAAGAGGCTACAATTCATCTGCAAAGATTTATGTTAAATGCACCAGCAAAAGACCAGCGAATGTTTTTCAGATTATAAAAGATAAAAGAATGATAATATCAAATAGAAATTAAAAGTATGAATCATGAGGAACGAGAAATCCAAGAAATAATGATGTGGTTATTACATGGAAGGATTATGATATGCAAGATTCAAATCAAATACAACTTAGTGGTTGCTGAATCCTACATTGTCTGACCTAAACTTTACCAGCTTTCTAGTTAAATCTTACTACATAACCTTAATTTTTCTGACTGCATGGCCTTTTAGAGAAGAGCATAGCTAACAAAGTGAGATCCCAGCAAATAGGCTCCCGTGGTCTTAAATGCACGTTGCTAGAGATCAGTCTGGTGTCCAGAGTAGAAGATCCAGGAAAATCCAAAGAGAAAATAAGTTCACATAAAAATTAAAGAAAAAATGTTTCAAAATAAAACAAAGAAATATGAACCTTAGAATCCCGGAGTTGGAAGGGATCCTGAGGATCATCTAGTCCAACCCCCTACAACAGCAGGAATATGCAGCCAGGAACAGAGGAAGAGGGGGAGGTGGGATCGCACCACCCCCGGTAGCGCGATCCTGGTGGGGTTCCATCGTGGCTGCCCCCCGCCCACGCTGGGTGCCCCGTCCTGCAGGTGGCGCCCCCTGCCCCCAGGACACGCACCACGCCCCTGTAGGCGGCATGCCCCACCCCTGGGACGCACGCCAGCCCCGCCCCCGCGTGCTCTCTGCCCCCAGTGCTGGAGCATGAAGCTCCATCACTGTATGCAGCTGTCCCACACAGGGATCAAACCTGAAACCTTGGTGTTATCAGCACCACACACTAACCAACTGAGCTATCCAGCACCCTTATCTGAGAACAAAACACTAAATTTAGTCAAAGCTGTCCAAAGGCTGAAGCTCGGAACAATTATCATAAGGAATAGCTATGGCAGAGGCAAAGTAAAATCTCCCCAAAATTCGGAGCAAAGATTAGTCAGAGTTGTACACAAAGGATGTGGAAAATTCAGCACAGAAAAACCTAACCCAGTATAAAACTATTATCAACAGTAAGAATGGAATCTAAAAACACATCTTTCGACTTTTTGTGTGTTTGAGAGAAGAGATAAGTTACATCACAAAAAAGCGACCAGAAAGGACTGTTTGTGTGAAATAGAGATGAAGCCAAGATAGAGTCCAGAGAAGAAAATGAAACTTCTCTCTGTTCCTTAGCATTCTCAAAACTCCCCCCCTTCTTATTGATTCCTTTAATTTCCCTTTTGCTCATCACTAAAATTCATTCTGTATCAGAACAGCTGCAGAAACAGTTTTCTATTTTTTTTTAGAGGCTGACATTATTGGGGTACAGGGAGACTCACAAAAGTCACCTAGCATTGCTAGTCACATGGAGTAACAAATCTTTTATTCCCACACTGGTATGTTGTCTTAGCTCAAATTTAGGCCTTGCCAGTATTTCTGCTTTTCACACTCTAGACAGAAAACAATTTCTGCTCTCAACACTAGGGATACTGGACAATTCTGACCAGTGCCGGATTTACATATAAGCTAAACAAGCTCTCTTGTGGGCCCCCAATTTTTTTTAAAGGAAAACAAATAAAATAAAACCTACATACAGTTAGAGCTTGATAATTATTTCACTATTAATATACTTCATCTTAATTGTATTTCACTATTAATATACTTAATTGTATTCCAGTTCAACAATTACTTTGATAAAATACGTATTGTTTCGTGCAAATGGCTTTAGATACCTATTAGGTCCATAAATTACCATATAGCATATATTCAACACAAAAAACAGCGACAATTTTTTTGTTGATAAAGGACAGCTGAACATATAAAGGGCCCCATTACCTTCAGTAGCTTAGGGCCTCATCAAACCTAAATCCAACCCTGATTCTGACCAACATACAAAAAGAAGAGGAAATTCCCATTGTTTGCTTATTCGTCCCACGTCCGGAACAGAAATCAATCCAGCAAATATGTGTTTCCTTTGCATTGAAATGAATGGGGTAGAAAAACATAAAGACAATGTAAATTATGTAATGTCAAAGCAGCAGACAGCAAGACGAGTAACGTAGTTTTGGTGGAAGATGAACTGCAGTAGAACAGAAACAGTGCTGTATGCGACAAATACAAGGGGAAATGGAAACAATGCTTTCTTGCATCCCTACTCATGACAAACATTCAGGCCTGCTTCAGTCATGAGCCAGAGCTTCTTCAATTCCACTCCACAGGTTCTGGGGTGATCACCTTCACCAAGCACACAGATTTACCCTAAAAATCAAGCTTAGTAAACATAGGTGTTTGCAGCTTGTTAGCCTGGCATCCTTTTTTCCTGTGTGTCAGTTGCCATATCTAAGCCTTGCACATAGTAGTCATCTCTGGTTTTCTCCATTGTGCAAATGTTCCCACATGGCCAAAAATATTTGTTCAGGTACCAGCTTGCCAAGTCTCTGTAAATGAAATTTTCTTAAGCTAGTTTATAGTGTTTTGTAATGGAAGGTTGGCGTGAGCACCATTGTTCTCTATAAAATTTGATTGTGTGAACTCAGCGACAGACATAGATGGCTACATCACAAAGCCAATTTCTGTGATTACTGAGTGTGGAATGCTTTTGAGAATACATTGGTTTTTGAGGTTCTGCCCGCAAAACCTCAATGTGTGCAGCCTCTCGGAGAACAACAATTTCACTTCTGTGAAAATTTGCACTGTTGTGTGCAAGAGTGGAAAGTAGAGGCTATTTTGCCCGTGTGAACATTTTCACATTCCCTAAAATGGTTCCCCAGTGAATATCATATCACACAAAAATGCAGTGCAGCACCAAGGGCAATACATATATATTACAGTACGAAAACAATAGTGGATCGTTTCAGCACATTTTCTGGCTGCTTCCAAACATATTTTCAAAACAGATATGAGGAAATGAAGCACTCCTCAGAAAATACAGGACTAAGCTTTCTCCCCAGTATACTCCCTTGATCCTTGCCAGATGTCCTTGCCCAGCAGGCATCCTTCCGTCTTTTGCTGGAAGGAATAGCATAGTTGTCTTCTTGCTGCTAGATCACAGATCTCGGCAGCCAGACTACCTCACTTGCCCTTTAAAACACACACACACACCCCTTCCAACTCTACAATTCTAAGAGACTATGGGCATTATTTGATTTTAGGGTGCCACTGTATCCCTGGAAGTATTTTATCAGTGGCTGAAAATTCAACAGGTGCAGGTTTCCCCCACTGCTGACTCTACAATAAGGCACACTTGTTGAATTTCTGGCAACCCTATTAGTTTCACTTCCTATAAAGGCTTCTTATTTCCTTCCCTTTCATCTTTCAAAGGAACTGCAGGACTCTTTTTTATTCATTAAATGCATTCATGTTACAAAATGATGAATGATTAATTTGCCCCCAAACCCTCCCCATTTCCACCTCTTCCCATTATCTGTCTATTCTCATCCTATATAGCTCTCTACAGCCTTGGCTATCTAAGAGATCCTCCTGCATCCAAATTGCCTTTTTCTTTGTCCCTGTCCCATTACTTCATAAATTCTGCCATTTCATCAAATGCTGCTGATGTTTCTCTTTCATTTTAATGCCACATTTTTTATTTGCACTCTTGTCTATTGAGAACCACATTGCAGAGAGCTGTTTTCGAAAAACTAAAAGTCCTTCCTAAAACCTAATACTCAATATTTTTTTCCTGCCCATTTAATAATCTTTCTAATTCACTTTCCCTTGGTTTTATGGATCTCTAAAGCTGCTCTCTAGATGGTTTATATTTTTAATGCAATTCCTTTTATTGCTCATATTCCTCCTTACCTTTTGGCTTAAGCACCTCAGCTTTGAATGTTTTTGAGTCCCAGGCTGGTGAGTCTCATATAATGGAAGAATGTGCTCCAGGCAGCATACACGGCTGATGAACAAATGACACTTCTGAGGTGCACATTAGGGAATCTAACATACCAGCATCCAATATTTTTTCTACTCCTCAAACCCAAGTCTCCTAGGAGCCTGAGAGAGAGAGAGAGAGAGAGAGAGAGAGAGAGAGAGAGAGAGAGAGAGAGAGAGTCTTGTCTCCCTTGAATTACTAGTACAATCCACAACCTGAACTACACCATGTATTCCTGTAAACAAAATCTATGACTATGCAAAATGGCCCACTCTCTATGACAAGATTTTATATAGCCTGTCACTTGTTGGTGAACACTAAGGTTCTGATTAATGACATTTAATGGCTGTTAGTGGCTGTTTAAACCTACTGACATTTTTGACACATCTGCCTGGAGATTGAGGACCAAACTTACACATGAGATCTGTGGCCACTGGGTGATGTCTATCATTCATCATATCCAGAAGACACCCACAGAAACCAAATCCCTAGATTCCAATAGGCTAAGTATGACAAATGTTGGATATAACGCTATAGTTCTCAAAATTTCTTTTTTACATCTAAAAGCTTTTCTAAAAAAAAACCAAAGAAACAAATGTCAAGAAATCTGATTATGTGTTTCCTGTACCGTGTGTCATTTGGCCTATGAGCAATTTTTTTAGCTTGAACTTGAGCAAGTATGGTGCTTGGTGAAAAGGGCTGCTAAGAGACTTCTGGCTGGAGAAAGCAGCTTCTTAGGTTTTGTGATGCTTGTTGAGTAGCATCTCTAGTGGATATGCTTGCTAACCTGCCTCTCCTCCACTGCTGTATCCATAGCCACTTCGGAGAGGGGCTCAGAAAAACGATGAATTATTTTTTTTGTTCAAGTTGCATAGCTTCTACAACAGTGAGCCTGCATTCTCATCTTTACCCCCCACCCCCCACCCCATCCGGCATGTTCCTTGCCGTGCTGCATAATGCAATTAAATTTGGCACTAGCCGAGGGGGGTCGCTGCACAACCGGGTCATCTAACACCCTTAAAGATGGAAACTCAGTACTCCATCTTGCTCGTGCTTATGAAGTAAAAGCAAACTTTAGAGCAGGATGTTTGAACTGTAATCCAATTTCATTTCTTGTAGCTTCATTAGTCCTGGTGATAAAAGTTACAGGTCGGTCTGATTAAATTTTCTCCAAATACTACGGAGGTGCTGAGATGGCTAAGGTAGGTATAATACGGATTTGAAAAATCTGAACTCCTGGGGAAATGACCCTGCTTCATTCTTTATTTATTTATATCTGGGCTCCATATAAATCCCCGGGGATGGCAAACAGGGATACATCCACAATCCATTTGCTTTGCAGTACTAGAAAGATACAGATGTCCTAGAAAGGGTTGTTTTGATTGGTGCATGGAAAACTACTGTGCTTTGTTGCTGTACTTTGAAAAGCCAAGAGCCAAAGATGGCTTTGATGCTCTGTTACATCATGGGAAAAAGTTGCAGAAATATCACTCTCTGCTCTTTGGGTTAGTACTTTCCATTTATTAACACAAAGGATTTATTAACACTAACAATTTAACACCACCTCTCTAATCATGTGGTCTATCATTGGCTGAGACCACCTATGTGCTTCATCTAGAAAACGTTGGCTCATCTAGGAAGCACTGCCCCCACTCTCAGTTTTCTGATTTGACCTCATTGAGCCAAATCTGATTTGCTACTTGCTTCATGATGTCATCCTATCCATTATTTAAGTCACCAATATGACTGATCCAGGAAGGAGGGGCAAAGCAGCTGCTGAGCTGGGGATGGTACCAAAACAGCAGCAACTTGATGAAACTATTGGTCTGATGTGGGTCAAAAGAGTGAATATTCACGCAAAGGTTTTTCGGGGGATAAATATTTCTACCCTACCAAAATCAGTCTTTCCAACCTACTGGAGACTATTCAGCAGAGCTCTGGAAAAGACACATAATATTCCACAAGAATTGGCTTCTGAAATACATTAGAACATTAATTTAAGTGAAGAGAAAAGCTGAAGTGCATCCCTCCCCCCCAAAAAATGCACTTGCACCATACCTGCATGCATTTTCTGACACGTATGAATGCTATCAACACGGGGCAGTGACCAGAAATAAGACTGAATGCACATTGCCATCCATGTCGGTTTTGCATTCGTGTCAGGAGTTCGTTTGTGTCAGGAGCTGATTCAACAGAAAGCTGATTTAAGCTTCAAAGCTCCTTTGGGCTGATAATGACAAAACCTTTATTGTTCTCCATCCTCTATATAGTACGCACACTGGAATAGCCTTTTAAGGCGCAGATTGCATGTAAAACCTGCACAGCGATCCACTTTACAAGCCACATTTTTACAAGTCATAGCTCATTATCCACACAACAGCCCTATGAGGAAGGTGATTATTTCTCCCGTGTTACCTACAGGGAATTTTAGAGTCCGTTTTGAATTTGAATATGATGCTAAATCCAAGTCTCTTGTATTTAATCTCAGCAGGCTAGCTGTGGGATTTGAAAGCTGGGGGGAGGGGGGGGGAGAAACCCTGACAATGCTAAGTTTGAAAATAAATATATCTAGCTGAAGACTAGACAGACAACTATTATCCAAAAAGTATAATGCCATTAGAGTCCATAGCGCCGAGCACTGCAGCTAAAGTGGCGAAGCTACATTAATAAATAATAACTCATAAATGCTGCAGTGCAATGTTCTCTCTATTTAATAAGGTTCTACATTGATCTACAGCTGCAAATTATACTTTTTTGATTGTTTAAGTAATACCGTGCTTTCACTCGGCTTCCATTTTATGAGGTAATTTAAAACTTCCACAGTCTCGCTAATGCTGACTGAACAGAAGCGGCCTAAAGTTATAGCTATTTTACATATCAGATGGGAACAAGTTCTTCCTTCACTGTTCTCTCCCCAATGAGCCTTCTCCCTTTTGTTTCACAGAACACCATCAACCAGTGTGCAAACACAGATCTTGATTAACAAACCCAAAATTATTATTTTAAATTAATGCTCAGCTAACATGGATCCATTATTTGCTCAATCTGATGAGGACCCAAAAGGGGGGGGGGTGTGGTAATGAGAGAAAAAGAAGGTACTTTCTAAAAGCTGATTGCTCTAATTGCTCATTGTTTCTGATCCACCGCCTAGAACCACTTTCCAAAAGTTTCATTAATGAATGTAAATGTACGGTTGACTTTTTGATTCACACAGATATGAACTTCAGACAACAGTGATAGGGTGGGAATCAAATAATGAGTCCCGCCAGTGGAAATCAGGACATCCCATTTTTTCCACGCAAGAGCATGACACCCAAAGCCACACATTCTTGGGTGCTGTGAAGGCACAACCGTCCCAGAAGATGCTTTTTTTCTTGCATGCATCATGTGACTCGCACGAGAGTGCAGCCCCATAGGATGCACATCCTGGTTTTTACTTCGAAATGTTGGAGGGTATAGGTAATTAGGCTTAGGACTGCAGCTTTAGTTAGTGTCTTTCCCCATACAAGCCCACATATCCATTAAAGTCTGGGGGACAGGGCCTTTTCCGTGGTGGCCCTGAAGCTTTGGAATTCCTGCCCACATTATAAAATACTATGCTTCAAGGTCTCCAAAAGGCCTTAAAGAAACATCTGATCCAACTGGCTTTCCAGAGCTGATTTGATGTGAACGAATATGTTTTATTGGTCTTCTTCTTTCAGAAGATTTGAAGGATTTCTAATTTTTGTATTATTGATCTTCTACGTTGTATTTTTTTTTTTTATTGTTGTGAGCAAATAGATACTTCAGATTCCTTCTACTATGAGTATTAAATTTACTGGATCATCCTGCTCAGAAAGGTTTACTTCAGTCCAAAGCTCCATGTTTTCTGAAAGAAAAGTAAAACTTCTGGGAGGTAGGTGTTTAACTTATGTTAGTGGCTCTATTTATTGAATATAAGTTTTTCTTTTGTACAATCTTCCATAATATTTGTTTCAATACAGTGTCATTTTCTAGTTTGGGAACTGGTTTTAGCCACCTTGAGGAGATTGCCAGTTCTTGGGCAGCTGGGGTATAAATAAAATTAATAAGTCTGTCATAGTTTGTTTTTTTTAAATCTGGTTTTCCAAAACATTTCTTTAAGGGATCAAGATTCTAATCATCATTTGCACAATATTTGTAATTAAACTAACAATATCCTCTAGATGGCAGCACCTTTATATGAATTTTGAATCTTACAGAATAAAGGAAAACAAAGCTGATT
The DNA here is from genome assembly GCF_009819535.1 of Lacerta agilis. Taxonomy (NCBI): domain Eukaryota; kingdom Metazoa; phylum Chordata; class Lepidosauria; order Squamata; family Lacertidae; genus Lacerta; species Lacerta agilis. Next base: position 88,941,337 of record NC_046312.1, read on the forward strand.
CATGAAGCCGTTCTGAGGAGATTTGATCATGTTCTGTTTCAAATGGAGGGGTGCCTGCCTTTGCTCTTCGATGATCCCTAGAGCAGGATAGGAAACGACTAAGGAAGAGAAGCAGTGCCAACTTTCAGGCAGATGTCCAGGGACCCCAAAAGCACCTGTGAAGCAGTGGCAAGTTCCGGTGAGATCTCGTAGAGCACACAAGACCTCGCAAGATTTCAGCAAGATCTCATAAGACCTCGCTGGAAGCTCTTGCCATTGCTTCTCCACCACCAGCAGGGGCAGCAGGCAAGGTGCCAGTGGGGGCCCACCTCTTAGGTTTCTGCCACCTGAGGCAGCTGCCTCAGCCCACCTCATGGGTATGCCAACCCTGTTTTGTCACGGGTGACATCTTAGGACCCTGTTGACTTATTTTTAATATGTCTATTAATTAGGTATAGCCAGTGCTTTTTTCGGGGGGGACGCATACCCCTAAACATTTTGTGAATCTTTGTACTTTTGTCCATTTTCTGTATTTATTTCCCCCGATTTGAACTAGAAAATGGTGATTTTCTTGAGTCAAAATGAGAGTACCCCTAAATATTTTTTTTATTTTTTAAGGGAAAAAAAGCACTGGGTATAGCACCACTGGTGGAGGAAGAGGAGTGCGGGGGGAGCGCGCCGCCCCCGGCAGCACGATCCCAGTGGGGTGCAATCGCAGCTGCTCCCCACCCACGCTGGGTGCCATGCCCCTGCAGGCGGCTTGCCCCACCCCCAGGACATGTGCCATGCCCCTGCAGGCGGAGCACCACGCCCCCAGGGCTCACTCCAGCCCCGCCCCCACCTGCTCTCCATCCCCTGGTGCCGGAGCATGAAGCTCCGCCACTGTATAGCACCACAATGCTATATTGCTATCACATTCTGCATATATTTCCTCCAGGTGAACTGCCTCTCAAATATCCAGATGTATTTATACCCTCCTCCTCTCCAGCACTTTCCCTTCCCCATTGGGATAAAAATGGTTGTGATGAGACCTCCAGGTATAGGGCAGTATAAAATAATAATAATAATAATAATAATAATAATAATAATAATAATAATAATAATAATACATTTTGAGCTGAACAGCCATGGCAATGTTGTAACCTCCATGGTCTGAACCAAATGAATTGGCATTCTACTTGCGTTTAAAAACCTTTTGTGCAGAACAGTCTAATTTTGTCTTATCAGCACTTTGTTTTTTTGGGGTGTCACTTCAGTTAGTACTTAATTCAATAGGCCACTTGTAGTCTAATCCTTCAGGCTGCATAGAATGGATTTAAGGGCTTAAGAATGTATTTATCACATTTGTACACCAAGGATGTCAGAGGTTATCCCCATTCTGTCTTCAGATCAATGTGGGGGTGGTAGGTTGGGCTGGTAGAGAGATGCTTTTTCAAAGAGCTTCATTGGCTAGGTGAGGATTTAAATTCAGGTCTCCCTGGTCCAAGACCAATGTCTTGTCCACTACTGGTGTTGGTGAATCTGTGAGAAGGCTGGTGCTGCTCAGAGATCATATTTGGCCCTTATTACATGCACTGAATCTCTTCAGAAGGAAGAAAAGACAGAAACTTCTCTTAGTCTTATTGACTGTTTATTCACTTCTTCAAAAGCAATTAGGAATTTAATCACAGTTTCTATGGATTTCTGGGGAAAATCTGTAATTAAATCTGCACAGTGCCCTTGCATGATAGGCTTAACTTTTCCACAGCAGTGCAGGAATACTTTTAGTATTCTCATATCTCTGCATTAAAATTGGCCAGGCATGCCACAAATCCAGGACCCCACATTGCTTTCCTACATAGCTGAAAATCCATTCTAACAAGCCAGAATTGGAGGTTAGCCCTCTTGATCTAATCAAAGTTGTTCTCATAATGGACAGAGATGTTCATTTCCATCATTATTTTACAGCACAGAGAGGAAAGGAAGAAAGCTCTCTCCCTCCTTGTGTGGGAAATGAGGCTGGCCTCCCTCCCAATAAAGCTGGCTTAAATCTGCCGTTAATTGAAAGCTTATCTTCTCTCTGAAAAAGGGAATGATGTTCATATAAAAACGCAATGTAATAACTTAATAGCTCTGCTGGAGGTGACTTGTACATGTGTGGGACAGATCGAGAAGGTTAAGAATTGTGGATGCTTAATTCCTGTTGGTTCAAATGTATGTCTAGGAACGAGAAGCGAAGAAAGAATATGGTCTTGCCGTCTTATTCCTGCTTGCATGGATGAGAAGAACTGTCACAATTGATCCAATGTCACTGACCCTCTCTTGGCTGTTAACGTATCAGCAGTCAAATGATGCATGAGGCAGGCATTCTCTGCTGGGCAGTTGAAGGAGGCTGGGTGCAAACGAGGCACATTGCAAAATGAGAACACAGCTTCTGTGAGACTGCTAAACGCCCCCTTTCAAGACAAGTCCTCTTCAAAATGGCGCCATTATTATGCCACAGACCACCTGCATTTTCTGTCCACAGGAGTTTTTCCTCATGACCCTTTCACGTGTGGCTGAGGGACAGGTGGAAGTGTAGCTAGAACAATCCCAAAGAATTTAAGGAGCAACATTTTCCTTGCATAGAACTTACACTCAAGTAACTCCCGCATTTTAAGCCCAGTCTCCTTCCAAATCTGATGGAAGGAGCTGGCAGTCAAAGAGTATGTGTGGGATCATTTCCTCTTCGCTAGTGCACCCAGAGAAAAGAAATGCATTGTTCCTGCCCGGTGAATTGGATTGATATTTCCTTAACATGCCATTGGACTGTAAAACGTAAAACCTGGATCCAGTCCAAAGTTCTTTCTCTTTGCTTTAGCATTTTAGGGAGCCTGAAGACAGATGGACTTGTTCATCCTAATGCTAATTCAGCAATGAAGCTGAATTCTGCATGAGAAACAGTGCTTCTTCTGCAGGTAGGGATGGTGGTTGGGGGGGGGGAATTAAATTCAGTTTGCATTTAAAGGTGAACTGACTTAATTTCTGAAACAAAGCATGAACTGGAACACAGCCATCCTTCGACATTCACACTTCTCCAAATTTTGCAATGCTGTTCTCCAGCCAAGTAATGCGTACAAAAATGCACATATATTATAGTAATTGTATCAATGTAGCAATTCTAGATGAGGCAGGGAAGGGGGCAGATAAGCACATTCTGGTCCATTTAGGATACTGTGTAGTGCTGAGGATTGCAGCCCCATGACATCCAAGAATGAACCTCTCCAATCAAGACAGCACATGCTCTCCGATTAGGGATGGGTAAACCTGTCAATTTCAGTTTCAATTTTAGTGTGCATTTCTCATTTTATACACACTTTTGTGTGCAATTTTCCACGATATACACATTTTTTCAAAGCAATTTTCCCCAATATAATGCATTTCTGTATGTTACTTGCACAGATATATGGATTTTTTAAATGTATGTTTTACTGCAGTATGTGCATTTTTGTACACAATATTTGACTGGAGAACTGAATTGCCAAATTTTGAAAAGTGAGGATTTCAATGGGTGGCTATGTATCAGTTTGTGTGTTGTTTCAGAAAGTGCAAATCAGGGAGGTTTGCCTTTAAATGCCAGTTGAACAAAATTCTCTCCCATCCTTATTCACACCTAGCTTCTGTTGTAAGCACACAAAGCCAGTTCCCCCTGTGCTTGGTCTGGGAAAGGTTATACATCTGCACAAAAAGTGGGGACTGCAGAATGAGCTCACCATTCAAACTAAGTACCTCTGTATACCTTATAGTGAGAAAGAGCCTTAAGACTGACATTTCTGAGGCAGACTCATTTCCACAACACAGCCGATTAAAATAACCGTGAATCATGATAGCTGATAGAGCAGCCTGACAGAGCTGTTATGATTTTAAATCCAGGACTGTGGATCTTTCTTTTCCCATTCTGCCCTTTTCATTTTGTTTACACTCCTTCACTTTGCAAGATAATTCTGTTCCCTCCTTGGGTATTTATATCTCAGCACTGTGTGGGCTGCTATCTTCTCCCAATCTAATAATCTCCCTGATGAGCCCTACAGCAATATTTATCTCTCCCGATCTTCTCATCATAAATCAATTGCACTTGCCTTTTTAAATCTTTTCGGTGTATGGTGCTCAATTGGTTAGCTTCCACCAGCCTTTGATTGTGGAAGCACACCTCTGAAATTGCAGATCCACAGATCTCACCAACACCCCTCCTTAGCTGTTTGGCACTTCCGCTGGCAGGTTGTTTACCTCACTGCTGCCTGGCCTTGTGATAAGGATGGGAATGCAGGTGGCACTGTGGTCTAAACCACTGAGCCTCTTGGGCTTGCCGATCAGAAGGTCAGCGGTTTGAATCCCTGCAATGGGGTGAGCTCTTGTTGCTCTGTCCCAGCTCCTGACAACCCAACAGTTTGAAAGCACGCCAGTGCAAGTAGATAACTAGGTACCACTGCAACTGGAAGGTAAATGGTGTTTCCGTGCACTCTAGCTTCCGTCACGGTGTCCTATTGCACCAGAAGCAGATTAGTCATGCTGGCCACATGACCCGGAAAGCTGTCTGTGGACAGACGCTGGCTCCCTTGGCCTGAAGTGAGATGAACACTGCAACCCCATAGTTGCCTTTGACTGGACTTAACCACCCAGGGGTCCTTTACCTTTTTTACCTAGTGATAAGGCAAACTGGATAATCCCATGCTGTCAAGGCAGCAAGGATCAAGCTAGCTGGGCAAGTGCTGGGCTAGCTTTAAAACAAGAGCAAGGAGGGTACCATGAAGGGGCAAGGGGTTGTTTAACTCCCCTCACCAGTGCATTTCCCTACCAGCTTCCTCCGGTTGTTGCCCTGTAGATGGGATGCACTGATGTGTGTTTGCAACAGGCCACAAGGTGAAACTGCCGCTTGACCATTGTCTCTTGCAAGTTACCGTACTCTACCCCCCATGCTGCTTAGTAGTGAGCAGTTTCCAGGCCTGCATCTGCCCCTGAATACCTGGATTTGCACATTAGAGATTAGGTTGATAAGACGGGTCTACCTTTTGTTGCTCTTGGAACACTGCCTGCAAGGGACTGGTTTGAAGAAGTGTGGTTCCATTGCCTGTGTGTGACATCACTTCTCTTGTTCTTCTGGCGGAATTCTGACTTACCTTAGCAGAAGCTTTCGTTCCATGGACTGTTGGAGAACAATAACCTCCACTGCCTCCAACTTCTGTGCCCTCCTCTGACACCCAGCAAGCTAATATACCTTTAAAAAACATTGGTTTGGTTTTGGAGAAAGAGATTCCCACCCCTACCCCTCGCATCTCTCAGCAGAACAATTTGGCTTAATAATTAATAGATTGATCACTCTTGGCAGCAAAGGTAACGACCATGGTCAAACTATATGGATAATGGTACCCATGTAATAAAAACGTGTTGTTGTTGTTTTTCAATGGCAATCGGCTTTAACAAGAAACTGAAAAGACTACTTTGTTGATGCTGAGACAAATCTCTTAAACAGTGACGCAGCGTGATGGAGCTAGTTAATGTTATAGCACATGATTGTCTTTACTTTCTGCAATCAGCGTTTTATTCACAATTTTACAATAGGTGTAAATTTTTATCACTCGTTAGGCAAGCAGAAGAATGAACTGAACCTCAAGAAAAATCACTTAAGAATTGGCTACAGTGATATAACAGAGCAATAACTGATCCAAGACCAACCATCTAGTGGGAGAAGAAAAAGTAAGTGACATATAAAATGCTAAAAGGTCAGATTTCTTCTTTCTTTCTTTTTTTAAGAAAGAAAGGAATCCACAAACAGGAACATATTGTACCATGTCAACAGAATGGCTGTGAGCTGAGCTTCAGAAAAATGAAGGTTCATTATAAAAGCTTTAGAAGTGAAAAATAAAATGTTACATTCTGGATCTTCTTTGTAGGCTGTGAGGGGGTGGGAAGAAGCCCATGACAGGAGCAACAGGAAATAAGAAGTCTAATTAAGTATCAGTCTTGCTATGTGAATGATAGAAGCAGAGGGAATTAGGCCTGGAATTTTGCTATGATGGACAGATTATGTGACCAGGAAAATGAAATACTAAACATATTGAATCAACTGGACAGATTATAATAAATTTAAGCATGCTTTACTTAAGAATTAGCACTATTAAGCTCAGTTGGAATTACATTCAACTAAACCTAATTTGCAGGGGATAGTTGCATATTAGCTGACATTTCTTTTCTTAATTAAACATGGTTGATTACCTGCAGAATATGGCTTTGTTTTGTGGAGATTTGAGGCTGTAGCAGGAGTTTCATTGTGGAGTGAGAACCCCCACCCACAATGTCTCAGATAAAATGTGATTACGTCTTAGGAGCACCTATATTTACAGCTCATACTCAATGCACTGAATAACAGATAGACCTATGCACTACATATGCAGTCAAAGCAAAACACATCAACTTGGTTGCTTTTTTTTTAAAAAAAAAGGAGAGGGAGCTGCTCTCTGATTGGGTACGGCGTAATGATGCCATGTTGTGCAGTGGTGTTGAGTCGCAATTCATGAAGGATGGGGAAACGCAACTGGGAGAGCTGGTGGAACTGGGAGTCATGGCAACAACACCAAATTGGAATGTGAGATCTTCTGCCCCTGAACACATTCTGCCTCTGCTTACCTCAAGGCAACCCAAGGCTTCTGTACTCCCATTGTATTTTCAGAAAGAGAAATCACCCTCACATCTGGCTGCTCTTCTTCCTCAGCTTCCCAGCTGGCCTTTGCATTGGACGGATGGACATCATGGTGGATTACTACAAAATCCTGGATGTTCCCCAAAGTGCCTCTTTGAGTGATATTAAAAGAGCGTAAGAGAAATCCTTCCTTGGGGTGCCCCTTTTCCTACAACCGTGTAATCTTAACCTTTCCTCATGTTGCTTCTCTGTCAACATTTACCAGCAGGGCCTGATATTAAGTGACTTAATATCAGGAAAGGTGCCATAGTTCGGAAGCAGAGCACCTGCCTTGCATTTAGAAGGCCCCGTGTTTAATTCCTGGCATCTCCAGGTAGTGCTGGGCAAGAACTCGGTCTGAAACTCTCAAGAGTTTCTGTAGATAAATACTGAGCCAGATGGACCAATGATCTGACTCAGTATAAGGCAGGTTCCTATGTTGTTAACTTGGCTTCCTCCGTGGACTATTGAAATCCAGTTGCAAGCTATTGCCTCATTATCACCATGATAAGTCATGGTCTGAGAAACTGTCCAGAATAATGGTACTGGAAGATGGTCACTAGCCTATTTGGGTGGTTCTCACCATTATCATGGTGGATTGTTCTAGGATGGATAGCCACTAATATCTGTTGCATCTTGTAAACTGTGCAGGTACAGGAGTAAAGTGCTCAGATGGCACCCAGATAAAAATCCAGATAACAGGGCAGAAGCTGAACAGAAGTTCAAGGAGGTTGTGGAAGCCTACAAAGTCCTTTCAGACAGTAAGGCACCCAGTTTCTCTTCAGTGCTCTTTTTCTTCCTCTCTCCGATAGAACATTCACAGTTACAACAGCTAATTTATTTTTGACTGATTAATCCAAAATAAAAACATAATGAACATGGATTAAACTTTGTCAACTGCTCTAGAATGTAAATAAATGAACAAATAAAAATAGTAACACTCCATTCTTTAGGCAGCGACGCAAGGTTGCATAAGTAATTCCAAACTTACTTCCTTCATCTTTTTGTTTGCACAGTCGGAATTGTTAACACATTTTCTCCCAATCCTTCAATGTACATACAAGACCATTCCCACATTTGACCTTTGTTTTCTTCCACTCTAGTTTAAGCTGCTTAATCTAATCTCCGTTTGCAATTATCTTTGGAAGGATGGAAGTTCAACCTTCTACCTTGCTGACAGAATGATTTATTTTTCTAAAAAAAAAGGCTTGGATATGGAGAAACTAACTATGATTGGAACTAAACTTTACAAGAAATATGGATCTGCCAGCACTCTGTCCTCCTTTATCTCCAATTCCTAGTAAGATATATGTGCTGGCCCCAGGGGTGCCCATCCCAGAGGACACCAGGTGGGAAGACCAGAAACTCACCCGGGGGCATGGTCAGCAGTCCCAGACAACAGCAGTAGGTCCAGCGAGGCAAACAAGTCCAGGGACGGGGCAGCAGCAGGGTCAGGTCCATGGGTCTAGCCAGGTAGTCAGATGTCAGGAACATGCCGGGGGTTCATCCACAAAGCAGGGTCAAAATCCAGTCCAAGGTTCAGGAGTCCAACAGGGGGTTAGTCCGGCAAGGAGCAAGGCAGGAAGCAGGGCAAGGTACAGGTCAGGAACAGGCACGAGGTCACAGGCAGGCACACGTTAGCAACTATGTTGCTCACGCAATTTGGGGCTGGGGCTGGCCGGCTTTTATCTGCCCTGGGGCATAGGGTGGCCCCGATCCTCCGGTGACTCGCTCTCTTTCTGGCCTGGAGGCGAGCACTCCTCCTGCAGGAACTTGGTTCCCTTCACCTCTCTGCCCTGAGCCTCCGCAGCTCAGGAGAGGCTGGTGGGTTACTGGACCCAGGGGCAGCCTCAGCTTCCCCTGTCCTCCATCACATCAGGTGCTAGAGCAGACTCACCTGAGATCCAGCACAGGAGAGGACCCTTCAGGCTCAAGCCCTAGCCCTGGCTCAGCTGTTTCTGGAGGCGAGGAATCCTGCGCAGGCTGGGATACCTCAGGTTCAGCACCCGAGTCCGATTCCCAGGCCATCACAATATATAATAATAATACAGTTTGGACTGTGGGTCAAATTAGACTCAGCAGGAATCTCAATTTGGGCTTGTAAGGTTCTCTGTTGGTTGCTCATGAGTAAGCAGGCAAAACTCCGAGTTTCCTTTAAGAGTTTTATTGTGCAAACTATGTACAGTGCAGAGCTAATAAGTTCATGTCTGTATCAAGCATCGTCAGAATCCGAGAATGGCCCCTTCCGGTTCTGACCCCAACAAAAGAGCTTCGGTATACAGAAACCCCTCCTCCCAACCTTTCGTTTCACTCCTCGACGCCTTTGGGGCGGTGGAAGCTGCATGTCTCTTTCCTCGCCCCTTGAGCGAGAGGAGTGCGAGGGCTTTTCAGCATCCTCAGAGCCTTCTCCCTCCATACCCTGAAAAGCCTGCCCCTCCCCGCTCGAAGCCTCGCTGCTCCCTCGGCTGCCAGAGGAGGTGCTGCTGGCCAGGCGGGACCGGGGCTCTCTGTAGCATCCCGAGAGCCCTTCCACCACCTTGCGCTGCGCCGGGGACAGTTCCCTGACAGGACTGTAAGGCTGTTTCCCCCAAACAACACCCAACATCATTTGCAACATCAGGTGTGGGGCATGTAAATACGTGGTTGCAAAGAAACAATAAGGAGTTTTAATCACACTCTTGATTGTTCCTTGGCAAGCGGAGCTCACTAACAGCAAAGCCTTTTGAAGCTGGTATGGTTTGGAGTCAAACTGCACTTGTAACTGGACATTTTATTTTGTAGGCATGGTTTGAATCCAAACCATGCCTGCAAAAGGGCAACGTGGGGCTCACTGTCAATATCTATCAGCTGATCAGCACTGACAGCAGGCCCCTCTGAAGTTGTCACCTGACATCATAATAAGACGATTAACAATTGGGCGGCTCTGCCCAACTGTCAAAGTGGCCTGGAGGTGGCAGTGGAAGTCACATTCTTGTCCAGCAGTTGGAAAAGATACCACACTCCATCATGCGCTGTGCATCTCCCCATTGTCAAAATGATACTACATTCTTCACATACACTTCCCAACCATGCTTTCCCCAGGGATGTTCACCTGGAGCCTTCATTGTATATTTTGGCAACAGGCAAAATATCCTCTTCTCCCAGGTCTTTGTTTAATTAGCCAGTTATGGCCTTTTAAACTGTTTTTGTTTCTTACTATGTTATGTATTTTTGTGTTTTTATAATGTAAACTGCCCTGTGAGCCTCGAATGAAGGGTGGCATAGAAATGGAGAGAACTGGGGTCCAGAGACAGCGAGCGGCTTGTCTAATAGCCACTGAGCTGGATTTATGGATGTGGTGTGGTTTGAACCAGGGGCTTCTTGGTCTCTTTAACATGATGCAGAACAGCAGCAATAAAACTGGAAAACTCAAAGCTAGAGATGAAGAGGCAGCTTGAAATTTCCTTCCACTTTTACTTCTATTCCAGGAAGCACACGTAACCAGTATGATGGGAGCAGCACAGAGGCTTTCAAGGAAACAAGTGAGTAGTCCAGAGAAGAGGCCAAGGGCCTCGTCCCAACCTCTGATTAAGCCCAGTAACATCTCTAAGGCTTAGTGGGACTTACCAACCTGTCCGCTTCAGTTCCTCTTGGATTCACATTTTTCCAGCCTTTCACCACATTTCCACATCAGTTTGCATTTTTTTTTCTTGAAGCCCACATATTTTTGCGTTCATTTTTCCTAAAGTGCATGATTTTTGCATGTGACATTGCATCCACTCTATCCAGTTTTTCAAGCAATTTCCTCTAGCGTGATGAATTTTGGAACATGATTTTCACGAATATATGTACACTTTTTTGTACACTTATTTTGCTGGAAAATGGTGTTGCAAAATTCAGAGGGGTGTGACTTTTGAAAGATAGCTGCGTTTCGCTTTGTGTATTGGATATGCAAATCAGGTAGGTTTGCATTGAAATGCTAAGCAAACAAATTTCTCCCTTCATTCCTAACAGGACATTAATGGTTCTCTTTAGCACTGGGCTCAGGAGAGCAACTGAATACTCTTTGCAGCTGTTTCACCCACTTTTTTAAAAGATTGCTCCAGCAATCTTTAAAGGGGTGGGAGAAACTGCTGCAAAGAGCATTCAGCCCTCTCCTGTACTCAGACAGGATTGTGGGGACCACAAAGGAATTCAATGGGTGTGTGGAGCAACTCACCTGTCAAACATGTGATGCCATAGTAGTGTTGTGACTGCCAGGTGGATTTTCTCACCACCTGCAGAGCCCAAAAGGTTCCCCACCTCAAGAGCTATGAATGGTTTTCAAAAGTCTTCTTCACCCATATGTGTAGATCCAGAATCTAATTATGTTTCCTTACGCACAAAGAAGCATGCTGCTGGTTGAAAATAGCTACTATAATACATGTAGGTTGACTGTATCTAGGGGTTCCATGACTGCTGCAGCCAGGTGGATTGGAAAGCAACTTGGAGCAAATAACTAGTTCTGCCTCCAAGGAGAGATTCTTTCCTTAATCCTCACATACATCCTTGAAGGAGAAGATGCAACAACTTTGGTGATGTTGTAACAGCTTGTTTTTATTTTTCAAAACCATGTTATTTACATATCCCTTTCAAACAGCACAGCATTTGGAATTGTTTCCCTTTCTCTCTCCTTAGAGAGACCTGAGGATGAGAAGCACCTGTCTGTGTTTGATCACAATGGCACCAAAATATTCTTCACAAAACAACGTTCTTCTTCAGGTAACCTTTACATCCTTTCTGGAAAACTGCTCTGCTGTGAAGCCTGTTGGATGCCACAGCTGTTAGCTTAGGACCGCTAATGCAAGTACCCAGGGCTTTTTCTTACCAGCCGGAACTTGCTGGAACTCAGTTCCGGCACGTCTCAGGTGGGTTCCATTACCATGATAAGAGAACAAGGGAGGCAATCATGGTGAGTTCTGGCACCTCTTTTTCTAGAAAAATAGCACTGCAGGTATTACATACTTGTGGCGAGGCTTCTGTTTGTGGCACCGTATTCTGATACAAAGAAAGAGAAAGAAATAGCCAGATTTTAAGGATTTAACCAAACTAAGAATACAGACGGACCAGGCATAAAGCTATGCTGTAGAAAGAGAGCAGAAGAGCAATGGCCTTTTTTGTATCCTAAGGAAAATATTATTTGGAAGGGTGTGTTGATCATCATCATTTCTCTTTCTCTCAGCCTATTTCTGGTTTCAGTATTTCAGTCCCACTTGTCCTTCTGGTGTTTTGTGCCAGAATGGCGACTAAACAGCAGCATAAGACTTCTGCTGTTGTTACCAGCAACCCTTCCTCCCATTGCCCGTGTTATCAGAAAAATCACTAAAGCTGATGTAAAAGCCTGCTGGGGCGGAAGCTGCTGTGGAAGTGATTTGATCATTAGGGGGCAAGTTCAATAGCTCCAGAGGTCCTTTTCAATCTTATAACTAGTGTCGCTGAGGTAATTGACGAGAGCAAGTGTAGCCAATATGATGACCTCCTGATGTTTTGGGAATCAAACCTGCATCACCACCAGGCAGCATTGCTATGATTACAGCAACTTCTGGAGGGCACTATGTTGGCTACCCCTGACCAGAGCATCTTACAAGAGAGGGTGAAAGATGAATTACAGTGTGCTTGTTGTGTGTGTGTATGTGTGTGTGTGTGTGTGTGTGTGTGAGAGAGAGAGAGAGAGAGAGAGAGAGAGAGAGAGAGAGAGAGAGTTAGTTGTGGTCTGGATACACTTCATAATGAGTATGTGGCAACCTGTGTGTTTCAGATTTTTCTGTATCCTTCTTCAGTGCTCCTAAAAGGTTCCATCACTTTTCTATCATGACTGCCTTCATGAATGGCAAAAAAATCACAACCAAAAGGTAAGGGGGGGAGGGAGGGAACATCTTTGTAGGAATCTTCTCCTTAAGTCTTGATTCTCCTGGCTGCATACTTTTGTGTGTTTGCAACGTGCAAGCATGTCCAAAAGCAAAATGCCTCTGAAATACCAGTTGCTGGGAATTACAGGTGTGCACTCATGTCCAGCTTGCAGACTTCCCACAGACATTTGTTTGACCACTGTGAGAACAGGATGCTGGACAAGATGGGCCATTGGCCTGAACCAGCAAACTTGTTTTATGTTCCTAACTCCTGGCTCCAGGGTTATGTAATGTATCTGTGTTTTGCTTGGAGCCCTTAGGGTAGCAAGCAAGAAATGTGTCTGACTCTCTCAGGTGTACAGGATGTGAGGGGGTATCTGTACGTCTTTAGAGGAAAGAGGTATGTGAGTGAGTTTAACAGTCATATGTCTGCCTTACAGAATTTGTGAGGAAACTTTTATTAGATGAATATTTGAGACAACAGTGACTTGACAGGCAGATTCCTACACACATACAGGAGCAAATAAAGTTCTCACATGCACATAGGGATATATCCAATTGAGTGTTTGAACAAGGAGGCTATAATATGGAGTCTTCTCTTGTTCCTAAAGCATCATCTGTCCCTTGTTTGGTCGGGTAACTATGTGACATTTCTCCCCTGCAGACATCTCGAGAATGAAAGCAAGTACTTGGAAGTTGAAGAGGACGGGAAGACGGTATCTATCCATGTTAATGGTAAATTTGAGTGGGCTGTATTATGCCTTGTAACAGGTGTTGAATGCTTACCTCAGTGTGTATAGGGCACCACTGAGGAGCCTGATTTTCAGAAAGCATGCTTTCCCTGTTGAAAATTGAGACACCCAGAAAATTCTGACTCAGGGTTTTTTTTGTTTCCTTTTGTTTGAAAACCACCTTATTCTCTCACAGCTCATTAGGCAAACAAAACAAAACAAAACAACAACCCAATAAGAAAACATGTTCTTTGTCCTGTGAATTATAGGTAAGGATGATTAGCTCTGCAAGCAAACAAATGACTGAACAAATGAATGAATGAATAAAGGTGCAGGATTTATGCCAAATATAGTCAAATCTGGAATAAACAATGGAAAAGACATGGACAAATTAAAAATATAATAAATCAAAGATAAGGCAACAAGATCAAAGGGCAGGGCAGGTGTGTGTGTGTGTGTGTGTGTGTGTGTGTGTACAGCCCTACTATATATCAACTTTGTCTCTCATTCAGTGGCCAACACCATTAACAATTCTCTATTCTCAACATACCCTTAATGCAAATAGGATATAAGGGTGACAAAAAGGATTGGATCTAGACTTAGTCGTGCTTAGAGCAGACCCACAGAAATCTCAAGTTGATTGTGACTATCTTAAGTTGCACAGATTTCTGTGGTTCTGCTCTAAGGATTATGAAGTCTGAATGCAACAGAATGTAACAGAATAGTTAACATTATTGTCAGTGAGTAATCAGAATTCTGGTTGTTTACATGCTCTCCAAATTTCATTCTATGAGAGAAACATAAACCATGCCCTGAAAATGTGTGATAATTTTTAATCATGCTGGACATGGAAAGAGTGTGTTAATGCAGATCCTAGGCTTATTTCTGTAGCTCCATCGCTGAAACAGACCTCCAGTTGACCATTCTATTCTGGCTCTTGCAGGCATACCTGTTTACGATAGAGAAATTCACACAAACAAATGGGATTACAGGTTGAACAGGGGCCACTATTACCCAGAAAAGAATCAGTTTTGGACATGTGAAAGGCGTCAATGGGCAGAAGGCTGGCGGCGCTGGGCAAGCCAATGGCGAAACTGGGCAGAAGAGTGTCGAGACTGGGCTGAAGGAAACCAACACGAGAAAGACAAGTGCTTTTCTGGGGCTAATGCTGGTCCAAAGGCTAGTGAGGAACATCTCAGGTCAGACAGGGGTTGTCCTAGGCCAGGGGAAGGGAAATGTGATCTGAAACAGGGACTATTTCACCCAGAAGTGGAACACTCCAAGTCAGATAAAGGGTATTTTGTGTTTCCCAAGCCAGGTGAGAATTCTGGACTGGACGAAGGGCACCTCAAGGCAAACAAGAGGCAACAGAGAGTGGACGAGGGGCACCCCCCATCAGATAAGAACAACCCAGGAGTTGTTAGGCTGGGGGAGGGACATGCAGATCAGGATGAGGGGCATGCCACAAGGAAAAAAGAGCAGCCCAGGCCAGATAAGGGGTCCCTCAGTCACAAGAAACCAGAACCTTTGTGTAATGAATCAGCTACGAAGCGCAAGGTGTTTTCTGAACACAACCCTCAGGCTGGGAATAGGAAGCATCATGCTGGGAAACAGAAGCAACAGGCAGAAAGAAGCAACCCACGTGCTGTGAAAAGTGAAAAGCTGCTCAGAAAGAATGAGCAGAAGGATGAAAAGCCAGAGTCCAAAGGTGAGAAGCACAGGCTTACTTTAGAGTCTGAACCAGGGAAGGGAACAGAGTTCAATGGTATGAAGGGAAAGGCTTGTGCTGATACTGAAGTGGCTCCTCAAACAAATCTGACTTCCTCTGGTGGCAAAGTGCTGCCACTGAAAAGGAAAGAGCCCCAGATTCGGGCAAGAAAGCCATATGGCAAGAGGAGCAAGTCTCAAGCTGGAAGGAGGTCATCGCACCGTGGTAGAAGCAAGTCCCGGGCAGGGAAGAATAGGGTGCCTGATGGACAAAGTAAGGGAGAGCCTGAAGGGAACAGCTCATCTAAAGGACTCCATGGAGAACAGCCTGAGGGCAACAACTTAGCTAAAGAACCCGTTAAAGGAAAGCCTGGGGTGAACAACCCAGTTGAAGGACACAATTTGGGAGAGCCTAAGGAGAATGACTCATCTAATGTACCCAATAAAGGAGAGCCTGGGAGGAACGACTCAGTTGAAGGACGCAGTTTAGGAGAGCCTGAGGGGAATGGCTCAGCTAATGGAAGCAGGGAGGTGCCTCCTGAGGGGAAGCAGACACATGCAGATTCTAAGACTGCACTGCAAGGTCGGAAAAAGGGACCTCTATCAGCTCTCCTGGGGGGTGACATTTCTCTCCCAACAAAACACAGACTTCTCAGAAGAACGGCACAATGTCGCCTCTTATCTGAAATCCAGGGTGAAAAGCATCAGTACATATCTGAAACGAGCCAGTTCATCAGCATGAATGGCCAACGGAGAAGGAGACTGACTAAACGCCCTCAGTCTGGTACACAACTTCCAAATATTGAAGGCCAGAAACTTGGAGCGAATCAGTTCCCAAATGTGATTCATTGACCAGGGGCATGATCAAGCTAGCTGGCACACATGTAAGCTCACCGTCTTGCTCACTGATTTGTGATCACCTCTGACTTCGGTGTTCACACCAGGCAGTACAGGGCCCCACATTTGCTGGGCTGCAATAGGAAGCAGAGTTTCCAGAGATTGTGGCCGGTAAGGGAGGTGTGTTTTTCAATAAAGGCAGTAATGTAACTCTCACAATTTCTTAGTATGTGCTTATTATTCGGTAAGAAACAGGATATATACTCAGGAGATGCCGAGCTAGCTCTAGATTTATAAATTCCACATGAACCTGATTTCCCCCATAATCAGGATAGATTTTGGTTTGCTTAGCATCAGCTCACTTTTAATTCACCTGTGTTTCTATCTATGTTTGTAGATTACAGGATAGGCAAGTACACAGAGATGGGCCTTGCAAGTTGCAATTTGGGACCTGATATTGCCTAGGCTTTCTTAACCATGGAGGAAATACATAGCATTTCCAGCCCTAATCCATAAAGCGGGGGGGGGGGGGGGAGGCTGAGGTCCAACTCCGAGGGCCTTCTAGTGGTTCCCTCACTGAGAAGGCACAGGGCCTTCTCAGTAGCGGTGCCTGCCCTGTGGAACACCCTCTCACCAGATGTCAAAAAGATAAATAACTATATGACTTTTAGAATATGTCTGAAGGCAGCCCTCTATAGGGAAGTTTTTTTTAAAAAAAAAAGTTTTATGTTTTATTGTGTTTTTATATTTTGCTGGAAGCCTCCCAGAGTGGCTGGGGCAACCCAGTCAGATGGGCAGCATATAAGTACTACTACTAATAGTGCTATTAGTTATGTTGAGGGCCATGTTCCCTCAGGGATAATCCATTGGAGGCCACATGCAGCCAGTAGGCTGGACCATCGTCAAAGGGAGCCATTATAACAATTTCTCTGCTACATTTGTATTAGGCAGAGCCCCAAGTGTGCATGTACGCTGCCTTGGTTGGGTTCCATGAAAGAAGAAGGGTGGTGGAGGAAGAAAATGAAATAAAATGAACAAAGTGGGCAGAGGCAGAATCAAATCTCTCTCAATGTTTCTCTCCACTCTGTACATTTTGGCCCTTGCCCATTCCACCCCTCTCCATTAACATAGGCCAGAATGGATTGCTTGTGAAGGGTTTCTTCCCTTCCATCGCTTCATCTCTTTTGGCTGTGTAATTTTCTTCTCCCTTACCTGCCCTTCTTCACTTTCTCTGGGCCCCACAATGCTCCATGGCTTTCAGCAACACATGAGACAGCAGTGCTAGCATTATAACCAGTAAGACTAACACAATAAACCCCACATCTCAATGCAGCCATAGATGCAATGCCTTTACCTGATGCAATATTAGCATCTCAGGGGAAATATACAAAGGTAGCCATTGTAACAATTTCTCTGTGACATTTGTGTTAGGCAAATGTGAATGTGATTCCTCTGGTGTTTGTTGCTCCCGTGTCATGTTATATTAAATTTGACATGGCGCAGATCCTTAAAACATTAATTCCCATCTTCCGGTGATGAGATACACCGTAGCAATCCTATCATGTTCTATAATTTATTTTGAGGCAGTTCACAAGCATCTTTTAATGATTTGTTTATCTTCTCTGAAACGATTAACACATCACTCTTCAAAGGTCCTTATTAGATAACTAACATGCCACCGGGGGCTTAATAACTGAGTTATTGGGCATGAAATTATTAGACGGACAAAACTCAGGTTCTGGGTGAAGCTGAAAATGTATTTTTACGCTGTCAATTATGATGTGATTCTAGGGTTCAGCATCTGCAGCATCACTTTGAGCTATAACTGGGCTATTGTTGCGGGGAATCTAAATATCATCCCTCAAGAGCACTTACACTGTGGATACATTTTTATTTCACAGCACCCAAATTATAATATTTTGTCTCTGCAAGCATGATAATTTCTCCTGTGGGTAGTACACTTACCATGATAGTTTGCATAGTCTGGACTAGTTGTACAAATGTCAAGATAAACGATAGGCTTGACTTCATGACTATTATAGTACTGTCACAAACAGTATAACTTCCTTTCTATGTGCAGTGACTGTACCATTTTGTAACTTTAAAAATGTGTGCACGTGCATGCATGGATCAAACAACTGATCTAGTTTACTCAGAAGTGAGCCCCACTTTGTTCAATAGGACTTTCTTCCCAGTGTGTTGTAGAGTGCAGCCTTTCAGTGCAATCCCACACAGTACATATCTTTTATTTCAATAGGGCAGGTAAGTGTGCATATGATTGCAGCCTTTGTTCATACTGTAACCTCTTAAAAATTGCAGTTTTTTTCCCATGGATGGTGAAATTCTTCATGAATAGTGTTATTGACCTTCCTTGGAAATGTAAATCATCATAGTGCAGCTGTTTATTGATTGTACCAAGGTGTGGTTTTATTTTAAAATGCCTTGTACTCCAAAATGGTTTAAACTGTGTGCAGTGTTACTAAATCAAAGAGCAGATAAAAGAGAAAACAAATTGAGAAGATGGAAACATGTGCTGTTCTAATACGTGAACTTTCAAGAAATATTCAAAGGACAATAGTTTGAACAAATTGATTTTGTGTTTTAAGGTCAGAAGTGGGCCTGACTGTTTTGTAAATCACATGGCTTGTGGGGGAATCTTTTTGAACTTACAGTTTTATTGATTTTTTTCTGGGGACGGGGGGAACATGTTTACCAATAGGAAAGGAATGTTATGACCATAATAATGACAATGGATTATATCCAGCTAAGTCAGACTCAGTGGAAACGCATTGACATGTCCTACTTAATTGCATTGATTTCAATGGGTCTACTCTGTAACTTAGTTGAATACAAACCCAGTGATGTCATTGTCTCCAGTGGGAAGCCATCAGGGTGGGAGGTGGCTCCACTGTTAGGCCAGGTACTGTGACCCTGACCCAGCCTGGGTGGGTGGAAGTCTGGTTTTGGTGGGATCACCCAGAGTGGGAGGCAAGGGAACCAGTGCAGTTAAAGGCTTAGTATCTTCTGTCTGTGCTTATTACAGACCCTTAGTTTAACATCTGAAACCCTAACCTTCATGCTTTATGCGGTGTTATTAGTTGATGCTGTCAAGATTTGTCCGTGTGGGCATGTGACAGGGAGCTACAGCAATGGTGCTTCAGTGTTGCTGGTTCTGGGCAGGGGAAAGTATAGCATGAGTGAAAAGGCTAGCGATAATTTGGGCCAGAGGCCTAGATGTGGGGTCCCATCCTTTAACTGTAGGGGAACATGGGCCCCCCCAAAAAGGAGTGACAGCAAAACTCTAGGCCTTCTGGAGTTGGGGCCCAGATGGGAGAGTGGTTCCTGTGTGCAATAAATAGGTCACTTGCATGCCTTGGATGGAGATTTACAGTGGTACCTCGGGTTAAGTACGCTTCAGGTTAAAAACTCCGCTTAAGAACAGAAATCGTGCTCTGGCGGCACAGCAGCAGCAGGAGGTCCCATTAGCTAAAGTGGTGCTTCAGGTTAAGAACAGTTTCAGGTTAAGAACGGACCTCCGGAATGAATTAAGTACTTAACCCGAGGTACCACTGTACTCTCTGAAGGAGCAGATTCACAGTCTGGGCATGCTTTGGGACCCAGCTTTGTCACCAGAGGCTCAGGTGACGACAGTGGCTAGGATCACCTTTTATCATTCTTGGTTGGTGTGCCAGCTGCAACTGTTCTGGGACCAGGATAGCTTGACTGCAATACTCCAGGCACCGACAACTTCAAGATTGGGTTACTTCAATGCACTAGATGTAGTTACTATGATGCACTGCTTGTGATTGGTTTGGAAAATACAGTGCAGAGCAATGTAGCATGAATGTTCACAGGAGTGAAACCCTGTCCGTACATATATCACATCCTTGCTCAAGAGATCAGCACAGGCTGCCAATTTGTTACCAGGCCAAATTCAATATATTTGTAGGTAAGGCTCTCAATAGCTTAGGAACCACTCTGCTGCTAGACTATTGAACAGAATAGTAACCACAAAAAGTGGCCTTTTCCTGACAGAAATGACTGTGTGCATCCACCCAAATAGTGGAAAACCCATTACAGAATTAGAGTGATTGACTTTGCCAATTATTAAAGAAGTTGTAAGAAGCTGGTATTTCCCCTGTAGATGAATTAAATTAAAATTAGATCTCAATGGCTTGTGAGCAAATAGTCTTTTTCAAAACCATCTGGTTTAAAGGTTGCAACCACCATTCAACCCTGTGAATTATGGGAAGTTTTAGCCACTTGCCACATCAGCAAGACAGGTTCTCTACCTCCTGCCCTTGCCTGGAGATTTCCTGGCAGTTACTGTTGTATAGATAGCACTGGGTTCGATGGACCAAGAGTCTTCCTCAGCATAAGAAAGCATCATAGAGGTATTGATTCAAATTTCATTTCCCTCACCCCAAATCTCAAAAAATGTCCTTATACCAACTGCAGTCTCTCAGCCATCCGGCATATGGGCTCAAAACACTCCGCTTATATTATGAAACATGCTTTCTACTTGGTATGGACAGAGGTCCTGAAATATGAATAGTCTACAACAATTATGAACAATGGCAAGCCTATCTAGGGTGCAGAAACAGGAATAAAAGCCGGCCTGTTTAGACTGAAAGAAGCTTGTCTCCTCTTCTGAAGTTAAGAACTGTCACATGGAACCATTAAATGTTTTGAATCTAAGCTGGTGTAAAATGGCATAACCCTGTCCAAGCCAAGGAGACTGTGTCAATTTATGCCAGGCAGTGAGTTGGGCCTAATTCATCTGGAGCGAGCATCCTGTTTCCACAATAACACACACACACACACACACACACACACACACACACCCCTTTAAAAACCACCACTGCTGTGACAAATGGTGATTTCTGAAGTGCAACCCTCAAAAGCATGTAAAGCCTCTTTTTAAATCAATGGGCTACATTTACACACAAATGCGGACTGTCTATGCAAGCTTTTTAATTTGGCCAAGCTGGGAATAAGTAACTTCAGTTACTTTTTTGTTGTTGTTGACAAAAAAAAAAGTTTAGCTGCGGCTGCGGGGAGGTAAGGAGGGTGCGATGCAAAGTTTGCTTGTATTTTAAAGGTGGCTAAGGGAGCTAAGACAGTAAAGTGAAATATTAACAAGACTTGGCACAGAGTCGCTCAGGATGTCTTAGAGAAAGTCTTCCTCTGCTAGCGCACAGCTGGATTTGCACAGTGCAGAGGAAAAGGCAGAAATGGCCGAGGAGGGAAGCGGCGCAAAAGGAGGAAAAGAGAAGCAAAGAGGTCAGTGGCTTTTTTGACGCTTCCCCACCCCTAGTCCTTCTAAAGTAAAGTGACTCTGCCCATATTTCAGAGCTTCTTGTACACTTTGAGGGGAACAGATGGCGCTTTAGTGTAAAGAAGCTTGCTCACAGACTCTGAAAGACTGAGCAGTTACACAGCTGCTGAAATGCCCTTTTCTGTACCGCTACTAAAGGCACAGGAGCCCTGTCCTCTTTTGCTACATATGTGGAGAATCTTGGTGGAATGAATGAGGGCCAGTCACTTCACTGAGATTTCATACGTTGCATATTGGTCATTTACCAGGAATGGTGTCTGGTGCTCAGTGTTCCTCGGGTCTTTTCTTGACTCTGCCACTTGTTTGATAATTGTCCTTTGGCCGGGCACTTATCAAAGGTTTGGTGGTGGAGGATCCTAAGGGATGAGGAAGAGCAAAGCTGAAAGAAACCTAAAATGCATTTTAAGTTAGTAGATGCACGGAGTGACGTTAATAAGTTTCTGTTCTATTCGTTGAAAATATTTTCATTATGTTGCCGTTCAGTAAAACCCTCCAGGGCAGCTCACAGCAGAGTAATGAAATGAAACAGAAAGATGAAAAAAATAATTTGAAGGAACTCAATTGAATAGATAGAACAGTAAAAAAATTGAATTAATATAATATGCAAAATATACAGCACTCCAGGTCTCCTTTCCAAGTTCTCCAACCCTTTCTAAAAACAGCCAGTGATGTGGGGCAAGGAATGCATGACATGGGTAAGTTAGTCTAAAGATTTATCAGCAGAGCTTGACCACAATAGTTCAGGTATTGGTAACATCAGGATTGCCTTCCCTTGTGCTTGACCTGGAAGCAGTAGTTACTGCAGGATGCTAAAACACATTTGCTAACATGAGTGAGACCCTGTCAGCATATTAACACCCGAGCTCAGAGATTAGCAGTGGCTGCCTGCTTGCTATAGGACCAAGTTCAAGGTGTTACTACAGTGGTACCTTGGTTGTCAAACGGCTTGGCTCCTGAACAAAATGGCTCCCAAAAGCTGCGAACTTGGAAGTTGAGTGTTCTGGTTTGCAAACATTTTTCAAAAGCTGAACATCCGATGTGGCTTCCGATTGAGTGCAGGAAGCTCCTGCAGCCAATTGGAAGCCGTGCCTTGGTTTTCAAACCATTTCGGGAGTTGAATGGACTCCTGGAACGGATGAAATACAAGAACCAAGGTACCACTGTATTCACATATAAAGTCCTTCACAGTTTGGGATTACCATACCCAATACAATCATACCTTGGATCCCGAATGCCTTGTGAGTCAAACGTTTTGGCTCCCAAACACTGCAAATCTGAAAGTGAGTGTTCCAGTTTGTGAACGTTTGAACCCGAATGTCTGCCACGGCTTCTGTGGCTTTCAGTTGGCTGCAGGAGCTTCCTGCAGCCAATTGGAAGCCACGCCTTCATTTCCGAACATTTTGGAAGTCGAATGGACTTCTGGAACGGATTCCGTTCGACTTCCAAGGTATCACTGTATATGTTCATGCCAATGCTTCAATCCGTGGCAAGTGGCACCGTTATGGGTGCCATACAATGCCCATTTTGAACTTGTTTTTAAATGTTTTAAATTGACAATTTAAATTTCTTATTTCATTTTGTGATACGCTAGTTAGAGGGGTTTTTTTTGGTTGTTTTTTACAGTCAAGGGGCATATAGACATTGCTAATGAAATAAATAAATGAAAGTTACAGGAGACGCCAAGGAGAACTCGAGAAGAGCATGTGTCTTTGTTGCAGAATCGTGTCAAGGATAAGTATAGTTCCAACCTGTGAAAGGTTCAGCTGGTCCTTTTCGGTTTTAAACCACCTGTGAACTGCGGTTTCAAAACTTTGAAGACTGCTGCTTTCATTGTAAAATATCAATCAGCCAGTGGGGATATTGTGGGAGGGCCTTTCCCCTCAGGCAGCTGCTGGAGCCCTTTCACATCCCTCTCCTCTGACACTCATCAAGGTGCACTGCAAAGCATCCTTGCCATTATGGAGAGTGCGACGCCATTTTAGATGTTACAATGGTTTGGGGTGTTCCAGCATCCCAAAGTCCACTCCAGAACTACACCCCCCTCTCCAATTCATGTGTTCTGTAAATTTTCATGGTGAATCGCTGAATGTTTTCTGGCACAGCAAAAAAAGGGATTTTTATTCATCATATGATGCCATAGTGTACATTATTGTGCTGACATTACTGCTCCCACATGACATCTCTGACCATTAACTACTATGGCAACAAATTACCTATACTTGGCCAGCTCTTTACGTATGCAAGGCTCATTCTCCCAAGAAACAGGAATGTGCCAGGCTATCTGTTTAGCAAAAGAAACTGGATGCTGAACGTTAGTCCTTACGTAATGAACTAAAAATCAATATGGGGGGGGGAACAGCTGTGCGAAAAAAGGGGGAAATAGAAAATCCTCCTTTCTCATGTGGGACAGGACAAAAGAGAGCAGTCTGAACCACATGTGAAATAGGAAGCAGGGATTTGCCAAGTATAATGCAGCAATTAAGGATAAGAATAAAAACATCAGTGTGGAAAGTGTGGGCAATCAAAAAAAAAAAAGTACATTGTATGTGAAGTATTTTTTTAAAAAAACCTAATAAAAATTAATAATAAAAAAGGAAGCAGGAATTTGTACATCCCTAATGCAGTGGCCCTTCCTTTCCTGGGCTCCAGGTGAGCAAATAATATATCTTGCATACTTGGGCCTAGCAAGGAACAGGCCACTATAAAGGAGATGTGTGCATAGCCCTCAAGTTGTTGGTAATGATGGAGTACCTTGCAATGTACCCAGCAGTAGTTGCAAGTGGCTGAAGGCTGGTGGGAGAGACAGAAAGGACTCAGTATTCCTTGTGGGGAAGCACTTCCACAAGTGCAGATTTATTAGTGTGGAGCAATGCATGAGGAAGCGATGGATCTTGCCCATTATTCGAACATTATATCGTGCAATCCCACACATAATCTGCACAGAAGTAAGCCCCAGTGAGTTCAATGGGAATTTCTCCTAGGTAAGTATGTACAGGATCACAGCAGACTTCATTTCTTAAAGAATTTCAATGAAATGTAACGTGAATAAGATATGAACAAAATTAAAAACATTCCTAACCATGTCTACACAGAAGCACCTCCTACTGAATTCAGCGGGGTTATTCTCAGGTAATGGGGTTAGTATTGCAGCGTTAACATATTAAGCACTCTTCCTAGGGTTTTTATTACCCCCCAGTGCAAAATAAATGGGTTTTTACCACCCACATTCTACACCCCTGGTTCTTGCTAAGCAATAAACATTAAGATCACTTCTCAGGGACACTGTAAAAACAACATGAAAATCAGCACAGTAGGTTTAATCTGAAAGACAGCCTTGGAAAGAGTTTCAGAAAAAGAATAAATTGTTGAGGCTTTTGCGGTGTGGAAAGATGACAGCCTAAAGGTAAAGCAGGGTGGGACATCAGACTGGTGCTGCTGAGGTCATTTGTTAATTAATGGTGCCTCGCTTCAGATCTTACTCATAGCTAGCTAATGAGGGAAATGAACACTAATGCATATACTTAAGCAATAATCCACAAAACCCCATCCTTGCACTTCCTCTAAATGGGAGCAACGCTATATGTTATGCTTAACACACAGGGCTGCCTCTAAAAATGTAGCCCAATGTTGAGTTATTCCACCTCAACGCCATGCTCATTTAGGCATGTCTTCTCCTGTTGTGTGGTATCATCACAGGGGAGCCAACTTGAATAAAAATTGGGAGGGGCCCAGGTAAGCCCTACTCCGCTTAATTGATCACAGGACGTGGCATGCAGACACTGTTTGAATAGCAACGCCCATCATCTTTGGTGGGTAGCCGAAGGAGTAGACTCCTATGTATGATAACATTTGGCGCTTCTCCACTGCTGCCAGCAGGAGCCAAATATGGAGTGATGGCAGAAAAAGTTCACATCCCAATTACCTTGCAATGCATGTTGCAAGTATGGCTAAAAATTACATGGGAAAAGAGGGAGAACTAGACAAGCAGCTGCCATTTTTAGTAGCAGCTTTGCATCAGATATGAACAGAAGAAGCTGCCTTATACTGATTCATACCACTGGCCCACCAAGCCCAGTATTGTCCTCACAGACTAGTAACAGCTCTCTAGAGTTACGGATTGGGGACATCCCCAGCTCTGCCTGCAGATGATGAGGATTGAATCTGCGATCTTCTGCATGCAGAGCAGATGCTCTACCACTGAGCTACAGCTGTCCCTCAATGCATTGCTCTGTCCAGAGACAGGGGCAGTGTGAATTGCCTTTTTAGTACGAATGATGTTGCCTTTTGTTGTTAGACGTAAAACAGCCGGTAAAGAACTTGCAGGAGGGTCAGGAATGGCACGTGGGTAAGGCCTTTGCCCTCCCAGGTCATCTTGTGGCTATAGACATGCCCTTTAGCAAGTCGCTCAGCACTTGTGTGACAGACAGCAGCAGCAACAAAAATGACAGAGTTTTTTGCCAAGACTTAAACAGCGGAAAATATAATAGGGGCGTGTGTTCCTATAATGTTGCTCACCTTAAAACGTGAAGCAACAAAAAGCAGCAAGGAAAGAAGGGTCCTACATTACAATACGAAAACAAGGAGCAGATAAAACATAGGAGCCCTGGCCGTGGGTGTCCCTGAAGAGAGTGATGCAGTGGAAATAATGTTTGCTGTTTCTGTATTGATTGCAGAGGTAGCATGCAATTTGATCTTGGGGCTGATAAGAAATGAGAGACTGTGAACTTTAGGTTGTAATTTGGTTCTGGTATGGCTTGTGCTTGTAATACATTTGCCTACAACAGGGATGGGGGAACTTATGGCCCTCCAGATGTTGCTGGACTACAACTCCCATCATTCCTGACTAGTGGTTCTGCTGGCTGGGGTTGACGGAAGTGGGGGTCCAGCAGCTAGGGGCACCATCTAGGGGGGTCCTGGCCCCCTCAAAATCCCATGGTTGCCATGCGTGTACACCGTGAGGTATGTTGACATCATTCACACAAGCCGTGCAGCATGTGCATGACATGTCAGCACACTACACAGCATGTGTGAGTGACATCAGCATGTTGCATGGCAACAGCCCTCTCAATCGTGGGGGCAAGCTGGCACACTTTCCAGCAACATCTGGAGAGTCACAACTTAGCTTAACTAGGACAGCTGGAAAGATGAGAATACAGATTTATATCCCAGTCCTCCTTTGCCCAGGCAGTAGAATCTCCTGTGCACATGCAGCTGCAGAAACTTTGATCACAGTCAGGATAGACCCTGGTGTGCAGCCTAGAGTGAAGTGATCCTGCTTCAGGCAACACCATGAGCAGAGGCAGTTTTAGGGTAGCACAACCTGTGAAGCCACCACAGCAGTGCTGTAGCACGGATCCCAAGAGGCGGTGCGGGGCCAAATGTTGCCGTTGCACAGGGCACTGCTGAAACTTGAGAGCCCAAAATCTGCCACTGCCATGAGAGAGAGATAAAAAGAGGAACTGCTGCCTGAATGGTACAGCAAGATTTTTAGAAGTCCTAGGGCCCCCTTGCTACGCCGCTGCCTGTGGAGCAGGGTAAGGTATAAACAACCCTATGGGAAGCATCCCACAAAACACAAAAACAGTTACATACAAGCCCTGTCCTTATCTCTGCAGAGGGGTGCATGAGGAACCCATTTATTACCTATACTGTACTGGTAGCCTACGGTGGCTGCACAGATAAGAGACTATTAAAAAGAGGGCCAATCAAAAGAAATGCGAGGAGCTCTTCGCAGTTATTTATTATATGTATGCATTTATTTATTGCTCTTATAGCTTGCTCTTTCTGTGGTGAGCTTATTGGGGTGCATTTTATTAGTGAGATATCAGAGTCTTTTAAAGCCAAGCAGCGCCTAAATAGTAAATGAGCAGCAGAAATCTAAGTGTAAGCCGCACAGAGCTCATTTGCTCTGTGCTCTCAATGCATCATTTTGCTTCAGCCAGCTAGTTTCAAATAGGCGGGGATGCCTGTGGTTCCTGCAGAATAAGCCTGCTATTATAGCAGAGATGGCCCAAAGCCACAAACCTTGCCACTAATTATGAGTTTCAACATTTGGAATAGGGATTATCATTCAGTATGCATTTCGCTTGACTCAACACAAGGGTTACTCAGAGTACCTGAAGTGCGCTCAGAGTAAACGGCACACAGCTCCCTGCCTGCAGGTGCTGAGGACAGCCCTGTGACTGTTGTGATTTAGTGACAGTTTCACCAGCCCAGTTTAACTTTGCTCTTCTCCTTCCTCATAAAGCTGTCCTCCTGCCTCAGCTTGGCAGAGAGAAAAATGTGCACAATCAGGGTTAACTTAAATCTGAACTGATCTCCACTCATTTGGAAGTCTTCCCAACCAACTCACCACGACAGCAGAGAGTTGTGTGAGGCAAACTGGGGAGGGGAAAAAAGAAAAGCATAGGATGGACCTCTCAGGGAGAAAAGAATCTAAGGAGACTCTGTTCACTTTTATTTCTGCAGGAGATAATCCTTCACAAGGAGTTTGCCCTCCTGAGAAAAAGTCCCCGGTAAGTATTTGATCTGACTTGGTTGGGGTGTGGTGGGAGGGTTATGGTGGAGGGTTGTTTTTATTTTGGGGCGAGTTTATTTTGCTGTTTCTTTCAACTTCCCAGGAACAATTCTCGAGAGCTTGCTGCTCCTGCCTTCCCCTGTTGTGCTTTGGCCTCAGACAGACAAGCACCATTTCTTGCCTAGGGTTGGTATTAGCATTAGAGATTCAAAACGAAATTCTTTCTTGCTAACCTGATTAATGTACTAAAAAGGCAGCTCAGACAACAGAGGAACAAACCCGAGCCAATGGCTTATTTGGGAATTACCACTTCTTGGAATGCATTTCCCAGGCAAAAACAACACTCTTTTGAAGGAAGCAAGAATGATATACATGGAGGGGGAGGGGAGCCTGCAGTTTTGCTGGATTTCAAAAGTGGAGGCAGTGGCAACATTTTGATATGGGTTAGTTCTATTGTCAGAATTTCCACTAGATTTTTTTCTTCTTCTTTCCCCTCTCTGAGGATAAGTGCTCCTGAGCCTTTCTAGCTTATTCAAAAGCGCACATTTTATTCTCCAGACTGTATTTGTAGAGAGTTAGTTTAAAGATTGCTGCAAAAGGAATAGATATACAATGGTGAATTAAGGAAGAAAGTAATGTAGATGTGCAGTCAAGCACTGGAGTAGGAAGTACATAACCTTCAAAGAACAAGATTGTGCTATGTATATTTGTAAAAGTCAAAAGGCTAATGAAGAGGAAGGGTACATGATGGTTTTTAGTAAAACAAGAGGTGGCTTGGTGAGTGCTCATGTGTTGGAATGTCCTCTCAATCCATAAAAAAATTAATAGTGTTAATAAAAATGAGGAGTCATGGGGAGAGGGTCTAATTGGGTCACTCAGCAGCATGACTAGTGATAATCTGGAAAAGTGTTCTGATTGAGGTTTTGATCAGATGAATTTCTTTCACTGTATACAGTTTTGTCATTTGTGCAGATTCATGGAAGGATGCAGGAACGCATTAGCATTGACACCTGTGCAAATTCATAAGTTAATGCTGTAATTACCTTAAGGAATGAGCCAACATAATTTTGTGTTGTTTCCCTTAATGTCAATATCCACTGGAAGAAACTATGGGCTAAAAACAATTGTACTGCAGTAATGGTTAAAAAAAATTATTAAGTCCTGCTCCCACACACAAATACAAAACTGGTGTTTGGACCTAGATTATGTGACCATGCTCCCCCCCCCCTTAAGTATTATAGGGAAGCAAGCTCTCAACGTTTCACCATGCCCATCAGGCATACCTGTTCCAGTGAATATACGGTAGTGTCTGAAAAGGTCACATCTGTTCAAAATGCGATGTGTGTAGGCCTGAAAAACGTTCACGTTCCCTCATACGTTCTGGGAATTGACCAAATTGCTTGTGCTCACACATAGAGTCTGGTTTGTGTTTATTTGTGTGTACTCTATTCAAACATTATGTCACACTTGGATGCCTGACAAGACAGGTTTCCCAAATAGACAAGGTGGGAAGGAGTGATGTGCAGGATGGAAAGCAGTGGTGGAAGAAGTTTAGCAAGGCCACATAAATCTCCTCAGAACATGGGAGGTAATGGTTACAGATTAATAAACAGAGAAAATCAAAGGTTCCAGAATAAAGTGTTCTGGGTTAATAAAAGTTATTTTCAAATATTAGAAGCAGGGCTTCCAGACCTCTATTTCATCTACTAACACAAATGAACCTGGGCTGATAGTAGAAGGAAACTTTAAGGGGGACAGTGATGAGCAAGGGAACGTTTAAGCATCCTCTTCCTGCCTATCACTTCTCTGCTGCAAGTTGCACCCGCCCAGAACTTCTTTGCAAGAAGCAATCATGTCCAGGTTTGGAGGCACTGGAGGTGGAATGGGTAGTTCTGCCTTTGGCTGAAATGTAAACACACACTTGGTTAGGAGCAACTTACTTAGATTTTCAGTTCTATTCTCATTAATGAGATGTAGGGATGGGGGAGAAATTTGATTCAGTTCACATTTAAAGGTGAGCTTGCCTAATCCGTACTTTCTGAAACCATGCACAGTACCAAAATACAGCAATCTTTCAAAATTCGTCTTTCTCTGAATTTTGCAATGCAGTTATCCCAGTAAGGACTGTTATTTTTTTAAAATAACAAACTGATATGGAAAACTGAATTTAAGATTGGAAAATGGGGAAACTGGAATGGACAGATTCACCCATCCCTAACGAGATGTGTCTCAATCGTCTTTAAATTCCACAGTGATCCTGATATATGTGCTTTCTGGTTCACACCATACATTAACTTAGAAGGAGAAGGGTTTCCCTCTTCTTCTGGCATTGATGTGTGTTGCTCTGCTAAGATGCATGAAATGATGCTAGGTAGATGCTATTTTCACTTTGAAAGAAAACAATTGCTCATTGGATAATGACAAATGTTTGAATGAATCCAAACAGAGTACAAAATAGGGGTTAGTGCTCAGGAGCATCCTTGGCATGCCTAATGTACTAATCCTCATTTTGAATTCATCCAGGTTTTTGACAGCATGATGACACTCACCTGATTAGTGAACACTCCTGATATAAGAGCACAAATTCCCCTTAACAGAAGTTCCAGTGAGCATGTGCTGGATGGAGCAAGATTGCTGCTGCAGACTCAGCATTTTCTGAGCATGTATATAGAATCCCTCCATGTGGAACTGTATGTGTGGAGGGCCTTTTCTGTGTTGAGCAGCTCCTGGTTTCCAAGGAGTACATGCAGGAGCTTGCTGCACATATTCACATGAATGCTTGTTGGTTGGGATAGAGCCTGCTGAGGAAGTGCAAGTTTAATTGTTTTGTTCATATCTGCAGTGCCTAAATATAAATTTCAAATTTCTAGATTTGGGCCTTCAAATTCACCTCACCAGCTAGTTGCTGTCATATCACCAGCACTGGATAGGCTGTTTATTCCCCCCCCCCCCCACTACCAGATGGGTTTATGTTTCTCCATAGGCTATGCTGTCTCTTTTATGTCCTGAGATAACACCACAAAATGATGCAACAGCACTCTGGGGAAAATGCCAGCTAACATTGTTTCCTTGTTTTACAGTGAAGCCTCACAAAGTTGAGGACAAAAGTAAAGGCTTGGCTCTGAATGCAATATGAGTGTCACGTTGCTTCCAGTCACATAGTAATCCTTTTGCGTGTGATGTCTGGAGACCTGTGTCTTACTGACACTGGCATTATCATTTTCTTTCCCCTTTTTGTTTATTTTTTCTGTTTATGGCATAAATTACTGGATAGGTCTTGCTACAAACTACTGTACAGGTGGGACCCAAGCATGCTGGGATTTGCTTCGTGGTTAGAATTAATAACTAAATGAAACAAATGGAACTTTCTAGAAAAGCAGTTGACATCTGCCCTGATCGCTTCTGATCCACAAATAAAAATCCCGCTCCTCCTTCCTTCCTTCCTTCCTTCCTTCTCCCCCCCCCCCTTACAGGTGTTTTCCCTCACTAAGCTGTCCCTTTGCCAGGTGGTCATATAATTATTCATTTCGTTTCATTTATGGATCACTTCCCATCAAACATCCCAAAGCAATTTAACAGCAAAAAAGTATCAATAATATAAAAACATAAATAAGAACAATTTCAAGTCCAAGGCAGATACAGACAGGGATTTTTAAAAAAAAAAAAAAAATCCACACTTAAAGGGCTTGATGGTAAAGGAAGGTCTTCCAGATGTGCTGAAAAGGTAATGGATAGGTATGTCTGATATGTGATTGGCGTTCCAAGGGTAGGTACTGCCTCGTGAAAGGCCTGGTTCTCCATCATATGGAAGAGGACTCCTGATGAGAGGGTGTCTGCAGGAGGCCCTTTCCTGTAGAGTGTGGTGACTGGGAATACAAGGGATGAGTTTGAAGGAAATCATGGACACACATTTAATAATAATAATAATAATAATAATAATAATAATAATAATAATAATAATAATAATAATTTTATTTATACCCCGCCCTTCCCAGCCAGAGAACCGGGCTCAGGGCGGCTAACATCAATTAAAATCACAACAAAAAACATAAAAACGATCAATTTAAAATAACAGATTAAAATACAAATTTAAAATTCAATTAAAACTGCAGGTCTCAATTTCGAAATAACCCACCAATAAAAGATGAAGCATAAATTTTTGTGGTTCCTTTTTATCAAATTTGTGGTTCCTTTTTATCAAACTTGCAAATCCACCCACAATTATGCCTGGTGTAGCTGGAAAATTTATACAGAGGGAGAAATATATATATTTCAAGCGTATTTGACATTCGTTCACTGTGCTGATTGTCAGCCTTTGGGCAAGCCTTTATTTATTATAAGCTCTGTATTTCCTTCGAATCCCTTCTCTGGGGGACATCTGCCAATTCAGTATTGAATTATAGGTCTGTAAATTCTGCGATTCTGGGCGCTGGGCATCATTATGTCAGCCGTACACATGACCGAAGGACAAGTTTTGTATGACACTACCTTTTTTCTGGTTTGCTTCTTTAGAAAGTATGTGGTACCAATTACCCTCTCAGCATCGCCTTCATTGTGGTGAATGAGTTTTGCGAGCGCTTCTCCTACTATGGCATGAAAGGTGTGTGTTATATCTTTCATCATTTCTCCACAGCTTCTCAGAGAATAGTTTGGCTCTCTTTGCAATTTGTTTTGCCTTTAGGATGATAAAGTGTGGCCTGTAGGAGGGTAGGAGGAGAGAATTAATAGTAGGAATTATCTGAAAAGATTCCTTGCCTTCAGATCTTAAATTGCCTCAGATACCTCAGCTGTCTCTGATACGTGTACACACTAACAGGATAGACTGAAAGGTTAGAAACATGGTGCCAGAGGCTGCTTTCAGGTGGGTGGCTCCTAGTACTGCTGAATAATTGCACTTCTGCTGTAAGCTACAAGTGAAGATGCATTTGACTTTCCACATTATTGGGAGTTCTGAACTTTTTCCGTGTCTGCATCCTGCTGTGTTCTGTACACAAGTGCTTATGACATAACTGCTGTGGGTGGGGCCATGCCCTTTCTGACCACAGCAATTTTAGCAAAATGTACGTGGCTCCCATTTTACGTAGTCAAGAGAGGGGATTTTTTTGTATACATGTATTCCTGAAATCATGGGACATGGGTGGCGCTGTGGTCTAAACCACAGAGCCTAGGGCTTGCCGATCAGAAGGTTGGTGGTTCAAATCCCTGCAACAGGGTGAGCTCCCGTTGCTCGGTCCCAGCTCCTGCCAACCTAGCTGTTCGAAAGCACGTCAAAATGCAAGTAGATAAACAGGTACCATTCCAGCAGGAAGGTAAACGGTGTTTCCATGAGCTGCTCTGGTTCGCCAGAAGCGGCTTTGTCATGCTGGCCACATGACCCGGAAGCTGTACGCAGGCTCCCTCGGCCAATAAAGCAAGAGTCGTCCGCAACTGTACCTAGTGGTCAGGGGTCCCTTTACCTTTATTCCTGAAATAGTTTTTTTAAAAAAACAAAACAAAAACAAAACAAAAGAGCACACATCCACTAAAACCCTTGCAGCAGCCATTTTGTATGGCCTCGTATAGTGCTATAACACTATAATGCTGTTTTTTTTTTTTTAACTATTTCAGGAATACATGTATACCAAAAAAAAATCCCCTCTCTTGACTACATAAAATGGGAGCAGTGTACATTTTGCTAAAATTGCAGTGGTCAGGAAGAGCATTATAACAAATTTGGTGTTACAGTGCTGTGACTCTCATTCATTTTTTTAAAGTGCCATAATACTACATTTTAAACAAAAGATTTTAAAAATAACCTTTCTGATCACTGCTATTTTAGCAACATGGCAAACATAGGTTACTGGTAGGAGTTTCAATGCTTTTAAATAACATTAATACACAGAGAGAGAGAGAGTGAGAGAGAATCAAATCCCCATACTTTTAAAAAGATAGAATACCAATGCTAATCTACACCTGTGGAGATTGCATCGCTCTTCTGTTCTTCTGAAAAATGTCAGACTTTCTGCCTTCTGAGAAAAAAGTTTCATAACCCCCAATGAATGTTGTTATTATACCTGGTGACAGTTAAGCTAATGCATTACTATTTGTGCTAATGCTTGCACATCAACTCTCAAACTGCTTGCACTAAAGTTATGTTGGATCTTGTCCCTGCTGTGGAAGCTCTCTCCTGTCTCTTCCCTTTGGAGACAGTAATATGGAAGCAGAACTGGATGCTGGTCAGCAAGGGCTACAATCTCTGGAGAATGACCAGGAGCATATAGGGGAGAGAAAGGAAGAGTGACCGGAAAGGTCTATTGGTCTGACACCCAGGAGTGCTTGCTTTTCCTCTGTTGGAGGCTGTATGCTTGTATCAGTGGGATGATAGCTAAAGACTGAGAAAGGGCAATTTGCCCATCACTGTGTTTTCATGGTAGTGAGAGCTGAGCCTCATTGGGTTTCCTTCTGCCATTGTTGACATCGGTCTGTCTCAGGAGACAATGGAAGAGTTGCGCCTTCAGGGGTAAAGTCAAACTGTTGGAGAGTTACAGAGCCTGCTATGGCTGTAGAGTTTTCATGGTAGGGAAAGCTGAGCCTCATTGGATTTCTTTCTGTAACACCACTGGTAAAAGCACAGAGCCTCTTTCAGAAAAAGAAAATGGCAATTATTGTCACACTCTGGGGCTCACACATTGTTTATGAAACTCATTGCTTTTGTCTTTGTTTTTATCCCTCAGCCGTTCTGACTTTGTATTTCCTCTACTTCCTCCACTGGGATGAGAATACATCCACCTCCGTCTACCATGCCTTCTCAAGTCTGTGTTACTTTACACCTGTCATTGGTGCCCTCATGGCTGACTCTTGGCTGGGAAAATACAAGTAAGGATAAAATATATTACATCTTCAAGTGGAAGATGGGAGAGGATTTTTTTCAGCTTACATTTTAATGCAACCCTGTTTAATGCAAATTTGCAAAATTTGTGGTTCTCTGAATTTTGCAATGCTGTTCTCCAACCAAATGATGTGTACAAAAATGGGTATGTTAGGAAAATGCGTGCATAACAATGTGCATATTAGTGAAAATAACATACAAAAATGTTTCATATATTAGCAGAAATATGCTTGCCAAAATATGTATATTAGGCAAAATTGCATACAAATGGGTAGATATTAGGAGAACTCTGATGACTTTTCAACAGGAATGAAATTTATAACAAAAGCAAAAATAGATTCAGAAATGTGGAGAACTGAATTTACTTTTGGAGAAGTAAGAAACCTGATAGAAACCAAAATTCATGAATTTGTCCATCTGTACTTCAGGTACATAAATTTATGTACCTGAAGTACAGATGGACAAATGGAGCAAATGGGGCATTTTCTAGATGATTAATAGTACTATTTTTAGAAACTTTTGATATACGTTATCACAGATCGTCACCTTTGTTTGCCATTTTAGCGTGCCTTATGAACTTGCCTATGCGATGAGATTTTTGTTTGCACTTTGATTGGTCTTTGCACAATTATATCCTGGTTTAATAAATTTCCCCCTTGTCCAGCTCATATCTAGCACTGGAGGTAGACTGGGAGAAAAGTGCTTAAAACAGTGGAATGTAACTGAGGTTTGGGTGGGTGGGGTGTTTGCTTCCGTCCCTTATATAGTCTTTCGTCTTTCTCATGTACAGAGTAGACTCTTGTAAATAGAAGACTCACTTTATACAGAAAAGGATGCAAACAGGTATCCAAACAATGGCCTTGTCATTTCTAGCTGGGCTCCACTGACTTCAATAAGGGTTAATGCTGGCTCTGTTTACTCACACATCTAAGTATCCTAGCTTTCAGTGGCATTTATGTTCAGCTAAATTTCTCTGGATTGCACTGAAAGACAATCATTTAGGGTGCAGGACACCAAGCGCTGCTCTATCTACTGCTCAGGATCTGTGTTCAGTGTGTTTGGGGTGGCACCTCCATATTAATGCTAGGAATGGTTGAGGGCCGGCTCCATCATTAGGTAGAATGAAGCGGTTGCCTCAGACAGCTGGCCATGGGGGTGATGAAAAGCTAGCAAATCAATCTGTTATTTGTTTAATTTATTACTCCAGGGGAGAGGTGTTTGTAGGATTTTAGAGCTTTCGCACCATTACATCCTGTTACTGTTTCCCCCCCCCCTTTGATTTTATTTTGCTGCTGTTTTTAGTTTGTTTTTGTTTATTTGTGTACTTTACCTTATTAATTTTTACTACAGGCTGCTCAGAGAACTTTTTTTTGTTATGGATGGAATATAAATAATTTGTAAACGAAGAGAATAAAATTGGTCTGCTTGGGTTCTGTGGGATTGGAGGGTGGAGTTTGGGGACACCATTTGCTGTTCTGCCCCTCAGGCAGAGAGTGTCTTGGGCTGGCCCTGCCACCACAAGTGGTGGGAAACAGAGCAGCTGTGTCTGTCAGTGCGGTTGTCCCAACTTTCTGTTCAGCTGCAGCTTTTTCTCAATGCTTTGAAGCACGATGGAGAAAGAGGAGCTTCAGTTCTGGTAGAGGGAAAAGGGTAACAGAGAAAATCCTTGTGCCTTCCCTATCAGGAAACACAGACACACGTTCTGTTTTCAGATTATAAATCATGCCACTGGCTTGGGCTGATAGCATTTCCCCACTTTTTCCCTCTTTCTCTCCACAGAACAATCATTTATCTCTCCATTGTTTACGTTATTGGGCACGTGATCAAGTCCGTTGGGGCGATACCGAGTGTGGGAAACCAAATTGTTCATGTGTAAGTAATGAAAAGACGGTTCTGCTATGTTTTGATAACATTATTATTAATTGGCTTGTATTAAGGTATAGATCATTCACATGCAATAAGTGGTTATGTGGTTATTTCAGGCCTTTTGTTAACGCTGGCACCGTGTGCTCCATCCCAAATTGTGTCCGGACATCATAGCCTTGAAAGCTGCTAGCACCTTGTGCTAGGCAATCCACCAGTCTTGCGTTTTTTTGGGGGGGGGCAATGCATCAAGTCTTGTACTGTACTGGCATAGCCTCCGTTCATTTCCATGGCGAGGGTGAGCACTGCTTCAAGCAACGAGCCCTTTACGCATGAGCTGCAGGCAAACCACTGTCCAGAGCCACATGCTTCAGAAGCTCATTAACTTCAGCTGTTACTTATTTTTTAGCACTCTAAAGTTTTTCATTTTGTTTGGATCTAAAGCCCAAACCTGGAGGGGAAGGGGGGAAGCAAACCACTGTTTTTAAAAGTGTGTGTTTGGTTTTCTCAGAAGTGAACGGTATAGGCAGGCAAGGACAGAGTCCACCTTAGAATCCCTTAGAAGTCTTGTAAGCTGGCCATCACAGCTGGTTGTATGGAATGACCTAGGGAAACCAGGCAGGGCATTTTCATGCCCACTTCAACTGCATTTGCCACAGAGGGAGGGGAAGTCGTTGGGGATGGCGGTGGCTTCCATTCAAACTGGGAGTTAAATAAACGACAATCCTGGGATTTGCAGGGGAGGGAACATTTAATCAGCTGAGGAAAGGTTACCCAGCGTGGAAACTAGAGCTGAGAGGAATAGAGTGTGCCTCTGATCCTGCCTTGAATTTGTGCCAGTTCAGAATGCAGGTGTGGAATCACAAATTCAGATGCTCCCCTCATGTCAAAAGCTCTCTACACATGTAAAGCAAATTCTTCTTACACTGGCTGGCAGCAGTTCTCCAGGCTTCGAGACAGGAAGTTTCCCCAAGCCCTACTTGGAGATGCTGCAGGTCGAACCTGGGAACTTTTGCATGCAAGGAAGACCCTTTACCACTGAGCCACAGCCCCTTCTCAGTTATGACACCAGAAACGAGCATACAGAACACCATGCACAGTTCTTTGCATTCCAGGCTTTTGCTGTTGTCGTTTTTTAAACTGCACTCTTTTGGCCCACATTGTTCAAGGAGGCTTATAAAGCCACCATGAAACATCCTTATCACATGAAAAAGTATTACGTATTAACAACAGAGTAAAAAAATACACCCGCAACAGCACAAATCCAAATGCCATCCAACAGATAACCCCAGTTAATCACTTGGAATGGCTTAATTTTTCAACAGCTTGCCTAAATAAACAAGTTTCTCAAAGCTCCAAAAACCACACTAAAGGAGCGCATTAGCAGACTTCCTTTGGCAGCTCATTCTTAGAACTGTATGATGTAATTTTTCTGAATGTCTGAATCAGGCCTTAGGCATCATTCCCACTTCAAGCTAGTGGTGTGGTAGCAACTTTCTTGCCAATTCCCAGCCAAGTGCAGCATGCATATAAATAAAGCAGGGTTTCCCCAAACTTTGGCTGGCTATGACATAGACATATTTTTTCCCTGGGCTGAAACTGTTTCCCTGCCATGGCTTAAAATGGGAGGCACATGGGCACTACAATATTCCAATGTTTTTGTTTTTTTGTTTAAAAAAAATACAGCATTACCCAGAATACTTAGGATCAGCTCATAGTCTTGTCCAAACCATTGGTTCATCTAGCTCTGTATTATCTATCTATGCTGACTGGGCAGTGCCCTCAAGGGTTTCCAATAGGAAACCTTTCGCAGTCCTGCCTGGAAATTCCAACGAGTGAAAATGGAACCTTCTGCATGGAAAGCTTGTGGTCTTCCACTGAGCTACAGCCCTTCCCAGAAGCAGACAGCAGTGTGTTTGCCTGCCATAGGCCCAGCATCAGCATGGAACCCACTGGGGCTGATACCTGGTTTGCTCTTCTAGCACATTCTGTCACTACCCAATACTGCCTGAAAGTGGTGGTGAGTAACAAAGTGACAGGTTGGTTCCCAGTGTCTGGTGCCAAGTAAATCCACTCGCTATACAAGGGTGGAACTGGCTGTCTCGTCCGCTTCACCTCACACTCATGAGTGGGCTTAGCTGGTGCCAGTGCCATGGCTACCAGTGGGTTCACAGAGTGAGTGCAAAGGGAATTTTATTTGTTTGTTTGTTTGTTTGTTTGTTTATACCCCGCCCATCTGGCTGGGTTTCCCCAGCCACTCTGGGCGGCTTCCAACAAAATATTAAAATACAATAGTCTGTCAGACATTAAAAGCTTCCCTAAACAGGGCTGCCTTCAGATGTCTTCTAAAAGTCTGATAGTTGTTTTTCTCTTTGACATCTGGTGGGAGGGCATTCCACAGGGCGGGTGCCACTACCGAGAAGGCCCTCTGCCTGGTTCCCTGTAACGTGGCTTTTCACAGTGAGGGAACCGCAAGAAGTCCCTTGACACTGGACCTGAGTGTCCGGGCAGAATGATGGGGGTGGAGACGCTTCTTCAGGTATACTGGACCGAGGCCGTTTAGGGCTTTAAAGGTCAGCACCAACACTTTGAATTGTGCTTGGAAACGTACTGGGAAGGTGAGGCTGGCAGCTGCAGTAGTGCTGACGCTCAGAGGAGATGGCTCTGAGGGGGGTTTCAGTCAACACTAATGGGTAGTCTGCTCAGGGAAGGGCCCTGTAAAATCTGAAACCAGGCTTGAATGGTGATGCTTCTGTGATTTTCCTGCACTAATCAACCATAGCAAGCGCTGCTTCAGAGATTTCCAGTGCACCCTCAGGACAGTTATCGCTGCCTGGGAAGTGATAGAGAAAGTGAGAGGGTGGTTTCTGCCAAA
Organism: Lacerta agilis; assembly: GCF_009819535.1. Classification (NCBI taxonomy): domain Eukaryota; kingdom Metazoa; phylum Chordata; class Lepidosauria; order Squamata; family Lacertidae; genus Lacerta; species Lacerta agilis. The sequence goes on from NC_046312.1 coordinate 88,980,613, forward strand.
TCCAACATGATGGTTTGATTGCTTCCTCCCTTGTGGCATACCAATCTCTCTGGTAGTACACTTTTGGGGATTCTGAATAAAGATCCCACCTGGTTACTACTCTCTTTCGTAGTTGGGAAGCAGTTGGACTCATGTAGCTGGCCTTACTCACGCCCACCCCCGTATTCAGCCCCTTCTTGCAGAAAAGTAGCTGTCACACCCCAAGTGTGAATGGGCCTTCAGTAATGTGCTTCAAAGTATTCTGGTCCTCCACTCAGGGTTAATGAGGGGTTTGCATGCAGACGAAGGTGATGGATGGTTGGGGAAGGACCCTGTGTGAGAAGCAGGGAAGGAAAGATCTCCCAGGCTGGGAGGGTTCACCTCTTTCTGTGTGGGGCAAGTTAAGATCTACCTGTAAGAGAGGACTTTGCATTCTCCTATTTCTCTTTTTTCTGTTTAGATTAGTTTATTTTTTGTTGTTTTAACACATCATGAAAGGTCTTAATAAAATTTTATTGGGGAGAAAAGGATTCTGGTATGCAATGTAGTTGGGAGGTGCTGCTATTCTCCACACACACACACACACACACACACACACACACTTCTGTGGTGCTGAAATGTCTCCATTCCTGTTTGAAGGGTTCTGTCGATGACTGGCCTGACTCTGATTGCTCTTGGAACAGGAGGTATCAAGCCCTGTGTGGCGGCATTTGGTGGAGACCAGTTTGAAGAGGAGCATGTAAGAGTTTTGTTTCTTTTATCTATGTGGTTTCTTAATGCTTTTTTTAAAAAAAAACATAGCACTTAGCAGGGATGGTTAATCCCTGACCTGTGGGCTGTATCTGGACTCCTGAAGCAATTCATGGTGGTCCCGAACTACCACCCCAACAATTTGCCTTCTTTCTTTAAAAAAAAAAACCCTTATAAAAACATTGTCCAGCAGTTGACATTATTAAGTCCCACCATTTCTCCATTGATCTGGTACACAGCGGGGAGGTGGGAGGTGATGTTGCTTCTTTTCACCTTCTACATCTGACCTGGCATCATTCTTTGAATGTTGGTGACATGGTTAGATAGTCTCAGAGAGATTTAGGAAACAGGAAGCAATGCTCTTTCCTGTTTCCTTTCTAAGACTTCCGGACAGTGTTGCCTTACCAGAGGGAGAAGGTGATCCTTTGCAAAAGATAAAAAAGAAGCTGTGTTTCTGCTCCCCATGGCAACAATGGAACAGGAGCAGGCCCTCTTATGCCAGCTTGTCTCCCCTCATCTGCTGAGTGTGTGCATGTCTATGTAAGCTACCTGTTTATCACCTTCTGCTGAGTGTGTGATTGTGTGTGCTGCATGAGTGTGTGTACTGCCATGCAGCCCTTGGAATGGTGGTCAAACTCTCCATGCAACTGTCGAGCCCCCTCAAAGGGTTTCTCACCCCTGGCTCATCATTTTTAATAAACAGCCAAATGCAATGTAATGAACATGCATTGTTGACTCATCCATGCAAAAGAGATGATAGCAAGGGTCCCCATATAAAGGGTAGCTTTGGATATTACTCAGAAGCTCTGTCCATGAGACGTGTGCAACTTGCCCATCCTCTGTCCACAGCTAGGGAGCCTAGTAAGTTGCCTTATGCCATGTCATGGGCCTTGTCTAACGTAACCAAGCATAGTCAGACTATGTCTGGCAACAGTGTTCCAAGGTCTCAAACAGAGCAAGGTATTTCTCACCACCTGCTACCTGATTCATTTTGCTGGAAATGCCAGTGGCTGAACCTGGTGCCTTCTACCTGCAAAGCATGAGCTCTGATGCTGAGCTAAACCTTTCCTCCCACACTTCTCTGAAGCCTCTGAGGACCAAACAGGAAAATATGCAGGATTTGGTCACTGTTGCCAACTATGGCTTGAGGTCTTGTAAAACATGGGCATATGCAGAAACAAAATGGGATGTCATTGGACAAGCGCCACCTGAAGTTGCTTACTTCCATTTAGTCCCTCCCTCCATATCTCAGAAACATCATCGGCGGCACAGGTGACTGTGAGCTGCGGTGGTTGGAACTGCTGCTGAAGAAGAAGCAAATGGAGTTCCTGCATTCCTTTGCCAAAACTTTGTACCTGTACATACAAGGCAGAATCTGTTTCCTTGGAACCTGTTTTTCCACTTCTTTGCCACCACTTACCCTAAGTAAGGTTACTCTCTCATGCCATCACGGAACCTGAGCTGAAAACAACTCTCTGAGCTCTTGGACATTCCCATTACCCACCGTGGCTTCATGGAGCTGTCAAATAGGCCTAAATGGACCACTGTCCAAACCGAGAAGGAAACTCTAGCATTAACAATTAAGGAAACAAGCTGAACCTATGCAACAAAATGGTGCAATCTGTCTCCTCCTCCTAGGAGTTCAGGCCAGTTGATTTGCCCTCCTTACCCATTTTTCTTTTCCAACCAGTGCTCAGGATGATATGGCTACTGAGCACACTCAGTTCTCATTGGACTGTTGTGAGCGAGTTCTCCCCCTTAATGTGTGTGTGTGTGTGTGTGTGTGTTTATGCTGAACCTGCTGTTCCCCCAAGCACGCTGATACCTCCCTCTTTTCTCTCAGTGGCCCCGTTTTGAGTCCATTGCTGTTGGCACTTGTCACGAAGTTCACAATATTAAATTCATTGTTGGGAACATTAATGGTGTCAGTGTTTCCAATAAAAATCATGTGCAAAGCTGGTCAGTGCAAATACACCTTGTATTTCATGCTGGTTTAAAGAACAACTCTCCCTTACTTTCCACTAACCTTGCATACCTATGCGTCCAAATCTTCCTTTCCTCTCTTTCTCTCTGTGTTTGTAGTTTCATACCCCCAAGCCCAGAGCATGGGGAGTTGTTTTTCTACTGTGCATAGCCTACTAGCACAAGGTGAATGTGTGTGTATTTAAAATAAGATTTCACCAAGGAATTCTACCTATTACGTTACTAGCGGTTTACTGAAACACCTTGTATATTTTCTGTAGTGTTTCCCATCCTAGCACAAACTGCACTCACTTTCTCACATAGCTTATGAAACCTAAACAACAGGATACCTTCAGGATATTGAAATTTCCTAGCATCCCCCAAAAGCTTGTTTGTTAATGATCAGACAGGCAATAGTTTTGATCAAACATGAGATTGCATATTTTCACAGTCCTGCATACCATCAGATGGATGTACTGAGTTATTTTATTGCATTTTGCTTGTTTATGTTTGCATGTTGTTGGGAGGCGGAATTATGTAGTTAGCATCTGGGCCTATGTCAGAAAATAATATTAGAACCAGATAATCGTAGATTTAAGGTATGGGGAGCTATCATTGTTAGGCAGAGAGCTGGCAACATAAGAATCACACAAATCGTGTAATTTGGCTGGGGAAGGGAAATGCCCATAAAAGATTTGTTTGAGTTTAGAAAAAGTAATTGTAATTGACATTAGGCATCTTCCTCTGCTTATCTCAAAGTAGCAGCTCCTCAAGGTTATATCATTCCCAGAAGTGCAACATCTATGACTAATAATAATTAGTAATATTTTGTAATCAACTTCTAATTAACAACTAATTAGTCTGTGATTATAACGAGAACACACAGCACTTGTTTTCAAAATGCTTTACAGATTCCCTCCAAATTAATCACTGTGCTCTTGTATGAGAGGTTAAGTATTACCTTCCTGGGTTAAGTTGATCTTTAGAAGTTGTTAAAAGCTAATCGTTAACTGAGGCTAGGAGACCTTTGAATGTTTCACCCCAAAATTCCAAACTCTGAATGAAGAAACAGTTGTTTTCTTTTGGAAGATCATTATCATGTGCACTCTGCTTCAGCCGTGTATTCCTTAAGGAGGATGTACTAAGGTTCACTTCATATGTAGGAATGTAAGCATGCATTGATTTGTGTTCAGTGTTCATCGTACGCAGTGTTGTTTCTGCTCTGCTGCATGTCGGCTTCCAACAAAAACTACATTATTCATCTTTCTGTCCACTGTGGTGGAATTTTACATAATTAATTACATTCGTGTTACATTATTCGACAACATTCCTTCCAATGCAAAGGCCACTTATTGCAATGCAAAGGAAGCGCAGTGCAGATGGAGGGAACCCCAGCAACAACTATGTAATCGTTTGCAGGCTGAAAACAACCACAATGAATACCAATCCTATTCGCTGGATTTATTTCCATTCTGGACATGCACTAAATAAGCAAATGTCATTAATTTCCCTTCCTGTTTCCATTCCCATTAGAATTCTCCAACATCCCTGCGAAAAGCAGGCATGTGAGCAGACTCATGTTTCTGCTTTCCGTGGGTTATTTGGCCTGCAAAAAAGAGCAAGCTCATGCATTTACCCTGCAGGTTGCTGTGCGTCAATTAAATGTGCATAGGTTCCAGATGCACACTGGGAAGGGGAATGACACTTGTCACACTTGACTTCTGCAAAGAAGGCAGGGGTAGAGTATCTATCGCAAGAACTGGGACCTTGGTGTTCAGCCTGCAGAGCAAGGGTGACCTGGCAGCTTTTATATAGGCAGCATACTAGCCTACTGCTGTGAAGAGAATTACTTGCTGTCTGATGTGGCTCTTTTCCTTGTAGTTCTCCTCAGGCTGGAGCTTGTTAGAACTCACGGGGTGCCTACCTGCTGCAGGCCACAGATTTAAGGCTTACTATGGGCTTAAGTCGATGCATTTTTATCTTGCAGGCAAAATCCTTGGCTTCCCTTCTTTTTGTCACTCAGCTTTATGTCAATTTCTTGACATACTGTTTAAAATGAGCCACCCCAAACTATTCAGTGTATGTAACTTCCTGTCCCTGTGTCTTAGGACCACTTCTCCCATTATGCTTTAAAGTAATGGGTACATTATGGCAAGCTGGAGTATATATTCTGTGGCAAGGCAGGTAGGATTATGTGCCAAAAAATGTGATTGAGACGGTTGTGTACATACACAAGGCATTACATTGCTGTTCTTTACATCAAACATTGTATCATATGCCTGTATGGACCTCTTTAGGTACTTATGGGCTGCAGCAGGCAACCTTGGCTAGTTAAGGGTTCCCAAATTTATGTATACTGTTGTTTAAACAGGAACTTCAGATACTTTGGATTATAACTCCCATCAGCCATCAGTCAGCTGTTATGGGAGTTATAGCCTGAAACATCTGGCAAAGACTGTACCATCATAGCACCTATGACTCCCTCCAAAATCATAAGTTGTAGAACTGCCCTTACTCTGCAAAAGAACATGTACAAATAAGAATTTCACTACCACTGCAAGATGGTATGTCATTTCCTCACCCCCACTGCTGCCACTTAATATAATTCATTTACACATGGTGGGGAGTTGTGCTTAAAATATTTGCAGACTGTTGTCAGCTGCTACCTAGCCTACGAAATTCACTTCAAGATAGATGTAAATTGTGGAAATTGTGTTGAATTGTTGTAGTGCTGGTCATTCTGAATCCTGCTCCATAAATTATGACAAGCATATTGAAATCAATTTGAATGCATTTCAGAAATCTACCACATGTTCACGATGGATCCCTCACCTCTTCCCCACATTATTCTGTTTTCACATGACACCTGTGTTCTTGGGATATTGTAACACTTTCATGACAAACCATCTCTCCTGCAGTTCTGCAATATCAACTTTCATGTCAAGACTTTTTGCAGCTTTGAACTATTTGCAACGCCATTATGGATGAAAGAGACAACAGACTCCCCCCCCCCAAATGTTGTGAGTCCTGTGAGCTCTCTTGCTCCATGCAAGTGGTAAACTGTCTGCAACCCACTGTCTTTGGGATATGAGAGTGGCTTTATCACGCTCCTGCATGCCCAAGAATGACTACACATGCAGCTTTACAAGCACAGTGCTGCAGAGTGACCTCAAGCAAAATATGTATCTGCAAGAATGACTACAGCTTTCAAAATGCAGTGTGATAGAGAGTGAAAATGCATGTGCTCAAATATCCAGAGTTTTGAATTAAAACAAATAATTGAGAAAGCAGCATGGAAGTACATCAAGAACTGAAGGGATTTCAAAGCAACCAACAGAAATCTACCAAAATCCAATTGCACCGGAATCCAATTCTTGGAACCAAGAAAATGGCATTGACAATGGAATATCTTCTATAGGTTTCACACTTGGATTGACTGACTCAAGATTCACGTTCTTTCCCCTCCGTGGCATCAAGATTATGTCAAGAGATGTACCAGGTGTGATTGGTCATAATGAGACATACATTTACATCTTAATTGTGGACTCCCAAGTTGGGGACGCATTTAGGTGTGGGAAATGCATGAAGAACTAAGCCAGAATCAAAACAAATATTTCAAGGGGCTCAGGCTCATGCACTGCCTATTTGGAAATTCACACCTCACTTTATGGATGATGATGCTGGGAAGTAACAAAGTGGGGGATAATCTTTGAAGTTTTCTTCCGCAGCTGCTAAGTGATGACAGATGCAGTTGCTCAGCAGGTGCCTGTGCAGAGGCCTACAATGGTCTGTGGGAGGTGGAAACCAGTGAAGTCATCAAAACTGGTTAATTCAGGCATAAGATGCTTTAGGGATTTTGAGCCTGGCAATCCTTTCACCTTCCCTCGAATCCTAATGAGATCTCTAAAAAAGTCACCAGTCCATGATATTCACAGTACAGCTTTGAAAGTCCGCTTGGCCATGCGAATGCTGAAATCACACTTTCAAAAGCTTGAGAGTGACTGCTGACAGAGCTTTAAGGCTATAAGGTCCTTCATGCAGCATGGACCTCAAGCAAAATAAATAACTTCAAACAAGCTACATGCCAAGAATCCCAAGTGCCTTCATAATTTCATAGTCCATCTTGAATACCGGAAAGCACCAAATGGATAGCAATATGCTAAAGCAAGTGGAGGCGGTGCATCATTTACATCAGTCTGTATAGGCGCAGGCTAGAGATAGGGGAGAAATTGGATTCAGTTTGCATTTAAAGCCAATTTTATCAAATTTGCACTTTCTGAAACAGTATGAGATCTGAAACAGCCACCCCTCAAAATTCACGTTTATCTGAATTTTGTGATGCAGTTCTCTAACCAGCTAATGTATACCAAAATAAGGCATATATTAGGTAACAGTATGCATAAACATGAATATATTTGTGAAAATAATATTCAATAATTCATTGTATTGGGAGAAATTGCTTGCAAAAATGTGTTTATTTGGAGAAGTTCACACATGCAGAAGAATTTCATGAGGATTAAAAAAATAATAATCCACAAATTGCTGCCGAAATGTAGAGAACTGAATTTAATAAACTGAGGGGGATCGAAACTGACAGACCCTTCTATCCCTAGTCACAGTCATCAGGACAAGCACCAAAAAATGGTCTAACACAGGGACAGCCAAGGTGGTGTCCTCCAGATGTTTGGGACTATAATTCCCATCATACCCAGTCAATGTGGTGAAGGGTTAGGGATGACGGAAGGTGTAGTCCACATCTGTTGGGACTCACCTTGGATAACTCCTTTCTAACAGCAGTTAGCAAATCTTGCTCAGTCTTGGGTTTGGTAGATAGGCTGTAAGGAACCACTGTTGCCTTCAAATAGCAGGGCTATGGTCCGATAGTTGGTACTGGGGATTATTTAGCTCAAGGGGCTAATAAGTAAGTGGATGAAACAGTAGCACAATTTGTCCCTTAACAAGCAAGTTAAAGAGTTATGGTGAAAAGTCGTTTGCAAAATCTTACTATTTCTTTTCATTACTTGTATTTCTGTATATATAATTAGTAATCCAGAAACCAAATTCAACTGCAGAAAATTACATTTGCTATACTTAGTGTGACCAAAAAGGTTTCTGTGCATACTAATTATGGTCAACAGCTCTTGATTTTTATAATTAAGCTATAGGGTAAGCTATTCTTTTCTTGTTTATAGAAAATGTGGCTAAGCCATACTTCCCTTTCAATATTACTGTATTCCCTAAAAATGAAATCCAGCTGTTTCCACTGAACATTGAATGTGCGGAGGTTAAACAATGCTGCATTTTCCCTGTCACTTCCTTTGTCATAAAAAGTCCATGGGGTGGGGTTTGTTGTGCAAGACCTTCCAAGCACATGTAATTAGACAATCATAATTTGCCAGCATGTGATTTAATCCCACCCCAACATAGTGACAGTCTGGAAGCAATCATAGATTCGCACTTACCAGAATTTTGTGGTACAGTTCTCCAAGCACAAAAGAGTTACAAAAATGCAGATATTAGGGGAAAGTGTGCATAAGAATAAAGATATCTGTGGAAATAACATACAAAAGTGCATTGTATTGGGGAAAGATGCTTGCAAACATTTGTACATTAGTCAAAACTGCATATTAAAATACGTTTATTAGGAGGAATTGGCACTAAAATGCTGATGCATTTAAAAAAGAATTCTTAAATAACTGCAAAATGTGGAGAACTGATTTTAAGAGTGGAAAAATGAGAAACTGAGAGAACCTAAATAGATAGAGCCTTCCATCTGCAGCAGCAAGTTCTGTCTGAATGTTGAGTTGTTGCTCTGTTGTTCATGAATAAATGCAGCTACTGAAGTCCTCTTGACTCCGGCTGCTTCCTGGACAGACCCATTGCAAGATTTCCTCACACAATGAATACCCTTACCAAACCCACAGAATACTTCACTGTCAGCATAAAAAGGTCTTTGGAGACAACTGAAAGTTAAAAGTGAGGATGTTTGCCAGATCTCTGCCACAAGAGTCTGCCACAGCATGGGACCAGTATGCTGTGGACCCCAGCTTGTTGTTGAAGCCAGCTGGTCCTCTGTAACATGAGGGACAACAAACAGCATTTCTCCGTGTGAGCTCAGTGAGCAAGCTGGGATATGAAAAGCTAAAATCAACAAAGGCACTTTCAATTTCTTTCTAAAAAATAATCAGAGAGAAAGCCTAATAGATGATCAGGGGGAGGATGTTCCAGAGACAAAGCACCATGATTGAGTCCTATCTCTTCTTGCTGTTCACCTCCCCTCAGAAGATGGAGGCACTCTGATCAGGTCCTCCAAAGAAGATATTAAAGGTTGTGCGGGCTCATGAAGTAGCTTTACCTAAATATGAAAGCATTTTGGGATAGTAAATCGGCACGAGCAAGGGTGGTCTACAAACTGGCAAAAAATAAATAAAGGTTCGCTGTTGCACCTCTTAAATATTATTAAGAAAATAATATTTGGATCCCACCCATTCATTATCATAGTCTGCCTGTGAAGCTCCACAACTTGAACACTGGAAGGTAGCTCTGCACATAAAAAATCTATATGGGGCAATTTCTCATTACTGTATAACGATTTTGAACCTTTTTATAAATTAAATAACCACAGGAGTTCATGTAAAAAGAGAAGCAGACATTTACATATATTGCTCTCCCTCCTGCCATCTTCTCCCGTTGAAATCAGCCTGTGCCAGTACAAAGAGAACTGAGTCTGCCTATTATTTTTGCCACCTTCAGAGTCAATAATAGCGAGAGGTGCCATTAGAGCAGCACTTTGGGGGCAAACAGAGAGGGCCCCCACTCAGCAGGAGGAGCTACAAACACAGCAGGGCTGGCTTCCCACACTTTAAAGTACGTGAAGTAATGCACATTACCATCTAAAGAGTCCCTTCTCTAAGTCCAGAATCAAAAATCATCTAACTGTGCTACTCACATTAGAGCATAGCTGAATAGCTGTAAATTGGCCAAGGCTTTTGAGCACATATTGAACCTGAGTTTGTCTATTTCGCTGGCGGCTCTTTGCTCTGCTCTGTCATCCGCAATTAAATAAGTGATTGTGAAACCTGAATCTTTGGCCTATTACCTGGATACTTGTTGCTCTTGACTAGTTCTAACTTCCTGAGCTGGGCAACTGGAACACAATCACTTGATTTCTATGGCTTATTTTTAGTTGTGTGTGATTAATGAAAAGGAGCAGCCATAAGATTATGCATGGCTTCGCCAGCTTTTTTAGAATGCTCTGGCATAAGGCATGGCTGGAATCCTGAACACAAGTATTCCACACTGTTGCATTTTGTTGTAAATCCCATCTGCATATAATGCATACAGTATTAGTAACATCGGTTCTTCTGTGCTCCTGGTTAGCAGAAGCAAAAGTTAACAGCCCCTTGAATTTGTCTAGCAAGGATATTTTTAGCCTACAGAAGTAGGTTCCGTTGAAATAAATGAGCTAATACTACGAAGCAAATGTACTTAAGGCTGAAATGTAATTTATATAATCCCAATTATTTCTTGCCTAACTACGGCTTCACTTTGCCAACTTCTTCCACCCTTTTCCTTATCTGAGCTGTTGGTGAATGCTTTTTTTATAATGAATATGTTTCTTTTCCTATTTATGTTTTTTGGGAGAATATTGCCTAGACATGATGAGCTGTCAAGCACTGCCAAGTTGGATTGAATGAGGCTATATTGGGACTCAATTAAAATGCTCCTTCTGAATAAGTAACTGCTACTCCTTTTGCAAATCCCCCTCCCTCCACCATGCAAAGAGAAGGGAATCTTTCCTTCAACTTGTGTGTTTATATAGAAGTGTGAAGAAAGAGAGAGAATCTATATCTTGCCTTGATTTTAACCTTGCATTTTATTTTAGGTCAATACAAATGTATAATTCATACTGGAGTGGAATTGATGGAGCCCCGTTGACAAATCCATTGCTATGTTTCTAAGCAGCGTTTTAAAAAATCTCTGATGTTGATTTGATCTTTTCTCATTTCAGGGCCAGGAAAGAAGCAAGTTCTTCTCTGTCTTCTACCTGTCCATTAATGCAGGAAGTCTGATCTCTACTTTCCTTACCCCTGTGCTGAGAGGTCAGTGCTGATTAACAACATGGATGGATGATACACCCCCAGATATTGTTGGGCTACAACTCCCATCATTCTTGACCATTAACCATGCATGGTGCGGCAATAGGAGCTGGAGTCCAAGAACATCTGTAAGGCCACAGGTTTCCCAGCATTGATTTAGAATGACGGTGGGAATTAGATGCAGCACGACTATCCCACTCCCTTATCTAATTGGGTTTTCCTGACTTCCATGTGAATAAAATCGTATGTCTGTTTGGAGTGACTAGACCATTGTGATTCTGCTGAAAGAACAGAGGGAAGTTGTTTTTAAAACGGGATACAATTTGTATGTACAGCACTGGAACTTGGAGGGCTCCATAAAGAGCACAACAGAACCCTTTCCCCCTTAGGAGGTGGAAACATATGGATGACTCTTTAGAAACAGTGCAGTCTGGGGAATAGGAGGCATGGAAGCAGGAGGCCCACCTAACCAGCCTTATCTGCTAGGGGAAGGATTGCAAATGTGGAGTTCATGTTCCTTGAGTGAGTGCATTAGAGATTAGATGATAAGGTGGGGGTCTCAGAGGTGCACATGGACCTCCAGTTCACCAGAACAGCATGGTAAGCTGAATGCCTTTGCTTGTGCACTACAGTGGGGTGTGGGAAGAGAAAAGAAGGAAACAGTGCTCTTTTATCCATTAGGGGGATTCCTTCATGTGCAGGTGCCGTACCCATGTTGCAAAGGATTGTATCTCTTTGTTTGTTTGTTTGTTTGAAGTACCATAAGACTTTCTGTGATATAAACATTGAAGAGAAGATGTGATTGAGTAAGCTCCGTTATGGATCCAACTTGCAATACAATACAAATCTTTATTATGGTCATAGACCAGCATTTAAAATCTAAAAAGTGCTTTAGAAAGCTAAAGGGTATTAAAACACAAGGTGAATATTAAAGTCTATAAAAAATTTAAAAGAAGCTAAAAGTATCCAAAAGAAGGGTCAGGAATATTGGGTGGGTGTGGAAGAGCACAAAAGGTTGATATAGTAAAGTCTTTAACTATCATTTACAGAATACTCTGATATGTTCATTATAACTGATTTATGGCACAGGTCATCCTCCTATGAATCTCGAGTGCTGCTGTGCAGAACCTAGCAAACACTATACATTGCAGCAGGATCCAACTTGCATTTTCCCAGCTTCTGCTCGTGATCTTCATTCCTTCCATTCCCAAACAGAAGGGCTGCTACCCTCAGACCAGCACAGAGTTTAGTACTCTAAATCTCATTCAGTTAAAAGCACAGATAATTATATATTAGGCTATGACCAACAGACCTGGGACAAACAAAATGGTAGTCAGTACAAGATAATGCCAGTCTGCCAGAGATGCCATGCTCTTTTGCTCTTTTGCTTGTCCTATATTGTATCACTGAAGGGAACAGTGTAGGAAGGAGGAAATATCTTACAGGGAGTCAGATAAAGGAGTTTTCCTTCCTGGTCTCATCTTCTCCCATAGAGAAGACATGACAAATAATAAGATAATGGACTCTGTTCTTGTTGGAGACTAGGCTGGATACTGATTCACTCTTCCAGTTCATTTTCCCCCCCTTCCCCACCCCGCCACTCTGTATTAGAAAGGAAGCTGCCTTATACTGAGTCAGAGCATTGGTCCATCTAGTTTAGTAATGTCTACACTGGCTGGCAGTGGCTCTTCAGGGTTTCAGAGACAGCTTTCTCCCAGACCTACCTGGAGATGTCAGTGACTGAACATGGGGTCTTCTGCATACAAAGCCACTGAGCTGTGTCTCCTCCCAAGAAAGATGGAGCTGTGGAGCCAGAACTGTTTGTTCTCCACTGTGCTTCAGAACTTTCTGCATCTAGTTACTATTAAAAACAGAGAAATAGCCTCAAAACCAGGAGAACAGCAAACCTCACAAAGCCATCAATCTCGTTTGCAGTTCACACTGTAAGTTAAACATTATGCCTCTGTACCATTACCAGTGTAGTTTTCAGAATTATACATTCTGGAGTGTGCCCAGAGAAATAATTTAGGATAATAACATAACACCAATTTTTCTTCTACATCACAGCAACTTTCAGGAGCATTATAGATTTGCAAAGGTTTTTAGTTAATGTGCCAAACTAAGTAAAGTTCTCTTCTCACCACCAAGTTGCAAAAGCCCATTTCAATCAAAACATCACTACCACCCTGATATTTAACATGTCCAAGTTAGGCCAAATGCCTCCCATTTCTTGTAGATACTTCGTGTTTTGACTGCTCTATTTGGTAGCAGGAGTATGATAGCAACGTACTGAGAACAGTTGAGATGTTGTTAGGGCCAGGCCACGATCATTCTGGGATCTTCAGAACAGCAGTAGAGGCAGAATTATGCAGCTTGCTCTGCGTTAGAGAATATAGAAAGCTGCCATACAGCATATCAGACCATGTAGATCAGCACTGTCTACCCTGGCTGCCAGCAGGTATCCAGGATTTGAGACTGGGATATTCCTTGCCCTACCTGGAAATGCCAGGGATTGAACCTGGGACTTTCTGTCTGAAAAACAGATGCTCTACAACTTAACTATGATCCTTCCCCATACTGTATATGTTCTTTCTTGAGAGCTGGTGGAACGCAGCATGACATCGCCTGGTGAGCATAATCTAGCGGGATCACAAGTTTGCAGACCTTCGTAAATCACATCGCCATTGATTTTGCATGGCCACCTATCCACAATCATCCTGTGAGGCCTATGCCAGAAAACACTGCCCTAAAGTTCTCCCACCCAAACACTGACCAGATAGACCTGTTGAGCTTCAGCAAAATTGTTGTGTTATGTGTTTTCAGCCCATGTCCCGAGATGCAAGGAGTGAAAGCAGGCAGAACAAGAGGTTACCTTTAACATTGCATAGAGCAGCTCTCAAGGGAAAAACAATCACATCCACAGGAGCAAAGAGAGGACAGTTTGTGTGTCTTGTGTGTTGTTTTTGAAACCTATTTAATTTCTGGGGTTGGATTGGGGACTTGCTTGCCTTCTATATTTAATCTGAAGTACAAGGCAGAAAGCAAAGCTATTTACCTGCGTCAACACTGGTAAGTAGCTGCTGCTCAGAACATTTTGTAGCTGATTGAAAAAGAAGCTTCTTTTAGGCTCTGCATCTTATATCAACATAGGTCAATGCCAGGACAAATAAATACTGTGGCATGGTGCAGAGTGGAATGAGGATGTTTGGTTCTTAAGAGTCTTCCTTGAAGAGAAAAGAAGAAGCACATTCCCTTTAAAACTTGGCTGTTTTGTGTGGTCTCTGTGGCTACTATATTGAGCAAGCCAATGTCCCAAACAGCTAAAAACGTCCTCTGGTGAAAATCAGAAATAACACGGGCAATTCCGGACAATCAAATTTCAACTTATGCCTCTGAAAGCAAAATACTGTAACTAACCCAACATTAGGCAGATACACAAAGGTAGCATTATAAACTTTAGATAAATATGTCACACACTAATAATGACCAGTGTTTTTTTTTAATCCTGTTGGTGTTCAGCTGTGAAATCGTTTTGTTTTCATTTGTTCCGGTGCAGAACAAACAGCAGCTTTGCAACCACTTCTCCTGGAATATTTGCAGCTGGATATATGTAACCCTTGATTCAGAAGCTGAGCCACATTCATGTGTCTAGAGGTTTCTCTCTGACTTTCACTGTGTTCTGGCTTGAGTACCTAGCCGGGTGAGCCTGGGACTCCAGTCTGGATGCCTGGGTAGCTGTTCCCTCCCTATCACATTCACACCTACTGCATATATCCAGGCACACGCTGTTGGGAAGTGTTCTTATCAACAAAGTAATGTTGTGGCTTTTGGAGTCAGTGCAATGTTAACGTTTTGTGTATGGAATATTAATTAAGGCAGGAGTTGTCATCAACCTTTTTGGGGCAAGTTTGCAGATCAGATAAATGGGCAGATCCACAGCACACATTTAAAGCACATTCAATGCACATTTGAAGCACGCAATTCCACCCCCAAACCAAGAAACTTGGCCCTTCCCAGCAATTCCCAGCACCCTTAACAAACCAAATTTCAACATACCACAACCAAGCACATACTATAACCTAGTCTATTGGCTACAATAAAATGCTTCTTTTGAGTTTAATTTCAGTGAATGTAGGGGACCCTGCAGGCACCAGGGAAAGGTTCTGTGGGCACATGTGAGCCTACAGGTGCCTTTGACTTTAAGCACCAGTTCATACAAGTTTTTAACTATTATTCAATTCATTACCCACCCTTCACCAGCTGGCTCTGGGGCAGGTTACTACAATTTTAAAATTCAACATTAAAAATAGTTAGAACAAATTACAGTCACAGGAATTGCCCTCAGAATGCCACATCCTGCGAAGTCTTAGAAAGTGAGTGGAGCCCTAGGCACGCTATTTCCTGACCTGCATACCTTCTGAGCCACTCACAAAACTGATTCAGTGCATGCAGATATACTAAGGAAAACTTGTCCTGTGCTGACTTCAAGCGAAGAAAAAAGTGGTAATGGGCATCTCTTTTTATTATGGCATTGGAAGGAAGGGGCAGGAATCAGAATTGAAACATGATGAAAGGGAGTTCTGTTTCTGCTTCTCTTAGGTGATGTGGAGTGCTTTGGTGGAGACTGCTATGCCTTGGCTTTTGGTGTTCCTGCTGCTCTCATGGTCATCGCTCTCAGTAAGTAGTTGGTGCTGTTGCGTGTTGAGGTCCCCAGACCACCCCTCAAATAATTCACACTTCAGACATGAATTTAAGTTTAAGGTTTTTGGCATTAATTTGGCCACAACTTTATTCAAATACAAATTACGTGAGTGGTTGCTTAGGCATTGGTTCAGACTATCTGTCACTCTAGGGACAGAACTGACATTTGTCAGTAAGGGGAAAACCCTATTTGGGGAGAGAATGGGAGCCGGGGGTCTGGCCCTCGCCTCTCCCCAAATGTTCCCAGGGGCTCTTGCGTGGCCCTGGCCCCCGACCGGGGGATACGAACAAAAGCATAGCGAGCCCCTGGATTCCTTTAACGGAATTCCCCGTGCAGCAGCAGCATTGGAGGGGCAGCCACCGTCACTTCTGACCCCTCCACCAACCAATAATAACCAATGCCTAACCGCCAACCTTACAAAGTTGTGACTAATTGCTACGCAGTAGGCGAAAACCAGATGGCACCAGCCAATCAGCCAAATGGAAAAATTCCTACCAGGCCCCTGCCCCAAGAGCAGACGACCCCATGACAGGCATAGCAAGGTCAAACACAGAGGCCTAGTAAAAGGGAGGGAGGGCGGGAGATCCGATGCACGCAGCGAAGAGGGGGAATGAGCAGCGTGCTAGACAATATATAGACCCTGGGCTGTCAATCAACAAATTGCAATATACAAATCTCCCCAGCTACACCCTGGACCCAATTACAATAGACCATCTATCCTAACCCGCCCAGCAACAGAGGGGTGTCTTGCTGGCCCCCACCGCAACACGTGCTCTCCAGGAAAGAGAACACGCTTTAACAGAGCAGTGGCAGTGCTAACGTCTTATCTACCCCTGTGCAATACTGTATTGCTTGAAGCAGAGTAACTGAATGTACAGAGAATCACAGCAGAGAATCAATGTCCACCCAGAGACCTGGAGAAATGCTGCCTTTTGCTTTGGAGAGAACAGTCTGTGCAACGAAAAAGGCAGCGTTTCCTGCCACCACCCACCCCCACCCCCAGCTTCTATATGTCTAGCTGCTTTAATGTCTTCTCATTCCTTCTGGAATAGAAGTCTTCCCAGCAAAGACTAGGAGATGCCACTAGACAGCAGCTGATGTTGCAGGCATGTTCCCCCTTCACACACACACACACACACACACACACACACACACCAAACAAAGCCCAACAACATGCCAGCAGAATCCTAGAAGCCTCCTGTTTACCACATGGTTCCTTTGTATTCGTGTACTGTGCTTGTTGGATATCATCTGACATTACTGTTTGAAAAGTACATCACAGAAGCAGTCAAGGGAAAACACGCCAGCAAATGCTGCAGTTTTTTCTTTCTCTCACTTATTTTTTTTTTGGGGGGGGTCTACCCAAAATGGATTTTTTGCTATTCCTGCTTTGGCCTGGCCCTGCAGGGCTTTTTGTAAGTTCTTGTGTTGAATTATGGAGTGGATGTGCAGCTGTATGTACCAGCATCTCCTCCACACTTTACCCCCCCCCCCGTGTTATTTGAACACCCAAATAAAGTTTATAGCAATCAATGTTTGGGGACACTTAGATTTTTTTTTTTAAAAAAATGCATTCTTTATCTAAATGGACACGCTCTTCATAGTGGAAAGTGCTTCAACTTGGTCAAAGTAAGGCACCTGATATTTTTTAAAAATATTTTATTTGTTGAATATAAGAGCAACATATAATCAAATACAAGCAATCAAATACAGTGTTCCCCTACCCCCCCCCCAAAACAGCCCCAACTATGTCCAGGTAATTACATTAGTACTATAATCAACAAAAAAAAATATTTCTACAGTTGCTGGTTTAAAAAATATCATTGGCACCTGATTTTTGACTGTGTATCCTGCCTACTGAATCCCTCTGTGCCACTTTCTGTGCTATTCTGAAAGGTCCCTGCACCCCCAGGACCAACTACGAAAGTTTCTTCATGCAGATGCATAGCTACATTGGATGTATAGTAACTCCTTTTGCCTGCTTTCAAACCACACTTCTTTTATAGTTGTGTTTATTGCTGGAAATGGAATGTACAAAAAGACTCCACCAGAAGGAAATATCTTACTCGAAATTTGCAAGTGCATTGGGGTAAGTGTGTTTCTTAGATATCCTTTTCATGCATGACTATGAGATTGTAAAATCATATTTTCCACATGTCTGACCCTGATGTTAATTGATTAGCCATATGAGTTTTACAGTGCAATCCTACATAGATCTGCTTAGAAATAAATTCCACTACAGTGGAATCATGCCCACTGCTGCTGCTTCTGGCCTCTATGTTGCACACAAACAGGCCCTGGGCAGAATACCTGATCAACATAATGAAGCAGAGGAAGGGGGGCAGCCAACATTATCCTGCTCCCTGCTGGATATACTGATTATCTCCACTCTTTCAGTCATCTGCGTAGGGCTTTTGTGTCAATGATTCCAAGAGCCAGCTTCAGATTGGAGAAGGGACTTTAGCCAAGTAGCCATTCAGACTCAAAGGTAATACGCAGGAATATTTTGTCCAACTTCTCTCAAAGCATGACTGCATGTTGGATCTACACCAGAGGGCTTGGGGCCAAAAACGTTCATTGGCTCCGCTGCTCAACATCCAGAATGGCTCCCTACCATCCATCATTCTGATTAGTATTACTTTACTCCAGCACTGAGGTCACTGTGACAATTTGCACAACAAGACATTTGAGGCTTTAAAAAAAAGGTTAGGAAAAATATAACTCAGGTGTGTGATGCAATGGACATGTGCAGAATTGTGAATGGTATGAAGTGTTCTATTACATCACTTTCTCATTCTCCCCTTCCTAGCATATTAGAATTCAGGGTCAACCAGTGAAATTGATTGGCACTGTATTAACTGCAGTCAAAAATAAGTTATTTCTCATACAATCATTAGTACACATAATTATCATATGAAATTCATCACCAGAAGGTGTGGTGATGGCCACTAGCTTAAGATGGTTTATTAAAATCGATTAAATAGCTCGATAGGGAATAGGTTGCTCAGTGGCTATTAGCCATTACAGATAAATGGAAATTCTCTGTCCAAAGGAAGTACAATTGATGATGAGGTGCTGGGTATGGCTGCCTCAATAATTATCACACCCTCCTCATTAACATAGGGTTGCCACTGCAGTGAGTAGGGCTCTCTGGGTCCCTGTAAGGGATCTACTGTTGTCCCCCTGGACGTCCCGACACTGCTGTACTTTATCCCTGCTGTCATTGTTCATCTGCCCCCTCTGGACATGCAAGGAGTGAGCAGAGGGAGGAGGAAGAAACAGCACCCTTCACTTGCCTTGAATTCTCCTTCTGGGTCCTGAAGGAGAGGAAAAATAATGGCCAATGGCAACCTAATCTCTCAGGGATGGGGCCCACTTGGGGTTGGCAGTGGGCCACTGACAGAATGTTGGGGTGAATGAAACTTGGTCTTACTTTTCAAAGACAGGAAACCTTTCTCTATCATCTAGATTTTCCAGATCAACATTTCCAAAATAAAGGACACTGCAGATACGTGGTCAACTACAGAGTTGCATATATGGAGCTTACCAGCAGCTGTTAAAATGTTGCCACTTTTTTCTGGTGAAAAGAAAAAGACCAGGAATTGCAGGAACAATATCAAGCATGCCATGCATGCCATGATTTGCTTTGCTGGACTAAGGGGTATGGAACCCAAGGCCTTATTCATACAACAAATGCCATTATCCAGATAATAATATCCTTTGTGTCTTGTGGAAGTCATCCAGTGAATCAATGAAATGGATGAAACCTGATTTAAGATGGGGATGAGGAACCCGTGGCCTTCCAGATGTTGCTAGACTGCAATTCCCATCATCCCTGACCATTGAATAGGCCATGCTTGCTGGGGTTGATGGGAGTTAGTGTCCAATGGTATCTGAAGGGCCACAGATTCTCCACTCATGATATATGGCATGAGAGTAGGATCAAGAAAACAATATAAGATTGTGCAAGAAATGATGTAATTAATTGTAATGTGCTTTAGGCCGTGGACTAAGTTAAACAAATGTAGAAGAAACTCCATAACCTACACATCTCTCAATTGCTTTTATTCCTTTCTAGTTTGCTGTTACAAACCGGATCAAAAATCGATCCCGGCACATTCCTAAAAGGGAGCACTGGCTGGACTGGGCCTCAGAAAAATACTCAGTAAGTCAATCTTTGTATCTGAAGTATTTTAATATATATTCCTCCAATAAGATGTGAGGTATCAGAGTATAACAGCTAGAATGTAGAAATGGATCAACTCTCCTCATCTTCATTCAAAATCACTACAAGTGTCTCCTGAAGTGTCTTCAGAGAATGTACAAAATACACACACACATACACACACACACACACACACACACACACTGACCTTTTTTTTTTTTTTGCATGAGTGTTTCCTTTATGGAATGAATACACATTTTTGCAACACTGCCTGGGAACCATAGGGTGAATGCAGGGAAACAGAAGCTCCCAACATCAGCTTAAGTGGAAATTTGTTTGTAAACTGTCCCTCTCCCAAAACAAAGTACCCAAGAACAGAGAAGTTTAGATCTGAACCAGCCCAAGTTTGCCACCATGACCACACTTTTCAGGAAGGTGCATCTAATTCCAGCTTTGTGGTTCGTGTGCCTCTATTATAGGCATGTGTTTGTCACAATCACACCTTACGATTTTAGTGTATACCTGAAAAAGTAGTGTGTTCCATGATACTGAGATACATTGATTTGGTGCAGTGCATGCCTGCCTATCCGTTTTCTTTGTTCTTCCCTTGTGCTTGCTATATTAGCTCACATTGTTTACAGTACATTTGCTCAGATATCCATTACCAGAACTGCCATGTGTGATTATTCTGCGGTAACTGGGTCACCCCAAATATGCATAGGCATAGCTCTCTTTGCATCAGCCTCCAAAGTCATTGCATCTAAAATGCTTCACAAAGGAGCTGAACAAACTGAGAAGCACCTGAACACATCAACTGCAGAACTGGTGTACTTAAAGCATAAAGTCGATATTAGGGAAAATACACATATTTTCCTATACAGAGTTCACCTCCATGCAGCAAAATTATATTGTCTGAGATTGTTGTTTGTAGACCTTTCTTTCCTACTAACCATTCTTGCCTTTTGCTTTGTGTTTCCCTTCACAGAACCAACTGATAACTGAAGTTAAAATGGTGACACGGGTCCTGTTTCTCTTCATACCACTGCCAATGTTCTGGGCTCTCTTTGATCAACAGGTAATGTGCAGTACTATCTAGTGTGGCTTCACTGTACTCCTCAGTCCCAGTATCAAGATATGCAGCTGAAGGACTTTTTTCAGAACAGGAGCAATATGACATCATTGGCTAAAGCACCAGGGTAATTGGCAGACACACTTTGTTCTGGCAAGTGATTGAGCTAGTAATAAGGCTTTCAGGTCCTTTCCTTTAATGGGGTTTCTGCATTACAGTAGGTTAGGTTAGCAATTTAAATGGCAGTAGTACATCTTTGCAAGCTTGTTTTCATTTCTAATAAAAAGCTTAAGGTTACATTTCAGCTGGGCTGAAGATCTTTTCTTAAATTTCAGTGTGCTTTGCAAGTTTAAGCCTACGCAGCCAGAAGTAAACACCACTGTGATCAATGGAACTTACTCTCAAATAACTAGGAATAGGGCTACAGACAGGGTGCAAAAAAACAACAACACCTTAGACTTTATGGTGCCACGGGACTCCTTGATTAGCTCCTGCACTTCAGAATTTACCATTACATCACTGTGTATGAAAGTAAAAGGTGACCTTCACCAGTGACTTTCACAATCTTAAGTTCAGTTCTCTAGTTTTCTGAACTGTTTTTTTTAAAAAGCTGTCATGAAAATCCATCAGCAAATTGCTCCAAACATGCGCAATTTTGTATGCAGTTTTACCTCCTGACACATATATCATTGCAATGCAATTTCCCGTAATCTAATGCATTTTTAACTTCGCCAAACTTTTATTAGGCATTACAAGTATAGGCCATCATAAAACATCCATATATAAAATTTTAAAATATGTACAAATAAACAGCCATGTAAAATATGTAATAAGGAGGATTTTCATTGGAATGTCTTCTCACTAAATAGTGCCAATAGCATCTAAGAGATACTATTGACAAAAAAACTCAGCCACCCTTGCAGTTACTTCTAGGTTAATGTCAGACAGATAGAAACTAATATTTTCACTGTGCCTTTATGTTAGACTACCCAAAAAAGGGGATAGCACACGCTTGTGTAGCTGGTTGTACAATGGACAGTAGAAAAGTTTCCTGTAGTGCACACATTCAAGCAGTTAAACAGAACAAAAAAACCTCTGATATTATTAGAGACCAAATTAAATTCAGCTTGTATTTAAAGGTGAACCTACCTAACCTGCACTTTTCAAACACTGTTTGAAATTTTCACTTCTCCAAATTTTGCAATGCAGTTCTACAGCAAAGTAAAGTATTCAAAAATGCATATGCTAGGGTAAAGTATGCAATAAAATGCCTATAGGGAGAACAATGTACAAAAATGCATTGGTCCCTCAGCTTTTGTCAAGGGCAGATATTCAAACATCCCCAGAAAGGATAGACATTGCGGATGTTCTTTGAATGTGCCAGACACTGTACAACATATCATTCTGTATAAATTTTCAATGGCAATCCCTACAAATGTGGATGTTTAAGTCCAATGATGTAGTGGGCATATATTTGCCCCACCTCCATTCCTCCTAAGAGATCCTAGGGCACATATACACTAAAAGCCTATATCTAATTTATTTATACCAATTGTCACAATCAAGATCGGTGATGAGATCCTACACACACTTACATGGGAGTAAGTTCCATTGAACTCAATGGGACTTGCCTCTCAATAGACATGTGGTGGATTGCACAGATAAGCCCTTGAAGATGAAAATAATCCATCCCTAACTACTGTTAGCAGGAGCATCCTCATGTAGGACACTGGCAGAGACACATGCCCGGCTGGCATGTTCTCTCCATCCTGGTTGGTCGTTCGGGAGTTTCAAAAGCTTTCTTCTGCCCGAACATCACAGTGACTGATACTAAGAAGCATCAGCACACTTAGGGATCTGCAGAGTCTTCGCAGCATGCTTAAACAGACCTCAGCAACTCAGCATTTTGGCTAATCTACTTTATTTGCATATAAACACACACGGAGCACTGCAGCATGGCTCCCTCTCTCTCTAGCATCAGACAGCAAAGAAAAGGAACAAAGGACAATAGTCCCACTTCACGGAACACAGTAACACAAACATCCTGTCTCAGTCACTTCCCACTTTGTGGAATGAAAACATACACCGTCATGTGATAGGTAACAATCCCATGACTGCAGACATGGGGAATGAATCTCCAACATCTACTTATTTTCCTTTTCATTGAGAAACATTGTTTCTGGATTTCTTACAGCATTTGACTAACAGAAAAGGTATGAATAAGATACTTCCTTGTGTGGGAAATATACATGTCAAGAACTGGGTATTGCTTAGAAAATCTTAGATTTGATTCCATTTTTAAGAATGGCCTTCCTACCTTGGTTGTGTGCCTAATTCTACCTGTTGCATTAGCCTTTTCTTGGTATGCTAAATGTGATCCTGTGGATTTTCTCCCTATTCAAAGGGTAGGCATTTAGGAAAAGAATTGGCAAGGTTCTGCGTCTGATAAGAGATAAGGAGAAAATGCACATGCTTACATTTAACTGCAATTATTATATATGTTAAGAATGTATGGTGCATTTTCATGGTCTGAACCTTAACAATATTTCATGGCCCTTTTTGGTAATTTGCTATTGCTTTTCTTTCCAGTGTTGGCCATGTATGCAGTACTCCATGGTATTCATTTTGATCTGTTTTCTCCTTAGGGTTCTAGGTGGACACTGCAAGCCACTAAAATGAATGCTGACTTTGTAAGTAGATAGGGTTCATTCACGGTAATTATATTTATTCATTAAACAAATTCAAGTCAATGCTTTAAATTATGGGCTGGCAGTGTAATAAAGGGTCACACACTTCTATTGATTTTAAAATAAGTGCATCTCTAACGGAACAATAATTATAGACTTAATCACTAGTGGGGGCAGGATGGGAGAACAATTTAATATGGAATAGAAGAGATATGGAGAGTATCCCCAAGCAATTAATATATTTTGGCTCAGTGAGATTCTGAGAGTCCCTAAGGGAATTCCCATTTGCTCTTCAGCCTACTGTGTCATATTATTTATTTAACAAAATTTGTGTACTACTTGATAATGAAAAGACCCTCTAAGCGATTTACAGATATATAAAATAAAACATCAAACTTTTCAGTAAGACCAGGTATTTAAAAGCTTTCAAAATATTATTAGACTAAGCAATAGCTAAAAATAGATACAGTGGTACTTCAGGTTACATACGCTTCAGGTTACATACTCCGCTAACCCAGAAATAACGCTTCAGGTTAAGAACTTTGCTTCAGGATAAGAACAGAAATTGTGCTCTGGTGGTGCAGCGGCAGCGGGAGGTCCCATTAGCTAAAGTGGTGCTTCAGGTTAAGAACAGTTTCAGGAAAGAATTAAGTTCTTAACCCGAGGTACCACTGTAAAACACATTACGATCATCTTCATGTTCCACTTACTTTATCATAGTATTGTCATGATTTTCACCCTACTTTGTATCATTACCATCAGCAACAACAGTACTGTTCAGTCAAGGTAGGCAAAGCCAGCTCAAAAGTGTTTTCATGCAGTGGGTGGACAAAATAGGATCTTGGACTTCTGGCTGAAACTCTCTTTAACTAAGATTATAGGAAGATGCTGCCTCAGCAGAGAGCTAAACTCTACTGTAGCCTTATGGATGCAACCATGGCCTATAGTGTGGTTGGTTCTGCCCCTTGGGAAAGGTGGCTGAATTATGGAAGAGCCCTTGCCTGATTTTTGCAGTCTTTGACTTCTGCACATCTGAGAGGATGGAGGTCCTGCAAGGGTCTCATCATCTGAGTCCAAGGATGTTGGCAGGGCTGTGTCATTGTACTGAGAGGGCCCCCAAATAAGGTACTGACAGTTATCTTCATGAGGAAGTGGTCTGAATCTTGTCACCATCAGTGTCCACTGCTGTGCACTGCAAGGTCTCAGAGGTCAGGGATCATGACAGGCGATTGAGCAGGGCAGGTACATAGTTTCTCAGGAACATAGTTTCAGTAGAGCATGATTGAGGAATCAGACAAATGCTCATGATACATTATGTCATTCATTCATAAATAGATACAGTCCTGTTCTTAAACAAACACTGTGTCCTGTGGCTAGTCCCACATCTGCTTAAAGCTGTTGTCTAAATTCAGTTTGGTCTGAAATGCAATGAAGTTTTCTGCTATGGGATCTCTGTTATGTTCAGCAGATGGCTTGCTTCTAAAGCATTATTCCTTTCATGTCAGGGGGAATGTGGAGTCAACCATAATAATAAACACTGAGCCACTGAAAAGTCACTTCAGCTGCTAAGACCCCATCCTCCCGCATGTGTTAGCTGTCTCCTTTGCTGATGTCAGTTCTGCCACAGCTCCCTTATTTTGTTTGCTAACCAGTTTCAATGTTTTAATTTCAGGGAGGATTTGTCCTTCAACCTGACCAGATGCAGGTAAGGCAATGGTTGTCAGCTAGGGCACGTTGCTACTGTGTCGGAACCTGTATTGATGGCACTGTCATAGCACCAGCAATTCGTTGTTTAACCGCTTCATCTATGTAATTACAGACTGTATCCTGGCATTCCATCAGCACCAGTTGTGAATTATTCCCTATGGTGTATTTAGGACTGCAGCCTAAGTTACCATAAATGGCTAATATAATGCATTATTTGGTTTTTCAGTTCTTAAATCCTCTCTTGATCCTTGTCTTCATCCCAGTTTTTGACTTCGGCCTGTACCCCTTG
This sequence comes from Lacerta agilis, assembly GCF_009819535.1. NCBI lineage: Eukaryota > Metazoa > Chordata > Lepidosauria > Squamata > Lacertidae > Lacerta > Lacerta agilis. Next base: position 89,006,022 of record NC_046312.1, read on the forward strand.
GTAAACCTGTGCAAATTTAATTTCACGTAAGTACCTGAACTCCCCCCCCCTTTCATTTAGAAAATGCAGTGCAGATACATGGATGCACACACTCTTGTAGGTTGAAAATGTCGAAGATTATTAGTCAAGCATGGTTAGTTTTATGATGGTGAGGTAACAGAAGGGAGAATCTCCTTCAATCTCTATAGCCTGTGAGTTCTAGGAAAATGTGGCCTACTAGTTAAAAAAAGATGGACTTTACTGCAGCTTTTAGATATCCCCTCAAAGCAGAAGGACTGCATGCAAACACCAGCATCTTCTAGTTTTAGTGGTTTGTGGGGGGGGGCACCAATATTTTTCCAACCCTCCAATATTTTCCTGTCAAAGTAGAGCATCTTTACCTATTGAAACACTCTAACTTGTGCTTCACTTCATTTAGGCCCAAGGGATATTCACAAAAGCACAGATATCACATTTTGAAAATGTTGGTCATGATAGGTGCTCTGGGAGATGTGCAATTTATTTCTTACATGCCTTCAGCACTTGTAGTTCAATAACCCAAGGCAATTTTTCTGTCTGCTGCCCTAGAAGGGAGTTGGAGATAGATCATCAGTGGTGCTTTCCTCCACTTCACACATTAACTAAATGCCAAACAACGTTCCTTCCTAGAAGAGCTAGGGGGAAGATAATATGAAACTTGCTAGCACAGAGCATTTTTTAAATAGCTTATCAATTTGAATGGGCCTCGGTTATAGCCTCATAATAATATAATATGGAGGTTTTATGTTAAAAGAACAGCCGCTGTCTGTTCATATGGCTTAATGTGCAATGATCTCGGACTCAGAGGAATCGCATGATTCATCTTAAATTACACATTTTTGTAATTAAGTTGTGTTTATTTACTATCAGACCCATTAAAAAGATGGCAACTGGCATGATCCTTGCGGGCCTGGCATTTGCAGTTGCAGCTGTTGTAGAACTCAGGATAGAGGTAAGCGCTGAGCAGCTGTATGAAGCAAAGAGGTAAAGGTACAGGCTTCCTACCTATATGTACCAATGCCCTACCCACCCACCCTCCTTGACTTGTTTTATGGTATTGGCTCCTGAATACGCAGTTTTAAAATACTCTAAGGTTTCAGGTCCTTATTTTGGAACAGAGATTGAGTGTCATGAATCTGTAGATCAGAAAGTGATCTGGATCTGATTTGGATCAATAATAACCAGAATTCAGGGAATCATTGCGATTATATTGTATATACTCTTTTAATTAGGAAAGGCTATGCTGAAGCCAATTCCAAAAGAATATTGCCTTCAGACCACATATTTGACAGACATAATCCTAGCAATAGCACGCTGGAACTCATAACAAGTGGATGTTGCCTGAGACTCAGTGCCCAGGTCCATTTCTTGTCCTTTGTGGTGCAGCTGCTGGTTCTTCATGCTTGGGTCCCATGCCAATCTGCTAATACCTGGAACGGAAAGACCATGTGAGATGGGCAGATGTTTCTGGTTCATCTCAGATGAGTAGGACATCTTCCTGGACAGTATACACACACACTTCCTGTTCCAAACATGAATGGTGTAATGTGACACATGGCCTCAAAGATGTGATGATCACTAAAGGTAACACCAGCCCTAAAGTTAGAAAGAAACCCACCTGTATGTATATTCTTGTATATATGATCAAGTAGAGACAAGGTCTGTGCATGTGTGGAGCACACCTCTTTTACAGCAACATTATCAAAAGTCTTTTATGCCTCTTTTATAATAACTACCAACCATCAAGATATCTATAACCAAGAGCTATGTTCTGTTGCTATTGTACAGCTTCAGTAAAGGAGTGAATGGGGTTTTGACAAACCGAGTGCTTAATATTACAGCTACCCACTCTAGTATTATAGATATGCACTTTATTTCCATTAGGAAAATGCTGTGCCAAAGCCAGTTTCAAAAGAAAGCTACATTCAGGTCCTGAATTTGGCAGACAGTGATATTGAAGTGGCAATCCAAGATTATGACTTATTTCGACAGCCGATCAAACCATTTCAGGTGAGCTTGTTGGTTATTTCCTTGGCAAGAGCATTCCTTTTCAAAGTTAATACTTAACTTTCCAAGATCCCACAGACAGATGCTGTAAACTGCCCTGAGATGTATGGATGAAGGGCAGTATACAATGTTGTTATTGTTGCTGCTCCTGTTGTCACACACCGTGTTAATTATTGGTTCTGTGTTTTACATTCCATATGTATTTATTATTGTATGGCTACTTTCTCAGTCATTATGATAATAGCTTCTGTATGACAAAGAAAACTTCCATTTCCTCATATATTCAGAAGAACAAGAAGATTTGACCTTCCTTCCCCTGTGTCTGTCCTACCATATGGAGTGGTGGCACATTTCTACAGGGCACTGTGCCTTTGACAGCAATCCCCATCCTCCCCAGCGTATTTCAACAAAAAAGGCACAGATGGCTGACTATATTTACTTATAATTAGGGGGGGAAGGTTAAATCTTCTGGGATGAATATGTTCCCCAAAAAGCCTGTTTATATGATCCGTGTTTCCCATAGCTCACAGTCAGATTAGATCTGAAAGGAACATGCTAGAACAGGAAAAATTAAAAGAAGTGCACAGGAAGAATATAAAGAATAGGGTGGTTAACCGAAAGCGCTGAAAGTGTGGTTCTCTCCCCTTTTTCATAATTCTAGGGTTATCACAAGTAAGTTCAAGCATGCAGTGTATCCAGCTGGCAGCCTTTCTGCATGATTTGCCACTGAAACTCAGTTAAGGAGGGAGTGTTATCATTTACGCTCCTCTTTCTTTGATTTGTTCTTGCAGAAGCTTGGGATTCATTGTAGAAGTCTGGGCTGGAGCTTGGTCGTGTCCACCTTTTATATTTTTTGGCTTCCCCCTTTGAATTTGAACTTCCTGCCCACCTCATTCATCTAGATGTGAGAGCTAGTGGAGCGGAGCGGCTTGAAACTTAGGTTTCTTCTACACTAACAGTTCAGTCTGAAATTGCCATCCTTAGTTAACTCACCTTTTCAGAGAAATCTTTGGCAGAGTATTGTATTCCATTTTCTGTATTGTCCTCCCATTTTTGTTAAACCTAAATTGTTGTGAAGTGTGTGTGTGTGTGTGTGTGTGCGCACACACACACACACACACACACACAGCTATGCATGCACACATGTGCTGTAAATTGCAGAGTAATCTGTCCAGCATGAACAAATTCCTCTTGTTCCCATGGGATGGTTTTAGTTCCCAATTTTTCCATTATTTATTTTCTTTTTACATAGTGAAATTACATTATTTTGCTATATAAAAATGAAAAATAAAGAGGAAATTAGTAACTAACATCCCTGTTTCACTGCTGGAGCAGGAACTGACAACAAGGAAGAAGTTAAAGAACCCATTCAAGGGGCAATCAAGGGGCAATCCGTCACTATTCTTCCAGTAGAAATCAGGGGAAAGCCACAAAAGGGCAAAAACTTAAATTAAAAGCACAGGATCACTTAAAAGATTCAACAGCCTATTTACTAATCTCCCACCTGTATAATAAAACAGGCATAACCTGCAGATAAGTTCATACCTGCAGTATGGGGACAATGGGTTGTATCCAAAGCAGCACTAAGGGTGGAGTCCCCCAACCCTTTTGAGCTGGTTTTAAGGGGGCTGGGGGGCTGCAGGGGAAAGGGGAGCCAAGTTCTGTTACTAGCCATATCCATTGCTCTAACACAGTGTTTTTCAACCACTGTTCCGCGGCACACTAGTGTGCCGCGAGATGTTGCCTGGTGTGCCGTGGGAAAAGAGAGAGAATTACTTTATATATAGTCAATATAGGCACAGAGTTAAATTTGTTAACATTTTCTAATGGTGGTGTGCCTCGTGATTTTTTTCATGAAACAAGTGTGCCTTTTCCCAAAAAAGGTTGAAAAACACTGCTCTAACAGAATGGGCGTGTTGGCTGCTGCCCAATAATATTGGCCTATTCAATGGGAATGTGGGTCATTGACATAATGTATACAAAATGCTTTGTGCAGTCTAGTATTACATAAATGCTAATAATTGTTCTTTCAGGCTACCTACCCCATGAACCATCTCATGAGTCTTTTTCTGACAAACTGCATAAAATCTTTGGGATTTGCATGTGTGCACAGCTGCAAAGGTGCAAGTTCACAGTTTATTAAGAAATGATAGATAAACATAAACTGAAATAAAAAAAATGTTTTCATGCACAATGAATATATTGTTTTCTTTCTTTCATTTTGCTCAGGATCCTGCTGAGTACACCAAATTGATTCTGAGAGATGGCCAACAAAACCTTCATTTGAAGATACAGTATCAAGGATCATCTTTCATGTTTAATTCTACCGCCCACGAAAAGTCAGTGTACAGCTTAATTGTCTACAAGGTGGAAAGAAGCCTAACAAGCCATTTAGTAAGTGAGGAAATCAAGTAGGGCAATGTCAGGTATTTGAGAGAATCCAACAGCCTACATACCGGTAATCCTGTAAGGAAGATTCCAGTTTGCAGCCAACAAGCAGAGAACATTAATGTGCTAGACCTGATGATCTTCCCATTTTCTAATTTTTGCATTTTAAGTTTTGTACCTCCAGACTAGAGATGCATGCAAACGGCCTCTCAAAAATCTTCCCTGTATCCATGGGGAAATAGCTTGAGAAACCATTTCACCAAATTCCTCCAGCGTGAAAAATTCTCCAAAAAATTATTGGGACTGATGATCTGCTTTAAAAGTAGCACTAGCACGGCTTCTAGCTTCCCCCCACCCCACCCCCAAGAGGATTTCTTTTAGCCTGGCTACCATTTCCATTGTCTCAAACAATGCCCTGGACCATGTGTCATTCTGAAATTCTACTCCCAGACTAAGGGCTATCTTCCAAAAGGTTTATCCATATTTCTTGGAATCCAAAGCTATGATTCGATTTTGGTAGGCATGGTAGCAGATTGCCTCACAGATTCTAAATAGGAAGCAATTCTCATCCTGGAATGAAAAGTATAGCATCTATTGGGGGGATAAGTTAGAGATAACTAGTTCATTATCTCATCTACTTATTCATGAGGGACTTACGATTAATTCTGATGTCTTAAAAGTGGTACTGCCTCTGCTATCACTTCTGCTAGGTGGTTTTATAGCTTTTGAGCTGCTAGGCCCAATTTAAGATGCCAAACACTGCAATGGGAAATGAGAATAAGACCTACTGGATGGCAAAGTCCAACAAAAAGAGTAGAGGACAAGAAGAAACTTTTTCCCAAAAGGCTTTCACATAAAATAAAGATTGCAAAGAGGCTGTAGAATGGCAAATTGGATAAATCAATTAGGTGATGAGATATGTTTAATCATTGCTCTAACACGATACCATAGTAATTTGGAACAGAAGCTACCAAAATGACCGTACCAAAAGGCATCAGAATCATTAGCGTTGCATTGGCCATTTGGAAGTACTAAAGCACTTACAAGAAATCACTTTTACATTTTTTATTTTAAAAAGATAAGTTTTTTCTTTGACAATGAATCCTGTGTTTTTGATTTAAATCTCTCCTCGTTTTCACGACAGCCGCAAATTCTCTAGACTCTAGGCTCTTTGCAAATGAACAGAACAGCCATTAAGCTGACAGAATAGGTCACATGATTAAGCAAACTTCTCTCTTTCTACAGAAAGAAGCAGAAAAACCAGTGCCAATGGCTTAATGATGAGGCAGCTTTTGGTGTTCTCTGCTTCTTGCACAATGTAATTTGCATGATGATAGGATAATGTTTTCTATAAAGAGATGATGGGCAAGGGAATCAGGCCAAAATAAAGGGGTTGAACTATATGATGTTGATGTTTGACCTAAACATTCTATAATAGTAATACTCTTTAAAGATGTAAGTACCATGCTGTGGGCGAGTTTCAATGAATGAGACCTATTAGCAGAATCCTTGCACAAACACTTCCACTTTGCAATGGGGCTCCCTGCTCCCAGCTACTCCCCCTGTGTTGCCCCCAGAATTGGCTCAGGGGTGTGGGGTTGTGCTGTGTGTGGGGGGGGGGGAGAGGATCATTCTGCCTGGCAAGCTGAAATGTTCGCCCTTTCAGAACTACCACCTTAGCACGATGTTGAAATCCTCCCCGTGGAAAACTTGCCTTTGTTTATTAGCAGCACAAAAGTAAAGATTTAACTCGCTCTACCATGCATGCAGTCTTAAAGATGTTTACAAGTGTCCGGGCTGGTCCAGGACATTTTGATTCATGAGGCAAAGAACAACCAGATGCCATTCCCTCTTTCTATGTAGTAAAGAAGCTGACTGGGCTGGCAGTCATTTTTTATTTCAACAAGCGGCTCAGGTAGTATCCTCTGTGGCTGAGTCTAATGATAGAGCTAGTCCTGACAGGAGTTTAAGGTCAGAGGTCTTCTTTCTGCAATAGAATTTATTTCCTCTCCCCATGACTCCCAACTTTCTCTCACTGTCTGCTGCTGCCCCTGGACCTATGCCTCTCTTTTCATTTCATTTCCCATGTTCTTATGAAACAGACATTTGCCCCTCAGTGCTTCTATTCTCAGGCTCTTGCAAAAGCTGCAGCAAAGACATCAGGATGTGTACATATTTTTTTTTCTGCCTTTGCCTTTGCATCCACTGTTCATTAGCGAAACATCACAGAAGTCAACTAACAGTTACCTGGGAATAAGGTCCATTGAACTCAGTGGATCTGTTTCTTAGGAGATATGCATGGGGCTTGTTTTCAGTTTAAGCCCTGTTGCTTTTGCGAGACTGGTTATCTGTTTTGTTTGTTTGGTAGGATTCAGTAAGAGAATGATTGCAGCAGCATCTCCATATATTTGATGGCATCACAGCCCCTGACTGAAAAATTTATCATTGTTGGTTAGCACCAATAACTGACTGGATCCGCTAGTGCAGGGGTCTGCAACCCGCGGCTCCGGAGCCGCATGCGGCTCTTTTACACCTTTGCCGCGGCTCCGGCATGCCCCCTTTCAATGCCCTCTCTCCTCCCCCACGATGGCGCTAACTGGAACCTGCAAAGGAGCCCAGAGACTGGGAGCAGATGGATCGGGGCTTCGGCGTCGGCAGCATCTCCTCCCGGGCTGCTATTTTGAACGCCCCGAGCCCCCCATCTCTCTCCCCCCCACCCCCTTCCGGCTTGTTTGTATGGCGAAAGAGGACGCAGCTCAGGGCGCAAAGTTTCCCTGGCCGAGCATGCAAGTTAGCCGCGGTTCCAGAGCCCGAGCAAGCGGGCAGGGCAAGGCAAGGCGATGCGAGCTTGGGATCTTTATTCGGTGCCTGCCTGCGCCCTCGTCCTCCTCCTCCCGATACCAGCCAAAGCGGCTGCTCCCGGAGTGTGTGCACGCTTGTTGTGTCGGTGTGCCTGCCTGCACGTGCGTCCCTAACGCTGCCTCTCCAGGGCTGTAACCATTGTAGCCAGCCACAAAGCAGCCTCCCCCGCCTGCCTCTCAGCCACTCACGCCCCTCGGGGAAGCTGCTGACACAAGCTCGATGGGATCCCGTCTCCCGCTCTCTCTCTCCCCCTCCTGTCCCGCCCCGTTCTGGGGCCCTGGCAGTTCTGCCGCTCTGGTTACTAAGCCAACCTCCAGGCCTGCTTGCTGTTGCCACCACCGCCGTCAAGAGCAACGTGGTTTCTTCCTCCTTTAACTTTCTCAAAACGCTCCAGGAGGAAAGCCGCCCATCTTTCCAAGATGATAAAGCTAGGTTCCCCCCCCCCTTCACACTCGCTCCTGCATATTGATCATTTTTAAATTTTATCTTCCATTCTGTGCAATGGCATGTGCATAAAATAAGATTTAACGTCGTTCAATATAATATCTAATATATTATATTTAATACGGTATAATACGAGACTTTCCTGTGCTTTGCATTGACTCCTAATAATAAATAATAATAATAATAATAATAAATATAATACTTCCTTTTCTATTCTTTGCATTGGCTCCTAATAATAATAATAATAATAATAATGGTTTTTCCTCTGCTTTGCCTTGGCTCCTACTACTTTATTACCGCTACTAATACTGTATATATATACGCAGGAGTCAATGCAAAAAAGTAAGAACTTATTCTTGTTGTTTTTACTAATTATACTTTGCATTGGCTCCTATACGTTATTTATTATTATTGCATTAAGGTTAGAAACAATATATGCAGTGTTATATTTGTTTTAAATGTCGCAATGGTTTTGCGGCTCCCAGGTTTGTTTTTTTCCTTCGGAAACAGGTCCAAGTGGCTCTTTTTGTCTTAAAGGTTGCAGACCCCTGCGCTAGTGAGATGCTAATCAGCTTGAATTCATTATCAAGGGAAATGCTGCTGTGGACTGTTTGCAAACTAGTTGTTCATTATTAATCATGTTTATCTACCATTCCTTTTACAATTTATTGTCTGTTTACCAAATATAAGCAATGCAGCACTCAAAGGCCTTTTATAGACATGGAAGTGAAAAGGTTGGGAAGAAACCATCTTCCAAAAGTCATTACAGTTAAGTGTAAAGGACTGCCCAGCTGTTGGAATTGTTACTGACAACTGGGGCCCTCTCACTAGTCCTGTTTGTGTGCCCTGAGAAAGTTCTGTGTAGCACAATCGCTTTATGGAGTGATATTATAGAGATTACAACCATTATCTAGAAACTTGCAGGTTAAAAAAATATTGTTCCAATTTAAAAAATGCTATTTTGGATGAATATGTGAAAATTCAGCATTGCATATCTCTTCCCAGCCCTTTTAATGAGAAATAACTGTGGTTTGTATCCAGTTGTATCCCTCTGCTGATTGAAAACTTCCAATAGTGGAAGGATGTAATTGGACAGTATCTTCCATTCTTCAGATCTGTGTGAGATTTCCCACCATTCCCCTCCTGCATCTTTCTCCCCCTAACCTTCAGCTAAAAAACTTTATGCATTCAATTTCTTAACCAACATGATCTGCTATGCTGTGGTTATAAAGCTTATGCCTTAACCATTCTGTAGGAAATAAAGGTCACAGGCAGTCCATTAAATATTCTTCTGCTATTTAGAATTGATAAATGTATATAAGGTGCTATGTACTTGTCTAGACCTCTGGTTTTCAACTGGTAGGTCGGGACACCCACTTCAAGGTCACAGCCTGATCTAAGATGTGTCACAACGGCAGCACTTCCACACAAAAAAATGCATGCTTAAAAATTAAGAACTGGGTCTCCAAGTGCATGTTTGGGTTAAAGGTGGATGGAAAGGTTGAAGAGTCCTGCTCCAGAGGCCCTCCAGACTTGTGTTATCACATGGACTCACTGCAATGCTTCAGTGTGTACTTCTCCAACACTTCTTTCTCAACTCAGTGCTGGCCCTGGCCCTGGAGGTCTTCTCCACTCCTCCATGATTTGTGGAAACTAAAGGGCTTGTCCACACTTAACTTTTGCCCTGCACTTTAAAGCTCTGTGCCCAATTGTTTAGTTTCACTTTTTCATTTTTTGCCCCCTGCCCCAGGAATACCCACCCTTTAACGCTAAATTGTAACAAAGAGTAATTTGGGTTTTCTTCTGATTGCTGTTTGCTTCAATTCAGTGGTAAAGAGTGGGTTTGGGGGGGGGAAGCGCTGGGCACAAAAGAACATCTGGGTGAGCCCTAAGTGCACCTGGTGAAGCACCTGCTTTTGTCACAAAGTAGATCAATGCATACCTGGGCAAAACAGGGTCCCATTTTAGCCATTAGCTTTAGTGAAATGAGAAAGTTGCCTTGCCTGTCATTTGCACTAGTGCAAGCCTGGTAGGTTATGAATTGGATAGGAACCTTACTATCAGAAATCAAGCCATGTAGGACCTGATAAAAAGTGCATTGCAAACATCTCCTTCCATTTAAGAAGTTCACATTCGAACCCATGTTTTTTAAATTTTTATTTACAAATTCTTTGCTTGTTAGAAAGCCTGCATGGAAGCAGAAATCATGTACTGATTTTGTTTTCCTTTGGTTTCAGATTAAAGATATGGGGGGAAAGCCACCAGAAGGCATGTCTGCTGTGAGGTGTGAACTGGATTTGGGTGACCTGTTTCTTTGCTGCTCTAATTCCATGCTTTGACAGAAGCTGTTAACACAGGCTCAGCCAGAGCTTGGGCCTCATCAGTGTGTTTCAAATGAAAGCTGTACTATATGGCAATTATGCTTGCTATGGCTGCACCCAGTGAGAGTGTAAAGGTAGGAAGTAGTAGGAAGAGTCTATTATCACTAAGCAGTGACCAAAGAAGAGGAGAACTTTAGCAGTAGGAAATGCAAGGTGATGGTGGAGGCAGGGAAGTCAAATGGTGCAGATTTGCAGCTGCTGATTGGTTAGGAACACCCACTGCAGCAGTTCCCACTGAGCACTCTGAACCAGCCACCTCACACACATCTATACAATGCTGAATTCAGTTGGATCCTTGCAGCTGCTTCTCTCCTCCCAGGGAAAGGGTGCTGTGTTTTCTCCACATTTTGCGAAGCATTTGGACAAGATGCCTTCAGTGGGTCACCTTCCCAAGTCAATCGCCATTTCCCTCTGGTCCCGATCCATTGTGCTCTCCAGAAGTAGAGGGAGCTTGCAGGTCTTGACACTCTGTGTAAACTTGGAAGAGTACATGTGAACAGGCAGAGACATCAACAGGGAAGTGGAGCAGGGCCAGAGGACTGGCAGTGGGCTCCTTGCTGAGGTGTAAACCTTGGCAAGTGCCCCCAGTCATGACAGCCCCAGACTATGTCCCTACATGGGTGTATGCCTTGGTTGTTGCTCTGGGGTGGCAGCCTTTCCCTAGCCCTTCCTACCTATTGCGGTATGTCATCGGCCAAAACTGGCTATGCAAGTGTTCTGCGTAGCAGATATGTAAAGGGAGAATTTATGCATTTCTAAATATTCAGGGATGGAGATCTGCCACCAGTCAGAGCTCTCCTAGGTACATCCTTAAGTGTTTAGCAAGTGTTTAGTGTTTAGCAATTCATGTCTACCATGCCAGATTCCCCCTGTTTCATGTGGCACACACTGTTTTGATGTTGCTGCAGCAAACATGATTGCCATGCAAACTGTGAAGAGGCTCAGAGAGACAGCTAAACTAGTCAGGTATTCTGGTTCAGTCTTGTAAGCTGCCCAGAGTGGCTGGGGATACCCAGCCAGGTGGATGGGGTATCAATAGTAGTAGTAGTAGTAGTAGTAGTACTGTATAGCAGTAATACAGTTCATGAATCCACCATGCAAGCCTGAATGGCATTAGAAATGCTTCCTTCAGAGTGGCCAAGATTGAAATGTGGGCAAAAGGGAGTGACCTTATGTGAAGGATGGGAAACCATTTTGGTATCAGTGAACTACAACTCCCACAATCCCTGACCTGTGCCCATGCTGGCTGAGGCTCATGGGAGTTGACAGGGCAGGGGAACCTGTGTCCCTCCACACAGAACTTACTAGGTTTAACCCCAATCATCCCTGACAACTTGGTTGGGGCTAATGGGAGTTGGAGTCTCCAACAACATCCGAAAGCCACCCACCCACCCCCTGCCTTGCCCCACCAAAATAATGTTCTAAAGAAGGAAATGCAAGCTTGCCATATTGCTAATACATGTTCCTTATTTTATTCTTATTCATGTAATCAGTCTTGCTTTTAAACTGATTAACTGAAGATAATTCTGAGAGTATTAATAAAAGAAATAGCACCCCTTCCATCTGAATAACAATTCACATAATTCATTGGGAAAGTCATCTGTAAAACCTTACTTGAGTGGAGACTTCTACACAGTTTGCTTATTACAAATGTTGATTCTGTTGAACACTCTTTGGAAGGGAAAATACGTCTTTTAAATTACAACCTATGTTAAAGCCTGTGATTAATGAATTAATCAATTGCAATAATTAATTCATTTTTTCTCTTATCCTAATTATTGTTGTGTTGCAGTCCACTGCCCACCTCTAGGGATCAGAGCCTCCATCATTCTGCAGAAAGCGGCGGGTGGGGTGGGTGGAATCCCGGATAGTTCAGATCTGTAGCCATTAGACCATAAAGTTTTTTGTTTCTTTGCATTGTGCAAGGAGTAGAAACAGTCTACACTGTGCTTACCTAAAAGGAGCAGGAAACAACTCACTTGGTTTACATGGTTGCTGATGCTCATTTGGTTCTAGTCCTTAGCTGCAAGGAAAATGGGAAATATATGGAAAGAAACTTACCATTTTGCATGAGACTTGACAGATCTATTCGGCTTATTTAGGACTTGGAACACTGTAAAGTTTATGGGGAAAGCTTTCACTTATGGGGAAATCTTCATCGTTGAGTTTAACCCCACTTTGGAGATCTGGCATTGTACCCAGTGCTGATGTTCCAGCCACATAGCAGACTTTGACTTGCACTTCAAAACTTTCCCCTCCACTCACCTGTGCAACCTCAGAATCTGCTTTAGAGGGCTGAGGAACCTTGTGGAGTAGATTTTGGGGGTGCAGGAGGAGGGGAGGAAAAGAAGGTGTGCAGTTGGATTTGACTGGACTGGATTGGATACAACCAATGGATTCCAGGTCAGGAGGAAGTAAGGAATTACAATATGCCATTCGGGTGTTCTGTTAAAAGTTTGGGTGAATAATATGAGGAGGGTGAGGGTGTGCTACCCTCACCCACAATGTCCCTGTTGGTGTCACCCTCAACATTTCCACGTTTAGAGGAAATCCTCCCCACAATTGGGAACCCTACACAGTCCTTTAATTGACAAAGCCAGACTAAACCTGGGAACAGGCATGTGCTGTGCCATGGAACTAGCACCTGTTCATGAACTGTGCTGAGCTGGGATTTATCCAAAATATTCCTACAGTTTCTCCACCCTCCCAAATGAAATATTTAAGATATAATGGGATCCATTTCACTCTCCCAAAGACATATTCACCCTGTCTTGTTCATAGAGCATTCTATTAAAATTGCTAGCAAAATTAAGCCAGCACACAAAGGAATAGATAGAATTTCAGGAGGGAAATCATAATGCAGGTTTGTGTCTCCTACCAATGTTAGAAATTCCATTCTAACTGATTTGTTGATGGAAGGTCTCTTTCGGATCAGCAGATGTCAGGCTTGCACAGTTAGTAACTCAACCCAAATGCAGCCATGTATGGTGGCTCACCAGGGTCACAGTGAACCTCCTGTTCTGCTGACTGCCCACATAAGAAAAGATTAAGGGAAGATATGGTAGCAGTCTCTCCAGAAATTTGAAGGGATGTCATGCAGAAGATGTTCTCATTGCCCCACTAGAACCAGTGGGTGGCAATATGCAGGGAAACAAAACTCTTGGCTGTTAGGAAAACCCTGCTAATTGTAAGAGTTGTGCAACCATGCAAAAGGCTGCCCTTCACTGGATGTATTTAAGCAGGAGGTAGCCCACTGCCAGAGATGCCTTGAAGGTTCTGTATTGAGCAGGAGTTGCACCAGGTGACCTTCAAGGTTCCTTTCACCTCTGTTGACTGCAAAACAGAGTAGATTGTGAAGGACCTGGTGGGCTATGCTCAGCTTGGTCAGTCATGAGTTGTGCAGGTCTGATATATGGCAACAGTTGCATAACAATTGTTGTTCAGCAACCTGTTTTGGACAGATGTTTGGGCAGATGCCTTGCTGAGAATCACAAGCATCATAGTTTACTAGCCACCCCATTGTACGTCCTCTGCATGAAGGCATAGTGATGCCCTGAACTCTGAGATTTTGTTATTTTTCATTCTGAAATAAGTAATCATACAACTCTGGAACTTATTCAGTGCCTTCTGAAAAATGTAGTGCTTGCCTAATATAGCCAATAGGAAATTGTTCTTTCTGGAGTAGTATGATGAAGGAGAGTAATGTTTAGCCCCCTTGACTAAGGTTTTTCCCACCTCAGCCATCCCATCCCACTGAGTTTCTTAGATAGAATTAATCACACAAATCATTTTATTTCTCCTAGAAAGGAAAAGGGCATCATTGCATTGTCTTGAGGAGTTAAATGTATAGGGATACAGTAATCTGTGATTAATTGGTAGTATTTCTGGCTGGCAAGACTATCCTAAAAATTAAGAGATAGATGAAGCCCCCTTTAAAAAGAGATTGCATGCCTCCAGTGAAATATCTGGTGCTTTCTTTTGCTTTATTCACTTTCTGTCATGATGAAATCAAGTTTCCTTTCAGATTCATTAATTCTTTGGACCAGGATGTCAACATCACTCTTGGCAATGAGGATTTTGTCAGTATTAACAAAAGTTATGGTGTTTCAAGCTACAAGACCCTGGCAAGGGGAAGGTGAGATGCTGTGAACATTTCCATGCTCTGAGCTAGCACCCATTTCCCTTTTGGGGCTCTCCGTGATATCTCTGGGTCAGTTCACTAGAAATTTGGCTCTTTCTTGTTATTATAAAGTATGGTTCTAGTCTAGTTTCCCCATGCATATCTTCCAAATACCTTCCCATCCAAATAATCAGATGAAGAGAAGTACACAGTGGAAATGTTCCAGGCTAGGCGACTCAGTGGATAGCCTAAGCTCCAAGAAGCAAACAAGAACAAGAACAACAAAAAACTCCACTGACTTTAAGAATGAAGCTCACATAGAGCTTTCCCAGCCTGAAATGACTGCGTGGAATATCCATACGTGATAATGTAGATGTATGATGGGATTAAGCACTACCAGTCCAAGGCAGGCATCACAGTTTCCCATATAGTCCATAACAAGGAAATTCAGCATTGTTAGAACTGACAGCTCTGATTCTCTCTTGACAGCAAGGAAGGACCATGACTCAGTGGTAGTGGTACTGCTCATGCTCTGCAGGCAGAAACTCCAAGGTTCAACTCCTGGCATTTGCAGTTTATAAGTTCAGGCAGGCGCACTCTGTCATTGGACTGCTGCTTCCACGGCCTCTGCACTCAGCAGCCCCACAAGCCGCCTTTTCACTCTGTGGCTTAAAATGTGACGTCACGACACCCCGCCCCCGGGGCGTTTCCTTTAGCCGCCCTGGGTAGCACGGAGCCTTCCTCTGCCACTGCCTCTGGCTGAAACCCTAGAAAGCCATTGCCAGTCAGAGTTAACAATACTGGGCCTGATAAACAAATGGTGTGTATTAATCCTTCTATTGTGGCTAGCAGGAGTCCTCCAAGCTCTCACACGGGTCTTTAACAGCTTTGCTCTCAGAGATCTTTTAACAGGAGGTTCCCAGGATTGAACCTGTGACCTTTTGCCAACAAGGCAGATGCTCTTCCATTAAGCTGTGGTCTCTTTTCAAGAAAGGCATGTTCATTGTGCATCTCATCTTGCTCCTGAGTAAATTAGTGTGTGTGAAAAAGATGAGTACAAAAAGTTATTCTTCTTCCCAGTCCTTATGGTTGGTAAACCTTGCTGAAATTAGTAAAACCAAATCCATATTGCTTCTCTGCAATTTTGCCCACCTGCACATGCAGAACAGGGTCTGTAAGATGTATATTATTATTATTATTATTATTATTATTATTATTATTATTATTATTATTATTTTGTTGTTTTGTTGTTGTTGTTGTTGTTGTTGTTGTTGTTGTTGTTGTTGTCCCCTGTCCTTAAAGAAAACCAGAGCTGGAAAATAAGGAAATAAAGGTTTCAACAATTCTGGAAATTTACTGTACAATGCAAAATAAATGCAGAATGTTTTTTTTATCAGTGCCCTTCTTCAGCTGTCTCTAAAACAATAGCACTGAATATTAAAATGCTAGTAACACACTGTACTTAACACAGAACCAGAAAAATGGGTTATACAATGCCTTCAGTCAGCCTGAAGGATCTTGTTAATGGCTACACTCTGTGCTTTTCAGTCATGAGCGGCTAACGAGGAACTATTGTGTTCCCTCTTTGTCATATCAAGATACAACAGTGTCAAATGCAGAGTGAGAGCAGAAGAATTCATCCTGCACCTGGGCCTTCTTGATTTTGGAGCTGCATATACAGTTGTTATAACAAACGTAAGTTGCCCGTTGACTCTTGCATGCCATTTCCAGCCAAAGTTCAGCCACTGAAGTCAGGGCTAAGCCACGTACCGGTACTTGTCTTTCACAGGTGTGAATACAGGGAGGAAGAAAAAATAATGCTTTCTTTTATCCCTACTGTGTACAGAAATAGACAAGTAAATTTGTCACACGTTCCAAGCAATGAAGTATACAACACATATGTATTCATCATTTCTATTGTGTGAATTAGTCTTTATCTGCAAGTAGTTATGTTCTGGATTGAGTTGGTAGATGTGAGAGACCTGAAGTAAATGTAATTGTATTATACTGAGGAGTATGTATTGTGCATTCATGTATTGCAGTCAGAATAATGGGGGATCTAGATTTATAACAGTATAAACAACCAAGAGTTTAGCAGTATGCATCAGGGTGGTAAAGAACTGCCACTGATAGCACTCAAGTCAATCTGGCATGTTTTGAATTTTCTGCTGGCAGTATCTTTTCTCATTATATACCTATTCTTCTTATTATTGACCAAGTGACTGATCTTCTCCAATCTGGCTGTTGCAATTAACAGTATGCTTTGTTCAGCTTCCAGATCTATTATGCTTTGTGGCATATGCATAAAGAAGCTAAATTATGCATATGGTGCTGCAATATGGCTGAACTGCAGTATGTAAATAGCTAGGATCATTATCTTCTATGCCCAATCTTTTGTCAACATCAAACTTCTTTTGAAGGTGTTTGTGACATTCCTCCATAGTCCAATGAGTAATGCACACAATTACTGCTCACCCCTTTTAGCCTTCTAAAACAGGCCTTCTTGTTGTCTTTCCCTTTATGGTGATTAAATGCATCTCATAAACAATTCCAGCACCTTCCCGGTAAAAGCAGAGTTTCCTGATGCTTTTAATGCGACTTTATTTCAGTCCACTGGCAGAGTTCACAGTTGCTTAGTGGGCCCAGGAGGAGAATGCTGCTTCAGTCTTCAAAAGAAAACCTTTCCTCTCCACACACACACCAACATAGATTCTGCATTAACATCACCTAATCATCATGACTTGTTTTCCTCCTAACTTAGACTTCTACAAAGTCCCTCCAAGCATGGAAGACAGAAGACATCTCAGCCAATAATGTCCATATTTCATGGCAGATTCCACAGTACCTGTTAATATCAGCTGGAGAAGTGATGTTTTCCATTACAGGCATTGCCTTCTCTTACTCCCAGGTAATGTATGTAGAGCACAAAGAAGAAAATCAGAAATCTGATGTGCTTAATGAGAAGGGCAGGATAGAAAGCTGCACTTTGCCAGGTCTTCCAAAGGCCGAGAGCACAGAGAACAAGTTACAAGTTTGGTGTAGACTTGCACCACAGTCCTGACCAAATTTACTGTGAATTTACTTGCAAGTGTGCCTTGGACTGCAGTCCTGATCTCTATTCTCTGTCTCCTTGTGTGGACATGATGATTGAATGCAGTGACCAGAAGATCTGGCACAATAAGAACATAAGATGTGCCCTGCTGGATCAGTCCAAAGGTGCATCAAGTTCAGCATCCTGTTCTCACAGTGTTCTGTGGGAAGCCCACAAGCATGACATGAGCATAATAGCCCTTTACAGATCATCATCCCCAGCCACTGGTATACAGCGGCACACTGCCTTAGAGACTGAAGGTAGTACGTAGCCATTTTGACTATAGCCATTTGATGGCCATATTATCCATGAATTTGTTGTCCCATTTAACAGACATCCAAGTTGGCTGCCATCATTACATCCCGTAATTCTACTATAAACTAGGTCAAATGGGTAGAAACTACGGCCCACACAAATACTCTGGAAGCAATTACCCTCCTGTATTAAAGGTTCCAGGAGTAAATGGAAACATTGTTGTTGTTGTTCAGTCGTTCAGTCGTGTCCGACTCTTCGTGACCCCATGGACCAGAATGGAAACATTAGCTTTGGCTATTACAATATAATATAGATGCTTTAAAATTTATTAGGTGATGGGGGGGAACTAGTATATAAAGTACCCTGATAAATCCTTTTAAAACTTAAGGTCTAGAAACGTATTAGGTTTATAGCAATATGGGACAGAATATAATTGGGAGCAGTATTAGCTTGAGTCATGTGCGCTCTCTCTCTCTCTCTCTCTCTTGTTTCTTTTGTATTATGCTGACAGATTAGTTATTATTTGTGTGCCATGAGGAGGGGCCATTGTTCAGTAGCAGAGCACATGCCTTGCATGCAGAAGGCCTCCTGGTCTATCCATTTTTTATTTTTTTAAGGATCAGATTGCTGGTGATAAGGGAAAATCCCTGCCTGACACCCTGGAGAGATTCTGTCAATCAGAGCAAAAAACACTAAGATAAGCAAATAGTTTGACCTGGTATAAGGCAGCTTCCTATGCTGTTTCCCTCAAACATCCAAGAAAACCACAGGGCATTTCAACAGCTACATTGATTTCAAAGGCTATGTAGTATTTCTCCACTCTCCTATATTCCTGAAGTCTCTTCTTGGGGGCCCTGGGAGAATACAAAGATAACCCACACATGACACAGGCAGGTAGGATGATGCCTACATGAGAGCTGCTGGAGGGCAGAGGAAGGATGTGCTGGTTCTCAGAATCCCCTTGATATACCTACCTCCGTGCCATTTTCTGCCATGACTCAGGGTTGATTGATTTACACACACATAAATGCTTATCGCTGCGGTGGCCGCAGCATCAGATTGTGATGGTCAGATGCGAATGAGCCATTACATATCAGACACCTCGGCAAAGACTTCCAGATCACTTCACATTACCTCAGAATGATATAGCGCTATTCAGCTCAGTCAGTTCACACATCTGTCTGCAAGTCACTGGGCCACTCCAAAGCATTTTGGTACCTGAGGTAAATGGTGTGCTACCATCCCCACCCCCTCCCATTACATGTACAGATGCTGACTGGAGTGGCATATCGTCATCGTCATCACCACCACCATTTATTATTAAGGGAATTTAACTTTAACTCTGGCAATGAGGCAGATGTCCTTCACTGCACATGAGGGCAGCAAACTAACTTAAGGGCTGAAGGTCAGGTCACATGGTGGACACAGCCCTGCCTCCAATGCCTCATCACCATTACCTTTCTGCATCTTCTGCCGGAAGCGGCCACCTCATTCTGCCTGAGGGTAGAGGCCAGTCCTGGAGAATCATCAGGTGTTGAACCAAGTAGCTAAGGAATACATACTGGGCCACAGACCCATGAGGTGATTTGCTTACTCCATTGCAAAACAAGAAAGTGGTTGAGTGCAGCCTGCAGAATAGTACTCAGTGAGGATGCTGAGGAAATTTCTCTGTGTTTGGGAATGGACTAATCTTCCTGCTTTTCTTCCTTTTTTTTATTCAGGCTCCTGCCAGCATGAAGTCAGTGCTGCAGGCTGGCTGGCTGTTAACCGTGGCCTTTGGAAATGCGATTGTGCTTGTTGTTGCCCAGTCTGCACCAATGGAACAGGTATGGGATAGAATACATTAACCATGGCACTAAGGCTGGAGTTGTGAGTAACACTCCACAGGACATTCTGATCTGCTTTCAGTACATCTGGCAGCCATTCTTGCAGAACAAGGGTGGGGAAACTAGTGGCTTTTCATATGTTGTTGGGACTCCAAATCCCATCAGCCTCAGTCAACATGGCCAATTGGCAGGGATGATTGGAGTTCTCAGGTGTGTTTTCTGTGCTCATGTGCAATCCCTGTCCTGTCCAGTAAAAAGGATTAGGTAGGGGGTGATGGGAAAGGCATTTTCTTTGCTTGAGACCCTAGGGAGTTAAAGAAGAGAGTACAGGGTAAGATGGAAATAGCAGTCAGTCACCTATTTATTTCCTAGACCTGGTTTTACTGGCAATTAACCTGGCAATCCCCAATATAGTGAGAAGTAATCCACATAACCACAGTTGCACCTGGTTGTCCAGTTCACGCATTACATTTGTTTACACCAGGGATGCGGAACCTGTGGCCCTCTAAATGTCATTGGAATCTAGTTCCCATTTGACCTAGCAACCATAGTGAACAATCCGGTATTATGGGAGTTGTATTCCAGCAGTATCTGGAGGGCCACGCAGGTACCACATCCCTGAAACATGAATGCATACCCAAAGACCCAGGACTTTCTTCACGCAAATAAAGACATCCTTCCATTGAGGCAAGAATGCATGTTGTGTAGAAGAGGAATGTTCTAAAATGGACCATCCTTCCTAACTATCACTTCAACCTCTGTAAAGGACACAGCATCTTAGTATGACCAACAATATTTTCTCTGTTAGTGTGGCACATACGTTAGTGGACACGAGAAGAGAGACAGGTGTGGATTCAGGCACATCCGAAAGAATAGGCACAGCTAGTGCTCTTTTTTGTGATGGCACTCCATGGAATGGACTACCCTAATGGATGGTATTCACCAGTACAAAGTACTCTCTCTCTCTCTCTTTGCTGCCATTATAGTCATTTTGTGTTGCAACCATGATTATCAAGATAAGACTACTGACAATTCATTTTTTAACAAAAAAAAAAGCACTGGGTACAACTAGTGGAAACCAAATCCTCCTTTCCAAGTGCTAATTTAAAATGCTCAGAGAGACTTATAACCTAGATTGTTGCCGACAGTTTAATGTGTATGATTAGGACACTTGCCTACCAATGGCCCCAGTATATAGCCCAGAAGTAATGAATGCGGAAGTAAGTAACTTGTAGAAAGGGGGAGAGATACATCACAAAAAATAACTGATTAACCTACATAATGGAGAGAAAGGCCACTGAGCAAATGAGCAATTAACTAATAAAGCAATAGAGCTGACACAACAAGGAGAATAGAATGCAATTAGTGTGCCATCCAATTTAGTGTCCTCCCTCACAAATTAATAACATACACACACCAAAAAAATAATAATGCTGGGGCATTTAGCTGAGCACATGTGTTGTTCCAATCTGTACCAGTAACAATAGATGTATATTGCTGGAATATGTTCACAGAAAGGACATTGGGAGGGGGGAATAAGAGAACTAATTAAACTAGATTCATTTGACTCTACATGTCAGCTCACATGATGCATGACCTTGCCACAGAATTGCTTCTATATGACAATATCAAGTTCATGCACATTCAGGCTACAAACCATTTAAAGCACTTGCCCCACCCCAATAGTCCTGTGAATTGTAGTTCACTCCTCACAAAGCTATAATTCCCAGCAGCCTTAAGAAACCACAGTTCCAAGGATCCTTTTGTGGTATATGTATGCTTTAAATGTGTGTATTCAGCCTCATTTTCCAGGATATGAGTGTCCTTTATTGCACAGAAGAACTCCTGTATGCAATTATGTGTTTTTAAACTTTGGACATAATGTTGGGTTGGGGGGTGGGGCTACTTAGTTGATAATGTGTATTACTGCACTTAACTGCAAAATATGCTAAGCCAGCTCTGCTGCATTTTGCAGCCATCCAGCTCATTCTGCTGAGTGGGAACCTGGACTTCTGCCCCTTATGGTACATCTGCAGCTACAGCCGTTCATGTTATCTCAGTCCCCTCCCAAATGCATAAACACACAGCGACATTTTGCTGTGGTCATGAGAACCGGTGAACTTATTGTAATTCGAGTAATAGCATATTCCTGTTTTTAGCCTCCCCAAGTATTCCCCAAATAAAACACAATGTGGATTTTGAAAAATTGGGTTATCACATAGGGTTTTTTTTCATGCCACACATGCACTGAAAAGAGCAGTAGTTTAGCTATATGGTCGTCTGAAGGATTTCCATGCTCACATACCTGAGCCATTTTGGAAACTGGAGCAAACTGGAGCTTTCCCCCAATGTAAATATTCAGTGCAGGACCCCTAATCCAGATCAGTACTGCAATGGGGCCACGTGCAAAGGGAAGACACCATCCCTATTGCCCATGTCACAGTCCCATCTAAGCTTGGTGTTTGGGGGGAAGGAGGCATACCAGCTATTGGTTAAAGCAAAAAGACCAAATTGTGTCCTATAAATTGCATCTAGTTTGGCCCTGTCAGAGTGATTTGCAAAGTTCTGCTCCTCTACCACTTCCAGGTGCCATATGCAGCTGGTAACTAGAAGTGAAATAGTTTGACTAAGCTTCTGTACAGTTGGAAGAAGACAAATGTGTAAGTGTTGTTGGAAAATAAATATTAATAATTTATTTTATTTTTAAAAATACCTCTTCTTTCTCCAGTGGCTCGAGTTTGTCCTCTTTGCTGCACTGCTCTTTATCGTGTTTGTTATTTTCTCCATCATGGGATATTTTTACACCAGCATGGACCCAGAAGAACTCCTTGCCAGAGAGAACCAACAAGGGATGTCAAACAGTAAAAATATGATTGGGCTTGTTACCAAGAAATCAGAGCTATAAAGGCGGCTGTGGGCACTGGCAAGGGATTTTGTGGCCTTTCTCTTTTAACAAGATGTGGAGGAAATGGATTTATTTTTCATGATGGCATCTCACAAAATATATTATATTCAGGGGAAAGGGCAAAATAGGCTCTTTTAAAGTCGGCTGAATAAATGTAAACAAACTCCTTGGACATGAAGCATTAAAAATAGATGCAAAGCGGTTTCAAATCTGCCCATTCCTTCCAGACCCACCAAGCAGTTGGAGTAGTTATTCTCAAATGTACACAATGTGGTGAGTGACCATCGTCCCAAACAATAGGTTGGGTTTATTTGCAAAGTTCTGAAGAAATGAATGAGTGAAAAAAAACCTGAAGAGCACACAAGTAATACACACACACACACACACACACACACACACACCCCTATATATATGCATCAATGGATAAAATCTAGTGTGGGGGGGTGATCAAGTATGTTATAATTCACCCTTCTTGCTCAGTTCCATTTCTGTGCTGACATGCTATTACAGGCAGACAAAAGCAATAGGTCACAATCCAGAGCGGTTTATGAAGCTTGCTTACCTATGTATCCCTGACCGAACCCCACCCTACCCCCAAGAGCCTCTCTTTCAGCAGCTCTCCTCTTGCAATATTCAACCTTATCTTTAAAACAAAACAAAACAAATCAATTCCCCCAAAGTTCTAACACTATTATTGGAGGTGTTGGCACTGATGTTTCTATTGGGACCTGGAAACGTTTTCAACTAAGTTTTACTCGGTATAGTCCCACTGAAATGAATGAGCGTGACTAAGTTAGGTTCAATATTCCCAGTATGTACTCTGAGTACAACATAGTAGAACACCACCCCAAAATGTGGCAACTGGAATTAACGGGAAGTTGTTTTTCTCCACCTAATACTAACTGTCAGGCAGGATGTTAAACTGAGTCCCACCACTCTGAGTGCTGTAGTTCCAATGAAAATCAGCACATACAACTCGGCTGTGCTTTAAAAAGAAAAAAAAAATGCCGCTACTCACAATGAAGTTGTTACAGTATGTGCCACACTTTTAACATCTGGGGGGAAATGGTGCTGGTACAGCATACCCTTGAGTACCCCCAGAAAAAAGCACTGCACCTCAGTGTTGGTGTTGTTAAAACAAATCTGGTTCCTAATCACAATATTAAAGTAATGTTTGGTTTGTTTCATAATCTGACATTTTGCAAAGCTGTGTTTCTTCGAATTATCAGCTCATGGAGCATATGCTTGTAAGACTTTCCAAGTAGCCTAAAACTGTGGATTGAGATATTTGTATGCTCTGCTCACTAAGCTCTAGTGACTTGGCCAGAAGAGTGCTTTGATTTTGTATGTTTTACTGTACACGGATCAACTGATCATAGATTGCTGCTTAAGAATATCGCCATTCAAGTAATAAGCCCTTTAAAATGTGACAATTTTTTGGGACAGAAAACATTTCCACATAGAGAATGGCATGCAAGCTGTGTGTAACTTTTTATCCATCTGTTCCCTTTATTACAGCAAATTGTCACTCACAGAGCGACTCTTGGACTAGAGAGACCTGAATTCAGATCCCTAGTGAGTCAGTGAAGTATATTGGCTAGATTTGGGTCAGACACAAACTCTCAGTCTATCCTACCTCACAGGGTTGCTGTCATAAGCCCTGTTAACAAATAATGCTATGAAGATCCATCAGCACAGCACAAATATATGGATTGTAGTGGTTCTGTGGAAGTTGAGTAATAGTGATTGCTTTCAGTGAAAACACTTGCATAGCCTCTCCAGAATTCCACTTCTACTCTGATGGATACACAAATCTTTTGCATTTGCAAGCTTCCCATTCACTTCACTGAAGGAACATGATCAGCATGCATGCACAACAGATCTAAATTGAGAAGTTACTGGGGATGAAAGTATCTGGAGGATGCATCTCTAACAAGCTTCAAAACCCATAAACAATTGCTGGATCAGGATATATTAAGAGTTGGGGCACAAGAGCACCAAGGTTTATATGATTGTGCAAAGAAAAAAAATCTTATCTCTTACCGTTCTTCAGGCTCAGAGGAAGGCAGATAAGAGCATAAATGATGCTTTTGGCTCTTGTAAGAGAATTAATCAGAGATGCATCTATTTCTTTGCAATGTCTAGAAGTGTAACTTTCAGGAGGCCTGTAATATAATTGTCCAATTTCTCAGCTTGTACAAGCATGAGATATTTGGGTGCGTGAAAGTTATATCCTCATAATTATTGGCCCAGCTTTTATGACTATCCTAGAAGGATAGGAATTGCTCTCTCCCTGCTACCTTTTAAAAAATACTGGTGGGAGGTAGGGCTCTGCCTGCTTCTCTTTACTTGCTAACCCCATCACTCCTCCCCCCCCCATTAACCACCCAGTGCTTCCCCTTCCTACCCCATGCAACTACTAAACACCCTTTCACCTTCCTAATCAATTTTTAAGCCACTTTTCTATTCTACAGCACCACCATTTTCACCTTCACCCTTGTATCCATGCCTACCCTTCTCCCTCGTTTTGTACAACACCCACTTACAGACAGACCACCCCCATGGAAACCCCCTGCATCTTCCTCCTCCCATGCATTGCAACTACTCAGCACCCTTTTCATCTCCACCGCAACTATGAAACCACCATTCCCTCCTATTCAGCACTCCCTTTTGTACCCTTGCTTTCATCTTCACCCTTATTTCCATGCTTTCTTTTCCCTCTTTTTTGCAATTCTAATTTTCACCATCAGCCCTTTTCCCTGCCTCCTCCTTCCTTTTTTCAACTCTCCCTTGCACCCAGGCCAGCCCCATTTCCTTGCCACTGTCTCTATCCTATTCTTCAGCCCCCTTTTCACACACACCACATGATGATGTACCGTATGTGACTGTATCTTTGAGATGAATAGAATCTTAAGAGGAGGAGTCAGCTTGTTCAGCTAGAGGTTAAGTTCAACTGATGAAAGTTCTTAGCTCTATTTTTCTAGAAATAGAGGTGCTGGAACTCACAATGAACACCCCCCCCCCTTTTCCCTTATAAAGGCAATGGTGCCCACCAAAGAGGTGCCGGAACTCAGTTCCAACGAGTTTTGGCTCAAACAAAAAACCATTCTCTTTAAGGTCCATTTGGAGCTTCTTCTTCTTTAAATGGCAATCCACTTAAAGCCTGTGTTGACGTTTGCTCCAACGGACCAATAAAGAGTGGGTTTTCATGGGGAAAACTCTGAGGGGGGACCACAAATGCTGAGAAAGCTTTTAAATGTGGGTCTATGGTATTTTCCTGTTTGCAGAATTTTCTCCCCAGGCAGACTCACCTGGTGCCTTCATGACATATCCTTAGGCACCAGGCGAAAACATTTCTCTACAACTAGGCCTTTGTTGGTCTGTTTTTGTTTTATTATGTATTTTGTGTTCTCGTTTTATGTTTTTATGTTGTGAACTGCCCTGTGATCTTCAGATGAAGGACAGTATGCAAATTTAATAAATGATGGTGATGATGAAATAATGGGCTTCCCCAGGAAATGTGGTGGGGCAAACAGAAAACCGTGCCTAGAAAGCATGGGACCAGGAAAAAAAACCAACCTCTGCTTTCTAGGCACAGGACAAATGGAAATGTGGACAAGCCCTCCCTTACTTCATGTGTATAAAACAGAGACATTCAATAAAGCATTAAGAGGAAAACTCCCTCACAACTATATAGCCAATAAACATACATGCTATCTCACTGAAGGCTCACGCCACCCCACCTGCTTGCTTGCATCCCCTTCTGGGCAAGTTGACTTTTAACACCAACAGAATAAGCCCATAAATTGCACACTGAAAACTACACATGCTGAGATTTCCTTTTCAACATTACTATTAAATGTTCAGGAGCCCTGTGCTCTCGTTTGCTTCTGGCTACCCACAAGTGAAGTTTCACTTGTTTTCCATTTTCTCTGTTTATGCCCATTATGTTGGGGGATTACTGGAGCACATTCTTTGCTCTTCAAGAAATTTGTTTGCTTTTCCTAATTCTGTTTTATGACACATTGCAAATTAGCTCTGCAACAGCTGAACTGCACGAGTGTGATGCTTCCATGAGCTGCTTCCAAATTGAAGCACACATAGAAAATAGGCCTCCTACCCACTCATCCCAAATCCCATGCCTGAAGGAACAGATGAATTCCAGCACTGGTTAGCACTAGCAGACATGATTTTAAATTACTGGTGCATTTAATTTTTTATAAGCCTTCAATTTGGGTACTTGGCTTTTGGAACACACATGGCACCCGATGAATGAAAATTATCGGGAACTTTTATTTTGTTGTAAAATAAAAGGTTTATCTGCAGAAGGCAATGCCACTGCCCAATGAGATACTCTTTAAAACCACATAATTTCCAAAAGCTCTTCCATTACTAAAAGCAACAACAACAATCAAATTACAAGAGAGGGGGGACAGAGGGAGGGAGAATCAGTCAGGGAGCACAGATTGTCGCACACAGAGAGCTTTAATTAAAGGAATCCAGTTCCAATATCATAAAAGAGTCATTTTACATGCAACATGACTCTTTATTTTCCATTCACATTGCCAAATATACCCCCTGTCTCAGATTTTGCCAATAGATATCTGCAAAAAGTGGTAGAAGAGACAATAAGAGGTTTAAAAACAACAACATCTTACCCTGCTCATTGATGAGATTCAAAACCCTTAAGAAGTCCAGTTTCACAATGCAGCGTGATCACTGCCATGAATCGCTGTAGGTTTCCTGTTTCAGAGTCATCAGGGTTAGCTATACAGAAGTGAGTAACCTGTGGCCTTCTAAATGTTTCTGGACTCCAAGTCCCATCAGCGCCAATCAGCGTGTACAGTGGTGAGGGATGATGGAAGTCCAGCAACGTCTGTAAGGTCAGAGGTCCAACCCACCCCCCAGCCGCCTTCAAAAATGTCAAAGATCTGGATTAGAGATCCTGCAAGACCTGTTAGCATTAGAGCATTAGTGGAATTCAGTATCGTTCAGTGGTGATCATCCCATCAACACAAGCATTGCAATTTGCCTGACAGAACAACAATTCCCCTCCATTCACGGTTCTGGGGGTTCTCCTGAACCCCCTCCCTCAAAGCCAATTTCAGGGCACCAGGAGGCACGGAGAGAGGGAAGGGAGAGTTCCATTATGCACACAGCAGCCCTTTTGCAGGGCTGACAATGACCAGACTCCTTAGGCAAATCCCACCCTTGGTCTCCCCAGGGTCCATCAAATAAAAATTGCTGTGGCTTCTACTCTTCCCTTTCCATCCAGTAAATATAAACAGACACTGCCTGCAAATAAACACCTGCAGCTTACAGATCCTTTCCCCACATTCACTCAGTGAAAGCCTCAGTAGGAGTGAGGGACAATTCTGATTCAGTTTACATTTATTCAACACAAAATTTATTTATTTTCAATATTTCCAACCCACCTTTCATCAAACATTTATCCCAGGGAGGGGTATAGCAAAATGAAATGCTGAACTTAAAACCATTAATACATCAAATTCCAAACCATCATATGTATCAGCAGGGATTTAAAACCCCCCGCAGTAAATAACAGCAGACTTCAAAAGAATAGAAAGCCTTCATTCATTCATTTTTTAAAAAGATTTCATTGATTTTCATTTTTCACATCACACATAAAACAACCTAACTCAAAACACATCAACCACATTGCTTAAAAGTATCAAATCAAATTATTACAGTTTGCTCCAAAAAAAATATCTTTCCACATATTTCCATGAGATCTCGGGGAGTTATAAACAAAATCTTCTGGACACATATAGTCCCAAAATGGTTGCCACACATTATGGAAAAGATTGGGGTGGGGTGGGGGTTAGAATTCCCTTTAGTCACATGAGTCTGGCACATCAGCTTTACAGCCAGAGCTATTGTCCATGCTTTGAGTACCAAGCTTCAGTGTTCACACACAAGGCAGTGTGCCATCACACGGCTATTTCCTTACATGCCACTCCAAGGAAGAATGTTAAAAGTTCTTTATGCACAATTGTTATTCCAAGTAAAGCAAGTTGAAAGGAAGGTTGTTTGAAAGGTTTCATTCTTCAAAATAAATGTGCCACTGACATGCCATGAATACCTGAGTAAACAGGTGTGTTTTAATCTGACAATAAAAAATTAGAAGTCAGCACCAACCATACTTCAGAGAGGCGACACATTCCATAATAGGGGCACTGCCACAGAGAAGATCATTTTTTTACACATCACCACCATTTATTAAATATAGTAGTTCCATCTTTGTTTCTAGTCAGTCTGCCTTTTAAAAGCAACTTTACTGGTGATCAGGTGTGCAGAAATTAAAAGTTTTTCGTTGAAGGATGCTCTTTAAAGGTGCAAAAATAAGTTTGAAGTGTTGGGTTGTTGTTGTTTTTAGCTTTGCTGTGCTGTCCGGAGAGAGTACAGTTAAAATGACAATGGTATCATTTAGCTCACAAACACAAAAAATAGGCTGAAAACTACCAAGGACACCTCCATTTTTGGAAGAGCAGCTTGACCTGAAAATGGAGGTATACCAGTTGTTAGCAGGTCAAATTCACTGTGGCGCATGAAACTGAGAGAAAATGAGATTGTACAGTTGATAATATAATTAAATACTGGAAGACTTTAGATCTTACCAACACACAAACTCACACACAACCCTCTCTCTGCCATTCATGAGAATTCTAAGCAATTTGGCAAGAAAGATTTCTAAGCAGCAGCAAGCAATGGATTTCCACTTACAGTTAGGCATTGATGGCAATTTGCACTGACCTCTTTGTAAAACAGGTGCTGCAGGAGCCACCTGGTTGTCCGTCGGTCACTCCCTACATTCCACTCCCTACATTCACACCAGAATCCATCATGATGTCAGCTGAGCAGATACCAGAGGAATTTTCAGGGTTCCTGCCTTGTTTGCAGAGTCTATTTACATGCACACTTACCCTCTTGGTTTACCATAATTCATTGGTAGAGCACGCATTTTGCACAGTTTCGTATACTGTTTTGCCTTATCATACACATTTCTGCAAGCCATTTCTCCCAAAACAATGCCTTTTTGTATGTTATTTCCACTAATATATTCATTTTTGTGCCCATTTCTCCTTAAAATATGCATTTTTGTAAACATTGGTTGGTTGGAGAATTAAATCATGAAATCTGGGAGAGTATGAATTTTGAAGGATGGCTGTGTTTCAGTACTCATGCTGTTTCAGAAAGTGCAGATCTGATAAATTTGGCTTGAAATGCAAACTGATTTGAGTTTATTCCTGTTCTTAATTTTTATCGCCCTATTTCTGGGTCAGTTTCAGGGTACAGGGTTGCACTGCTAGGGTGGCTCATGAAGTCCCTGTGACTAGAGACACATAAAAATGTATCACCTTAAGAAATATTTGCCAGGGCTCACAACTATCAGTTTGAAACCATGCGCTAGTACAGCTGTTTGCATCATGCTTATCCTTATGTTCAGTTCATCAAATCCTTCTTCATTCCTCCTTTGCAATATAATGAACACACAGCATCCTGTCAGTCTCTCTGGTACAGTTGCATTATGTGTACTGTGTTGCATTTCCTCCAATACAATGGTGGAATGTGACCACCACATAGAAGCACTTAGAATCACGGTTTTGCTGGTTGAGTATTCATGTTTCACAGAAGTTTGGTATTCTAGATTTGCTAGTCTCACCTGTCTGTTACCAATGGTGACATTTGCCCCCATGTTTATTTCATTTCTTCACTCTCCTCGGTTGTTCTGGGCTCCTCCAGCAGTTTCTCCCAGATAAAGCTGTCAACAGGCTGACACCTCCATCTTCTCCGTCATGATTTTCCATTAAGGCTCCCTCGAGTTCTGTCGAACTACATTCATGGTGCTTTAAACAGGATAAGCTGAGTAAATCATTAGAAGCCTTGCTGCTCCGCAAAGACACCCTTTTCATCAAATAGCAAGATTAAATTAGGTTCCCCTGATAAATTGATTTGATGAGCCAATTTGGATGGTACATAAGGTATTTATACAATTCTAAAGGGATTGGGATTAAAAAAAAAACAAAAAACAAAAAAACCCACTGAGCTAAACTTCTGCAATCAATGCACTGGCTTTTATTAATTTTTCCCCTTTCCCCTAACCATACAAGTAAGATTTTGCCTCTAGTGGCTTACGGTCAAATTAAACATGACATTAAATGGATGACTATGCATAATGTGCATTGTCCTGTTCTCTTCATCCACCTCCTCACATACACACTCCAATAACAGCTGCAGAGGGAAGGGGGAATCAGGATTGAGATTACAAACAAAGAAAAGAGACTGGGAGTACAGAACAGGTCTGTTGCCCCTGTGGATCCTGCTGCCTGAGGCAGTCACCTCACCTTGCCCATGGGTGGGCTGGTCCTGGATGAAGCACGCTTGTTAATCCCCTGCAGCAGCATCTGCCACCTGGCTCCTTTGTCTCTCTGCCTAAAGGGGAACCAAGAGTCCAAACAGCACATGAGTAAGAAGTGATGGTGATGCTGTCGGGCTGCACAGCCAGCCTTGCAAGAACATCCTCATTATGACAATGCTATATGTCTGCCATTGCTTTTGAGGAACATCTGCCCTTCATTTTAATTACAGCACTTAGAATCCAACATAGTGGCTTGAGTACAAATTGATCTTGTTTTTCAGCCAGGAAGTTTGTTTTCCCGCTCTTTATGATAATAAATGTGCCACCGGTAATGGCAAGGGGGCCATATAGTGGCACATTGCGCTGTGTGTACACTGAGCCTACTACTTTGGGGCAGGCTTTTCTTATTATGCATTATTGATGTGGCAGTTTGCAAACATTTTACAAAATGAATTAATGGGCTTGCCTTTTCTTCTCCCTGAGTTTGGGATTTTAATCTTATTGACGGCTACAGCTGCAATTAGCAATGATCTCACTTAAAATGTCATTTTGTCATAGGCAGTCAAGACCTGCGTGTCTCTAGTTGCAAAGTGACACTCTGCGGACAGGCGATGGAAATAAAATGTGACACTCTGTGGACACCCAAAACCTCCCCAGGATATCACGTCCATTTTGAAAAAAAATCTCCGTTTCCCTTTCTGAGCTGCTATTTCATTGGAAAAGCTGGCTTCTTTGAGAGCTATAGAGTCGAGAGGGGTAAATGCACTCCACTCGGTCAGTTATGCAGTTCACTCTTTGGCCTTGTGCCTTGGGCAAAGTATTATCTCTCAACCTTTTTCATAGAGCTATTGTAAGGCTAAACAAAGCAGATTAAAAAAAAATTCAGTGAAGAGTGCAACACAAATGATAAATAATTTTTAAAAGGCATAGTCAATGGCTTAGGTAGAGGGCTCAGAGCCTCGGGGAACATTTACTATTTAATGCCTAGCCCAAATATATGAACATGCTCAAGTTAAGGAAGAAATATTGGTTTTGGAACATGGCAATCTTTCATTATACCAGGTCTAAATTATTTGTGCATCTAGTACAGTAGTGTCTAATGATTAGCAGTGATTTTCTAAAGCCCCAGGCAGTGATCTTTCCCATTATGTGCAGAATGAACCTTTTAACCAGAGCTGTCATGGACTTAACACTGCATCTTCTGCACAGAAAACATGCACTGCGTGTGCACTGAGCTATGGTTTTGCACACAGCACAGTCATGAAATTCCAGAGGATCTCCAAAACCAAAAAGTAATCCTTTCTATTAAAAATGCCAGCATCTATTATTTCCCCCTTCTGCTGAAAATAATGTTCAGTCTACTGATATGGCTGTTACTTAACAGGAGGGGCAGCTGTGGAGGTGGATGGAGGAAGATAGGTATGGAGCACCACTGAAAAACTTTATGACATTCACTCACATTCACCAGTTCAGACATTTTGATTCAGAGCACCAACAGCATGATTCAAACACTATATTGTGGGGCAGCAGCAATCTTGCGTACATGTGAGTGTGCGATATGCCCAATCTGCATGTTTCTTCTGCGTCTGTCTACTGCTCCCACTGCATCGTGTGTGAGATTTGAAGATGTCATCTGCAAAAATCTAGGCTTCCACACTCCTAAGCCTTTGCCTTGGAAGTGTAAATTTCTTGTTACTAGCCTAAATATCTGTGTGTGGACTTAGAGGTCCAGTATAAATGTTTGGGACTTTCTGGCACAAAACACATACTGTATTCTACCCTAATGGGACCTCCATTTTCTTTCAATGTCTTTGACCCATGAACATTGCTACATGTGCATTTCACATCCTTACTGCAGGAATGGGGAACCTGAGGTCCTCCAGATATTGTTGGACTACAGTTTCTATCATCCCTGACCATTGACCATGCTGGATAGAGCTGACAGGAGTTGCAGTCTAGCAACATCTAGAGGGCCAGAGATTCCCTATCCGTGCCTTACTGGAAAAATGGGCACAAAAAGTGAAAAACAATATTAGAGGATTGAAATTGCAGTCCCCAGCTAGATGCCCCAATTTACCTTTTGCAATTCACCAGCAGCAACCATTGTAGATTAGGAATCAAGCCAACCACAAGGAAGAAAACTATTAAAGCTGCTCTCTTACAATCATTAATTATGAAGATATCATCATTCATGTTTATAATCTATGAAATGTCCCAGAGTAATTGATTTTTGTAGTTCGATGAATTTTAATGGCAGGACTGCAAACAATGCTTGCAAAATAACTCACTTAGGGGGACAACTAGCAATGGCTCCAATCAGCCCAGGCTACTTTCAGCCTGAGAAACAGGACAGCTGCCTCCTCCTAGGTTTGGAGAGGTCAGTCTTCAGTCATATATCAATTGACAACATGCTCCCATTGCTACAAAGAGTGAGTATAAGGGCAGCCAGGCCACAGCTACTGACCAAGCGACTGTGGTGTGCTTCATGGGCACAGATAAACATTGTAAAAAGGCGAGTTTTACTGAAAATAGTATAGCAGAAATGCAGAATTATGCCTACAAGAAAACTCTCACAGCTGCCAGTCAGGTCAAGCTGGTCAGGAGACTTTCTGTGCGACAGCAAAACTCAGGTTGGAATATTTCTTGTAGTCGGAAGACAAATGCAAAATATAGAATCAGGGTTACTGGAGCAGACTTCTAAGCACTAGACTAGGTGTGTGTAACTTTTTGCCTTCCAGGTGTTGCTGAACTATAACTCCCATCAGCCCTGACCATTGAATACTTGCTGGGGCTACTGGAAATTGTAGTTGAGCAGTATCTGGAGGACCAGAGGTTCCCCACAGCTGTGCTGGACTGCTACGATGTTGGGCCTAAGGTTGCAAATATCATAGATGTGCATCTACCACCTTTATTATACAGCTTCTGGTTATGGAAGACACACGTATTTACCCTGACTTCTGACACCTGAGGTGTATATTTTTAGGAGCCAGCTTATTACTGTTTTCAGTATTGTGTTTTAAGGTTGTAACCTGCTCTGGGATCTTAGGGTGAAGGGCGGGTAATTAATAACAATAACAACAATCTGAGAGGAAGAATCCATCTGGCTAAGCTTTTTGGTCTAGCTGTTTGCTTGCTTATGAGAGAGTTGCTAGAAAGCAAGAGCAAAATTCTTACCCTGCTTCCCTTCCCTCAGCAATCTCCCCCTACTTAGGTGTATAAACAGCCACTGAATTTGGCGCTTTGCTCAGACTTGCCACCTAAACCACTGATCTTCACTCCCTGCTTGTAATAAATGGATTAGCCCAACCCATTTACCATGAGCAGAAGCTGCAGCTTAGAACTGGCTAGACAGTTCTGTGCCTTCCAGAGTCTCTATGTCAGGGCTCCCCCCCCCCCGGAACTTGGGGGAACTCATTTCCGGCACCTCTTAGGTGGGCACCATTGCCATTCTAAGAGAACAAGGGAGGCGTTCATGGTGAGTCCTGGCACCTCTTTTCCTAGAAAAATAGCACTGCTCTATGTTCATACTTTCTAAAAAAAAAACCAGGCCTCCCCCATTTGTGTCCTGTGCACTTTGGTACCTCAACAAAGGCAATTTAGGTCCTTTAAATGAGGCACATGCATAGATTCCATAAACAACTTATGCCAGTTTCACGTGAGTGTGCGATTCACACATGTGAATGGGGAGGAAAGGTATCTTTCTGTCGGGGTTTGGGTGCTGGAGCTCCACGTGCACGGCCTTGGGTTGGTTATGCACGAGGTACCAGTTGCGGGGAAAGCGGCCAGCGTTCCGCGTGCTTTTGAGCACGGTCGCCGGCCAAGCCTCACAGTCTGAAGGATGTTGAGTAAGCCAATTGATGACTCCGATGAAGTGTGAGTTCCTAATTGCCTTCTTTAATGAACAGTTGCCTCGTGAAATAAAATATATACCCTGACTCTGAATAGGCGGACCAATTTACAGAAAATTAAAATTTTTACTTTACTCCCCCTTTAACCCCCAAAGGAAGACAGACACCGGTTGTATCTTTAGTGGCTTCGGCAGAACCCGCATAGGCTCGTCCCCTAAGCTAAGTTCTCCTAAGCTTAAAGTCCCTGCGCGCCCGATCTTCCGCGAGGCTAACTAAATAAACTAAAACCGAAATATCTTCCGCAATTCTAGCCCTAGGCTAAACCTAAAGAAAATCTAACTAAGGCTAAACCGAATGATCTTCCGCGATCTAACTCTAACTAAAGAAAAAACCCATCCAACCCGTCCAGCCCGCTCCTAGCCCCTTAAACTAAACTTGACTTCAACTAAAACCCAACTAAAAGAACATAAGAAGAATGTGCGGTCTCGACAAAAGAACGTGCCTAAGCAGGGTGCCTCTGCCTTTTATTAGGGAACAAACGTGACATCATCAATAATGCTTTAACCAATAAAATCACTGTTGCTGCCCTCCAAAAGGGCGGGAAGCAAGTTTAACGCTCATTAACAACTTTGAACATGACCGGATCTATAAAATAAGGGCGGATTAATCTTGTAAGTGAATCGCACTATTCATTCATGCTTTCACTTTCACTTTTGCGCGCAATTATACCAAAAGTAGACCTCGAAAAACCCATAAAATAACCAAATAAATATGAATCCATGGCGGATCCGTGAAACGTATTCCGACATATCATCTTTCTTTTTTTGTTTTAAATTAAATTAATTTTGTTTTAGTTATATAAAAAAGAAAAATTGAAGACATCGTAAGCATTTATCCCGACACAAACATTATCATTTGTTTTGATATAGACCTTGATATGAAAAAGCAAAGCGTCAACAGTGCCGACAGTGTCCACATCAAAACTGTGATATAAACACCAGCAAAACCATCAACATCCACCCCCTTCATAAGAGGAAATACTTGTACAATAATGTAGCAATAAAGTCATGAAAATAACAAACCACTAGGCAAACATAAAAAGTGATCGATCCGATACACTGTAAACCTTTTAGGCATATATAAATACTTCAATATGTAGTGTAATACAACAAATCACCTCATAAGCATGTATACTTTCGCGTGCAGCGTAAAACAACAAATTACTCCCCAAACACAAGAGAGGACCTGATACAGGTCCAAAATTAAAAATAACGGATAACGACTGCCCAAACATAAGAGAGGTCCCGATCCGGGACCCAAAATAAAATATAACTAGAGCTGGGGCTTCATGGCCTACCCAGACCCCTCCCCCATTTTTTTTAAATTTTATTTGGAAAACTGAAGAAAATGGATAAGGTAACAGAAAAGGATTGTGGCTCTGAGGCTACAGAATCGAGGGAACTTTCAGGAAGGCAGATTCTGGACTTACCACAGCGACCACAGGTAACGGGGAACTAGGGTCCGATTCCAGAGAGGGGATTTAAGCCACCTAAGTACAAGTGGTTTTCGCCACAAGAGGGGATTTAAGCTACCTATATAAAGGTGTCCCAGCCAGGATGAGGATTTAAACCATCTACGCAAGGGTTTCCAGCGAAACGAGATGGGATTTAAGCCAGCTACATAGTGAAAGGAAAAGCTGGGAACCTGGTTTACTGCCAAAGGTAGCATATAGAGGGGGATTCTTTAAAAGAAAAAAAGGTACCAAAAGGGTAGGACGCCACCAGACTTGACATATATATATCTTGAACAAATCCGAGAATGACCAATTCTTTGACCAAAAGAAATACTTCAAATAAGGCATATAAATGTTACCACATTTTGAATTACAACTTTTGCAAGCACAACGTGGAGATTTAGGATTATTGAAATAAAACATACATATATATATGAATATGTCTATGACTAGAACTGCACAAAGACGATGCTTTGACTTTACGTAAACATTTCCATATCATCAAAATTGTGATGCTCAAAATGGAAACCATTTCAGAAAAGCTTTGTATACATAAACACCCATATCATTAATTATCAAGCTATAAGGAAAACACATGTAACATGCGAGGCGGAAATTTCAAGAAGCATACAAAATTGAAAATGCAAGTTTTGTAAATACAATAAAAGTACAGGACAGTTTTAGAACTGCAAAATACACTGGAGAGGAAGATGAAGACGATGAATGAGTTGCCGGTCGTCTTCTACTCAGGTATATACGATCCTGGAAGTCAGGAAAAGTTCGTGGAACACAGGAAAAGTTCATGGAGCTCAGGAAAGTACTGAAACATCGAGCTCTGAAGAAACAACGATACCTGTAGAAGAAAGGAGGTTAGGCAAGCAAATCAAGGTGATCTGCTAGTGAATGCAGGTATGGGAGTAACTGGAACAAATCCAGGCAGCCAGGAATCAGAGGGCTGCCCAGAGGCAAACAAAAGGCCTAGGCAGTAGGAAGGTAAGGCAAACTGCCCAGAACTCAACTGGTGCTATTAGTTGAGCACTTTTGAAAAGTTGCTGCACTTGGCATTGGAAACTGAGAAGTTAGCGAGTAGCTAACAACCAGAATTAGACATCACGGCTTGCGATGAAAAGGGAGTATCGAATTTGAGCGAGGAATGGAGTTGAACACACAAACAGGTGTGGGAAATAGGAGTTTTTTCCGCAGAAGCAAGGATAGTCCTCCGCTGAGAAGGATTAAGCAACAAGGGCTGTCGTTGAAGATGCAGGCTGGCAAGTACCACGCAGGGTTACATGACTTGATCTTCAGGTAAAGAGTTCCTTGCGGAAGACAGTACTTCTGAGCACAAGGAGGAACCGTCTGAAGAGCCTGTAATAGAGTTCTTGGTTGATGCAGGAAAAGATGCTCCAAAAGAATACCTGGGGAGACGCGGAGCATATTTGCAATCAGGTAGAGAGCAACAGAAAGCAGGTGAAAAGGGTTTGCGGTTTTGGTTGGAAACAGGTATGCTGCAAGAAGTGATGGCAGCAATCTGTAGGCACGGTGAGTACCATTCAAAATCAGCCAACGAAATGCCCATGCGAAAGACAGCACGGAACATAGCAAGGAACGTCCCATGGTTGGCGATAGGATCACTGAAGCAAAAGAAAGTTTCAACGGCGTGAGAGTGCTTGAAGATGCTGCCGAACAGAACTTGTAGACAGGAGAATTCACCTTACCAGGCATTGAAACTCTCCAGGAGAACCTTGCAATAGGCTTTCTGCAAAGGACAGTTTGAAGACTATCAAGGGAACGCTCTAAGGTCAATGACTGTGGAGCTTTATCCATGAGGTACTGACGGAGAGTAGAGGGTTGCACACGATCCTGGTGTAGTAGCTCTTTGATTAGGGCCTCTGCTGCAGCGAGCTTTTCTGACGTCAGCGCCCATTGGTCGACCCATACAGGGGGTCCTTCCTTCCATGTGAGTGGAAGAGCATGAACTGGCGCTGATGCAAAGGCCCACATCAAAAATGCGTATGGACAACAGTTCTTGCTTTAGACAATAAGTCTCTACCCCAAAGGGTGATAGGCACATCCATAACAAGTGGACGGAGCTGCACCATGGAGCCTGAGTCTGACTGGAAGGTAATCGGATGCACGCTCTGGTGGGCGGGTTCGAAACCTCCGACTCCGAAGACTTCCTGGGTGACAGTCGTTGCCCACTGGTCAGGCCAATCCTTTCTGGCGATCACTGTGACATCTGCGCCTGTATCAAGAAGACCCTTGATCTTTCGTCCACCCATTTCTAAGACGAGATGAGGGCGTTCTTCTGTAATCTTGATTAGCGCCATTGCTGCCTGAGGAGGCAAAGAGTCTACAGGAGCTGTAGGCGTAGAAGTAAGCAAATAGAGTCTGGCAATTTCCAAACCTTTTGTAAGGACACAAGGAACTGTTGAAAATCCTGGAATCAGCAACTGCGATGAATCTGTGATTCGAACTAGGCCTGCAGTCAATGTGACTGTGGCAGGGAGGCGATCCATCCTAGGCAGGATAAGGCAAATCGAAGTGTCTGGGAATGGACCACGAATGGATGTTGGCAATTGCTGAGCAAACCATGGATTTGAAAAGTAACAGTCCTCTGTTAAGAAGAGTGGTATACCTGGGACAGAAGAAGCTTCTTGTTCTTCGTCGGCAGTGTTTGAAGACATCCTTTTGGCTTCAGGTTTTTTGCATTGCTGAAGTTGGCAACTTTGAAGCTGTTTGGCGTTGAGTTGACAAACTTGAGGTTCTTCCATTGGTAAGAGTTGCTGATGCTGATGAACCTGCTGGCATTCAGTCAGTTGCGCATCAAACTGGCAGGATGGAACTTCTTCTTTGACACAAGGCAGTTGAAGTTGTTGTTCCTGATAATTGCTTGGTTGTGGCGGGCTGAGCTTAAAAGCTGGAGGTGACACAAAGGTGTGGACATTGTTAACTGGAGTGATGTTTAAGCTTCCACAAGAGGGAGCTGGCTCACTCACTTGTATTCTTCGGCCACATGGAAAGTGATCATCAGCTGGGTCGCAACTTGAACACTGCTGTTTCATCAAGGGCAAATGTTCTTCAACGATAGGTTGACCTTGATTTGAAGGTGAGTAAAGCTCAGGAGCTGCGAGGTTGACCTCAGTAGGGTGTCTTCTCAACGTTGAAGGCAATTCTGCGATCAGAGACTTGACTGTGATTGCTTGTTGTGAAGCGGGGGTGACATCAGTAGGAACTGAAAGGCGGTTAGCAGGAGGTGAACTAAATGCTGTATTCTCTACTGGAACCCTTTGAATAGGTAAGGCAGATGATGAAACCTCTGGAACCTGAATGCTTGATGAGGTCACATCTTTCCTCTGGACATCTGGAGAGTAGACATCTCTCTGGATCACTCTCTTTTCCTGATGACCTGGATAAGGAGTAGCGTTGTTCATCTTTCTGGGATGATTGACCTTCATGATGTTCTTGAACTTGCACCCTATTGTTTTACCGGGGCCGGGGCGCGGCCCGCAGAACCGTTTCCCTGAACTGGAGATGAGGTAGGTGATGTGTTTTGTGGGTTCAAACGACAATCATTCGCCCAATGAAATCCTTTCTGACAGATGGGACATCTCTCTGGCGGCTTGGCAGAAGGCCTTGGCGTTGTTGTGCACTGCGACCGGAAATGTCCATCGCCTCCACACCCATAGCACTTCT
This sequence comes from Lacerta agilis, assembly GCF_009819535.1. Classification (NCBI taxonomy): domain Eukaryota; kingdom Metazoa; phylum Chordata; class Lepidosauria; order Squamata; family Lacertidae; genus Lacerta; species Lacerta agilis. Next base: position 89,045,753 of record NC_046312.1, read on the forward strand.
TGACTGGCGTAGAGCTGTCTTGACGTGGCATCTGTACCGCAGCTGCCAAGAGTTGTGCTTTGTAGGAGTGGGTACCAACATTCTGGCAGACGCGTAGCATCTCAGTCAATGTGGCATCTGGACGAGCTGCAACTGCTGTTAGGGCATTCTTGCAGTCATCATTAGCATTTTCGAAAGCGAGTTGTTTTGTCAGCATGTTTCTGGCATGACGATCTTCTATCTGGCGTTCCACTGCAACAATCAGGCGATCCACGAAATCCCCATAAGGCTCCTTTGGACCTTGCCTAACTGCAGCGAATCCTGATACTGAGCTGGCATCTGTGCGATTGGGTAATCTGCGCCAAGCTTTGACCACGATGTCTGCTATGGTGACGAGTGCAGCATCAGGTATGGCTAGTTGTTGATTGAGATTGGAGTAATGTCCTGATCCTGTGAGCATATCTTCTGTGGCAAGTGGCGTTGCACGTCTGGCTGCTACTTCTTTCCACTCTTGCAGGCACAGAAGAGCATCTGTAGGCGACAGGAAGGTGCGAAGAATCAACTTCCAATCAGATGGCAGAAGTCTACTAGTGGACAGTCCTTCAAGTAAACTTCTAGTGTAAGGAGCTTGAAGTCCATTTTCGCGTATGGCTTTTCGTAGTTCACGTAGTGTTTCAAAAGGAATAGCTTGATATCTTGCAGGTTGTCCTCCATTTGCACGAATCACTGGAAAGATGTGCATTGGATCAGCACTAAAGTCTATTTGTCCCAAAGCTGCTTCCAAAGCTTGGGTTCTGCAGATGGGCTGCATTGCTGTTGGATCTGTAGGTGGCATCAGTGAGTTTAAATCTTCTTGATGCTTTCCAAACGATGAGCCACTAGATGGTGCTAAAGAGTCTTTGACATCTGGATGCCTTGAAGATGGCTGACTATGAAGACAAGATGGCTGACTTGAAGTTGGATGAAGACAAGATGGCTGACTTGAAGTTGGATGAAGACAAGATGGCTGACTTGAAGTTGGAGCATAAGGTTGTTGGCTCTGTACTGCAAGTCCTGGCATCTGGATCATCATTGTTTGGCTTTGCTCTTGTCTTGGAATCTGCATTGGCATTGGAGGTGCTGAAGGGTTGGTAAATTGCTGTTGAGCTGCTTGCATTGAAGCTTGGATTGCTGTTGACTGGAAATCAGCTTGCTGCAAAACTGGAGCTGCTGGCTTGAGCGCGGCCTGCAGGGCAGCAGGGTTTGCTGGCAAAAAGGCTGCTTGCTGCTGCTGCTGCTGGATCGCTGGCAAAAGCGCGGCTTGCGATGGAGGAAGTGGGACCGTTGCTTGGAGCGAGGTCCGCGGTTGCTGCTGACTTGAGATCGCTGGCTGGTAAAAGGCCTGCGATGGCTGCTGAGCGACTGGCGGTGGGGCAGTCCGCGGCGGGGCTTGAAAGGCCGACGGCGTCTGCTGCACCGGCACAGGCGGCAATGAATCTGGCAATGACAAATTGGACAAGGGCGAGTGCGTGTACGACAACGGGGCCTGAACTGGCTGCTGCGAGGGGGCCGAAAATGGCACAACCGCAAGCGGCAGCACAGGGGCACTATTAAAAGCAGTATTTCCCAAATTCACTGTTCCATTAAGCAAAACATTTCTTGGAGCGATTTGTTGAAAGCAGTTTCTTACTTTGCTCCATACTAATTGTACAGGAATTCCGATTTTCGGGTTGGCCATAAATTCTAACCCGATCCTTTCCCATGAAGCTAGATCTTTCGTTCCCTCCTTAGGGACCCAAGGGCAAACTTCCCCAATAGTTTTAACTAAAAGCTCTACTTCTGATTCAGAGACAGGGTGACCATTTCTTTTCAAAAGGTACAATAAATCTTCACAAAATTTAACTTAAGCAGTTGAGAGTGAGGAGCCCATCTTTAACACTTTTCCAAAACTTTTCCTCCCCCACCCGTAGGCTTCTACTAGGGGACACCGGTTCTACCCGTAGGCTTTAACCGAAAAACCTGGCACCCGTAGGCTTTAGCCAGAAAACCTCCGCCCCCACCCGTGGGCTTCTACTAGGGGCTACCGGCCCTACCCGTAGGCTTTGACCGAAAAACCTGGCACCCGTAGGCTTTAGCCAGAAAACCTTTCCCTCCCACCCGTAGGCTTTTTAGGGAGACACCGGCCCTACCCGTAGGCTTTGACCGAAAACCCTGGCACCCGTAGGCTTTTGCCAGAACCCTTCCCACCCGTAGGCTTTAGGGAAGACCTTACTCTGCCCGTAGGCTTACACTAAACTTCTTGCCGCTCTACCCGGGGACCCCTTGGGGCAAAATACACGCGCGCGACTTCTATTTACACTACTTTGGGCAAGCGGTGGATTCGCGCTACTGCAGCGAAATCCTGGATAAACCGGGCCGTTATACCTCACCTCTCAATGTCTGTTTCCGAGCCACTTCCGATATGTTGCCTTTAACCGGAGTCTTCGTGGAAGCGATTTTCAACTACGCTTTGCCTCAGAGAGGGCACCACTTGTCGGGGTTTGGGTGCTGGAGCTCCACGTGCACGGCCTTGGGTTGGTTATGCACGAGGTACCAGTTGCGGGGAAAGCGGCCAGCGTTCCGCGTGCTTTTGAGCACGGTCGCCGGCCAAGCCTCACAGTCTGAAGGATGTTGAGTAAGCCAATTGATGACTCCGATGAAGTGTGAGTTCCTAATTGCCTTCTTTAATGAACAGTTGCCTCGTGAAATAAAATATATACCCTGACTCTGAATAGGCGGACCAATTTACAGAAAATTAAAATTTTTACTTTACTCCCCCTTTAACCCCCAAAGGAAGACAGACACCGGTTGTATCTTTAGTGGCTTCGGCAGAACCCGCATAGGCTCGTCCCCTAAGCTAAGTTCTCCTAAGCTTAAAGTCCCTGCGCGCCCGATCTTCCGCGAGGCTAACTAAATAAACTAAAACCGAAATATCTTCCGCAATTCTAGCCCTAGGCTAAACCTAAAGAAAATCTAACTAAGGCTAAACCGAATGATCTTCCGCGATCTAACTCTAACTAAAGAAAAAACCCATCCAACCCGTCCAGCCCGCTCCTAGCCCCTTAAACTAAACTTGACTTCAACTAAAACCCAACTAAAAGAACATAAGAAGAACGTGCGGTCTCGACAAAAGAACGTGCCTAAGCGGGGTGCCTCTGCCTTTTATTAGGGAACAAACGTGACATCATCAATAATGCTTTAACCAATAAAATCACTGTTGCTGCCCTCCAAAAGGGCGGGAAGCAAGTTTAACGCTCATTAACAACTTTGAACATGACCGGATCTATAAAATAAGGGCGGATTAATCTTGTAAGTGAATCGCACTATTCATTCATGCTTTCACTTTCACTTTTGCGCGCAATTATACCAAAAGTAGACCTCGAAAAACCCATAAAATAACCAAATAAATATGAATCCATGGCGGATCCGTGAAACGTATTCCGACATCTTTCCTTCTCCTTCTACCCCCCTCACAACTGGCAAGTAGGCCTCTGGGCAATTTCCTACCAGCCCAGTGGACCTACATATACATTATATCACTGTAGCTACATATATACCCACTGTACTGGGGCACTGGGCTGTCGATCACAGGCCTGCGTGTCATGTCAAATGCTGCTGCTGCATGGCCCCCGGCTTCAAATCCGGAGTGTTTTTGCCTGGCTGGAATATGTCCTCTGATAATGCCTCTGGATAAATGGTGCAGAGGGGTGTGTGAGGGTGTGTAGAAACTAGACACTTGTACCACTGGTACAATGTGGGTGACAGTAGCAGAGCAGTGTGGTGATGTGGCAATTGGCAACTGTGAGCCTTAGCTCTCACCCATACTTCCCCCTGTAGCCCTGTCTCCTGACCTGTACCAGATTTTCCCTCACTCCATCAAATCACAAAATTGCAATCCCATTTGTGTGAGATCTCATTTCGGCTCTTCTTCTTGTCTCTGTTTTCCTCCCTGATGGATGTGGTGCCAGCAGGATGCTCTTTGTATCTAACCATGGAAAGAATCATCAGGGAAAACTGTAAGAAGCCATGTCTGTGTGAGAGAAATATTGATGAACAGGACGTTGTGGGGTGGAGTGCTAATTAAATAGAAGTTATGTCATCTGCTAGCTGTCAGGATCTAATTGAATTAGAATTGAGGAGGTGAGATTAAAAGGCAGATAATACGAAAGTAGCATGGCTTGGCTAGGTAAAGAGAGTGGGGGGGGGCCCTTACAAAATCCTATTTCTAAGTTTCTTCTTTGGAATAGGAGAGTGAATGCCCTCTCACTTGACAGATTCAGTCTAAAAGCCCTGTACGGTGTGCAGCAAGGGAAGAGACTTGTGAAGGAAAACCAGGCACTATAGTAATTTGGCATGCAGATGCAAACTGATGTAGGGATGGAGGAGAAATTCAATTCAGTTTGCGTTTCAAGATGAACCTAGCTAATCTGCGCTTTCAGAAACAAAACACAGCCATCATTCCAAATTTGGAACACAGTTACCCAGCCAAGTAATGTGTGCAAAACTACCTAACTTAATGCAAGGGGTGCATAAAAATGTATATATTTGTGAAAATGTTTGGTTTTGGTAAAGGGGAAATAGTAGTGGTATAATAAAAGAAAAAAATCCCTGGGTGCCTAGATCCAGGTTTGGGCCAAGTATTCTTTGGTGAGAGATCCTCGGTAGAGATTTAAAAATCACAAAACATGCAGCAATATAAAGCATGGAAATATAGGCTGTTAGACCTTTAAAACATCCCCTTCTAAGTTGCTTCCAAAAATTCCCACTTCTCTTAGCATGGAAACATAAATGGTTTACTTACAAATTATTCAAAGGTCATATTAATATGCTTTTCCATACAGCAGCAAGAAAAGACAAGCAGTTTAACTTAGTTTCAAAATGGTAAATGTTTCTAAATTAGATGGCTTGCTAAAGCCACACAGTCTAAGCTTGAAGCATCCAACTTAAGACATCCTTACTGGTTCACATGGTGGAAAAACATAGAACAAAGAGTTTGGTAACCATTTCTCCCAAGGTGAGAGGGTGTGATCTAGCTAAGCCTAGCAGGGCATCTTACTGTATGGTGTTAACCTCTTCATGCATGAATTAGAGTTAAGCATGTTGGCTATATAAGACTGAATATATCCCACAAAAATAACATTTTTAAAAACTCATCAGATTAGGGAAGAATGCTTTTTTAAAATGTGTAGATTAGGCAAAATTGAATATAAGCATGTGTATATTAGGGAAAAATCATGCAAAAATGCTGGTGGATTTCCATAAGGGCTTTAAAACAAGCAAACAAACAGTCTCAATGTGGGGAATTGAACTTAAGAATGAAATATATATATATGACGAAACAGAGAGAAACTGGCAAGTACATTGTCAGAGCCAGCCCAAGGTGTTTTTGCTATCTGAGGCAAATCAGCATAGGGCACATACACCAGTCATGGTTGGTCAGGTTATTTTGAGACCTGAGGCAGAAAAGCAAAAAACAGTCTCTCCCTCTCCTGGCAATAATAAAAATTGTGTGTGTGTGTGTGTGTGTGTGTGTGTGTGTGTGGAATCTAACTAAATAGCTAACAACTTGCTACTCTTCCATGACAACCCAAAACCAGCTGCCTGCAGCACCTTCCTCATTCTGCCTAACAGCAAGTTATCTGCCTGAGTGTGCTCAGCAATGCTCACTCACAGCACATGAGATGAGGCACCATTGCTGCGCCATCCTCCTGGCTGCAGCAGCATTTCTGCTCACTGGGATGAAGCGGGGCAGAGTGGAAGGAAAGCAGGGGGGAAGCACAAGGGAAGATGGGGGACACACCAACCCAGCGCTCCCCCATCCTTACCACCACTCTGCCCTGTCCTTTCCTGGCCCCTCCAAGCAGCAGTGCCACTGCAGCTGGGCTGACAGCACAGCAGTGGCTCCCATTTCACATGCTGCCCGTGGGAATGCCAGACCTGCTGCTTTAGGAGGATGGAATATTTTCCAAGGAGACACTAGATCAGAGATGGAGAATCTGTACCCCTCCTGTTCTTGTTGTTGAACTCCAGCTCCCATCAGCCCCAACAAGCATGGTCCATGTTCAGGGACAATGGGAACTGTAGTCCAGCAACAACTGGAGGGCCACAGGTTCCCCATCACTTCACTAGTGGAAGCATGTTTACAAAAGGCATGTATGACACCAATCATACTTAAAGCACATCAAGCACCAAATTTAAGAAACACACTTCAGCCAGAAGGTCCCATGCAAGCCCCATTGAAATGAGCACTGGTTGCTGTTCAAAAACAGTATTGTGGTCCTGGCACAATACCTATTCATTTCTGTGGGGCATGCAAAGCAGAACTTCTAGGTGGATTTTTGCTTGTCATAACCTGGTGGTCATAATCTGCACAAGTCCAGGTGTCTGCTAACGCAATAATAGTCCTTGCTGTGTGTTTATAGCATCACACACACAACACGAATCCAGCTTTTCAATGGATACGGGCACTTGGCCCTCATTCTGTCCATGTGGAAGTGTGCCTAGTTTTCTTTTGGAACATCTTCATAAAGGTTTATTTTGCTTTATAATTAACTTATGAGCTGATGAATGGATTCTAATATGCAACATGTTTAATTTCGGTTTGACCTGATTTATAGTGTGATACCAAACCACAGGTGAAGATTTTAATTAAGTAGGTGGTGACTCTGATTCAGCACATGAAGTGAAACTGAAGCGGTGATAAATTTGATTTGGAAGGCGATGCATCATTTTGAGTACAAAATGTATTAAATTTATTGTGCTATGTATTTGTTGCACTGCATGATGTATAGCTTATACAAATGTGTTACATTTTTTATTTTTGTCACTCCTGTAGGATTTTTTTAAGGTTTACTAGTCACTATCCCATTAAATAAAGTTTTGTGCTACTGCCTTTTAAACTTTGCAAAATTGAAGAGAGATCTAAAGCAGTCCTGGTCAGTAATAATATTTAGCATTTATACAGCTCGATTGTTCAAAGCATTTCAGCTATATAGTATCATTAAGTGTCCATATCAAAAGAAGTAATAGTACCACTCTATTCTACCTTGGTCAGACCCCACCTGGAGTACTTTGTCCAGTTCTTGGCATCCCAGTTTAAGATTTGTCCAGTTAAGGCATCACAAGGTATCGAGAAGCTGGAACATGCGCAGAGAAGGGCAACCAAGATGATAGGTGTGAAAATAAAAGTCTTATGTGGAACGGTTGAGGGAGTTGAATGTATGTTTACCCTGGAGAAGAGAAGACTGAAAGATGATATGACAACCATCTTCAAATATCTGAACGGTTGTCAGAAAGAAGTTGGAGCAAACTTGTTTCCTGCTGCTCCAGAGGGTAGAACCAGAACCAATGGATTCAAATTCAATAAAGAGAATTCTGACTAAACATTAGGAATAACTTTCTGATGGTAAAAGCTGTTTGACTGTGGAATGGACTACCTTGGAAAGTGGTAGACTCTCCTTCATTGGAAGTTTTTAAACAGGGTTTGGATGGCCATCTATCAAATATTCTTCAGCTGTGATTCCCGAATCATAGGTTGGACTAGATGGCTCTTGGGATTTCTTCCGACTCAACAATTCTATGATCTCAAGTTGAACTAACCTGTGCCTCCCCAAACTGAATCCAGCCCACCAAGCCCCAGGAAGTGCCCCACCTGCCCCAAAGCTATATCTTAACACTTCTTTATTAGCTTTATTTAGCCATCCAAAAAATAAAGCATCCTGCCTGCTCTTTGGTGAGAGATCTAAAGAACTGGCAGAGCACTATCTCCCCCAATCAGAGATAGATCCTCTCTAAGTAGAAGGCATCATAGCACATAGGCATCTTATACTGGTGGTAAAGCCATCTGCTGGCTCTTTAAGAGTAGAAGGCAGCATTCCCAGCCCCCACATCACTCCAGTGCTGGAATTTTGTGCTAAAATAGGAGAGCAAACCCTCCCACCCCCAGGTGCTCTTTACAGATCACACTAAGCACCAGAGTGCTAATACTGGAAATAAGGGTCCAAGACTATAGAATTCACTGCCCCCAGACGATCCAGCCACTTCGATCATCATCACACCCTGCTGTGACATTTCAAAGAATTTTGCATCTTGAATTCTTCTAAAAGGGATCACAGTAAATAATTGTTGAAAACTAAAGACAACAACAAAAAGCAACCAGGCCTGATGCAAGTCAAAGAGAAAATTGCTACCAACGCAAGCTTTTTGCAATAGCAGAATGTTCAGATTTGACAGAACAGGCAAACCTGTTCTATATTTAGAAAAATTCCTTCTTTCTCACAATGTCTCAACCATGTTATCTTTAAAATGAAATGAAGGAAAATAACAATGAACCCCAATCCTTAGCAAAGCAAAATGTCTGTTCCGGTACTTATTTTTTAAGGAAACAACAGCAACAAGGATTTGGTCTCCAAAGGAAAATTGAAATATGAAACATATGGCCCTAAATTAATGAGTAGCAATTCCTTCACCTCAGGATCAATGAAGCAGAATAATTTCTGGCCACTAATAACAGCTTAATAAAATGAATGGCTTCAGCCTTGTCATGAATTACTTTAAAGCAGGGGAATTGAGGAATGGCAATATAAACAACCATTGATTCCCTCCTCTGCTTTAGAACATACAGTATCACAAATAAAATATGACTCCAGTCCATCTGTAATTGATACCAGGCACAGCTGTGCATCACTGAGAGGACTGGTGTGATGGGAAAGCATAATGGAACCTTTGCAATTCTTCAGGAGATTCAAGGAATGAAAGAGGCACAGTGCAGAAATGATGAAGACTCATATAGCTGATGCTTGGGATCGTCCAAATCTAACATGATCTCATTAATAACCCATTAGCCCAGGCCAGCTAGTTCAGCTCCATTAATTGAAATAATGTGATTAATGGAATTAAAGGAGACTGGGCAGACTTAGGGATATAAATGGCATCTGTACTGCCACTACGGATGAAATTCTTAGCAGATGTTTAACTGTGCATGCAAACTGATCTAATAGGCAAAATAACAGAAATAAGGAGCTTGCTTTGCATAGGCTGCAATCCTGTGTGCATTTACTTGTGAGTAAGCCCCATTTGACACAAAGGGACTTACTTCTAGGGTTGTGGTTATTTGTTGTTTAGAAAGGAATCCAGTCAAATTTGGTAGTGAGTAGGGTAGAATAGCCACTTGTTTGCTCATATTTGGGAACATACGTCCAAAAACAGAAAACATTTCATGGACACGCTTGTTCATTGTTTCGTTCCCTTTGTAGGGAGATGGCAAAAAAGGCCATGTTGCAAAATCAGGATTTTGCCAGGTGATGAAGCCAACAGAGCAATACATTGCTGCGCTCTAAGAAGAGGCCCACGTACCACTCAAATACAGTTCACATATTTGCAGGGGTGGGCACCTTTGCCTCTATCCACTGCTTGGGGCACACTAATCCATTATTGTCTTTCACATTAGGGCTCAACAGTTTTATATGGTGGCAAGTGGCCAGCACCTTAAAACTGGTCGCAATCATGTTAAGGGTGCAATCCTAAGCACACTTGCTAGTGTGTAGCCCCAGTGGGTCTTTTGAGAAAACAACTATAGAAACATAGGAAGCTGCCTCAGACCATTAGTCCACCTAGCTTGGTATTGTCTACACTGGCTGACAGCAGCTGTTACTGGTTCTCAGACAGGATTCTCTTCCAGTCCTACCTGGAGATGTCAGGGATTGAATCTGGGACCATCTAGCAGCTAAGCAGATTCTCTTTTACTGAGCTATGATCCTTCCCCAGGATTGCACTGCAAGTCAATCTTCCCAGCTTTTCTCTGAAGCAGAAGGAGCCTGTCATGAACTGGCAGGACAATGGGGAGGAGGAAGAGGGCCCTGGCAAGGGTTGTAGCCAGGACTGGGCCACACCAGGACAAGCTGGGGATGGGGAAGGAGAGGTTGGTGTAGGAAGTACTCATAGAGTGACAGAAAATGACAAGGGGATGGGGGTCAGTGCACAGGAACCAGAGCAGCAGGACCCATTATCAGAGCCAGAGGGGCCCCTGTCTCCACAAACACAATGGGTTCTGAGGTGTAGGGAGCAGCAGGAGTGGCGCTCTAGGAAGCTGAGGCAGGCAAGGGCCCACAACCCAGCTCCCTAGCTGGCCAGGTGGGGCTCACTAGCTCTGGGAGGAGGTGGAGTAGGATTGGAACAGGTGAGGGTCACATGCCTCATCAAGCCCAGATGCTGCAATCAGCACCAGAGCTGAGGTGCTGTTTTCTGCTCAACTGCCCATGTTGATGGACTGCAGCTTGGATGCTCCAGGATCTCTGAGGGGCCTTGGGCACTCGACATGTGGATTGAGCCAGGACTCTGGACTTGCCGCAAGGTAGACTAGGTTTTCAGGACATAGCCTTGGGTCTAAGTAAAAGTAGCTACTGTGTAGATGCAGTTTGTCTCCAGGTGGGAACTATTGCACACTTTTTCTCTTTCTCTGTGTGTGTACTCATGTGCTGTCTGTGGAGTAGTATTGGTGTATTATCCCCATTTCCCCAGTTTGTCTGAACTTAACCAAGGCCACCCACATTTTGAGGTATGCCACAGGAAAATGGTGCTTTATTACTTAAAATAAACATAATAGCTGCTATTCATTGTGTAGTTAGACACACTTAATTTATGGTGATGCTTTTTGCGGGGTCTTGAGCATGTGCAATCGTGAGCTGAATCACAATTCTTATTTCCAAGGTCTAAAGCTTCTGAATTCTGGGGATTTAAAAAATGTCACATTTTGCATTCATCCCATTTCTTCTCTCCTTTGACTGGGGCAGAAAAATACACTGATGTGGCTTATTATTAGTTCAAATAAATGTGTTACGTTTGCTTTCTACCTTTCTTTTCTCTCCATCTTATCCTGTTGGACTAGGGATCCTTTATGTTTGTCTAGAACAGTTCCCAAATCCCACCAATCTGTTCTCCTATTTGCAATCAATACAAAGAACTTGTGGAGGTGTGGGGGGAGTGCTAATGAAGGCACATCTGTTTTCCCATAGTGACTGAAACAAATTACAGGCTGCATGCAACATGGGAGGTCAGCTTTTATGGACTGTTTACTTTCCATCTTCTTGGCTTGCTCTCAATCCATGCTCCTAATCAGAACGCAAACACTGGCGTCTCCTTGTTAGCAAAGCACAGATTTCCACAGTAGGCCAACAGGCAAACACTCCTTGTTTGTTTCTATTTTCACCTTCATTTGGAAGTTAATTGCTTCTTCTATAAATATTTTTCATCTTTTGCATTGATGTTTGCAAAAGCGAATTTGGTGGCAACATTATTTCCGCCATCCCCTTTCCTTATTTTCACTTTGTTTTAATATGGTGCTCTTGACTCCTGCAGGATTGCTCAGTATGTATGGGCAGCCACTTGCACCAGATGTATTTTGGGGTCACCGGTTGAAACAAATGGCCGTGCCCTTTGGTAATTTGTTGGAATTAATATTACATTTGGCCTCTTGCCGTGTTTTATTTTTTAATGTGGGGTTTTAGATTCCTATAAAACTACTGACTCTTGGCTGCAGCTAAGACTGCCTTAGCCTTTTGGGGGCGGTCCATTGGGGGAGGTGGGGCACTGTCACACCAACTCCAGACTGTGCTCAGCGAGCCCCCACTTGCCTGTCCTCTTACTTACAATCAGTTTACGGGGTGGAACTGCCTGTCAGCTTCTTCCTCCTTGGCCTCAGTGGGCTCATCTATACGTCCATTTGTCCTGTAGTTTCTTCTGTTTGTCCCACAATTTCTGGGCACAGGTCTGAGAGGTTTTTCTTTCATCCCACCGCTTTCCCCGGGAAAGCCTGCTGTTTATTGCTGAAATAAATCAGCAAAGTAACCGAACTGATGTTTGTTGCGATTCAACGTGTTTTCCCAGGGAAAGTGTCTGGACAAATGGAATGTGGATGAGACCAGCGTTGCTCATGTACAACTCAACAGGGAGAAGGACGGGGATAAAACTGGAATAAGTTGGCTCTGCCTGTCGTTGGCTGTAGCTCCACCTGCTGTGGGTCTCCCTAAATTCTGCCCTACCAGTCCCAATGGGCACCACCCACCATTGTTTCTTAGCTATACACTGGAATGCTGTTTCCATTCTGACTGTTAAGGAATAGCTGAATAAGGCATTGGAGGTGGCTGAGATTGATGAACTGTTTGACAGCATATACAGAGAAGTAATGGAGTTATGACATCAATTTCTCTGTTGCAAAAATGATTTCCTTTTATAATAAAGTTGCAATGCAGGCTCATTAGACAGACTTTTGTTTCTGTAACATTTTGGCCAGTTTAATAAAAGTTTAAAAGAAAGAATGCCAGTGCTTAGGCCAGTGTGGTGTAGTGGTTAAGAGTGGTAGACTCGTAATCTAGTGAACTGGGTTCGTCTCTCTGCTCCTCCACATGCAGCTGCTGGGTGACCTTGGGCTAGTCACACTTCTTTGAAGTCTCTCAGCCCCACTCACGTCACAGGGTGTTTGTTGTGGGGGAGGAAGGGAAAGGAGAATGTTAGCCGCTTTGAGACTCCTTCAGGTAGTGATAAAGCAGGATATCAAATCCAAACTCCTCCTCTTCTTCTTAATCCCTGTAGTCAGTGCTATTTTCCTAGAAAAAGAGCTGCCAGAGCTCACCATGAACACCTCCCTCATTCTCTTAGAATGGCAATGACGCCCACTTGAGAGGTGCCAGAACTGAGTTCCCTCAAGTACCTGCTGAAAAAAAGACCTGCTTATAAACTGACTGTATTTCATATTTAGATCTAGATTGTTTGGCATCCTGCTCTAAAGGTTATTTTGGCATCCGCATCCCTTCAAATGCAGATCTGATGCTGAATTACTCAAGAATGCACTGTTATGAATAACTCTTCAGGCACTCGGGTAGCAAAGGCCAGGGATGGGGAACCTGTGGCTCTCCAGGTATTGTTGCCGTTGTTTCCACCACGTTGGCTTGGGCTGATGAGAGTTGGGTCTATCAGCATCTAGAGCAGGCATGCCCAACCTGCGGCCCTCCAGATGTTTTGGACTACAATTCCCATCATCCCTTACCACTGGTCATGTTAGCTAGGGATCATGGGAGTTGTAGGCCAAAACATATGGAGGGCCGCAGGTTGGACATGCCTGATCTAGAGGATAATAGGTTTCTGACTCCTGCTATAGGTCTTAAAAAAGAGAGTCCTTAGTTTAGCTGCTAACAGCAGTTAAAAGGATCTAGTAGCAGTTTATGAAAGCACCTCTGCCTAAGGCTTTGGAAAGCTGCTGGAGTATGCAATCCAGATAAAGAGAAAAGACACACCGTTCTAATCCAGCTGCCTTGAATCACCAGTTTTCAGTTCTGGATGGAGTTGCCCTGTCTGACAGCTCCCATGGCACTCCAAGCACCACAGAAAACCCTTCAGTGTTCATCATGAACAAAGTCCTAATGATTTTCTTTTATCACCTTCAACAACAAAAAGAGGAAAAAGAAGGGGCTTAGCCAATGTTTTATTGAATAGCTAGGGGGATTGCAAACTGCTGCCCTTGCCTTCTCAATCATTTTCATGCATTTCAATATTCCTGCTTGAAAAACGAGTCTCCTTCCTCAGCCAGTTTCCCTCTGACCCTTCTGCTGTTTTTGTAGTTCCATCCCACTGTCTCTGATTTGCTCGGCACTGTTACTCAAGCTAACGTTACCTCCACCAGGATTTGCGGAAATGCACAGCCATTTGTTTCCTGGACCATATTCAAAACTATGACTTTGACGGTCTTTCAAGACTGAACTTCTTTTCCTAATGAAATCAAATACAGTCATGAAACTGACATTTGAAACTTTTGCACAGGCTCTTCTGTAGTTATCAAACATGGGGTGGGATAAGTTTTTTCAGCCCAAGGGCCATGTTTCCTTCTGGATATTCTTCCAGGGGCCAAATGGTAGTGATGGGCAGACTTCCAGCGGCAACGCCATTGCGGGAGGTCGTGGGTTGCCTCGGCTGCGAGGCGACCCAGTCCATCCCGGGGGTTGGAGCCCCGCTACCGCAAAGCGGGGCTCCGGTGGGGTGCGGGAAGAGCGTCCCGCACCCTGGGCTCCCCGGCTGTGCCCATTAGTGCTCCGAACCCTTCCCTCGCTCCCCCTGTAAAGGGGGAGTGGGGGTGAAGGGACGACGGAGCCGGGCTATAGGGGACATGCCCCAACCGGGATGTAAATGCGGCGGTCACCCCCGCGACGAGCGTCTAAGTTCTACCTGTCTTTAATGGAGTTAAAGAACCCGGTGGTCGTGAGTATTTGAAATGGATTGACTTTTATATTTTTCGAACGATCCGGGGGGAAGAGGAAAGGGAGCCTGCCTCCCTCCCTTCGGGGGAAAGAAAATAACCAGTTTAAGTGACTGCTGCTACAGTATTGGACACAAAGTGTTTGAATTTTCAAAAGTGAGACTGCTGAGATTTCCCTTTGGGGATTAAGTTTGTAGAAAATATCTCCGTTTAAAGTCTTGGTCTTTACGCTCTGGCTTCAGAAAAATGGCGATGGAAAATTTGGACTGATGTGGGAAACAATTGAAACAAAGGGAGGAATATAGAGACAGGAACTGAAATTTGACACTCACTCCCTCCCCCAACATGCTGGACTTTGTGTTTGCACTTGTTTTGAACTCTGGACTAACGGATGAAGAAAGGCTTACTGTCTTGAGGCTGGAACTGCTGAATCGGAAACTGAAAGTCTTGAGTGGGATAATAAATAAGAAAAATCTACTTTCCACAGAGGAGGCTTTTCAAAAGTTCTACACAATGGAAGGAAACCTGGGCAAAGAGGTAGAAGGGATGTTCGAAGGATGGATTGAGATGGCTGGGCGACTCCGGAAAAAAGATCCGTTCTTTGGGGGTGGCAGTCCCGGAACGGTAAAATTTGCAATATCCAGACCCCGAGGTGTGAGCTCGGGGGCAAGGGACAAGGAATTAAGATATTTACAAGAAGAAGAAGAATGGTACAAAGAAGCGGAGGAGCCGAGAAAAGAGGAGTGGACCCTGAAGCTCGATGCAAGGTTTGCCGAGAACTCTGCCTGGATCTGTGGACATTTGGGAAAAGAAGATAATTGGAAGATTGGTTCCGGCGATAGACAGAGAAAGTCAATGGACAGAGGGGGTGTGGGGTGAAACATTAAATGTAAAGCTTAAATGGTCTGTTATGGTACCTGAAATCGGAGGGTGAAGGTTGTTAGTTGTAAGTTTATTCTGAATAAGTAAGGAGATATTGAGATTTTATGTTACTAGCAGCATGATAAAGAACAGAAGAAATAAGTTTAGATTGTATGAGAATATTTTGTTAAGATTTATGATAGAATAAGACGATTAAGACATTATTTTTAATTTTTAATTGAAGTTAATTTTTTAGAGAGAAGTTGTTAAAAAGGTAGATTATGTATTTAAAACCGAAGGTGAAAAGGCAGGGGAAGTCAACTGTCAAGATTCGGAAATAGAAATTTTTCTTTATGTATACAAACAAGAAGAAGAATCCTGGCAATATATGTATTTGTTTTATATTTGTAGGTGTGGGTTTGGGTGTGTGTTTTGTTATGAAAATGCTAATAAATTCTTCATTAAAAAAAACCAAATGGTAGTGATGGGCAGAACCAGAGGCAAAAGTGGACAGAGCAACAAATGTGAAATTCACCTTTGGTACTGTAGGTTGCCTTCTATGTGCACGTGCAGACCTCCATCCATTTATCCTCCATCTGGGTAAACAAGAAGCACCGTCAGAGTTCATCAGCACAGTCAAGCCAAGTGAAAACACTCAACTGGCTGGCAGGGTACAAAGTAGGACTGGTAATGTGTGTGGCCTGGGGGGAGAGGATGTGGTTGGGGATGAGTATGGGGGAAAGTCCCAAGGGCCAGATAGAGAGACCTGGAGAGCCACATTTGGCCCCTACCCCTGAGGTTCTCTATTTCTGTCTGACAGCAACATTTTGGAGGTATGTTGCCTCTGAGATACCAAAGCTGTTCATGTGGAGGGGTGGATGCTGATGCTGTGGTAGCAGCATTGATGCTGTTGGTTGGTGGCTGAGATGTCGGGAAGGAGCCCAGTGTGCATACCTTGGTAGCAGTGAAGACGGTAGGTGTGTGTGCTGTGCCTGAACAGGTGCCATATCTAGAGAATGCCTGCCACACAAACCAATGGCACCATATACTGTATTCTCCAGGTACAGCAGCTACACTGGGCTGCCCCAGTTCACTCCTTGCCTCCACTCAATAGTGCCTTCTGGTTAATGTGCCTTGCAGCTTGCCTCAAACAGCTCCTGTCAGAGAGACCAAGCGAGAGCATCATTGCCTCATAGACGCACCCAGATGTGCAAGAGTGGAGCACATTTCCGATCGATTTACTCAGCATTACTCGAGGCCCAGTTTCCAGAAAACCACCGTGAGAGGGAAAGTTTCGTAAACGCAGCAGGGCTTTGAGATAGCTTCATATGATTTCCAAGTAGCAGCCCTCCATGGAATGCAGTTCTAAATGGGCAGTGAGAGGGGAGAAACTGAGTTCCCATTTCATATCAAAGGCGGTAATGGTTTGCGTTATCATTTAATTACTGAAACTGTAAATGTAAATGGACTCCAATTTTTATTTCTAGTCAATTTAAATTGCCTACTTACACTGCTTAATCCTCTGCTTTGAGAAGATATTGTATCGGTCTAAAGCATATTTAGGGGCTATAATATTAGTTAGCTTTTGATCATATTTTAAATGGCATAATAACTGATAGCCATGTTGCATGGCATAGCATTGGGAAATCAATTAGGCAGAAGAGTGCAATGTATTATTGACCCCTTTTCTCCATTCAGGAATACCTGCACCATGTTACTAAAACGTGTGAACTCACATTAGTACAATCTTTCTTTCTTTCTTTCTTTCTTTCTTTCTTTCTTTCTTTCTTTCTTTCTTTCTTTCTTTCTTTCTAAAGCTCCATCTCAAAATTACTTCGGACTAGTTATATTGGTTCAGACCAATAACCTAACTAGCTCAGTCATTTCTCTCCATGTCCAACAGGCATAGGTTTAGTGACTTTGCTTAATGACTAGTGCAGGGATGTCCAACCAGTAGATCGTGATCTACTGGTAGATCCCCGGCTAATCCTGGTAGATCGTGGGATCCTTAACTTCCCTCCTAAAAAAAAAGCTCAACAACTCTGTGCAATCCACGCACCCTACACATGCTCCTGCTCCCTCCAATGACAATGGGTAGATCACTGCCAGTTTTTTTAATACTGGGAGTAGATCACAGTCTCAGGAGTTGCACATGCCTGGACTAGTGGATCAAATTGTCTTCCATGAACCATGAACCATGAATTTGCTCCATAATCAGCAGCACCCTCTGCTCAGCGTGTGGTATGGATGCAGGGGTGGTGTAATCATTAGGCTGCCCTTGTTCTTCAAGGAAACTTGCTGCACTCAGGTAGGGGTGGGCAAACCTCTCTATTAGGGTTTCTCTCAGATTCTCTTTTTCTTCATTCTTAAGTTCAGTTCTCCATATCAGTTTACAATTTAAAAAACCTAATTAAAATTTGCCAGCATTTTCATGCCAATTTCTTCTTATACACATTTGCATGAAATATTGCCCTATATACACTTTTTTGGCAAAGCAATTTTCTGCCAATGCATTTTGAAATTCCCCCCTCTCTTTACACACACAAACACACACAAACACTTTATCCTAGTATATGCATTTTGTGCATATTACATGGCTAGAGAACAACACTGAAAAGTCTAGGACAGGAGAATTTCAAAGGATAGTTGTGTTTCAGTTTGCAAGTAGTTTCAGAAAGTGCAATTTAGGTAGCTTTGCCTTTAAATGTGAACTGAGTCAAATTCCTTCCACCTCCCCTCCTGCTTAGGTGTGATGGAAGAAGCTGCTCCCTGGCCAGAGTTGAAGTCAGGTTTTCAGCTGCCAGTCTCTTCATGAAATGGAAGCGAGGTGCCATCTTGTCCTTAACCTCAGGCAGCAAAATGTCTTGAGCTGGCCCTGCTAAGATCAGGAGGTTACCGGTATGTTCCGTTCCTCAGTACACTGTACCAAAAATGAACCTCAGTATAGATTGTCTGTTCATCCTTTGAAACATAAGTTGTGCCCAACGGCAGCAATTGCATGCAGTTGGAAGAGTCTTCCCCATCTACTCCGATGTCTTGCTGTGGGCCATAAATACACTAGGAACTGTTAAAAGCGGACTTGATCAATGACTGCCGAGTCCCACTGGTTGCCGAGCTCTTCCGACAAATCACAGAGGATCTTTGTGGACAATTCTTCTTTTCTGGCAAATGGCAGGTTCCTAAAGTGGTTTTCTCATCACTGTCTTTTTACTCAGCCTCTTGTCTCCCCTAAAGCAAATAGCCACAGAGTGCCAGCGTCTAGAAACTTGCCCAAGTAATAAGTCAGGAGGACATGAATTATGGGCTTTCAGAGCAAAGAGAGCAGCAGATAAATGGCTCCAGTGACATACCTGTCTGCCCTCTTGATTAATTTGTTCTTAATATTACTAATTTTCTTCAAGCTTAAGCAGGCTTCCTGACTGTTAATATCACCAGTGATACCAATAGGTATAATTCTCCGCTCTGACTGGAAACTGTCATAGCCATCACAAAGGAAAGGGACGTACAATGTGCCAGAAGGGAATGCTGGAATAGGATATGCCAGCTTTCCTACGGCCCACCTCACCTTGGTGGAAGTTTTCCTTCCAGGGCTGGATTAAGACCTTTAGAAGCCCTATGCACTGAAAAGATTATGTTGTGTTGTCTCTTAGTGAAGACCCGGGTTACCAAGCCTGAGCTTCCACAGCTGCCAGCCACCATGAACTGGAGAGGAAATGCCTCCTTGTGGCATTAACATATAACCAGAGCACATGAAGGTGGTAACTATCCGCTGAGTTTCCGTCTCCCTTCCCTTCCAGCCCAGAAGCTACAGTGTGTGGTCAATTAGCAAATGTTCACTCTGTACAGTATTCTCGTTTTGCTTGTGATCACCAGTTTAGACATATGTTTGAAGGAAATGAATAAGTGATGTGACTGCAAGGAAGTCCAGGATAAATTTACAACTGCTTTAGCATCAGAAAAACCTGGTGTTTATTGCAATCTACAAGGGATTATTGCAATCAGAACTAGAGTGCCTTGTGCAGAAAAGAATTCAAGCTTCAAGTCCACATCTGTACATTATCTTTCCTACCGTCCCAATTTGTCCTAACATTTCCCCTTGAGCAAATGATAGGCAATAAGCGGACACCCTCCTATTTAATCATGACTGCTTACATCCTGCGGGTATCTTTATGGGCACTGTCTTAATCTAAAATGGGTTTTAGGTGATGAGTTGGCAAAGTATACCATACAGAGAACAAAAGCTGAGCAGTAACGGAAAGATTTTATCTGCAGAAGTACCTTTGTCATAAAGCTCCATAAAATAAATTTTATTTTCAATGGATCCCTGGGGGCTTACAGAATAAATATCCGGGGATTCACATAGTGGTGAAAGTCGATAAAATGTTTGAGGCCAATGAACTATGGAGAAGTTATGGATGGCAATGCACGGATGGAGACTTCTACAAATCTCTCTATGGAGGGATGCTGACAAAATGAAGATGCAGCACATGTAGTAGTAGGGGTATTTTTGTCCCTGTGATGGCTGCGATGCCTGTTTTTTAAAGTGATATTTTGCCATACTCTGTGTGCAGTGGTGGGGGAGGGGGAATCACATCAAGGGAGTTCTATAGAAAAGACTAGGTAAATTCCTCAATGCTGCTCATACTACCAGATGATTGACCCATCACAATTATCTCTTGAATCAGTGTTAAAAGCAGTATGAATGTGAGAGGTGACAATGGGGACTCCTCCAGACCTTTTTTTATTGGTTGGCTTGCACAAGTCTTTTGAGGAGTTTAGACTACAGTATGTGTGGTCTTGAGGATTCATTGTGATTTATTTGCAGAAGGAGATTATACAACAATGAGCAATCAACCAGATTTGCTTGTGGGGTTTTTTATACATCCCATCGTTTGTTTGTTTGTTTGTTTGATCTACACTCTTCAATGCATTTCCCCTTTACTTTCCATACTGTTAAAAGACTATGTGTGCATGTGTTGTGTTGTGCCAGGGAAATAGAGCACATTAAACAAATCTATATTTCCATTATGTGTTTCAATGTCAAAAAACCCGTAGCAATAAATTGCCACTTTAAGCATAGCAAAACCATGACACGCAGAGGTGGGTGGAGCACATAGTTCCTTAGAGGTGTCTGGTGGTAACATGTGAGTGTGGCCAAAAGATGTACAACTCGTGAGCGCTCAATTGTGCAAAGAATTCTACTATAGGTAATGCCAGCTTCCAGGGGATTTTGAGTTTGAAGACATTATTCTTAAATTGTGTAGTCGCTAGCCCACAATTATATTCACTGCCTTGATCTTATGCATGTTTAGGAGCAAGTCCCATTGCGCCCAGTGGGGTCAGTGTTCATAGGTTTGCAGCCTGAGTTGTTTTGTGGTCTGAACGAAAGAAGTTTCCTTGCCCTTCCTTACTGTTTTATCTCCGGCAGCTGGAATTCAATGCCATGTTGAACCCAGAGGTTATGTTCATATTTTACAGGCCACTCCTCTTGTCCCAGGGTAGGGGAGGGGAAAGAGAATATATTCTTGCTCTCTTGTTAACTTCCTGTTGGCAACTTTCTCCTATGGTAGTGGGGCGAGGGGAGAGCTGGCTTTGAAAATACAACCACCACAACAGGAGAATAAAGCATAATGTGCTAAAAGCCCTGCATGACCAGGAAAAAGAAGAAACTAAGAACCTGCTTTCATTTACATGGCTTTGTTCCTCACAAAGGCCATTCGGACACAGAATGTGATTTTGATCTGGCTTCATGATATTTGATACAACCTCCAAGTTGTTGATCTGCTGAATGAGCAGGCGTTGCATTAGCATTCTCCTGCACAGCTACACAAGGTCAGCAGTGATGATCTGCCAGCAATCCAATTTTCACCACGGCCCAACGCAATTAAAATCTATTACTATATATTGTATATTATAACTCCATGCATATAGATTCACACGTCAATGGTGCTGGATAAAGTAATGCATAGAAGCACTAATTCAGGACCTTTCTGCTTGGATTTTAAAGTGAAATTAATTTGTCATCCCTAGATGACTTGTCCAATATGTTACCAAAATGCCAAATTTGAGTGTTACAGTTGTAAATTGAATGCTTTTAATGGACTAGTCTTCACTTACAGAGCTGTGGAAAATAGGAAAGTCTAGACAAGGCAGGCTCCTGGGAGACATAGGTTAGTAAAATAAGTGTCACGCAAGGTGGCCTGTTTCCTGAAGTAGGATAATAATAATAAAAATGAAAGGAGAGATTCTGTCAGGTTAAGAATTGAATTCCTTTAAGATTTTGATTCAATCTCAACTTTAGGAACATCCAAACTGGTGAGTTGAAGATGTGGATTGAGTCAATCAGTGCAGACTTTGGCACAGGCTGACATAATAACAGTGCATTTGTTATGTTAAGCGGCAAGGGCACAAGGTATGTAGGACAAGCCAGAAGAGCTTTAAGAACTTGTACTGGTGTACATAAGAGTAAAATTCATACTGATGCTTTGGAACATCCACATACCTCACATTTTGCAGAATGTAAACCTACTGCTGAGGTGCTTGTTTATTTACTTATCTATAGAACAGACATACATGCCTCTGTGTAAAGGGCAAGATCCAAGTCGAACATTAGGGATATGTTAGACATTTTGGATTTTCACACTGAGTCTTAATGGACTCAACAGCAAACTTGGATTATCTGTGTTGCTTTAACATCAATTTGTGATAATTAAGGATTAGTCACATGAGAAAGCATACTCACAGCTATAATATATTATGTTTCATGAAAGTGGTGTTTATTCCGTTTCTCTCTGGGAGGCATTCTTAGAGTTTTCCTGATGTTCCTAGAGTTCATTGCAGTATTGTTTTTATATTTGGGGTCTTTTTACTATGTATTTTTATCTGAAGCTAGAGCCGCATCACCTCACTGCCACCAATCCCTCTCCACTGCTGCCTCGCCTTTTCCAGCTTGCCTTGTTTATTATTAATTTATTAATTTATTTGATAATTACATTTAGATCACACCTTCCTTCCAAGGACCCCAAGGTGGCACACAAGTAATGGTTCCTCCCCTGTGATGTTGGTTAGGCTGAGAGACAGTGATTAGCTGGAGGTTACCCAGTGGGGATTTGAACGCTGGTCTCCAGTCTGGCACTCTAACAAGTACACCACATTATTGAAGGAAACTGCTGTCAAGGAAGTCTCTCAGCAACCCCAGGCATTACTGCATGCCATCACAAGCAAGCATAGCCATAGCCAGTTGGCACTGGGAAGCAGTATCAGTGGATACTGCTGCTCATGCTTGAGGAAGCTTTTGGAGCTCCATTCCTCATAGTCCTTAAGCCTGAAAGTTAGGCTACTCGCAAAGCTTCCTCCCTCAATAAGGTTTGGATTTGGAAAGATGTAGGCAGAACTAGTGGCTGGGAGGAGTGGTAGCAGAGCCAAACTTCTGAGAGATCTGGGACTGATTCAGAGGGGGCTCAGACTGGTGAAATTCCCTTTCCAAGCCTTCCCCTCATTTCTAGATTTGACACCATGATTAGATAAATGGTTATGTGGCAAACATGGTTTACAATCAGCTACATGCAGATTCTGTTGGGATCCCCTTACTATGTGAGGAGTACTCTGCTATATCTTCCAGCATCACTATCACTCTTTTGAGTCTATCTGAATCCTGAGGAACACAAAGGAGCAGCTGCTGTTCCACAGGAATGGCCAGTCTTTCAGCAATATAGCTCCTATATCTTAGGTCACAAGGACCTAGCTTCATGTGGGACAACGAAAAGGGGAAAGGGTGAGAAAAGGGGTAGGAAAGAGAGGGAAATGGCAAAAAGAGTGAAATAGAGGTGACCCCATCCACCCACCTGTGGTCCCCCTTGCTTTTGGTTCCATTGTCACCCATCACTGGTATACAGCCCCCCCAATTATCCTTGAGGGAACGTAGCTCTTGACAGAAAAAGTGTGCCCTCCTCTGCCTTAGGTTTTAATAATTAGGCAGAAGATGCCATTCTAGTAGCTTCTGAAAATTTGTACCTGCCGACCTTCAGTCAACACTTAAACACAACTGAGGCTAGACATTGCTATTATACCATAAAAATGATTTGACAATCACTACCATCCTTCCTCATAAAGCAAAAACAAACAGCTTGAACAATGGCATCCTTTTTTGAATGCTACTGTTTGATAACTGCACACACGCTCCCATACACTAAAGAGTTTGCCTTTGAATTTAATGGATAAAAGAAATTGGTCTGTGTTAGAAATAGGCTTCATCTGAATGCTTGGCTGTATAATTGTTTATTCCGAAAAAGAAATTATACAATTCACTAGCACGGCTGCCAAATTTCATTGTGGCATAAAGAATATTTTTATGAGCAGGTAATAAACCTTTGGAAAGTGAGATTTGCAAGTGGATTGCTGACATCGGAGGAACAACTAGCAAAAACATGATATATACACCTATCACAAAATAACACAGCATTTCAGAAACGACTATAAATCAGTAGCTCCCCTTGCTGGGTCAGGGGTGGACTAGGAGTGATTTGATGATTGGTTTTAATGGCTATATCCTTTATCTCGCTTGGTTATGTGTGGACTTATTTCAGTGACCTTTTACCAGCACTTAAAATCAGAGCTGTGACAGCATGCTCAATGGAGTAGACCTCCATAGCAAACAAACACAGTGAAGTGGGAGGTGGGTTGGTGGGGGAAGAGCATAGGTAAGGCCACATCTGCCTTAAAAGTTGCCGTGCCGATCGCAGGGGTGGGCCGGTACCCGGGGCGGCCCGCCCCTCGCCCCCTTGCTCCGCCCCTGGAGCCTTGTACAGTCATGGCATGTGCGTCTCCCTTTCTCGCTCCCAATCATATGTTTAATCAGGGTTTAAAACCTTTATTCTTCTCCTCTGATCACATGTTTAATCATGATTTAACCTCCTTTAACAGCCCTGGGTAGACCCAATCCAACCTGAAGTGATCCAAGGCTGCCTCAACCCAATCTAAGCAAATTGTCCAAATTCAGTTCAGGTTCTGGGATTTGGCTGGATCTGGTGCACAGCCCTAGTAGTAATATACCATCTATGTATTTATTTATTCAGATTTTTATCCATATCCGTATTATTTATTCATCTACCACTTAATGTTCTTCTAAGTGGTTTGCAAATCATAAAACCAATTGAACTGCATTGTTAAAATACAGATTAATGTATCCTATAAAACAATCCATAAAAACATTAATATTGCAAAGGCACATTGTACCATTCCCAAACACTGTAACAAAATAACCTCTAAAATGCAACAATAACTAACAATTAAAGCCTTGCTGTTGGTAAAATTCTGCACCTCTTTTTATCCCAGCACCACCCACCCTAGATCAGAATGAGACTTAGCTAGTTCAAAACATAAGAAGGGCCTGCTGGATTAAGCCAATGACCCATTTAGTCCATCATTCTGTTCTCACAGTGGCCATTCAGATGCCTGTGGGAAGCCCATAAAGAAGATCCAATCTAAGCCAAGATGATCCACAGCTGAAGCAACCAGGATCCAGAAGACTGTTCCACTGTCGAATAGCTCTTACTGTCAGCAAGTTATTCCTGATGTTTAGTTGAAATCTTTTCTTCTAATTTGAAGCCATCTTCCATGTGACAGCCCTTTAGATATTTGAAGATGGCAATCATATCTCAATTGCACTTATTTCACACACTAGCAAGGTTATGCTTAAAATTCTACAAGGCAGGCTTAAGCAGTATGTGGACCGAGAACTCCCAGAAGTGCAAGCTGGATTTCGAAGGGGCAGAGGAACCAGAGACCAAATTGCAAACATGTGCTGGATTATGGAGAAAGCTAGAGAGTTCCAGAAAAACATCTACTTCTGCTTCATTGACTACGCAAAAGCATTTGACTGTGTCGACCACAGCAAACTATGGCAAGTACTTAAAGTGCCGGATCACCTCATTTGTCTCCTGAGAAATCTCTGTGTGGGACAAGAAGCTATAATTTGATTGGTTCAAAATTGGGAAAGGAGTACGACAAGGCTGTATATTGTCTCCCTGCTTATTTAACTTATATGCAGAATTCATCATGTGAAAGGCTGGACTGGATGAATCCCAAGCCGGAATTAAGATTGCCGGAAGAAATATCAACAACCTCAGATATGCTGACGACACAACCTTGATGGCAGAAAGTGAGGAGGAATTAAAGAACCTTTTAATGAGAGTGAAAGAGGAGAGCGCAAATGGTCTGAAGGTCAACATCAAAAAAACTAAGATCATGGCCACTGGTCCCAACACCTCCTGGCAAATAGAAGGGGAAGAAATGGAGGCAGTGAGAGATTTTACTTTCTTGGGCTCCATGATCACTGCAGATGGTGACAGCAGTCACGAAATTAAAAGACGCCTGCTTCTTGGGAGGAAAGCAATGACAAACCTAGACAGCATCTTAAAAAGCAGAGACATCACCTTGCCGACAAAGGTCCGTATAGTTAAAGCTATTGTTTTCCCAGTAGTAATGTATGGAAGTGAGAGCTGGACCATAAAGAAGACTGCCAAAGAATTGATGCTTTTGAATTATGGTGCTGGAGGAGACTCTTGAGAGTCCCATGGGCTGAAAGAAGATCAAACTTATCCATCCGTAAAGAAATCAGCCCTGAGTGCTCACTGGAAGGGCAGATCCTGAAGTTGAGGCTCCAGTACTTTGGCCACCTCATGAGAAGAGAAGACTCCCTAGAAAAGACCTTGGTGTTGGGAAAGATGGAGGGCACAAGGAGAAGGGGATGACAGAGGATGAGATGGTTGGACAGTGTTCTCGAAGCGACTAGCATGAGTTTGGCCAAACTGCGGGAGGCAGTGAAAGATAGGCGTGCTCTGGTCCATGGGGTCACGAAGAGTCAGACACGACTGAATGACTGAACAACATCATATATCCTCTGTCTCCTCTTTTTCCAGGCTAAACATACACACAGCTCCTTCAAGCACAGACAGTGTTGGCTCTGCTACAACATCAGGTAATCCTCAAAATCACTTTGCAGTTCAGGGAAAACCAACCTGTTGCAGTGAGCCACTCCTGGGGAGTCACACAATCAAATGTACTTAGTGCTTTGCTTTCCCAGTAAATTCCATGTGATTCCATAAAGAAAGGTGAATTGCCCTTTCGGTCCACTTGAATTGCTACCATTCTCTGACAGGTGACAACCTAACTAGGCTCCAAGGAGAAGAATCCAAAACTATTAGCCTGCCCCTAGCAACACCTTCTAATTAATTTGGACACAGATAGTTGGGTCTTTACACAAAGGAATGTGCTCTTGCCCAAGAATCATTGCTCCAACCTTTGCTATCGACTTTAGTTCCTCCTTCCGTGGAAATGCTAACAGACACAGATATACCAAGTCTGATGACTTGAAAGAAGTTGTGAGGTTTTTGGCTGAACCAGCATATCTAAATGCTGATAAATATATGTGCAGGTGGCCTGCCCCCAAAGTTGATGAATTTCTGGACATCCTTTAGACATTTTTGCATTTAGAAAAGAAGCTAATATTTACACATTGCACTCAATTCTTACAAGCTATTTCTTTATGCATTGATGCAGGCTGTTCATCCTCTCTCTCTTAGAGGTCTGTGGCATAATTTATTTATAGCATAAACCTGGACGGATGGGAATTAGATGTGGTTTGATACTTTTATGTTTCCTCAGCTCCATCCAGATGCCAAATTTACATCTGCATGAATATAGAGGGTGTAAAGTTAAACAACATAAAAGAAGCAGCATGCAGCTAAGACATAATATTTAAATGAGTTGTTACTTAGATTATACAGAGACATTTAATGGCCCCTGTATCTCTTCTCCCCCAAGCCAAAGTCTTTAGAGATTCCTTTTCATTCCTGTACCATAATAACCATTATTTACCTGTTAAAATGCTACTTAACACAACAGGGCTTCTGCCAAAAAAAAAAAAAAAAAAACACTTGTTCCTCCTCTGCACAAAAATATTCTGTACAGGAAATAGTTCTAGGAACCACCACAGCCCTAGTTAATGCTTGTCAGTGTTGAATCTCTTCTTGCGTGCCAAGGCCGCAGTTCCCCAGTGGATAAATAAAACACATGAAAAAGCAGATTTTGATTTATGGGTTCAAATAGGCCACAACTTTATTGGTTACAGATGCAAGCGGTTTGGCTTAGGTATCTGGTAAAGCCAGACTATCTCTCAAAGTTGTGACAATTGTTATGAGGTAGGTGAAAACCAAATGGCTGGAGCCAGTTGCCAAGTGGAAGAATTTCCGCCCCATCCCAAAATATGGTGACCAACATTTGTCCATAGCAAGGTTGTATTGCAGCAAAGCAGAAAAAGAGGGCCGGTGGGCGGGAGATCCAGCAAACGGCCCGAGAGGACAGTCTCCCCGCTGCACTGTGGTTTAAATTCCCTGTGGTCACACCCCCTGTCGGCGCTGATTGGTCAGGGACCCTGCCCAGTGCCAATGGCATGGGCAAGCGGTGGCGAGGAGGGCGCAAGTCTCCATTCCCTGGCCGGACCACCATGGGGCCCAGGGCCCAGCCACAATGCCACCCACCAAATAAGGTAAGCTGACTTGTAGCAAAGGGATGGGAAATTGTGTTCCTTCAGATGTTGCTGGACTACAGTTCCCATCATGTCTAACCAATGGCCATGTTGGCTGGGGCTGATGGCATTTAGAGTCCAAATTTAGAAGGAGGGACACAGGTTCTGCACTCCTGGTGTGGCAGAATCTGTCTGTTACTGTCAAAAAGTATGAAAATCTAAACTCTGGAAGGGTTATGGACCATTAATTAATGGGAGTAATGTCTATATTTTCCACTCCCTGCTGCTCCTTTCTACAGTCCTGTGTTTCTGCTTCCATGTTCCAACTAACTTAATCCCTGCCCCATTTCTGATTCCTCTTGAGCCGCCAAATTGTCAAATAAACCATCATATTTCTCCATTAAAATATTCTTAAAAATTAAGCATTTGATACATACACCTACATTTTCTGCAGTTTGTTCTCATTTTGGCCCACAGGTATATATAAGCCATGCACTCTGCAATGGTTCCATTAAAACGAATAACGCCATTCCAGCGTAGTTACATCATATGTACAGCTCTTTAAAGAATGCAATAGACTTCTGAATCAACATGTCCGCCTCTAGTACCTAGTATAGGGCTGAGGGAAGAAAACAAAGAATTGGCACTAGTGAAAGAAATTAAAACTCAGAATTGTAAAGTGGGGTGTGTTGATAAATAGGCATCTGCCAGGGGTTTGCCTAGCCCACAGGCACTTTTAATGAAGATAGATTTTAACAGCTGCTCGAACAAATGTTTAATATATTGAAATCATTTATGTTCATTTGTAGCAAATAATTACATTACAAAGTAGCTATTTATTTGAATTACTTTAATAATTGTAGATGTAATTGTTTTAAATGTTGTATTCAGGAATGCAACCCACAACAAGACATATTTCATTGCTTGATGAGAACCAGGCAAGAGACAAAGGAGACAAGACACACTTACGTCCGTTTGAAATGGAATCTTTTAGCCAAGACCACACAACACAGGGACAAAACAGGGGTGCTGGACATGGGCCTAGCCAGGATTTTTGTTGGGAAGAGGCAGAACCTCAGTTAGTTATGTATTTTTATTGATTAGGATCATGTGGGATCAGATGCCCTCTGGGAAGTACACAAGTATGACATGGGCACAATAATACTCTCTTACTTGTGGTCCCCAGCAACTGGTATTCCTAGTAATACTGACTCTGTGACTCAAGGGTATTCATAGCCATCCTGGCAAGTGGCTCTTGACAGATTTATCCTGGTTGCTCAATAATAGTTCCTCTAAAGTAAATGGGACGGATCCAGAATTAAGCACCTTCTGTCTTAGATACCAGTTGGGATTTTAAGGTCTAACAGAGTTGCCTTATTGATGGTATTGCCACATTTCCCAGGAATTTATGGGCAAATCTAGTTCCTAGTTGATGTGGGCTCCCCCTACTGGTGGTTAACCCTTCTGAGACTTCCTGCAGGCGGGCAGGAGTCAGATATAGTTGGTTTGGTTCCAATGCCTAAGCCAGGGGTCAGCAAACTTTTTCAGCAGGGGGCCGGTCCACTGTCCTCAGACCTTGTCAGGGGCCAGACTATATTTTGGGGGGGAAATGAACGAATTCCTATGCCCCACAAATAACCCAGAGATGCATTTTAAATAAAAGGACACTTTCTTTCTTTCTTTCTTTCTTTCTTTCTTTCTTTACCATATTTTATTTATTTATTTCATCAACATACAAACAAAACACAAATAAAAACAACAAAAAAATACTAATAAATCTCCCTTACCCCCACCCCACCCCCACCACCCAGTGTAGACTAGCAATCTTCCTTCTTCTGTCTTCTTGAAATATATCCTTTATTTTCGCATTGATTTCCACCCTTCCCAAATTAGTCTAATAATATGCATCTTTACCACATATACAATTATACTTGCCAATATTAAAACTTTCCTTACAGTTCCAATATAATACATTCCGTTCGCGTTACGAGGTCTATCTCAACATTTGTAAATTTAACATATTTTTCCTATGTATTCCATAAACTTTGCCCATCCTTCTTGAAATGTTTCATTGCCCTGTTGCCTGATTGTCGCTGTTAATCTTGCAATTTCCGCATACTCCATTATTTTCGGGGATACATTCTACTCATGTAAAAACACGCTGATTCCCGGACCATCCGCGGGCCGGATTTAGAAGGCAATTGGGCCACATCTGGCCCCCGGGCCTTAGTTTGGGGATCCCTGGCCTAAGCCAATACCACTCACATTCTGTAACCAATAAAGGGGGAGGGTTCGGGACCTTGCCATGCAAATCTCTCTCTACAGTTGGCA
Organism: Lacerta agilis; assembly: GCF_009819535.1. Lineage (NCBI taxonomy): Eukaryota > Metazoa > Chordata > Lepidosauria > Squamata > Lacertidae > Lacerta > Lacerta agilis. Next base: position 89,075,713 of record NC_046312.1, read on the forward strand.
AATCTTACAAGTGTAGGGTGCTGTGTAAACAGCTAGTTACCCAGGCTTCCGGTTGAATCTGTGTTGTTACACTTTGTTTGGTTGTGTATGTACCAATGTCAGTTTTTCATAGTTTATATGTTGGCTGACTATGATTTCATTGAGTTTTATTGGTACTGTTAATGAATGAATCAGTAAGTGACCATCCAGGTCAGAATGAATAGCTATATTGTAGTTGCTGAAAGTTATTTAGATTTTGTTGTTGTTGTTGTTGTTGTTTATTCTATAGCAGCTACATGGCTCCATAGCAGCAGCTGACCTGAGGGCAGTGATGGGGAACCTCTGAAAAGTGGACCTAAATTGAAACTAAAATTAAGAATTGCAATCATCTCCCCAGTAAAGAGCTGCAAGTGTATTTTCTGATGGCTTGAAATATTTCCTAACTGTGACAACAATGCAAATGTGTGTGTGTGTGTGTGTGTGTGTGTGTGTCCGCACCAATTTTTGTAATTATATCACTTGCAATATAGACAAAAAAATACAGTATGGAAAGGCTGTCTATCCCAAAGCTTGTTCACTGTTTGCCCTTCAGTCTTCCTTGACAAATGGGGGATTAGCAAGGCTATTTTTCTTCTATTCATGCTAAAATAGAGACAAGACTATTTTTGCTGTTTTACAACAGGAAGCAAAAGAGCTGATGTGCTTTCCCAGTGACTGAATATTATTCTCTATTTCCTCTAAGCAGCACAAAGGCTAACGGATCGTACAGCAAGCAAAGAAGTGAAAAGAGAGGCCAAAAAATTATCCACCCCCATTATCTATAATAAGGGATGTCAGAGAAATTCATTTCAGTTTGCATTTGAAGGCAAAACCTACTGAGTCCACATTTTCCAAAATAATATGTGAACCAAAATACAGCCACTCTTTGGTATTCACACTTCCCTTAATTTCACAGTGCAGAGAGAATTCCCTGATTTGAGCTGAAAGAGATCCATAGTGAACCTTTTCCCAAGCCTTTTTCTCCTATCTGAACTCCCCAATTGTGTTCCCACTAAGACCAATGATTTTGGCCTGAGATAAAAGTAGCATTTAACAAAATTTTATACAACAATGATACATTTAACTGTCTTTGTTCTTGTGAGGTTTTACTGGTTTATGGGTATATTGTTATTGTTGTTGTTGTTGTTGTTTCTGCTTTTATGGTTTTTTAATTGTTATTTTTATCCATGGCTTGTATTTAACTGTTGTAATCTGCCTTGAGGGTTTGCGGTATGCCAGGAGATAGACCAAAATTAGTTTTTGTTGTTTATTGCCCTGTACGCCTTTGACTTCTTTGACAAAGGATAGATAAAATTATAAACGGGAATCCCCACTTATGTGGGGGTTCCATTCCAGGACGTGTGCAAGTGGGGACTCCCCTGTTCCACCCCCGTTCTGCCCCCATTCTACACCCATTCTGGCCCTGCCCTGCCCCCTTTTGGCACTATTTTCATGTCATTGGGAGCATGTGCCCTGATCATATGCAAGTGAGGAGACGCCTGTATATTTAGAAGTCACCCATCTGTTGTTTCAGACATTTTTTATGTCTAGACCCTGTTATTCCTGAATTCCTCTTTTTTAAATCTGTTTTTACAATTACAGTACCATTTTATTGTTTTTACATTGAATTTTTGTTCACCACTCAGATTATAATATGTTAAACAGTTTCGAAGTCTTCTCAGTTCAGTTCAAAGTGGTGTATGTGTGTGTAGACACACTGTTGTTTTAATTCCACTTCCAGCTGATCATGAAAAAGCAGCACCTCAGCCATGATAAAGGGCCTTGTTGTGGAAGCAACATTTCAAAAAAAGGGGGGGGAGGCAAAATGAGAGAGCAAGAGAAATGAGAGCCCTAAGGGAGGAAAGCTTCAAGAGTGTTGACACCGCTTTTGAAAGGTCTCCTGCCTCTTCAGTATAAATTATGAGCTTCCTGATGCAGAGAACAAAACTTCTGGATTCACTGGAGGTCTGAAGAGTAATCTTGTAGGGTCTTTTTAAGATTGTAAGGGGGAATAGGCCTTATTTACTGCCTTCATTTTTTGAGAGGAATGTGCTCTTTTAGGACTTGTGTAGCATACAGCCTACCCTGAAAAAAAAGTTTTTATTTTCCTTTTAAACACAAGGAGCTGATTTAGGAGACTGCAAGGGAGATGCAGGGAGTCTTCACTGAAAATACATCGATTTGCTGCAGGCTGTGGAGCAAATGAATTGCCACTGTTTTGAGGAATGGGGGGCAACTTTGTTCTAAAAATCACAGTAGTGCTTTCCCCAAGTATTTTATTTATGAAGCCTAAATAAGTTGGTCAGGTATGATTACTGTGGGGTTTTATTCGATGTTTTATTCAATTTTATCTATTGTAAGTGAACACAGAGCTTTACATACACAACAAAACCACCCAGAAGGAAAAGAGAGAGAGAAGAGATCCAACTTATTTATTAAATTTGTATACCATAATTCATCTGAAGATCACAGGGCAGTTCACAACATAAAAAAAGAAAATGAGAACACAAAATACAAAATAACCACTCTACTGCAAACACATTTAAAAGGCCATACATAGGATGTTTAATCAGCCAAAGAGCTGGTTATATAGAAATGTTTTCACCTGGCACCTTATCCATAATCAAGTGTCAGTACTCTCCATCATTCATAATCCACATATCTCTCCACTTCTGGTAAAATGCACACTTTTAAACCATTCCTACCAGCAACCTAATACAGTGGTACCTTGGTTCTCAAACGCCTTGGTACTCAAGCAACTTGGTACTCAAACACTGCAAACCTGGAAGTAAGTGTTCTCGGATGCGAACTATTTTCGGAAGCCAAACGTGCCCTGTTTTGAGTGCCACGCTTCTGTTTTGAGTGTTACGCTTCCGTTTTGAATGTTACGCTGAGCTTTGTCTGTTTTTGCTTTTTATTTTGCATTTTTGTGACTGTGTGGAACCCAGTTCAGCTACTGATTGATTGATTGATTGATTGATTGTGTGACTGCAGTACATTGTTTATTGCTTTCATTTTATGGATCAATGGTCTCGTTAGATAGTAAAATTCATGTTAAATTGCTGTTTTAGGGGTTGTTTTTAAAAGTCTGTAATGGATTAATCCATGTTGCATTACTTTCTATGGGAAAGCATGCCTTGGTTTTGGAACGGACTTCCAGAACAGATTAAGTATGAGAACCAAGGTACCACTGTACATTAAAACCTAGTTTTCTCAACTATCTCTGAAACTTCATGAGGTTTCTACCTGCAACCTATTTTGCAGCCCTTAAAGAAAGAAATCAAAGTCTTTGTTATATCAAAGTTGGATCAAACTCAATGTTTTTCCTTATGATTGCAAAAACGTTTAACTTCAGGAAATGACCACCTTTGACATCATTATAGCTCCAGCATGTTCCATCCCCATTCCTATTATTGCATCTTCATCTCTTGCTCTAAACATTATGCAGTCTCATCCTGCTTAGCTAGAAGAAAGAGCACCATTGAGCTCTGGGGTGCTTACATTTGAGCATTCATACATACAGTACATACCATTGCATTGGCAGTGACTTGAGAATGATTTTCCATTTGATTTACACCAGGGGGCCAACTTAAATAAAATGGGTGGGGGGGCGTTCAAGTAAGCTCCACCTGCATAATTGATCACATGGCACAGTGCACACACACTATTTGAGTGGCAATGCCCATCAACTGTGGGGACCCGCAGCCCCCTCAAATATTTTTTTTGGGGGGGGGGCTGAAGCCCACACAGCCTCTAGGAGTTGGTTCCTATGATTCACACAATGGTCAACTGGGCTGGCACAAGATGTTTTGCTTCCTGAGGTTGGAGGACAAAATCACATTCCCAACTTCCACATACAGAAGCCAACTGACCTGGCAGTTGAATTGTGCTCCAACACTGTACCTGAGGGCACCAGGTTGGCTTAGGGACTGCAGGGGCTTAGTGCGCAGCATACACAGTTTTGTCCTCAAACACCTTGCTGCTACTTCTCTCCACCCCCTCAGCATTTGCCAGACTAGAATAAGTGAAACCTGAGTACACGTCACCACTCATCCATGGAACTGGGTGAAGCACTTTCTCTCAAAATTAGCCCGTCACAGGATGGTTGTGAGGATAAAGGGGGAGAACCAAGTAGAAAGGATGAAATAACAATAAGACAAATAAATACACCACAAATAAATAACTATTACATGGTTCCTAAGGAAGCAAATGGCTTTCTAAAGTAAAAAAACCAAACAAAAACCCTTTCTTTCAAAATCAGTTAAGATAGCCTTTCTCAAGTGATAAAATACAAAGCTGTGAGATTCAATGATGTCTCTAAAAATAAATACATATTGATCGTCTGTCTTTTTGTTCTAGCTATAGATCTAATTCAGAGACAGTATCTCAAAGTCTTGTAAGCAGAAAGGGCCATTAGCATACCTGGCTGCAACAAGTGGCATGTGAATCATACTCATAAGATAAATAGCATATATTGTACTTTGCAGGAAGAAATTTGAGCAATAGCACTCAGCATCAAATAATTGGTCTTTTTTTCTATGGCTCCTTTGTTGTTTCCGTATTCACTTCTGCTTTCAGGGCTGTACTCTTAATCTAGCCGTGAAAATCAAGTTATTTTCTGCTTCACTAAACCAATGCTGGTGAGCAGATCATAGGCATATTCTTCCATTCATTAATAGCTGCTTGCTAGGCCTGGCTTTTTTTTCCTTTTTCCTTTTTTTAAGGTAGGTTTTCAAACACTAAATGATTACAAAATTGTTAATATCCCTGAATGGACATGGTGCTAAGTAAAGTAGTTAAAGTCCCTAAGCCAATGGTGTGTCAGTTCTATGCTACTCTGACTTCTGTGACATTTGCTGTGGATAGCTCAGTTGGTTAGGGCATGGTGCTGATAACCTCAAGGTTGCAGGTTCAAGCAGTGCTTTTTTCTGGGGGGAACGCAGGGGTACACCTAAAAAAATTTTTTGAATAAAAAAAGCACTGCTCGTAAGGGACAGCTGCATATTCTTACATTGCAGGGGGTTGGACTAGATGATCCTCAGGGTCCCATCTAGCCCATTGACTCTATGATGAATTTTCATGGATGAATTACCTGTCTTCTTATTACCACCTACCTTTAGATAAAATTGATAATGCTCTTTACTATTACCATTGCTTTGGCAGCTTGTAATATTTTTGACAGATGATACTTATACCTATTAAAGGTAGGGATTGGCATCTGCATGACCTTGGTTTATGGAATGAAGCACCCATAACTGCATTTTTGGTACTATGATTATTATAATAATTTATTAGCCACCCTTCACCTTAAAGTCTCAGGGTGTGTTACCATACTTTAGAAGACAACATTAAAAATGACAAAGAATGACAAAAAATGAGGTGTGTCCTAAAACTATATGTCTCGGGTGTCAAAGGCTGGGGTTAGAGAGGTAAACAACTCCCACAAACACTGGAAATTCACAGCATTTGGCTTTATCTCCAGTTGTGAAGGGCACAGATTCTTTCCAGGGGCAGTGAAGTCAGAGCTTGTTCCATGCAACAGATGAGGAGGGTGGCCTGTCCTGTGAGAAGCAGCTCTACGCCTTTATTCCTCCACAAGAGAGAAACACGATTGGCTGCATACTGTGAAACTGAAGCATGTGGCCACTTCACACTGTGATGGTGCACATCATGGGCTGACAGATGCACACTATTAATTATAATGTGCGAACATGGAAGAAGATGCCACAAGAGAAGCGATGGCTTTAAATTAGACGGGCATAAAGAAATGTGCACGACAGACAGCTAAGCCCCCCTTTGAAGCCATGGCAATATCATTTTTAAAGCACTTCAACAGCAGCCAATCTCATCTGATATCCTCTCAGATTCATGACCCAGGCAGCATTCAAACCTTTCAGTGTCTCCTTTCATCTGATTATAAAACACAGCATAGAGCTTCTTCTCAACAGCTTTAGAACTGATGTCAATCCACCATCAGCTGTTACCATCCTTTCCCTTTCCCCCCTCTCATATCGTACCAAATATATATTATAATTCATAGACCCTGCAAAAGTCTGGCAGTCCTGCTGCTGTGCTCCACGAGAAGTTCTACTTAAATCACTTTAATGCCTTGCTTGTTCCGTTATATTTTCCGTTAAGGCAAGCTTTCTCCAGTTCAGGCATTTTAATTAACACAAGCGATCTTACCTTTGACTGGTGCACTGTTAAAATGTTATTATGCTAAGTAATCATCACAGGAGGTGCTCTAAAGTATTCTGCTGCCCACCTGAACCTTTCCTTACCTCCTCCATCCAAGCATAAGTTTGCATTCCTCTTATGGAATTTATCACAGTGAGTTGTGAGGTGGTTTTTTTAAAAAAAAATGTTTAGACAACTTCATGGAAGATAAGTCTATCACTGGTTAAAAGCCACAAGAAACTATTTTAAGTGTCAGAAATCTTGCACTCCGTTGAATGTCAAGTGCAGCAAGCGGCAAACTACATTTGACCATTAAATTTGTCTCTGCAGACTTTAAACTGCAACAGCTGGAGGGCAGCTAATTACCGGTAGTAGGATTTTAGCAGGTGTGGAGGGGAAATTGAACCCTTTCCTTCCTTGCTGTGATCCTGAAGTGAATACTTGCTTTGGGGATGGGGGAAATTCCCCACTGTTTCCACTGTTGGGGGATTGTTTTATTTACTGCATTTATAACCTCCAAGGAGCTCCAGGCAGCATACACACTTTCTTTGCCTTCCTTTGTTATCCTCACAACAAACCTGCAAGGTACCGCAAGCTTTTGCTGAGCAATAGTGACTGGCCTAAGGCTACCCTATGAACTTTGTGGTTGAGTGATGGGCTTGTCCGGCAATCTTACCATTATACCACACTGGCTAACATCACACCTAAGCAAATGCTATTATCAGAAGAGGGATTTTCCTCAAGACTGCAGCAGGGAAACAGTTAAATTCCCCCTCCAGGTCCACTCTGATTCCCATAAATATCAGTTGATGTGCTTTGCTTTTTTGGAAAACTTGCACATTAGATGCAGTGACACATGTGGAATATCGTGTGTCATTTGATACTGATGGTCTATTGCTGGGAACAGATTTCTGGAAGACCTTGGTCTTTTCCACCAAAACAGTTCTTAACATCCATTTGATTGCAGCTTCTGATACATTTCAAGGCTATCAGTATTGGACCATAAGCTCAGATGAATCACCAGTTTTCCTATTACCACCTACCATTAGAGAAAATTGATAATGCTCTTTACTATTATCTTTGCTTTGGAAGCTTGTAAATTTTTGACAGCTGAGAATTGTTAGCAATATTCAGGATTGTTAATTGTCTTTTTGGTGCTGCTTCTGTTAGTTTTTTTAAAAAATGTAAAAGGATGGATTCAGTGTAGCCCTAAGGAGATTGTTCCATCAGGCAGAGGAAGCCTGGGGCGGCGGAGCGGAGGCACCCCCCTGGAAGCGGGGCGTCACGACGCACATCGGCTGCACTATGCATGCCCAGTGAGCCGGCGAGTGAGTGGCGGGTCGTGGGGCTGCCCCAGCCATGCTGCTTTATGGACGGGGCAGCCCTACAACCCGCCACTCACTCGCCAGCTCGCTCAGTCGCCGCGGGTGCACTATGCATGCCCAGAATTTCCGGGCACGCGTAGTGCATCCAGGCCGGCACTGCTGCTCCCGTGGTGACCGAGTGGCAGCTTGTGGGGCTGCCCCGTCCGTCCGTAAAGAAGCACAGACAGGGTGCCAGGTGGCAGGGGAGTGGCGGGAGGGGCCGGGGAGTGTCATCCCCCCTCCCCTGGAACCCGGGGCGGCCCACCCCCTACGCCTCGCCCTTCCTACGCCACTGCCATCAGGCAAGCAGAAATGTTTGCAGTGGCAGAGCATTCTCTCCTCTCCTCCCCTGATGAGCTGTTCTGGGGCTTCTCCTGAGAGCTTCAGTCAAACTGCATTGGGGCAGAAGTGAATTTAGAGGAGCATGACTGGTTTGGTCACATTGGGTGCAGAGCCCTGGGGGCACCAGGGGGTACTACACTATAATGTAGAATGGAAGGTGAGGGGCGCCAAATTTTGGCGTTGCAAAGGGCGGACATCGCTTAAATTTGAGACCCCCAGGTCTGCCACTGATTGTGGGGAGGAGAGGGAACAAAAGCCCCCCTTATGCAGGGTTCCACTAGTGGGACTGCTTAGTTTAATGTGGCCCTATGTATTGTTTAAAATTTATAGACAAGACAAGCTGGGGGGCCCCGGTCTGAATTGATGGAAAGGTGAGATACATATGCTATAAATATGAACAAATAAATCAGCATTAGCAGTGTTCAAAATCCTTCACATGCATTATCTAGTCATAATCTTTATGGCAAACCTGTATGACAGTAATTATTTCCCATATTGCAGATAGGGGAACTGAGGCTGAGGGAGTCTGGCTTGCCTAAGACTATTTAGTGAGCTGATGGCAGACACAAGATTCAGACTGGGGACTTCTCAATTCATGTCTCTGTCTCTTAGACAATACATCCCACGCCCCAAAACATGTGTGTGCAAATACACAGCTTAAGGGTGCCTCCAGAGTGGGGAATACAGGCTTGTGCAATTAGTGGGTTAAAGCACTCAGTCACCCTAGGGCAACAAATCGACTGTTAGGAAAGGCATGGAGCTATGTGTTGAAAAGTGTTGAGTAAATGAAGTATTAATTGCAAACATATAATAAGCACTTCACAAGCAATTCATAATGAATGCTCCTTGTCATATAACCTTCCTGCAAACTAATCAGAATGAATGGTCAATAAAGACAGGAGACAGTCTGACCTCCATATAATCTTTGTGTAAGCAAATCAGGATGAATGCTCAATAAACGGGTCATCTGGAAGAGCCCTAAGGATGTGCTCCCATTCACTGATCTGCTCTAGGTAAGAGAACTCCAATGCACATTGAAAGATTCCTTGCCCTCAATGGCTCCTTCATTCATTTAATTAAAAGTAGCCAAGCTGTTCATTTGTATGTTCAGATCCCTCCACTCAAATAAACGAGGAACGTGCTGGGCATACATGCATGCACCTGATTTCAAGATTAGGTTGGTATTGTAGCTTATTAACAGAAAAGGCTGGAAAAGGAAATCTTAAATTCTAAAGGATTTTAACCTGAAGGTAAATAAACAAACAAATCAATAAATCAGGAATGTAATGGAGCAGTGCAGTCATAGAACTATTTAAATTTTATTTACTCAACTTCCAGTTTCAGATATGGCCAGTCCACAAACACCACTCAGCTTCAAACCTTCACCCACTTCCTATCCCCAAGTCGAGGGAGGAATAGTGTGCATTGCTAATGCACCCCATAATGCATGCTGCCCCATTACTCCAAGCCATGGTAGGTGGCTATCAAAGAGAGCGATCCTTAAATGCTTTTATACGCTGTATAAATCTGTAATAATATTAACAACAGTAGTAGTAGTAATAATAATAATAATTCATGATGGAGTTTGTGTGCTAAAACCTATTGGCTCATGGGAACAGGCCTCTTCTAGAGACTTTTTTTTTGGGGGGGGAGGAAAAGTTAACCAGGTTAATCAAATTCATAGCGCACGGAACATCTGAGTTATGCTAATAGCAGCATCTCTAGAGAAATTACATCTTTGTTAATTGGTCTTGATTGCCTTGCACTGGTTGCGTTGTATGCCTGACTTTTGTGCACCAGACACCAGTGGAGTGCAGCTAATGTGCAAACCCTCAAAGGTTTGGCTAATTAATTTTTCCCAAGAGCAAACGATGAAGGTTAAGGCTACAGTGTTGGCTTCCCCTTTCGATCTCGCCAGCCTGCCCAGTGTAATTTCCTGCAGGACACATTCTGTCACCTGACTAGCTTGGTTATCGTTAATATTTAATTTTCAGAACGAGACTGTTGTACCACCCACCACATAGCAGTAAGGGTGGGGAAAAGGGAAGGAATACCCTGCGCCCTCCCTTACTAATACTGAATGGGAAACTCCTTCCTTCGCCACCCGGAAATGTTTGTGCATTTTTCATACTTGCCCTTCTATCCCTGTGGCTTAAGGCTTTTTAGTAGAGCTGCCCCTGGGAGCTCCTACAACTTCCAGAGGTTCTTTTAGGAATCAGAATGCAAGTGGGGTGAAGGCTAAAAGGTTTGATTAAAAAGCCCAAAGAAATCTACAAAGCATTGCCACTATCTTATGTCACCCTTTGGTCATTGGTTGCTGGGAATCACATCAGCAACAGATGGAGATGGGGCTTGGTTGGTGCACAGTGCTTTCCAGATCAGCTGGCACAGAGGTTCACAGGTTCTGACACTCGCTAATCCTAAAGACTTAGCAATTTATATACTATTGAGGTTACGTCAGCTACATCTGATATTTGGGTTATAAATCAGGTTCCCACCAGAGTAAGTCACAGCTGATGTTTTGGGTAACCCACCAGTTACCCACCAGAGTGGAAGATGCTTAGCAGGAAGTCAACATAGATAACTCCCAAGGCTAGCCTATATTCCTTATTCCAGGTGCAGCCTTATCCTAAAGATAAACATTCCCACACAGTGCCATCTCAACAACAAATAACTGTTAAAAACTAACACCTTATAGAATGAACAGAATTAACCACTAAAAGCCCCAGGTCTACAGGATATCTAAGCATTGTCTGGGCAATGGAGAAGCAATTTCTAGACACAACTCTTATCTCCTCAAGAACATGTTTTTCAACACACATTTAAATTTCTTTAAATGCATGCCCCCCCCCCAGCTCAAGGAACCTTGAAACTTTACCTCTATACCAGGCATCACCAGTATGACTGCAAAAAAAATGGTGACCCTAAATCTTGTCAGCCTTTTAACAGCAGCCTGACCAGCTGCTGTTTTTAATCAACCTCAGATTATTTGTATGGCACCATCCCGCAAAATTGTGCCAGTGCCTCAACAACATATCAAATGATAAATCTAACAATTAAAAAATAAGAACAATTGAAAATAATGTCTATAAATACAGAAAATAAATCTGCACATTATAGAAAATAATGGAAATAAGACAACCCATTTTTAACAGCTTAAAACTAAACAGGGTATTCTCTGTAACACCCAACAGAAATAGCATAGTTGAAGCACATCTCTCCCCACTTAAATAATCCAAGCAACTGTACAGTGGTACCTTGGTTTAAGAACAGCTTAGTTTATGAACAACTTGGATTAAGAACGCTGCAAACCCGGAAGTAGGTGTTTTGGTTTGTCAACTTTGCCTTGGAAGCAGAACATGTTCCACTTCCTGTTGAGTGTGTTCCATTTGTAAATTGAGTCCCCCGCTGCTATGGGAAAGCACATCTTGGTTTAAGAATGCTTTGGTTTCAGAACGGACTTCCGGAACGGGTTAAGTTCGTAAACCAAGGTACTGCTGTAGTTTGTTAAAAGGGCTGAAATTGTAGCTCTGCGAGGCATAAACTGCAGTTCCTATGATTACTTGGGGAGAGAGGTATGTGCTTTGGAGATATGGTGTGTATGCAGCCAAAATGGTGGTGTATAAAACTGGGGAGTGGGGGGAGTAGTGTCTCTGTTCTCAAGGGACATTCCACCAAAGCTTGACCCCATTAACTTATATGCATTGAATGTTAGCCACACCTCTCAGTTGGGGATGTAAATATTTATTGGCCTCCTTCAATCGCCACATAACCTGTTTTGATATTTCTCACTCTCCCCCTGAACATCCCTTCCAACATTGTCCTTGAGACACAGAAACCATGAGCCAAGTTTGGTTCCTACAGCACTGCGTGCTCCAAAGTATAGAGATCAGCACTGTCACCTGTTGATTACTATTAGCTCCAGCTGCATCCCACCATTCATCTAAGCTAAGGAGTCCACAGTGGCATGCATGGGGATCACCCCATTTTATTCTCATAACACCCCTAAAAGAGTTAGTGATGGAAAGTCAGCCCACTGGGCTGCATGGATATTAGTCCAGACCTCTCTAGTCTGAGGACACCTCTCTGCTAAAGTCTGCCGATCAGATCTAACTGCTGTTGAAGGCAAATGAGCAAAGGCTGGCTAAAAGCTGGTAAACCTAAGCAATGAGAAGGGGGGGGGGGAGAGATACACAGCCTGCAAACGCAAGGCAAGGTGAAAAGCATGCATTAGCATACAGAGAATAAAAGAACAGCTATTCCACATGTTTTCCTTTATAAACAGGACAGAGAACGTTGCAGGGGAAGAGAAAGCAGCTTCTCCAAAGGGTCGCTAGGTCATGCCACCCCTAAGAGACAAGAGAATCCAAGCTGAAATCTTGGCAGCTCTTTTGTTTTCCGTCAATGCTGTCCTGGCAAAGCCAAATGATGACGCTTTGAGGATCCATGGGGACATGGCAGAAAGTGCCAATTTTAAGTAGGGCAAAGAAAGCTAAAGCCATTTGACAAAAGACAAAGTTCTGAAAGGGAATACAAAACACAGGGTTGGAGCAGCACATTACGACACCGCAGGAAATAAGATAAAACTTGCTCAATATATGCAGCACTTCTCAGAAACTATATTAGCATTTGCTTCTTGCAAGGTTGCATTGCAGTCCCTGCTGCTGGGCTCGCCACTCAGACAGCACTATTTTTCATTTCCACAGTGGGCTTTTTTCAGGCAGTGCAGCAAAGGCTTTTTACTAATTGGATTGGATCCCTTTTTGCTGGAGACAAAACGAGTTACAGTATAAGTCTAGTTGAAAGGGAGGGGAGAGACACATATTATGTTGCCCGATGTCCCGAAATGTATGTAAACAGGTATTTCAAGAATTGAGTGGGAGCAGAGGGCACTACAATGGGGAGATGAAGAAATCTACCACACCAGCTTGTTTTTCTGTTCTTGCCAGTCATTATTGCTACTATTGTTGGAGTCATTTTCTTTGGCTATCTATGTTCCACCTTTGATGTCAGAAGCAGTATGCTATGGAACAGGATGCTGGACTAGATGGGCCATTAGTCTGCAGGGCTCTTCCATATAACACTTTCAAGGCAAACACCAGTACAATGAGCTGTGCTCAGAAATAGATGGGCAGCCATAATAGTTCAGAAAATGAGGGATATTCTCCATGTGGCTGATTCAGGCTTGCAATCTATTTGCTATATTTTGGACTGTTGCCATTTGTGGGCAATCTAATCAGCTTGCTACCAATACATGGATAATTGTCTGTGCTCAGGAGAAACTCAATGGGTTCCTTGTGCAAAGGAAGTTGCATTTATTTTTCCCTCTCTTATGTCACTTTGCCCACCAAGAAGGCCTTTGATGTATTCCAGTCACACCTTGGTATTATGCACCTTTGTATGCACTCAATTTATAGCACACAATATTTTGGGTGATACATAATCTAATTTAATCAGCATCATGGGTCTCTATAAAAGAACCAAATTTAACTGTTGAGAATGATTCCTCCCTTGCTGGTTATCTATACAGTTTAAGATGAGTAAATGAGGGAGGTTATAACTCCATCTTTAATTATTAGATTTTCTCTCCCCTTGTAACATCATTAATAACTGTTATGACACTTAACTTTTTAACTATTTTAGATCACTGTTTTCACTACTGAAAACTCACTGAAGTTTAGTTTTTAAATCCACAAATAGGTGTAATGCCATATTATCATCCATCAAAGCATAAAACAGTTAAGGTATTAAAATAAACAGTAACATTTCAGAATCCATTAAACATGCAACAAAAATCCAGAATCCATTAAACATGCAACAAAAATCCATTAAGTCCAATATTTAAAAAAAAAAAATCTGAAGGCACAAAACGCAGCTACCTTTTTTTGAAGCTAAACAGGTCTGTGGTTGATCAGTGCCTGGGTGGGAAAGTACAATGTCATTTATTTAAAGGCTTTATACCCTGCTTTTCATGTTTCTCAATGTTGCTTGCAAAGAAAAAAACAAATATTGAGTCTCCTCAATACGTCTCCTTCAGTACGTCTCCTTCAGTCCCATGATGGAAGAAATGTACGTCTCCTTCAGTCCCATGATGGAAGAAATGTGATTAACAGCATTTCATAATCCATTTCAAATTCAAACATACAAGGAAACAATAATAAACTAAAACCACGTAGAACAGCAAATGTATATTAAAACAGCCATTTCCAAGCCAAGCAAGCACATTAGTCGAACTTCAAAGACCACTGGAAAACAGGGAGCATAAGTGGCTTTTTGAAAGTTCAGCGGGGCCATGCACCAATGTGCATCTACTGGAAAATAGTTTCAAAGAACCAAGGTAATAGCTACTAAGATCCGGTTCTTTGATGCTCCTGGCTTGTGGAATTAACTCAGGGCTTTCAGCAGATACCAGAGGGAAGGAGGATATGGGTGAGATGTCCTTCATAGAGATTTAAGGCCTCCAATGTCAAACAGCCCTCTGAATCCATCTGTCAGTACAGCACACAGAGCTGATATAGATTTGGAAACCTGTGCCAATAAAGAGTTGTGTATGTGAAGTTTCTGAACACTCAAGTCCCATATTGATCCTGTCACTTCTAGCACTTAAAAACACTGGTGATATAGTGTCAGCTGCATTACTACTATGTATATCCCAAAGTTCTGTTAGTCTCTTGTGCCACCCTATTACATGGGTCATTCACGATCTGTTTATTATCAATTACAGTAGTCTAAGCCTTTTTTCCAGAGCTCCTGCCAACTTATTTTTATCCCATCTCACACATGCATAAGAACCTTTGACTGTTCTTTCTTATATGCAACATTTTCCTATTTGTTCTTTAATTTTGTTGCCATCTATTAGGATAATCTAGAAGTGATCCCTCCATGAAAACAAGAGTGGTGATAATCTACAGAAGGGCTAGGGAATGGTCCACAGATTTTGTTGGACTACAACTCCCATCAGTCTCAGCCAACGATAAGAAATTATGAGAGCCAACGTTAAAATCTGGAGGGCCACAAGTTCCTCTTCCCTGATCTACAGCACAATTAAAACTAAGGCCAATGTTAGATTAGATTATTATTGGTCTTGGAGCAAAAATTGCTAAGTTTTGACATGGTGGAAATATCAGAACTGAAGAGTAATATGTTGAGAGATCATGTGATCAGCCAGCAAAGAAACAACCATTGCTGCAGTTTGCAATTGGCAGTACAGTACAGTACAGTGGTACCTTGGTTTACGAACTTAATCCGTTCCGGAAGTCCGTTCTTAAACCAAGGCATGCTTTCCCATAGCAGTAGGGGACTCAATTTACAAATGGAACACACTCAACAGGAAGCGAAACATGATCTGCTTCCAAGGCAAAGTTCACAAACCAAAACACCTACTTCCGGGTTTGCAGCGTTCTTAATCCAAGTTGTTCATAAACTAAGCTGTTCTTAAACCAAGGTACCACTGTATACATTTAAAAACCTGTCTTGAGGCAGTAAAATGTTATCTATAAATCACCCTTCAGCAATGCTTCAATGCCCTTAGTAGGACATTTGAACATAAGGTCAACTTCAACACAATCTTCCATACACTGTATGCCCTGCACATAGTATATATTTCTGGTCTGCTTAATGACACCTATGTCCATGGAGAACAAAGGCAATAAACTAAGTAGCAGTTTAGAAGAAATCAAGGTTTTGCCATCTAATAGGGACAGTTTTCTTTAATAATAATAATAATAATAAACCATGTCAGGAGGCTACTGTAACTAGGAGACTGTCAAAACCCTTGTCCTTAATGGTAGGAAACGGAGGACACTGGCTTATTAGGAACCTAGAGCTACTAGGACACAAAGCATTACCTTTCTTTAAACAAGGCAATTAGGGCCTTTTGAGGAGTAGTGTGGTGTTTGCGACTTGCTTGCCAAAGTCATCAGGGGTGTGGGACCTTCAGAATCGGTTCATGGTCAAAATGTTAATACATGCCAGTGACCTTATAGCAATCACTTGTGGATAAATCACATCAATACAAATGCAGAGAATGGCATAGAAATTCTCACGCAGAGCAAAAATTATATTTAGAGACAGCTAATTTATAGTGTCAAATAAATGTTAATTAGTAAAATGTAACTGCAAGGAAACAAAGGGTGTGCACTGAGAAGAGACAAACCCATGAGAAACAATATTGTTCACCAGTAGGGCGAAAGAGAGTGAATGGCAATAGCTGTATTGAAATTCTCAGTAAGTCTGCGGAGGAGTTTTCACACTAATATAGAAATGAAAATGTTTGCTGCCCTCTGAGCAGAGAGGTCCAGACTCATAGCACAATAATTAAGTTTCACTGTGTGCAGTGGAACTTCCTCTCAGATAACTGCATAGATTGTCTAAGCACTCCCCATTACTAAGCATCCTGTGCATGCCCACTACTGGCTTGGGAAGCAGTGTATACACATTAGCCACAATCCATACGTACCTTGTATTTATCCTGTTCTGAATTACTGCATTTTGATGACTCCCCTCAACCACCCTCAAACTATCCAAACTGAGAAAAAGAGCAACCTAGCTGTGTTTTAATACGTAATGTGTATACAGCCTTAGCGTCATTGAATTCAGTGGGATTTAGCACCAGGTTAATGTGCTTAGAATTGCAACCTAAAGCACTGGAAGGTTGTAATTATGGTATGTTAATGGGGTTGTTGGGCAAGACAGGAGGTAATAATTTCTGGCTCTTCATCTGTGTATCAACCAGCTAGACTTGGCCTAAGATGATGCAAAGGCTTTGCCAAGCACCTTCCTAAAACATTTTTGTTGTCTTAAAATAAACAATTTATTTATGTATTTTGACAATGATTTGTGTTGTCTTAGCTTTCTGCTAAAACACATAAATGATCCAGCAGGATTCTTCTTCTATTCTTATGCATAAAGACAATTATTAGTTTTTGAGGTACCGAAAGACTGTTGCTTCTGCTGCAACACACAAACTTGGCTACTCCATGGGAAATGGTTACAAAAGCCCTGACATAGTTAGCTGCTGTATTGTTTGGAAGTTTGCAGTTGAGCTGATGCTGATGTGCAGCTAAGTATTCTTTAGTATAGAAGCTGTGGAACCTCCAGAACATACATGTCATTCTTTTTTTTATTTTCAGAAAGGCACACATTTTAAACACTTGCTCTTTCTATCAAAAGTTGAGCCATTAAACGGATGACTTGGGGATTTAGCACACAATCTAGCAAATCATTTGTACAAATAACTGCTTGTGGAGAGATGGTACTACATCCTGGATCCTTCTGATCTATTAATGCTCCAGAATCACCAATCACATCTGATGTCTTCCCAGCACAATGCAATTTCCCAAAGTGTTCATCATTTTCATTTGGAGACCCTTTACTGTCATTTTCAGCTAAACCAGTTGAATCTGTTTCCCAGAATTGTGGTAAAACCTGAAAAAGATTGTGTCCAAATGGAATGTTTTCCAGTTTCTTTCTTTTGATCATGGTTAGGCTAGATTCACAGGACGTCAACTGGAAGTCTTCAGGTTCTGATCTCCCTTGGACCTTCTTTCTTTTACATGG
Source organism: Lacerta agilis (assembly GCF_009819535.1). Lineage (NCBI taxonomy): Eukaryota > Metazoa > Chordata > Lepidosauria > Squamata > Lacertidae > Lacerta > Lacerta agilis. The sequence goes on from NC_046312.1 coordinate 89,093,172, forward strand.
GTACTGACTAACCTCTTCAGTTCTAGGGTCTATGTCTTCAATTTTACTAGTCTTCTGGTGCTCTAAATATGCAGAAACAGCCCCATTTACATACTGAAGATTGGTTTCATGGGAAGTTACTTCAACCTAGAAAATAAAATACATTCAGTGTACAAACAGGTGATACCTTCACTGCTACTCTTAGGATTTGTTTATATGTTTTGTCCTTCTCATCTATCCCCATTGCTTCCACTTTATTTTGCCACCCTATTGTGTTCTTTGGGTGCCTTTCTGCTTGCCTTCATTTCAACCAAGGTGGCCCACTAGCCTAGCCAAGACATTGCGTGCATGGGAGTTTCCCTTCTGTTGAAGCAAAGGAGGAAGCTGGTTAAGCAAGAGCTGCCTGTGCAAGCCTGAGTTTGTGTGGCATATTTATTGCCTGCAAAAAGTGAATGTCAAATAAACTTAAACTATCCCTGTCAAAGTGCTTCCTTACCTTAAAGCACTGGTCTTTACTGTAATATGTGATGATGTTAGGTGGACTTAAAAACAACTGAATGGAATCCCAGAGCCATGCAATGCACACACCCACACTCTTAACTGTGCTGGATCCCCTGACCATCCCTACTACATACAGGGCAAATGGCTAGATATGTACAGGTTGTGCAATCTGCACTTCTGAATCTCTGGACTTGGAGGAGGGAATCCTTGAAAGATACGGGGTACGCTTCCAGCGAGGAGTTAGACCAAGATAATGGGGAGCAGCCTTGAAGACTCAGGCTCTGCCATGCCAAAGTTACTAAAAATTCAGCTGCAAAGGTGGGGTGTGGGTGTGGGAACATAGACTTGCAGTTTAGAAAACAAAAATGTCACTGGGTCAAAGGAGTGAAAACCATCGCTTATTAATGCAGAACTTCACCTCTGTGGGGTTGAGCCAGGAATCTGATGCACTGGTGGTTTCAGCAGATTTGATTGCACATATCAGCGTTCGAGTTATTGCCTCTTCTACACGGGCTTCATGATCTGCATCCTACAAAAGAAACGAAAGCTAACATTGTGATAACTGGAATGGATAGAAAGGAGAGCAGAAACAAGAAGAGAGGGGAACTCAGAGGTGCAATGAAGAGGTGATTGATCAAGCCCAATGTGTTTTGAGCCAGCCACTATTCTTTAGTGGAACTGATAAAGCAAAAAATCAGTACAAAGAAGTACAAAAGGCCATGTTTTTGCTTTCAGGTTCTGTTCCTGGACTTTGGGTTGTGAATGAAGACACCTCTTGCAAGGGCAGCCCATAACACAAGTACTAGGGCATAATTAGTGCTTCTGTGATGGATCTTTAACCATCCCGTCTTAAAAAAAAACTATTCCAGAAAAGAAGGTCTTACAAATTTCTCAAGCAACCTGGAAACACAGAAGCGGACTTATACCAAGTCAGATTGTTTAACTTCTCCACCAAGCAGGGCATGCAAGTAATAGTCTTCTCCTGCTGTTGCTCTCTACCAATTGTTGTACAGTGGCATATTCTGAGACTTCACCAGTCTTTCCACCAATACATCCAACCTTTATGACTTGGAAGTTGTGTTTTTTAATGAAAGCTGAGATTTATTTATTTTCTAGGCAGAAGTTGAATTCCATAGCAGTAGAGGAAAGTGGGGGGTCAGATGGAGATCATCAAGCCAGGAAGGTAGCCCATCTAGGAGAAGGAAAATTCTTCCCCTTTCTTTGTTGTCTCCCCTGTGTTGCAATTATATCAGTTGTAAGCTGCTCAGAACAGAGACCTGTCTCTTATACAGATGGATGCCAACAACAACAAAAATGGTATACTCTGACTGGCAGCAGCTCTTTCAGGGTTTCACACATGTTTCTTTTCCATCACCTGCTAACTGGCCCCTTTAACTGGGGATGTCAAGGATAAAACCTGGGAGCTTCTGCATGTCTTCTACCGACCTATAGTCACCGAATGGAGGGTCTGCAGCTCAGAGTTACTGGTTTCACCATTCACACCACTGACATCTTCGGGAGCTATGGTGCCCCGAACCTCTGAAGAATCCTCATCTCAGACCTCACCCACTAGTACTAAAGAAGGCTTTCCTAATCTTAGGTTACATCATATTTTGGGGCTATGACTACTTTGACCCCCTGACCATCAGCCACGCTGACAGGGGATGATGGGGGTCCAGCAATACAGGATTGGGGACATAATGACTTCCTGTACAATACAAATATCAAGGGAAGAATTTAATACAGTGGTGCCCTGCTAGACGAAAATAATTCTTTCTACGAGTGTCTTCGTAGAGCGAATTTTTCATCTAGCGAAGCGGCAATGGAGCGCGGTTTTCGTGCAAAAAATAAAATAAAATTCGTCTTGCGAGGCAGCCCCATAGACTTTTTCGTCTTGCAGGGCAGCCTTCCGCTAGCGAATGCTTTTCGTCTAGCGAGTTTTTCGTCTAGCGAGGCATTCGTCTAGCGGGGCACCACTGTATTGTGCTATATTGATCTTTCCATCAGGGCAAGCATGCCAGACAGAATGATCCCCCTCACCTCCCCCCGCACTGTTCTGAGGGTTCTCCCGCTGCCTAAGCCAATCTCAGGGCCACATGGTGGGAGGAGATGGGAGGAAAGCCCTGTTGCACAAGCCTTATGCAGGGCTTCCGCTGACTGGACGCAGTAGTTGAAGGAAAGACTCTCATGTTAAAGAGATCTCTAATTTCCAGCACATACACTTGGGGGTGGGGTGGGGAATTAACATCCCTTATTATCATAGCTAGGCTTTTATTGCATAATATGCCCATAAAAGCCACATGATCAAGCAATTACATGTTTCTAATTGGTGGACAATACATTGTATTAGCGTCTTGTTAAGTTAATTGAGTCTTGTGAACCTTAATTTATACCACAGGGATGCTGTCTAACGTATAGGATCTTTAATTCAGGAAGATCAAAAAGGTATGTCCCAAACGGTATCTCTAAATGACTTAAGCTAAGACACAAAGGATATTTCTGAGAGACAGCAGACGCCTTGGGAGCTATTACAAATGCAAAACTAAATCATTTTAAATTCCAGGGAGCATACTGTCATCTGACAGTATCACCAACCCACTGATGTATTATTGCAGCCTTAAATAGCAGCAGCAGGGGGGGAAAGCAAATGTTGTCTTTAACGAAGGATACCAGCACACAGCTTTTAAAGATGAAACAAGAATCCAGTAATTGATTCTTACATGTTACAAGCTGTCATGTCTCTTCTGAGTGCCTTTAGGCGGTGAAATACAAAGACTAATTTAGGATTTCATCAGGATGAGACACACAGGCAGGCCAGGCTTTCTTGTTTAAGTGAATTGCTTTGGATCGGAGGACTGTTTATGGGCAAGGAGAAGCAAGTTCAACGTGTAATGTGGTATTCCTGGCACCATAGCAAATAGTAAGATGGAGGCAGATTGAAGAAATGGGGCTTGCTTGCTTGAGTTTGGCTGGAACGAAACTGAAGGTGGTGTATAGGGAGATGCTTGTTCCTTCCACGTGGAAACTGCATATAATCTTCCTTCATCTACCTACCGTCCCATTCCTCTTTCATCTCTACTATTTATCACTGCACTAGCAAAGGAAGCACTATTTAGAATAAACCATTAGCATTTCTGATGGTGCCATATCACATCTATATCAAACAAATAACAGCAGATTGATCTAGTTCAAAGTTATCAAAGGGGGGTTGCAACCTGTACAGACTAGACAGCCTTTGCTGGTCCAGCATCTGTCTCTGTTTGCTTTCTATATCAACTCATGCTGAAGTCGTGCAATAAAAGCTAGACTTGCCTTTTCTTTCTTTAGCTATGTGTGCGTTTGTTTTTTAAGTTTTTATTGATTGTGTTAACTGCAAATGGCTTTAGGACTTCTACTGTGTTTGCAAGTCACTTTGAGTCACTTTTATGAGTTACGCAATATCACCACCACCATCATCACAGTCCCAAAACTCTGGATAAACTCTTAGACATGGTGCAACAAGCTTCTGTTTCCTTTGGTAAGTTCCCTTTATTAAATAGTTTCGGAACAACTGCTTCGATGTGCTCAATAATCCTAGGAACCCAGAGCAAAATACTAATTGTGATTAGGAAAAAGAAAGCTTGGCAGAAGGACCACTTCATTTTCTCATATCAGGGCAGTTGCTAAGGACTCTCATGTAAAATTGAACTAAAATGTAGTGCCAGAGACTTGTAATATAAAACTGATGTTAGGAATTGCAGACAATCTTACCAGAATCTACAAATTCTTTTTTTCAAATACTCTGCTCCAGTCTAAACAATTAAGGTAGCTCTCATTATGATTTTATTTCATGGACAGTCACAATGTATTATGGGCTATGTAGTCTTAAAGCTACCAGCAATAATTTTATAATCTTAAGACGAAGAAATTCATCATACAGTCTGATTGTGAAGTATATATGCAGAAAAAGATCTGGGGTCTGTACCTGTCAAATTCAGAGCAGGTGGGCTGTTTCCTAGAAAAATGGACTTCAGTGGTTTTACATGTCTTTTCCTGCAGACCTTTTGATATTATTGCATTGCAGCTTCATAAGCCTGAAACTTTTCAACTCATCTATTCGCATTTTAGTATGTACACATTTAGGCTAGCTTACCTCGGGTACATGAACATTCTTAAAGCATTTCAAGGGGTTGCAAGCCTGGAAAGTTCATTTTGCCTCAAAGTATCCATGAATAGCATTAATCCCCACTACCGTAAGAAGAAAGAGTTGAAGTGGTCTCAGTATGTTGAAAACAAATTAAAACTTTATCCTTTCTTATAAGGTCTCAGCGAAATAATTAATTGTATCAGTAAGGCTATTGAAGTGGGCTTGACACACACCTATCATATCAACGTGGTAGCAGCTGGTTATTGCTGGAAGCTCGAGAACTGCTTGAGTGAATAATGAAAATGTTCTTGATATTACATTTTAACACCCGTGTCACGCATTATTTTTCTAAGACAGATAGCCCTACACCTAAAAAGTAATGCTGCTGTCATCTCCAGGGATAATAGGGTATAATCAACTGTCACCACAAAGACGACATGCAGGCATTCCTCGGGTTAAGCAGTGCCCACAGTCAACTTGTTAGCTTGAAGCCTCCAAATTGTTTGTGATGTTTTTAATTTTGGGAGATAGTTAATAACTTCTGTCCAGCATGCTGCATTCAAGCAATACTGGAGACTACAAAACACTAATGTTTGCTTAGCTTTGACTTCAAGAGCATATGCCATTTTGTAAAAAGATGAGGAAGGCATCCTGTGTAGAATACTACCAAGCCTTGGGATTTTCAGGATGTCAGATTCAGTTCCAAGTTACATGGCATGAAGGCACATGAGGCCCCCATTTTGCTGAAACTAAGCAGATCTGGGTCTGGCCACTGTTGACGGATCACCCTGAGAACCATATATATATAGACTGCCATGAGTTCCATGGTAGAAGACAAGATTGGATGTAAATGTTGTGGGCGGAAGAAGATAATATGACATCTACATCAAAGTGAAGCAGACATTTTAACTAAAAAGACACACTAGTAGCATCTTCACTTTTGTTCCTCTCCACCCCCTCTAGCTTGTACTGTCTTGGTCTCCAAAGGCTGTTTCTTGGAAATTTCACGAGAGAGCTGAAAATACGCTCAGATTTTGAACCACACAAAACAAATAAACTACAGCAAGGGGTGGGGAACATGTGGCACCTCCTGGATTCCAACGCACAGCCCTGACCACTGGCCATGTTGTCTAGAGTTGATATGAGTCCAACAGTATATGGGAGAACAAACTTAGTTGTATCTAAGGTGCTACTATTTTTATTTTTAGTAGATGGGTGATGATTTATATAGCCTCATCTATGTACATTACAACTTGCACATTACAAAGTGTAAGAGACAAGTCTCTGTCCTGAGTGGCTTAGAATCTACGTACCGGTAATTCCAATGCAGGGGAGACAACATGGGAAGGGGAAGGTCAACGGTAGCAAGGAAAAGAACCTGTGATCATTGCAGTCAAGTATGCTTAGTAGGGTGTATGGAAATAGGTAGCTAGAGATCATTATTATAAACTACTCCAGCACATTTCCAGATGCCATGTCCATCTGTGAACATTCAGGCCATGTGTGTGCCTGGCGGTTTTAAGAGATAAAACAATGGGGGGTGGATAGTTACCAGTTCAATCCATGAGTTTATGCTAACAGTGATTGGGTCAATGGATTCTACGTAATGCCACCAGTGTCTGGGAACAAACAGGACCTGAATGGGAGAATAAGAAGAAAAGGAATTTAAAAAGTCATAAAACCCCTTTTGTGCAACTATAGCGTTTCCCTGACTTAAAAAAAAAATCACCTTGAAAAATATATTTTTCAGCAGCAGTTTCTAAACTTCTCCAATTGATCCTCCTCTGCATTTGCTGTCTGCTGTATAATGTACTTAGGCTGTCTGACATGGATCTTATCTGGTTCTGCCAGACTTTCATTGCTAGGTTCAAAATGCAAACTCCAACTAGCCCACCTCAGCTGCAAATAATTTTTAAAAGTCTGGTCAGCAAAACAAGTTCCCCCTCTGTGAAATGGCAGGGTGAGAGCAGCATGTTGGTGAGACCAAAGTGCAGGAGCATTTCCTGTCACAAGCTTGTCCAGACTTCCCTTCTTATCTGACATAAGGAGGGAAGGAAATGGCAGAATGTCTAATCCCAGGTCAATCTCAATCTTTACTTTGACTTTAAAAAATAAAAATACAGGGTTCGGTAGGGGAAAGAGAATAGAGAAGAATGGAATTTGGGGGCTAGCATCAGGAACCAGGAAGGCAGTTCATTCACTAGATGCTAAGGGTGCAAAATTATTATTAAAGGAAGATGGGGAAATGAAAGAAAAGCTAAAGGAATGATTTGAATTCTTCTGACAGCATATCTGAAGTCAGCCAGATATCCACCCCAAACCAGTTTTTGGGAGAGAGAGCATCTGAAGAATTATTATTATTTCTATCCCTCTCTTCAATTCAAATGAATACTTACAACAGCTAACAAAAGAAAATTAACAAAATAGATAATATCAAAGCTATGCATTAATACAACAATAATGAGAAGCAGCAGTCATTAAATGAAACAATTACCTAACTGAATCAAATAAGAGTAATATGAGACTACAATTCTGTGACTCTATGAGGTTCTGAAGCTAACTGACAACATACAAATTAGCAAGTCACCAGGACCGTATGGCATCACTGAGAGTTCTTAAAGAACTGTGAAATTGGTTAATCTTCTAACAGAAATATGCAACTTGTCACTAAAATCAACCTCCTTACTGGAGAACTGGAAGACAGCTAATGTAGCACTATAAAAAAAAAATCCTAGGGAAAGTCAGGGAATTGTTGTATATTATTTGAAGTCGGGGGCAAGCATGGATGCAGTCAAGTCTGCCAATAACACCAAGTTAACCAAGGTGCTGAAAACCCATATAAACTGTGAAGACCTCCAAAAGGAATCAGAGGCCTGTCTAGCCCAGCACTCAGTTGTTCAGTGGCCAGACAAAGACCTCTGGAAACCCCACAAGCAGAACATGAGGAGAGCAAGAGCCCTTTCTTGATGTTGTCCCCAGTACTCTTTACGCTAGTTGGCAGTGGCTCCCCAGAGTCTCGGGCAGAGGTCTTTCCCCATTACCTGCTACCTGGTTATTTTAGCCGAGAGTGCTAGGGATGCAACCTGAGACCTTCTGCATTCTATGCATGTGCTCAGGGCTGGTGCGTCCATTTAGGCAAACTAGGCAACTGCCAAAATGGAGGGGGGGCACTGCTGTCCCGCCTGCGCCCGCTGCCCGGCAGCCCACAGGCTGCCGCCTGGCTGCCCGCCGGAGGATGCTGCGTCGCCCCGGCCTCCAGCTCCCGCTAAAGCAGGCTTTGGCGGGGGGCGGGACAGGCAAGCAGCGGCTTCTCCGCTAAAGCGGAGAAACCGCTTCTTGCCTCTCCACCACCCCCCGACCTCCCGCTAAAGCAGGCTTTGGCAGGGGGGCGGGGGGCCGGGACGCGCAAGCAGCGGCTTCTCCACTAAAGCGGAGAAACCGCTGCTTGCCTCTCCACCCCCCCTCCACCTCCTGCTAAAGCAGGCTTTGGCAGGGGGGTGGGGCGCCAGAAGATTGGTCTTGCCTAGGGCACCAGAAGCCCTAGCACTGGTCCTGCATGTGCTCTACCAGTGAGCTACAGTCCCTGAACAATCACAAGATCCAGTTCCTGCAAATTATTGTACTCGATTTTCTTCTGACCCCAATTCTCCCAGGACTCTTATCTGAAAAGAAAACACTGGCTCCAAACCTTCCACAGGACAAAGCCAGGATTCGGGTATCATGGGAAGCTCAGGTGACCACAGAGCTCCATAATTTTCCATCCCACCTCCAAAACTGGTGTAATAATCTTAGTATCATTTCATAAAAAGATTATTAGCATCATTTCGTACATCCAAGGAATATTAAATGCTTTCAAGTGTTCAAACAGCTGCAGAATCTCCATTAAGCACACAGCAATGTCAGCACTAATACACAGGAGCAAAATTAAGACATGATTTGATTTGATTGATCAGTTTATAAGCTACCTTAAACAGAGTGCTCAAAGCAGCATCAATAGATTAAGGGCTGGTGGAAGATTGGTCATTGGGACACCGGTCCCTAGGTATTATCTTGGCCTTTGAAAAATCCACTCTTGCAAGAATTTTTTTCAAGGACATACACAAAGTTACTCAATAATAGTATTCACAATGCTTTACATCCTCCTGCTTTTTCTAAGTGGAATTATCTCAAGGCTAAAAACATCTTCCATAGTCTTGTTCTACCAATATTTACTACAGAGAGTGACCAGCCTATTGATAACCTCTCATTCCAAATCCTCTTATCTGAAACAGGGTTATTAGCCCTGAACTATTGCACACATAAACAAGGGTTAGAATGAAAGAAAAAGCCCCCCCCCCCCAAGCAGAGGAACCATTTAGCAAAACAACCCCAGAAGACCCTAGTCTGTGATGCTCAGTAAATGCTTTCAGTAGCTGCTCTAATGCAGCAAATAAAAAGCCAATTCCAAACAGCATTTTCATCTGTCGAAATACTTTTGGCATTATCCTCTTGGAGGAAGACACATGGAAGACATTACAGCAATCCTGAAAGCCCACAGGGATTTTTCAGGAAATATCCATGAGCAATATGCTAGGTTCCTGCCTATGTAACTTCATTGAAAAATCCACTGACAAAAATAAAATTCTGATGCACTATTTTCCTCCATTGATGTCTTTTCTTTCGTTGATACAAATCCAAATTCAGTGAGGATGAACAAAGCATGAAGGACATAAAACTATCCTCCAATTAAACACTTCTAGGTCTCAGTGAGTTCAATAAGAGTCCTATTGATTTCATTGCACCCTGCTAACAGTCCAATCCTACATGTTTCATCAGAAGTAAGCTCCACTGAGTTCAATGGGACTTGTTCCCAGGTGTCTATAGGATTAAAGCCTAAACCTCTCCCAGTCTCAGTGAAGTTGATGAAATTAAAAAGTGTTTAATCTTTGACTAGATCATGCCCTAAGTCTATATTTACATTTTAGCATAATCTTCACTAACCTGCAGATATTCTGGAGTACCAGCTACTACCATTTCTGACCAGCGGCCATGCTGCTTAGGGCTAATGGGAATCCAACCGAAGGACACTGAGCTGGAGAAGGCTGTTCTAGCAGATGATTAACAGTGTATACTTTCAGTTCAATGTTTTAAATGGTGCATATGTTAATGCTGTTTTGATGCATTGCTCTCCAGCTCATTATCCAAACCTCATTAATCCTAAACCTGTGATTATTTAAAAACAACTCTTTGCAAGCGTGTGCAGAGATGCAACATGCAGCTTACACAGGGAGATGAGTATATGTAAAACACAGGCCCATTTATCAGAATATTTGGGGTATTTTTTCGTGTGTTTGTCTTGTGTGTGCTACGTTGATCAGCTGAAGAGGACAATTTGGTCTGTGACCGTTTAATAAAATTTGATTTGATTTGGGGTATTTTGGATAAATATTTTTAATCCTATGGAAAACTGTTGGTCATAAGAAACTATGAGGTCATAAAAACTAAGAGTACAAAAATATTTGTCAGAGTATAGGAAAGGAACTACTGTGTGGTATCTATATTATAGTAAATTAGTTTCCTGAAATATGTACATTTATAAGAATTATCCAGTTTTAAAGATATCCAAGGACATGATTCAAAGTGTTAAAGTGCCTTTGAATCCCACGGATTTCTGTGGAATTGATCTATACACATGTAACCAGTGGGGCTTACAGTGCAATACTATGTATGTTTACTCAGAAGCAGATTCCATTCTGTTTAGTGCGTATTAATCCCTAGTTAAGTGCCAACCTAGCAGTTTGAAAGTACATCAAAGTGCAAGTAGATAAATAGGTACTGCTCCGGCGGGAAGCTAAACGGTGTTTCCGTGCGCTGCTGTGGTTCACCAGAAGCGGCTTAGTCATGCCAGCCACATGACCCGGAAGCTGTACGCCAGCTCCCTCGGCCAGTAAAGCAAGATGAGCGCCGCAACCCCAGAGTCGTCCACGGCTGGACCTAATGGTCAGGGGTCCCTTTACCTTTACCTTTAAGTGGGTATAGGATTGCAGCCTTAGGTGTCTAACTTCAGCTATATAGTGTACCAGATTTTCAGATAACCTATACTGGGGTTGCCTAGGCCTGTACATTTTCTAAAGGACATACCTCAGGTAGTCATCCACCTATAGTCACTTTCAATGAGATTATTACATGTGTTAGCAGAATTCATGTCTAAAGATCCCTTAAATTTAAAATAATCATGTTATACCCATGACAAAGGAACTAGTAAAATAACTTTGGAACAAAAATACATGAGGCTGTCACTGAGAAAAAGAACATGTGTTTGCAGTTTTGTGCTTCAAATGTTTTCTTTCCAATATAGATGCATACATTATATAGTATGGACACTTCTACAACCCAGAAATCCTATGCGTTGTGATGCACATACAAAGCTCTTGCTCACATCATTCTTCTCTTTCTTTTTCAATTAAATGGAGGTGGCAGCTGTGGATGTTGGTGTCAGGGCTGGGGAGTTGCACCACTGAACTAAGTGGAGTAATTTTTTAGGGCAAGGTAGGAAACTACCTGCACACATTAGAGCACCTCCAACCCTCTACTGGCTTACTGTAATAATGCTATTAGAGTTATTTAGAAACAGATGCTACTCTTATGGTAAATGGGAAAGGCAGCATGAGATAACTAGTAAAGATTGGACAGAGACGAAAGGTTGACTATGGGGGAAAGGAGATAAAAAATGTAAAGTAATAAAACAGCTGTCAAGAGAGTGCCTTGAAACAGTATCTTGTTTGTACATGACATTTTTGGACATACTAACACAGGGCCAGAAGGTGTTCTGAGCAACTGTGGTTATGGGGTGTGCAAATGTAGACAAGAACAATGAGCTAATGCATTTCTCAATTTAACACAGGCCTTTGCAACCAGTCCTTGCACAATTTACTACTGTGCAGCTACGGATTCTGACTGCAAGCCAAGCATAGTAAATAACAAGCCAAGAGAACATCTGTGCATACCAGCATAATGTTAAAACCGGAATTTATTAAAGCAGCAAGGAATGTAAAGTTATCAAAGGTGAAAAAGGACAGTGTTGGTGGACGGAATACAAAACTGATGGCAAAGCATGTTTCGAGTTTTGTAAATGTTTTCTCCAAACACGTGTCTCTATGGTGTCTATGCATGTAAGGCCCACCCTTCATGACCAGGACTTTAGAGGTCCCTGTACATGTTATGCATGTCAACAAGGTCCATGTATTGAAGGGGGGGCACTGGGGCTGTGATGCAGGTCTCATCGTAAATGTTGCAGCTTCCCCAGCCCTGAGTCCAACATCCACACCTTAGGTGTGGATAACTGAGCCAGGAAAGGCTACATGTTTAGCCCTTCTTTGGCTGGTGGTCCAGCTGTGGCCCTACGTGGAGAGGGGTATTCTAGTTTCAGTTGTCTATGCTCTGTTACCCTCTAGGTCAGATCACTGCAGTGTGTTATGTGTGGTATACTGCAGTCTTCATCAGAGGCCTCATCTGAAGTAAAAGTAAAGATAAAGGACCCCTGTATGGTTAAGTACAGCCAAAGGCAACTATGGGGTGAAGCACTCATCTCTCTTCAGGCCAAGGGAGCCAGCATTTGTCCACAGACAGCTTTCTGGGCCATGTGGGCGGCATGACTAAACTGCTTCTGGCACAACAGAACACTATGACGGAAGCCAGAGCATATGGAAACGCCATTTACCTTCCCGCCGCAGCAGTACCTATTTATCTACTTGCACTGGTGTGCTTTCAAACTGCTAGTTTGGAAGAAGCAGGGGCAGAGCAATGGGAGCTCACCACTGTTGCGTGGATTCGAACTGCTGACCTTCTGATCAGCAAGCCCAAAAAGAGGCTCAGTGGTTTAGACCACAGCACCACCCAAGTCCATGCCTCATCCGAGACAGGCATGGAAAGTGACCACACAATGGACCTTTTCAGTGGTAGCCCCTAATGTGTGGAATGCAGAGACACATGCCTGGGACCATCACTCTCAGGTTTGCAGGCACTAGGCTAAGAAATGTCTTTTTACCCAGGCTTTGGTAGTTAAGTTAGCCTCTTTTGTGGTACAGGCAATGACTGATTTACGTATATCCAACTGACACGCAACCATGCATGTGTGTATCACAGTGGCCGGAAAAGGGGTATAATGGGCTTATACATGCTCCTCCGTCATGCATGATGACCTGGAATGCAACCCCTGTGCAAATCAGGGGGGGGGTTTTGCCTGTACTTTTACGGTATTTTAGTGGGGTGGGAGAAGACTTGCCCTTCTCATTGCATGGTTGGGTGAGCCTTTTAGGAATTTTGTACAGTACATTGTTTTGAAATTTTATGCTTTTGATTTTCCTCTATTTGCAAATAGGCTTTTTTGTTTACAGTGACTAACAAACATAATCAGCAACTCCTCCAGCTCCCATAGAAGCTTGCCTGAGCAGTCAGGGATCCAGCATATGTAAATATTTACATACATATGGTTCTTTGGCTCAGACACCCCCACCTAATGTGTAAATGTCAGAGGTACAGCTGGGGTCCTGCTGCCATTTTGAATAATGCAGCCCCTTTATGTGCATAAGACATGGAGGGGACTCTATTTCCCTGTCTCCCACTTAGGCATAGTAACTGTACACCCTGCAGAACATTCAACAGAATGAGTGTAGGCTGTGGGGCAAGACATATCCCCTTTCCCCTCTTCACCTCCTACACGTTAATTCACCACAGTTATGCTGTGTGAATAGGGTTATCAATAGGGCTGCATGAGGGGAAGTTTTATTTTAAAGGCCTTTTTAAAAGTGTCAAAAACATTATGGAAGGTCCCTTCTAAGTTCATGATATACGTCATTAGTGTTGTTTCAAAAGCTGTGACAGTCTCACCAAAAGGTCCCCACCTTTTGTACTGAACGTGTATATTACAATATATATATTTGCCCATCAAAAAACAAAATCTGTCCAAAATTAGGCAAGACATCGCTAACAAGGAGGGTTAAAAATCACTAGGAAATCAAGAGAGCAATTTCTGAGGGGCAAGCAGTCAGTCTTGAATGTTTGTTGCAGAACAAACACATTCATATAGAATGAAATAACTCACGAGCAGTTGCATGTTTATTCAGAGGGCAGAGCTGGGTTGATTTTGCTGATGTGTGGTAGTATTCTTAAGGGATATGAAGTTAAATCTTTCAGAGAAAGTCAGATGAAGATTACAATTTATTTCAATGTCATTTAAAATCCGTTTTCCATATATGATGACAAACTTGATGAAACAAATTCTCTTTTGTGTGTGTGTGGGGGGGTGTATCCTACACTTTATATGAATTGTGCTCCACAAAAGAGAAGAGTTATGAATGTGTGAAAATGAGTTTTTTATTGATCAGCAGCTATCCACATCTCTTGTCCATTTTTTTTGTTTTTGTTTTCCAAAGTATTCTTTTTAAGTCAGTCAGGTAGGTAGCTGATGCCAATTTGCTATTTGGGGGGGGGGGAGAACCACCACACAAACTTCAGACACTCACAAATGAACCTCTCATTTTGAACTCATAATTATGCTCACAAACCTACATGCTGAAAGTATCATTTGCAGATGCAAGTGCGAGATGGAATTAATTCTGCAGTAACTTGGCCATCGCTGATGATCACACAGATGTTTTAAGGATAGTGTGACATTTCAAACATTTTAATTGGGGGTGTTAAGATTTCAAAGGACACATTCAAGCTTCTAAAAAAGAATTAGCCTACAAACAGACCAGGCAAATCTTTTAAAATCAATGAAATTGCATTGAATTCAGCTCATCTACTTCTATTCATCCTGGCTTAAGAGTTAAAGACCAAGGTAACATTAAAAAGTAATTAGAATATATATTGAAACAGGGACCCTGAATGTATTTAATATAACCAAGAGTGGTGGAATGAGACACATTGGCCAGAAGATGGCATTAGGCACATTAAGTTTCTTTTAATATTCAAAGCCAGTATCCAGCTAGCATACAGTTGCTCTCCTGAATACCAAAACACACCTTTATCTTTATTTTATTTTTCAATTCTGCATTGTTACAACATCTTAATCCAAGGCATGCAGTTCCCGGCCAAGCAAGAAACAGAGATTACTGTAAATTACCACAAAGTGAAGCTGACTGCAAATCCTCAAGTAATTGTATTTGTAATACACGCTCAATCTTTGCATTCAGTTAGAACAATTCGTTTGCTATCTAAGGGATTCTCATCAAATTGCTTCATCACACCCCTTCCAATACTAGACAGGCCTGAGCAGAGCCAGCAGGCATTATTCTTCTGGGAGACAGGCCTGCCTTAAAGGGCCTTGGCATTCATTCATTGCAGACAATTCCTTAGCTTTGCTCATTTGGAAGGATCGCTTAGTACAGCCCTCCTGGGATTTTAACACTTTAGAGGGCAGGTAAAAAGTGGTGGCTGCAGGAATGCATGCTCCATTAATTTTCTTTAAGGTCCCTGTAAACAGAAAATGAGCAGGGCAGGGAGAAAGCTAGGCTAGAACCCTTCTTCCAGATCTGCTACCTGTCTGTATGCAGGGAATTATTTACATGGAAGTATATTCAATTATCCTCTGGAAGGTGTCCAGAAGAGGGCGACAGAGGCACTGAGGGAGACCTGGAGACCAAGTCTTTTTAGGAAAGGTTGAAGGAGTTGGGTATGTTTAGCCTGGAGGAGGAGCTGAAGGTGTATTCCTTCAAATACCTGAAGGGCTTCCCTATAGATGGTTCAAAGCTATTTTTGAACCTGACCCAATTAATTCAAATATCACCCCTGCCTGCTGCTCACAAAAGATTCAGATAAAGCCTTAGAACTTCTGGATGGCATGAACTTTTCAGACCATGGAATAGACTGCCTTAGAAGGATGTGGACTCTTCCTTGTTAGATGTTTTTAAGCAGAGGATGAATGGTCACCTATCAGGGATGCTGCAGTAGAGAGTTTCCTGCATCAGCAAGGAGCTGGTGCCTCGAAGACACCAGGCAAGCCTCCCTGGAAATAGCATTCCACAAATGGGAAGCCACCACAGAAAAGGCCCACTCCTCTCATGTTGCCACCCCCTGGACCTCTCGTGGAGGGGGCAGATGAGGAAGAGCTGCAGATGATGATTGCAGGGGCTGGGTCAGTTCATATAGGGAGAAGGTGGTCCTTGGGGTATTGTGGTCTTATGGTTCTATGTCCTCACTTGCATTCTGAAGTAGAAACCAAGGTTGGCATTGCCATGTGTTTTCTTGGCTTCAAGTCTCTGTCCACTCACTGGCTGCCAGAGATATATATATATATATATATTTTAAAGAAGCTATACTAGCATGTCTTTTGCCAAGTAGCACCTCAGAGCACTGGAACAAGCAGCTGGCCTTTAAACCTTCTATTTTTAACAAGATTTGACTTCTAATTAGTTGAAGCTTAATTAAAAACAGTGACACTGCTGCTTCATTACCATTCCTAATCACTGAAACAGAATGCCTACATTGAATTCTTTAACCTGAAAACAAGGCAATGCCCCACTGTTGGCAATTAAAAAAACAACAACTGAAGAAAAACAAAAAAACCACCATCTATTGAAAACATCAACAAAATGATGAGCAAAGATCATTACTCTGCTGTAGGAGAGAAAAACAGTGAAGTAAAATCATTTAATCTGGGGCACTGGGAATACATTTATTATGCAGTATAAAATGTTAATTTGCTATACAACAGAACACACTGAAAATAGCTTTGAAAGTGCCATAACAGCACAATGCTATACATGCCCACTTCTAAAACTTCAG
This sequence comes from Lacerta agilis, assembly GCF_009819535.1. Taxonomy (NCBI): domain Eukaryota; kingdom Metazoa; phylum Chordata; class Lepidosauria; order Squamata; family Lacertidae; genus Lacerta; species Lacerta agilis. Next base: position 89,109,544 of record NC_046312.1, read on the forward strand.
ATGTTCCAGTGGGCACTGAAAACACTTTATTCTTCACTGTTTTTAGTGAGTGTGTGTAGGATGAAAGGGGCCTCTATTTTGTGGGGGATGGGCAGATGATGAAATTTGATTCAAAGAACTGAAATGCTTTGCTGTTGCTACTCTTATTGTTATTAGCCCTGTTGTACCAGCAGGAGTCCTTGTGCTGAATTTTGCCTGTGGAATGGAATAGTTGAATCCGCCCATAGAATATAAATTTAATAAAACAACTCATTAAAAGAAAAAAGTCACAAAGAGAATTGGAGAACGTAAGCAGCCTTAACAGGTTATCATCCTGCTTCAATCTTTAGGACCACAAATAAAAGGGTGGTAAGTCTATAATGACACGGTTGGTGCTGTGGTCTAAACCAGAGCCTAGGGGTTGCCGATCAGAAGGTCGGCGGTTCGAATCCCCGCGATGGGGTGAGCTCCCGTTGTTCGTTCCCAGCTCCTGCCCCCTTAGCAGTTCAAAAGCACGTCAAGTGCAAGTAGATAAATAGGTACCGCTCCAGTGGGAAGGTAAACGGCGTTTCCGTGCGCTGCTCTGGTTCGCCAGAAGTGGCTTAGTCATGCTGGCCACATGACCCGGAAGCTGTCTGCGGACAAACGCCAGCTCCCTCGGCCTATAGAGTGAGATGAGCGCCGCAAGCCCAGAGTTGTCCGTGACTGGAACTAATGGTCAGGGGTACCTTTACCTTTTAAGTCTATCCAAAACCATCTCTGTGCGTTTTCGGGCACCAGGGACCCTCCCTGTCTTTTAAGATACACAATAAAGGGTGCTGAGATTCCATCAAATCCATCAATGTGCTGCATTCCCTTAAAGACTTAAATAAAAAAATAAGTGAGTCTCACTGAGTTCAGCGGCACTTACTTCCAGCAAGCCGGTATCTGAATCGGAGAAAACCAGCCCATTTTGTACAGCAAGTTACATGTTGAGCAAAGAAGTGATTACATCTACTATAGAGAAATTCATCTGGAAGGAGCATTCTAGTGACCCTTAAGTACTGATGGCCTGACACATTGAGAGATCCTTCACAGGGCTGCTTTTCAGATACTGTAGTCTCCTTTCCTCAGTAAAATATGATTAATCAACTTTCACATGACCTTGTTAAGAGTACTTTGAGATTCTCTACTGAAATACTAATGCATGCTGTAAATACAAGTGATGTAGCTGCTGGGCAAGTGTTTCCATTATGGAAGTTATCCATCACCACGAAAGTGTAAGTTAAAGCTCTTTGCTGGCTCTGCACACTTATTCATTAAGAATACATTGTAAAACTTGCGAGTTGCAGATGAGATAGTTTCAGAGCAGCCCCAGAAGCCTGTTAAGTACAGGATTCAGAGAAACTAACGGGTAAAATATTTTTCTAGATAGTCCAGTTGCAAGACAAGTGAAAGAACATGAGCCAGAAAGGTTTCACTTTGAGGGAATGGCATTAAACAAACAAGGTTGGATCCAGAAGACTTTGCCTCCTGTGAACGAAATGGTTTCTCCAATCCCCCAAAAGGTTTCAGATCCAGCTTGAGGAATCCCACTGGTGGAACAGGAGAAAATGATTTCTTTTAATTGAAAAAACCTTCCCCCCCCCCCCCCGGCAGTCTCCTATAGGCCTTGGAAAACTGCTGTGGGTTGGGGAATCCTTTGAAACAGCATGGGAGGTGCCACTGAGGACTACAGACAGAAAGAGACATTGCTGTTAAATTGCCTCACTTCACTTTCCACCAGCAGGAAATTGCCTCACTTCTTTCCACCTGCAGTCTCTGCTCAGTGGAGCAGAGTGGAGTGAACGCTGCATCCAATGCAAGATGTTTTAGTGAGACTGGGAGAAGACAGACAGACCTCATGGTCCTCCTCCCAGCTTTGTTTACTTCTTTGTTTACTCCCACCCAACCCCCCTCTCTATTTCATATTTAACAAAAGTTCCAAACTAGAGTAAAGTTAGAGTTCAGGAATTACCTGGCCAGGTTGAAGCGTAACCACATGGGCCTTTGCTTTCTTAAACTGTGGGCAGCTTTTCAAATCAGGATTGACCACATTGACCCTGCTGAAGACGCTGGATTCTTCATAGGGAATTCTGGTAGGATAAAGAAAACTGGAGTCTTCAGGTGGGTAGAGATGCCATCTTTTCCTGGAAGCAGAGATGATGCAAGTCACAGCCTCCCCTTTAAGGCTGAGCAACTGCAAACAAACAAGTCTATCAATACCACAAACGAGCATCCTATTTAAGACTTGTGAGAAGCTGGAAAACAGGCACTTATTAAGTAGCATAATGCACTAAATGGTTATGCACCATTTTAAGGAGGCGGGGAGCTTCACTTTAAAAACAACAACAACACATTTATGAGTCAGGACTACATTTCCCTGGATACAGCTATGAAGGGAGACAACATGTACAATAAACTTCAGTGACTCACTTCCGCCTTTACTTCTGAGAAACCAACTCTGTATTGAACTTGATACTGCAGTTTGTGTTAACTCTACTCAGGATCTGAATTTTTCTGAACAAACCAAAAGATGTGCCATTGTGGGAGATTTCCAGTTCACATATTTCCAGCAGTTTGGGTGCCATATTTCAATATATTTAAGACATACAGCATATCCAGTGTTTATATTCTTGCATGCATCTTGGTTATTCCTCCTTTCTCAGTTGTCTTTTATGCTCGCCGTACTTTAGTCCAAGGAAAGCAATCTGTCTATTTAGACACCTAACTCTCATAAAATGCCAGGGTGGTGCGTAGACCCCCATTGCTTGAATTTCCTGGCTCTGCCCTTGGGGGTATGGGAGTTTAGCACAGTATGAAAATCCTAGCAAGTGCATGCTTCTTCTCTCTTCGAAGAACCTAACATAAAGCAAGATTTTTCTGTAGGGAGCCTGCTGTCTACTTTACTTTCATGTTCAACCCAATCCTAGAAACTGGGGGAAGTGGCCATAGTTCACTGATAGAACAAATGCCTTCCATGCAGAAGGTCCCAGGGTCAATCCTAAACATTTAAGTCAAGAGCTTCAGAAGTTGTGAAAGGCATGTTTGCCTGAAACTCTGGAGAGAGTCCAAATACCGGTAGATATTACTGTACTACAGTATAAGGCAGCTTCCTATGGTTCTGGTGTATGTTTACTTCTAAGTACGTTTCTTGTTATTTAATGAGGCTTTGATCCAGGTAAGCATGGCTAGGATTGTAGGGTTAGTGAAACATCCAAGTTTATTTCAGAGATCTTGGGGCACTGGCCTGCAATCCTGTTATTAAGCTATTTTTTATTTTTTTTAAATGTGTCTCTGTGTGTTTATCCATAATGCTGAATTGTCAATTCGCAAGGCAGAGCAAATGAGCACATAAAAAAGTTTTATAAGGAGAAAAGTCTAAGTGATGGAAATAGTAAAAGGAAAAGTAATTAAAATAATAGCCCACACAGCAAATTTATGGAATTTAAGAAGAGCCACATAATCAACAAAAGAGGGGATGCTCTCACATGTTTATTGACACCATAGACAGGAAAAGCAAAAGGCAATCTTATAAGCACAATTAAAGCAATTGGCACTGCCTGGCTTTCAGATTCAGGCTGTCTCCCTTTCCTTCCTCCTGCGACAACCATCATTTCATTGTCATACCCCACCCCCACCCCTCAGCTTCTGTACCATTTTCTGCTCTAGTGATTCTTTCTGTTATTTTGTGCGTAAGGTATAGTTTTGGACTTGCATCCTCCCAGGTAAGATGTTGTAAGGAGAAGGGAGGAACAAGAAAAGAGGTGTAGCAGTCATCTTATTCCGAAGGCTACCAAAGGATGGCGAAATGCAAAGCAGGCTGTGAAGAGCCCCAAAAGGATTTCACTGGACAAGGCGAATGGGCAATAAAATGGCAACTGACATGCAACACACAGAAGAGATATAAATCCATGTTGCAGCCACACATGAAGTACTATGTCCTGCTACAGTTCCCCCATCTCATTAAAGGGCAGCATAGAACTGGAAAATGTTTAGGAAAGGGTGCACAAAATAAGCAGGAATTTGGAGCACCTTTCTTATAAGGAAAATGCTAAACTGTTTGGGGCTCCCATACACCTTCTGATTGTGTGGAGGCCATCTAGTATGAATCAGTCATACATGCTATGACTGTTAGTGAAAATGCAGCTTCTCTCTCTCTCTCTGATCCAGCTACATAGCAGACTGAGCTTCCTTGTACCAAACTATCTCCTGCCTAAGTTCTGGTATCCTGCCTATGCTGGAAGCAAAGTTGGCTGTGACAAGAGATAGGGTCTTCTCCATGACTGCACCCAACTTATGAAATAGCTTGCCTCATAACACCCAGGTGGCTCCGTCTCTTGTGGTAGCGCTTAAGATATAATGCCTATTGCCATCTAAAGAGCCTCCCCCCTCCCCATAAGACCAGTAAGCACCAAGTCTAAAATTATTCAACTGGGCATGACTCAACTATAAGAAAGAACTTTAGAATGCACTGGTACAATTCCATAAGTCAGGTATGCGCAGAAAAGCAGGACCTCTGTATTGGTGTGACTGCAGGGGAAGTATGCACACTCTGCATAGCTGTTTACTCCAAGATTAACAAGATATTTCATATAAATAATATCAAGAGAAATTCATATTGATTTTCTCATTTGAGAACATTACTATTTCTTAATAATGGGCCCGGGGCTCTTCCAATCACAAAAAGCCTGAGAAAATTAAAACATGAACTAAAGATTCAAAAAGAAGGTATCATCATCAGGAATCAATCACATTTCGTTGCACAGATGGCAATATATAGTTAATGTTACCTTCCTTGCACTTGTAGCACTAAGTTGCACCCATAGGAGTCCAAATGACAAGGAGTGTTAGCTCTTGCTGAGCCAATCCACAGAGTACTCTCTCTTCCATTTCTTTCAGGAAATCCAAAGTCGGACCATCTTATGTCCTGTTGCAAGGATACACTTCAGGTAAAGCAATCATGTTTTGAATATATGTTCTGCTACTAAGCACCCTCCGCCTCTTGGATTTTTTCTCATCCTTTGTGGCTACAGCATCTTCAGAAAGCTCTATCTACTCTTCTCCCCGCCCCCATCCCCCAGTTAGATTGCCATAGGGTATATATGCCATTAGAGAGCTTCAGTGAAATGAATGAGAACATAAAAATTAAGTTCAATAGAGCTAACCTTTGAGCTAATAGAGCTAAGGGAGCCTTGTTTAGGGAAACAGCTTTTAAATCTAGATATGTACACTTCACGCTAGTCAAATCATTCTTTGTGGCCTTTCAAGTGGTGGGTTCAGAGGGCCATTCACCAAGTGGCAGGTTTCCTTAATGTAAGTACTGGCTAGGGAGTTAGAGGCAACCATTTAATCATCATTTTTTGTACCTGATGTGTTGTAAAATTCTCAGTACTTGACAGAAGAATACAGATGACTATGCTATCCAAGAAAAAGAGGCGTCATCCCAGGTAACTGTTCACAAGTATGGACTCTCTCTGACATCCTGCCCTGTGGCGAGGATAATGTTTACCACATATTCTTTGGAAGGAACAGGATATACGTTTAATCTATCAACCAAATGAACAGGCAAACGGATTGGATGTTTCCATCCGCTACCACTGCACCAATGTCTGGCCAACCTAAGTGGCATTAAGTTTTATCTCATTATTCCAATAACACTTTGTCTGAGGAAACAAATAATTCCCTATGTGCAATTAACTAACCTCAGGGGGAAAGAAAGGAAATTCGTAATCACAGTGTCACCACAGTTTGGTGAATCTGTATGATTTCTAGAACATAAGAAGACCTTGCTGGATCAGGCCAATGGCCTAGCTAGTCCAACACCCTGTTCCCACAATGGCCAATCAGATTTAAGCACAAGAGCACTCTCCCCCTTCTGCAGTTTCCAGCAACTGGTATTCAGAAGCATTGCTGCCTCCAACTGTGCAGGCACAGGATAGCCACAATGGATAGTAGCCATTCAGTTTTTGATACTATTCATCCTTAATTGGTAGAGCTCCACTCTCTTATCCCAGGTATTGGAGGGGGACAAATTTGCCACTACATTGGGGGCTGCATGCCAGCAGGGGGGTGGGGCCCAAAGCAAAAAGTGTGCAGGCCACCCCCACCCACCTCTCTTTGGACTACAACTCCCATTATCCTTGATTATTGGTCATGTTGGCTAGGGCAGATGGAAGGCACCAGGTTGGGGAAAGCTGGAAGAGACCCTCTTTCCAGTCACCACCCCCCTAACTTCAGGTGGTAGGAGACCCAGAGAAGTGCCTCAAATGATCAATGTAGTATTCATGTCACAGAGGGCAGTCATTTAGTTATGCAGAGAACAATACACCTAGAATTTGGGCTCCTTCAAAACAAAGAATAGAATCAACATGCCACGAAGGTTTAAAGGCAATTCATGGCATGTTGGTTGCAGATGTACAGAAATGAGGCTCATTTCATTATTTAAGCAGTCATTAATTGAACTTATTGGGGAGAATTTACATTTGGTGCTCTAACCAAACAAGAAGGGTGCAAATTAATTGTCCATGAAAAGTAAAAATAGTTCTGCTCAGATCCTTTATCATTTTATGTACCAAATGCATAATTTTTACTTTGTAAAATCTGTTAAACTGGGAAAAAATATTATTCTAAGCTATCCAAACTAACCCAGTACTTATGTGAAAAGGAAATGCTTGAAGTGTCAGCTCTTGCCATACTCCAGATTTATTTAAGATGTGTTTGTGCGCTTGATCTACATATCTAATCATTCTTGCATACCTGAACACCTTTTGCCACTCTCTGTGCTACCCTGGCTGGTATAATTAATCTAATGGACAGTTGATTCAATGCCAAATCACCTAAAACAATGGCTACAATTTGTCCAAAAAGACAGCTGATCAATTACCAATTTGTTCAGCAAGATAGTCAAGCCAGTGGTATATATCTAAAGAACAGAATAAAAATGATAACCCTCCTCAACTATGTAAATATGAAACCGCATTGTGCCAAGTCAAAACCAGGGGTCCACTTATTCCCATGCTGTCTTCCTCAGCTGGTGATTGCTCCCCAGGGCCTCAGATACAGCTCTCTCCTATGCTATTATCTAATATATTGTAACAGGGGATGCAAGTGACTGAACCTGGATCCTTCTGCATGTAAAACATGGGTTCTGCTGCTGAGCTATGGACCTCCCTTCATGTACTTGCCAGTAGCATATTCATCCAGGGGTCCTTTACCTTACCTTTTTTATATCTATCTGATGGATCAGAATACATGTGCACCCAGTATCCAAGGGGATTGGTTACACTAGGGAGTTCCCCATCAGCACTGCTCACCTGTCAAAGTTAGTCAGTGTGGGGTAGGTGGAGTAAGGATGTGGCCTACTGGCCAGATCTAATGCCTCACCACTGTTATTGAACACAGATGCAATTTCAAAATTTGGTGACCATATGCCATTTTGGGAAAATGTTACATTTTGAAAGGTGGCTTAGAAATCTTGAAATAAATGAATAGTGGTCCAAGCTTTTGCATACTAGAAACATTCAGTAAATCCTAACTCCCTAGAAGGTAGCACATCTTTTTCTGAGATCTAATCTTTGGGAATCATCAAGGTGAATGATAAGGTTCCAGATGAATGAAAAAACAGTACGGGGTTACTTAATTTACAGAAAGAAATACTAAAGCCTAATACTGTACAAACATTTGTCAGAAGCTTCAAGAAGCCGCAAAGGAAAAAGTTGTGCTCTAAGCTTTCCATAGCCATAAAATAAAATCCAATATAAGTATTTCAGTGATAAAGTTAAGGGTAATAACCATTCCTATACTTTAATCTCACACCTAAATACTTTCTGAATTCTGCCACAACTTAAGAAGAAAGAGAGCGAGCTTAATCAATATTAGATTTTTAAAAGAGGGTTCTTTTTTAAAAAAATGCCGCAGTCTCAGTAAATACCTGACATGATTATGGGAAAAATAGTTTTTATCCAATGAACTGAAAAGGAATTGCTAAGTACTGAAATCTTGGCACAATGGGCTGCTATTTCTTTCTTTCTTTTACAGTAAAAAAGATCCACAGCTAAAAGAAATGCATTTTATAAGTATCCCAACCATAACAGATGGCACATTACCTTCTGAATTACATTTATTTTGCTTGCTGCTTACAATAGAGCTAATATACCCATATGTCACTTTAAGAGGACTTATTTCTATTTAAGCTTCATGTATATATCTTGCCTATGATTTATATCTCAAAATTCTATAATGTAATATAAAGCGAACAAAAAAAAAATCCTAGATGATGTGAGATACTGCTCATACATTAAAATAATGGAATCATTACCTTAAGTCACACAACTGTAAATGATAAACAGCACAATCTAAATTTCAAACAACTTCTAAATGGCCCTATTAATCACTATAAATAAAAAAGGGTAGATGGCCTTCTCATACCCTTCAAATCACCTTAGAAAACTATCTAAATAAAACCTAAAATAAACAGCAGATACAGATGGGAACTTATAAGAAAACCCATCAATGGCTGTAAGCCTCTTGGCTGGTAAGGCAACATTAAGAAGTCTTCCTTGGTATCTGGGCTGGACTTTTAAATGGGGCTTCATGCCATAATTGAATGAGCTTTTGGGCTTCAAAAGCTCATTCAAAAGAATGCATGATTGCTTAAACCAGGGAGAGGGAACAGGCACCCATAAACTGGATTCAATCCCAATATCCCAGGGCACACTGAGGTTTCTGTTCCACCACACACTTTTCTATGCAGGGGGTTGCAGGCGAGAGGACATGAAAGTTCCACTGCACAAGGAGAAGTCTGTGGTGTGAGCAGAACTGCAATATACAGCACTAAGTGCACCTACATGTATATTTGTGAATAACCCCCCCCCCCCGCATCAAACTCTTACTTATGCATACAGTGTAACAAAGACCAAAAACACATAGTTATACAAACAAGTCAATGGCACCCCAACCCTAAATATTTGGTCAGCCAAATCTGTAACTATATTTATTTGATTTTTTATTTAAAAACCTTGATACTTCATCTCTCCATAAACTGTAATGATACTTAGCTTTCATACTGTGTTTTTGGCCTTTCAAAGAGCTTCACATACAATTTTACAGCAACCCTATAAGGCAGGTCAAGCAATATTATCCTTATTCGCTGCTGAGGGAGATTAAGCATGAGAAAAATAGCAGCTTGGAGGCAATGTGAGGTCATGATGGTGAGATTTGAAACACAGACTTCCCAATTGACAGCACGCGTGGTGTAGGATTTGGAGTGTCATACTTAGGCCAGAAAGAACCAGATTCAAATTCCCACTGTGCTCTAAACCACTGAGCCTCTTGGGCTTGCCGATCAGAAGGTCGGCGGTTTGAATCCCCGTGATGGGATGTCCCAGCTCCTGCCAACATAGCAGTTTGAAAGCACACCAGTGCAAGTAGATAAATAGGTACTGCTGCAGCGGGAAGGTAAATGGCGTTTCCGTGTGCTCTGGCTTCTGTCACGATGTTCTGTTGCGCCAGAAGCGGTTTAGTCATGCTGGCCACATGACCCGGAAAGCTGTTTGTGGACAAATGCCAGCTCCCTCAGCCTGAAAGCGAGATGAGCGCCGCAACCTCATAGTCGTCTTTGACTGGACGTAACCATCCAGGGGTCCTTTACCTACACTATCCTGAGCTCCTTGAAGGAAAAGCAGGCTAAAAACACGATGAATGAAATAAAAATTACAGTATGCTACACTAGTTACTGGCTGCGTAAGAACCAGAAGATTCCCTAGGTGTTCCTGTCTGGTTTCGACATGAGAAGGACAAGAAGAGGTTAACAACATACCTGGAAATTTTCTGGCTTATCTTCAAATAGCCTAGCAATATACTTATAGTCAGCGTAAGTCCAGTATTTACACAACTCATAACCACTGAATGGTCCACAGGAGCGCGATGGCTGTTTCCCACTCCAGGCCAGAAACTCTTCAAGTGTAGCCTCCACGTAACTGCATTCCGTTTCAAACAGAGGAGCTAAAGCAATATAAGAAGAGACAGCATTACATGCACACTGAACACAATGCCAATAATAAAGAATAGATATGGAGCGAGGCAGTTTAGTAGATAAAACAATAACTTTTGTGTCTCAGCTCAGACTGCTGGTTAAATGCAATATAAAGCCACAAATGAAATTACAGCAGCTTGAATGTCTCAGATGAAATGCAGCACAAATGACAAACTCTACGACTAATTCCTTAGGACTAATGGTCACTCTGAATTTTATATAACTAGAAGGGTTTGTGCATCTAGAGGCCTCAGCTTCCTAGGTTTCCCTTTCTGAAAAAGCAGCCTTTCAGGGGAAAATGTCTATTAAGACATGTAAACACACAACTGCTTTAAGGAACAGGGGTCCTGATCCATGCTAAGGTCCACAGACCCCAATCTTAAAATGTGTAAGGCTGGCGATACAGAAACACTTTGATGTTTTAAATATTCTAATTCTCAAAAGACTCTTGGAGAGTTTAGAAAACCAAATCCTGGCTCAGTGAAATGAGAAATGAATGCACCTTTTCCCCGCACATGCAGCCCCTTCTGTCCTTCCTTGGTGTATTACAGAAGCCTGTAATTAACCATTGTTTTCCATTTCAAGCAAACTGGGAAACAATGAATAACTGAATACAACATGTCTTGTTTGCTTGCATTGCAAAGGGAGAAGCAGAGCAGCTTTATGCCCTTATTGAATCGAGTTATAATTCTCTGAACTTGGGTTTCTGACTGGGTCCCAAAGAGCTACTGGTATCCAAAGCACTTAGACACTCCCATCGATATCTGACCCTCTTACTTTGAACTGACTTCTTTCTTTGCATTGTCACAAACTGCTTTTGAAATTTTCATTTATTTCAAAATAGGGTTGCCATGTGGCTGGAGCTAATGTTTGGGAAACACCAAATTAACCCATACAAAGTGGTAGCCAGACACTTTTCTGAAAGGAATCAAGTTGAAAGAGGCTTCTGGTGTTAGCAGAGAAACCCCAGTTCATATATTACTTCTCCCGTGTGGGTCTATTTTGTGGGGTGGATTTTTAAACATATGATCTGGGACTCAGTTTCAACTAGTAGCGACTAGCTCATCTTTCTGAGAAATATTTCTTTTCCCTACAGCAGTGATCAGCAACATATTGTTAAGCTTGCAAATGGGGCTGTTTAAGGTGTCAGGATTTGAACAGTGCTGGGTTTGTACACTGTCAATCATGTCAACATTTCAGCATTTGGGGATTTGAATACATGTGGAGGACATAAATAGGGAGGCAGCAGACAGCCTTGCCTTTTGAGCCTAGAGGAGAAAACATTGACTACTGGCTAACTGAAAGTTAGTCCATGTTGAAAATAGCCCATGTTCTTCATTCGCTCCAGTCTTGCAGTTATGTATTTTTTCATGTTGTAAGCTGCCTTGAGCATGGTTTGAACTGTGGGAGGGCGGCATACAAATAAAATTATGTACATATGCATGTATGAATGAATATCTGATAGCTCCTCCCACTTGCCATCTTGTTACCAGATTTGGACTCCATGGCTTCACCCTCAGCCAACTTGTTTCCTTCCCCCTTGCTTTGTTTACCATCTAGCTTGATGAAGCATTCTGGAGGACTCAAAAGGCGACATGCTATTTTGCGACATTTCAGTTGGCCTAATAAATGGTATTGCCCTAATACGTTTGGAATGTTACTATTTCTATTCCCTCTGAAGCTCAAAAAAACCCTCTGCATAACCTCTTGCAACTGGCTTGCTATTTTATCACTTTTCTTACAGCCAGTCTGAATTTACTGGTTTCATGTCTTTTTCCAAAAGGTCATACCTTAATTGTGAGCACATAAGGGCAGTTAACAGAATGAGAACAGGAATGGCCTTTCTTTTCAAAATGCTATTAGTGACACAGACAGTTTCATTGGAGTGGCAAAACAATTCTTTCAAGGTAGTTCTTCAAAAGGTATATTCACAGAGCAGGTATCCTTTATTGGAAAGATAAAGCAGCTGTTCAACAGGAAAAGAAAACAGGATGACCATCATGGCTGACATTCAATGAGGGCCCAAAATATATTATGAAATCTCTCTCTCGCTCTCTCCCCCCCTCTCTCTCTCTCTGTGTGAAGACCATAAGCACCAAAATGAAGGGTTGGCACTAGCAGCATATATTCTTGGGTTTCATTTGAGGCCAACTGCCTTCCATGTGATTCAAAGGCACTGCCATTTTGTTGCAGTGTGAACCATTCATCTTTGCATGCATAGATGAGGGTGCATGCACAGATGGAAGCTGCACCAACTTTAGGAAAGAAACAATTGGGCAAAAAAATCCCTATCCCTGCCTTGATGTGAACAGAGGCATGAGAAAGCAACTTGGAAATGCAGCAGAAGGGTTACAACCTCACAATGATTCAAGCCGCTAACGTGAACACAGTCTTACTCCCATCAGTGCCATTTAGTATGGACAATGATCAGCAATGATGAGAGTTGTAGTCCAACAACATCTGGAGGGCCACTTCAGCCATATAGCTTTGCATTATATTAAATGCACTGGGAATGGGGAAGAGGGTAGTTAGGCAGCACATTAAAAAACCTACATTTGTATGGAATCAATTTCTACATCTTGTTTCTGGCAAATTCAGTCACAATTTTTCATCATACCACACGGGACTAAAGGCTGCAGTATTCTATCTTGCACCATGTCACATATTTCCTGTGGCTAATCAGAAACCTTCATTTCTCATCAGAGCTTGTTCTTGCACCAAAAAAACCACAGTAATATATGAAATTATATACTGGACCGAAACCATTATTATTGAGGAAGCAAATTGCAAAGGACTGCATGAATGGCAATGACAGAACAATCATTTAGCCTTCATTCCAGTACTCTTCTACAGCTGCTTAAATATGGACGCCTTTCATTCTTACAAGCAAGTCAGTGCTCCGAGGGCATTCATTCTTCATTGCTCTGACTGCATGGGAATTGCTACCATCACAAGCTCATACATTTGTTCTAATTTCCTTCAGGCAAAAGAACAAACCTTATTGTCATCGTTTTCTATATGGCCAGCTTGGATATCAGTTTCTCTCCCCCCCCCCCCAATTCCGTTCACTGTAAGGTTTATTGGCTAAGAATGTAAGACAAACCTGGTGATCAGCAATACAGAAATTCTGAAGACCTTCTTCAGAAATCATGACTATACCTTAAATAATAAAACTGTGCACATGCAGTTTCTAGCAAACAAGGGATGGAGGAATAGTGACCCCCCCCCCAGGTGAAGTAAGGCTCCAACTCCCATCAGCCATAGTAAGGATGGCTAACGGGCAGGGACAACGGAAGCTGTATTCCACAACATTGTGGAATGCTTTCCCCAGGAAGGCTCACCTGGTACCTTTGCTACATATATTTAGGTACCAGGTAAAAAATTGCTTTTCTCCCAGGCCTTTGGATAATTAAACAATCTATGTGACCTTTTAAATTGTGTGTGGTGGGGTATTGGTTTTGTTTGTTACTACATTATTTTTGTGTGTGTGTGTTTTTTTTACTGCAAACTGCTCAGATGAAGGGTGGTATAGAAATTTAATACAAAATGATAATGTGTAGAACCACAGGTTCCCTGCCCTGGCATTGCATTTTAGGTTGGTTCAGGTATGCTCTGGGTATACAGAGGGTACATAAGATAGGGCAGACGTGGGAAACTTACCACACACATAACCCTTAATGTGGGGGGGGGGAATGGCCTAATGTCGGGGCAAATGGCCTATGAGAAAAGGCCTCACTCATGTGATTCACCTCCACAACCCCCACGAAAGGATAGGGGGTTATTCCTGTGTTGCACCAAATTTCTAAGTTATGAATCTGGGCTATGTATGATAGCAGCCTTTAGATAGTTGCATTCATTTTCTCTCCTCTACTACAGTTCAGTGCTTGTTATTGATGTAGAACCATGAATGCAAGACACATCACTTTGTGAAAATATGAGCTGATTAAGGGGATATTACTCCCCCCCAAAGATCTATATGACTATTGAAGGACATTCAGATACATGAATTAATTTGGCAAGGACAATATTCTCATATAACTCTGGTTCTTTCTGAGATAAGCAGGGCAAATATTTGGAAAAAATCAAGAAACATCTCTCACTTGGATAGTTTATTGGAAAAATTCTCACTATTAATGGAAAAGGCAAAAGGCTGTATAGCTGGTTCCATTATCCCCAATGCAGAGACTTCGATTTAATTTATTTTTGATTCAGCAAGAAATACAAAATTATTCATTAGGCGCTTAGTGAATAATTAAAAGCTATCACCAGTACAGTCAGTCGATCATAATGGAATAACTAAATCCGAAAAATGCAGCTATCTTGGAAACATCAGCTCATTAACCTAAAATAAAACGAAATGAAAGGAACCAATGGGGCAGTCATGTCCTTCACAAGAACTGACATAAAGACACTGCGTCAATTACACATGTCACATGTTTTTCTAGGGTTACTTTTTCTTGGCTGTAGAAAGACACATCTTTCTAGCTGGTGTGTAATGGGTTTCCCCAAAGATACCTCTGACCTATTTAGCATACAATAATTATTATGCCAGACACACGAAAGTGTGTGTGTGTGGGGGGGTTTGCCTTAATACTGGATTTTTCAAGTTAGGGATGGAAAGGGACAGAAAGACTTTGACCTCAGTACCGCTTCCTGGGTAGAGTTTGTCTCTATGGACTGAATGCTGTTGTTATCAGGTGATTATTACCAAATCCATTGGATGGCACTGGTGCTTTCCTTGTTATTCACCTCTCATCTCATTTGCAGTTTTTTTTTTTAAGAAAGAGGCCTAAAGGATATTAAGTTTGGGCATTTGCAGCATTCTTTCCCCACCCTCATTCACTCACACTTCTATGTCTAGACAGTCACTCAGTTATGTTCACAAAAGCAGGTGCAGTCATTTGGTAAGTCTCCAAACAGTGAGGACACACAAGGTAACCTGAGAGTCAGGCTCACAACTGCTTTAAAAAGCACTGGAGTTTGTGTCAAAGGCAACATGTCCCTCCTAAACAGCAAGTGACTATATTTTGGGAATTGGGTGTTCCATCTCTGATGCCTTTTCATCCATGTAGTTGCCAGCAGTAGCAGCACACAGGCAGCCACAAAGCTGTGGGGGTGGTAGATTTGTTGCACTATTTAGGAGAGAAATTAATATGTATTCTATTACTGATATCAGTGAATAGAGGACAAATGATGAAAAGTATATTACTCTTGGCGATTTTCATTTAAAAATATATAAATACTTTGCACAACATCTGTAATCAAAGAATTTAAAAGGATTTTGCATGAATGAAGCTGCATAAAATATTTATAATACCGATAAGCGGCATTGTATTTGGAAGGGAATAGTTGCCAGCTAGTCAATAATCCATTGCCTCTAACCACAACTGTGCTGCTTAAGCCCTCTTGGCTGCTCAGCCCCAGCAAACAAACCGCAGGAAGTCCTGGAGGTCAGAGACTGCCAGGCTCAGCTGCCCCATAGCCAACCAGCAACACGGTTGTGCCCAATAACAGAAGCTGCAACACACTCTGGCCAAGGGGCCATGGCACCCTGCTCCCTGTGTGGTAACTACTGTGACTGCTCTGACCAGGTATCTGTTTCCTCCTCAAAGCTCAACACAGGTGCATTGTTAGGGGATAGCCCAGGGGTCTGAGCCCTAGAGCTCCTGCTCCTTTTCCTTGGCAAAGTGTAGTGCTGGTGTGCTGATCTCACAAATCCACAACCTTAATTTGTCCAGACACGCCTGCATGTATAAATTAGTGCACACATCGGTCTGTGCCCTAATAACCATTCAAAACCTTGAACAGCCTGTGCTGGCAAAGCGGGGAGCACTGTTACTCTAGCTCAGTGGGGACAAAATCCTTTCCTAATAAGGATTCCACTTATTATGGAGAAACCTCTCCAAAACATGGTGATCCCAACAAGAAAAGGCACCCCTGCTTTATGTACAGTATATTTATCTTTATAATTGTGCTACAGCATGTTTTTATGGAACATCTACAAGACATCTTCCTTTGCAGCCATTGTGGCTGTACCACAAAACATACCGAAGTATATTCATGTACGCAAATTCATCATACATAAATATTCAGTGCCTGTTGTGCTGGCAGTCAGGAGCTTGGGAAACCAGTGCAAGGAATTTTGACAGGTGGGCAGAACAAGCCAACTGTCCATCATGTGGCTTCATAAAAATGACATGTGAGCGACGTCAAATTTGGCTCATGAGGCTGATCCTCAATGATCTGGCTTTTAGAGCCAAAAAAGATTTACCACCCCATGACCAGAGCAAGAGTAGGTTGACTGGATATCAATGGACTACGATTCCCATCATTCCTGACCATTGAATGCCCTGCTGTTTAATGCTGTTTTATTTGTTATTCTTTTTCATGTTTAGGATTTTCATGATTGTGAGTCATCTTGTTCTAGACAGACATGTGGGACAAATGTTTTAAAATTAAATAAAAACATAAATGTAAGGAGAAGTGTGGAACAGGGCTGCACATTGCATTTAAGCATCCCCTACCTGTGCTCGTGTCCTTCATTCCTATTCGAAAACGCATTCTCTTTCCAGCCAATAGCTTAGCAAGATATATGGCATTCCAGTGAAATGCTGGCCAATCAAAAGCCATGTTGCAGAAAACTGCAGGTTTCTGGAGAGACATCACAATTTCTCTGGCTTCTTCTGGGGTAAAAGGTTTGACATCACCACCTACAATAAAAAGAGCAAATTTTGATAGATGATTAATCATATAAGAACAGTTACCTGTCATCTCATGGTCCCAAACCCATAAATTATTAGACTCTCCCGATTAAACCTGAATTCTTACCCCCTCCCCTCCACACTTCAAACATTTTGTTTCATCGAATTTTTTTGCAATCTTGACACCGTAATTTTTTATACTAAATGAGAATTTAAAGCAGCCCATTAACATCCAGAATATAAATATCTTGGTAAATATTTATGATTTCCTAATGTGCAACATAGCCCTAGTAATTTAGAATTAGTCTGACATTCATCACAAGTCTCCTAATTAAGGAATGTTCAAAGGACACATTTTGTGATGAACCTAAAATGTGTTGCAGGGGAGGGGGACACCCAATGCAGGCAAACATTCCTTTCAAAAATGGGAGGGGGGGTTGGTATAGGTTGTTGTCAATGCGATGGCAGAATGTGCTGATGCATCCAATTTTAACTAATTAATTAAATATACTTTGTAATGCAAGACTGATGAGGCAGCTTTTAAAAAATCATCTAGTTCTACCCCCCCCCCTTGAAAAAAATGTTGTGTGCTAACCCAAGGACTATGCTAATCCCAGATTTCAATTTAGCCCTGAGATTTATATGCCCCACTGAAACTGTCAACCTGAAATGTTGGCAGCCTTGGATAAACTCGGCAGGTTTACAACAACTTCCCTAAAGGGACATGTTAAGAGGAAGGAACTGCTTTTTTCAATAAACAAATGTAACGATCCCACAGAATAAAAGAAGCAGACTGTATCTAGAGATCATAAACACATCACAACATTGATTTAATGTCCCAACAAGAATTTAATAAAAAGGAATTTTTAAATGTGCATGGATTTTTGTTATTGTTCACTGATATATATATATATATATATATATATATATATATATATATATATGAGAGACTTATTTCAATCACAGTTGGCTCTGAATGTCGGACCAAGGAACAAATATGCTGTAAAGTAATCTCTCTTTCCCTTCTCTTGTAGGCCCCACAGGAAAAATTCCTGGAAATGTAAAATGTTCTGCCTTTCAGTTTTTTGCTTTTTAAAAATCAACGTGGTTCAGGAACATTTTCAAAACCAGCAACAATAACCGTGTCAAATTAAGAGGAAGCAAAGTTACAAAATGGGCAGCAAAGTTTCTGCAAGCGGTAGATTAAAAAAAGCAATTTAAAATAATTGGACCACCAAAGCCACTCAAAACCCATCATATGTCCCGGCAGGCAAACAGAATACTCTTTACAGGACACCTACAGTAAAAGTTAACAATTTTGGTGCAAAGTGACCACCATGTGTAAGGTATTTCCATTGATGAGTCACCATTACTGGGAAAGCCCTGTCTCCAAAAGCCACCCCTCTTAGAAGGTCGGGACACCCAGTGTCAGATCTCTATACAGTCATACCTCATGTTACGATCGCTGCAGGTTACGTCTTTTCAGGTTGCGCGCTCCGCGAACCCAGAAGTACCGGAACGGGTTACTTCTGGGTTTCGGCGCTTGCGCTGAAGCGCTAAATCGCGCTTCGCGCATGCACAGAAGCACCAAATTACGTCATGCACGTGCGCAGACACGCCGCTGCGTGATACGAATGCTGCGGGTTGCAGACATGCCTCCATCACGGATTACGTCCGCAACCCAAGCGTCCACTGTACAGATGATCTCAACAACAAACAAGTTCATTTTTAACTAAGCAGATTTTCTGAAACCCCGTTCTGATACTGCTTAGGTCTTTGGATGTTTTAAACCAGAACCTTGAATGAGCTAAGAAACAAACTAGTAGGTAACCAGCTCATTCTGTATATATATAATAATGGGTCAACTACATCCCCATATACTTTCTGGCAGAACCAATTATTTAGATTCATTACCTACCTGTACAATCCCCGTATCCAATTAGTACTAATGCTAACAGCAAAGAAATTCTCTCCAAGGTCTAAAAAGGGCATGCCAAGATTGTGGAAAGACCACTAGAACATTTATAAAACTCGCTACCTGGTATATCTGTTACTGAATCTATCATAACCTTATGAAGCTTGGGAATACATAAAAGTTATTGGACAAATCCATTCAAGCATCAAAGAAATCACTAAGGAGGCTCTCACAGACATCCATGGGAATTAAAACTCCCACCCCTTCTGTTGAAGAAGTTCATAAAACAGTCAGAGTTCTTGTCAAAGAACATAAAAATGGGATAAAACTATCTACGTACTTGAGCAGAGCAAGGTGAGAATCATCATCAGAGCCAAAGACTGGCATCATTTAGGACAAACTACATGTTAAACACATGGTTTGCCCTTGAGTGCACACATTTTATTTTGGAAACAGCCAACAAATGGGGAGCAGTGATGTGGGAAATGGGATGGCTTTAGCCCTTTACCCCGCTTGTAGTCCCAAAGTGCACTGACAATTTGCAAGGGGGGAAACCTCCCATTCACTCCAACTGGAGCCTTCCTCCCCATGCAAATTGCAAAGGCAGCAGACCATACCATACTGCAGCAGGAGGGGTGGGACAGCTAAATCCACCAATTTCCCATCCTAGAATCCAAGTCTACACCAGGATCCCCTTGTGGCTATTTCTGAAAGAAAATTCATGGATCCAAGATGGGAAAACTATGTGATTAACATCACAGGTAGATTGGTCCTCAAATAACCAAATTCCAAGACCTTCACTGGAGATGTGGTTCACTCATATATGAATGCAACTTGCAGTGGGTTTCTTTAAAAATGGATGCTTTTTACTTAGCTGTTCTATAGGTCAGCTTTTATTTTTATAACCTCCTTTCATGAGCAACAGACCACTTGACAGCGTGACATTTCTAAAACCAAGGAGGCACGAATGAAACTTAGCCCTTGGCCTTACCCTCTGCTACGCTACAAGTCCAATGCACATGGGGGTCTCACAGGAGCTGTATTCCTTGCCATATGTTGCTTCTTATCCTAGCAAAAGGAAATCTATGGGTTATCAAGCAACAAGCTGAATACACAGAAAAAATATATCAGATGGAGAAGGGTGTCCAGCTGTGAGCAAGAATTGCAGGCGCAGTTGCAAGTACAGGCAAGCTGGCTTTCAGGATTGATTAACTGGCTGGTATTGAGCATATCTTTGGGATGACCCTCAGCTAGAGATTAAGGGCACCGGTTTGTTTGTTTTTTTAATGCTAGGTGGTAGTGGGAGATAATAAGTTGTAAGGACTTAAACCTTTTTACAAAGTCCCACATCCTCAGCTGATACATTACATCCTTGTATTGTTATATTTAATTACATTTCTAACAAGCATTTGTTTTAGTGTAATAAAGCACAGAGCTAGTCTTTCATGACCTGGCAGCTGTGCTGGCCTTATTCATCTTTTTTGATTTTCAAACATCCAGGAAAACAGAATCACACAGCTGTCCTTTTGCTCATTTTTCTTTTAGAAAAGCCAATCACCTTGCAAAGTTCACAATTTTTTAAACATCAAATATACATATAAAGATTAAAAATTAAATACATAACCTGGTTATTTGCAAAATAAAATAAAAACATGATACCAAGCTGTTTTAAAACTCTTCTTCCCCATAAGATACCAGCTTGCTGTCTGATCACATGTAGAAAGACAAGATATGGAAGTCTGCACATGCTCTTACTTACCCGGAGCCAGGTTGGAGCAGCCAGCTCTGCTTGCACACCCAGGTCCAGAAAAGCACAGAGCCCCCTCTGCCCTCCACTGCACTGCTGTGACCAGCCTTGCTTGGCAAGGATTGCTTTGTGTTGGGCAAATCGATTTTTCATTATATTTTCAGACCCCCAACTAGCTATAAATTAAAAAAAAAAACTGGGATTTCCATGAGACTGAGCTAATGAGTTACCTTCTAGGAAGCTGAAGTGTCCTGTGAGCAGTATTTCCTTGTGAGAAGCATCAAATGATGCAGTCTCAGGGAGTAATAAAGACAAAATGTTCCTTTTGTCTGGAATTACTCACAGCTATCTCATATGAAGTTCTCAAGATTGACTTAAACTTCACTATTCCAGAGAATGAACATATAGAGTAGAGATGTTTTAAGTTGTTCAGAGTAATTGGATTGGATGATATTTGCAACTTGGGCTCAGCTGAGTTCCACCTGTGCTGGAAAGGCAACTTTTGCCAATTCTGTCTTCCCTCTGCTGCCTAAAAAGCTGCTCTGGGAGGTGGGAGAACTCTCTGGCACTGTGGGGTTCAGGGGTACTTGGTAAAAATCAATTTCCTGCTCTCTACCTTCTGTGGGGAACTTGTGCTAGATCCCAGCATCCCCCCAAAAAGGAACAAGCCCTTCCATTCATCCGTTCTTAATTGTTATTATAGTTTGAGATAGCCACCTGCTAACTAAAACATTAGTTATGTCTGCAAGATGCTGTCAACAACTGAAGGTGAATCTGACTACTATACCATAAACAAACCCATACGGTTTCTAAGACCAGTATATAATGGTGGGCCTTACCATTGTTGTTGG
Organism: Lacerta agilis; assembly: GCF_009819535.1. Lineage (NCBI taxonomy): Eukaryota > Metazoa > Chordata > Lepidosauria > Squamata > Lacertidae > Lacerta > Lacerta agilis. The sequence continues at coordinate 89,130,791 of NC_046312.1, forward strand.
TAGCCTGTCTCACTAAAGAATGTCACAACTGTGCCAAGGAAACAAAGGTCCAAATCACACATGCAGCAATGCACATGCAGAACCAGTTCTATTCACAAGTGCAGTTCTATCACAGTCTGCACCACATGGAAAGCAATGTAAAGTGGCTTCCAACATGATTTGATCAGTTCCAACCATGTAAATGCAAGCCTTCCTCCACCAGAACTAACAAGCACTTTGATGTGCAAATTTTTTGCATGCAAGATTCCACCCTCTTCAGGGTCTCATTCTGTCTCCAGAAAATATACATCGTGTTTTGAAAACCATTTTAAACATTTTCAAAGTAGGGAAAAAAACAAAACCCTGACTGAAAACTGTTCAAACTTTTCAATTAATCGCTGAGAATTCTGCAGAACTGGGGGAAATAAAGAATTTAGCACCACAGGGTTTCTGCAGAAAAGTGAACTCCATGTCGTTAAGAAGTTAAATGTACTGTCAATTATTTAGAATAATTTAGCAAATTAGAAGAATTCATTACATGTCAGCAGTTGTCTTCTGCCAACATACCCTGCTGATTAAATATGGGGTTTAATTGAGAGGTTTTAGAATAATTTTCCAAAGAAAGAACCAGTTTCACTAAAATAACACTTTATTTTTAGAGTAAGCTATATATCCAGCTGTTACTCTAACAAGCACATAATAATGTATCAGCCTAACATCTTGGGGCATGGGGGTGGGCTGGGGGAACAACTGTGAGCTAAAAAAAATTGAAGTCTCTTTTGTGTAAACATGAAAAAGAAGACAAAGTCACTCACAGGATTATGAGGAAATGCAATTTTCCCGTTAATAGAAAGAGTACTTCTAGTAGTGTCAGAAGACTATTTAATGGCTCTGGTGAAATCTCATTTCTGTAAATTCTGTTTAACTGGGCACTTATTTATTTTCACAGAGGCCTAATTCAATTTCACATTTTGGGTGCATATAGTTAGCATAATTTGCATGTCATCTATAGCCAACCAAAATTTTAAAATAAAATCAAGATTCAAAATATTTCATAAAGATGCATCAGTGACTTTAAACTCTAGCCTCTTTAGAGCATGGGTGGCAAACCTGTGGCCCTGCAAATGTTGCTGGACTACATCTCTCATCATTCCTGACTGTCTGGGGCTGATGGAGGTTGGAATATGAATGACCAAATGTTCCCTGTTCTAGAGCTTATGTGGAGAGAATTCAAAAAATGTATTTTTATAAAAAAAAAAACCTACTTTTTCATTACAGTATATCCAAACTGGACAAAGCATAGTATGCTCACAACCTAGGAGTGCAAAACATAGCTTGAAGGAAATTTGCAATTCTGGTTTGTAGGGAAAACCATGGTTTGCCTGTTTTGGATGCAATAGCACTGTTTTGAAATGAGGGGAAAAATCAGAGCATACTAGGGGGAAGGAGTGTGTGAGCCGAGGGTTCACTCATACAGCAGCAAACTATTGTCTGGTGTTACATATAAATCAACTGCAAATGTGAAGGTAATTCTCAAAACAAATCCTCGTATGAATAGGGAACTTCCCAGATACATAATTGTTTGCCTGACACCAAGTCCTCTTGCTTCCCATTCCACCCTTGCCCCTTCTCCCATCATGGGACTGAGAACCAAGTCTCTACCTCCCCAAACTCTATATCACATAGGGTGTCAGGTGTGAGGGAGGTGGGCACTGTTTAGAGAAAATGGACTCATGGGCCAAATCTGGCATGCCCACCACTGCTTTCAAAGATAAATTCAATAGTGAAATTCAATGCACATTTACTTGGGAATAAACATTATTGAACTCAATAGAACTTCTGAATAAGATAATTGTGCTGTTAGGGTTTCCATCTTTTTCCTGAGTAGAGCCTCTGTATTTTAAACAGCTGCTGATATTCAGCAGGACAGGAGTCTTTTTCTGAATCATCTAAATGCCCCTAATAAATTCCTGTTTGTCAAGACCCTCCATTGTGCTTGGTTACAACGTCATTTACCAACTGTTATTGCTAAGACCACCAGAAGGTAAGGAATCAGCAGTCCTTCCACTGTGTTTAGATGCAGCTCCATGACGTGCTGAATTTTGTAAAGAGCTTGTGTCAAAGGTTGCTGAACCACACAACAACTCTTTCCCAATCCCCTTTTCTTTTGTGTGTGTTTTGTAGATTGTAAGCCTGAGGGCAGGGACTATCTTATTTTTAATCTTCATAAGCTGCTCTGAGATTTTTTCAGGCCGAAGAATGGGATAAAATGTTTTAAATCAATAAACAGCAGTTATATATGTTGGGTCATAAACGCTATATAAAAGCACAGACTGTCAGGAAAAGAATTGGAACCTCTATATGCATTAGAAATGTGGCAAGGAGGCTAGATCACATTTTTATTGATCCAAGAAATGTCAGTATAAATATTGAGAGGTTCCAGTTTCTTCAATTAACTCCATGTGATCAGGAGCCTTCTAAATTATTATTTTCTAAATTGCCTATGGCAAATCTGATTAGTTTTTATTAAAACATCTCTCAGCAGAGCTCTACATATGAAAAGTGTCAGATGGGCATTCTAGTAGGAACAATTGTAGCAGGAAGCCACTGGCTATGATTGCATGTCATGCAAAAACTAAGCCACAGTTTAGTGGAATGTGAACAAATGGAAATGAGTCACAGCAAATCTCGGGCTCAGGTGCTCCCCTTTCCTAGTTCCTTGTAGCCAGAAGGAGACAAAGAAGTTTGCTTAACTGTGGCTTGTCTAGGCAGGCAAACGTAAGAGCCTGCTGGATTAGCCCAGTGGCCAATCTATTTATTTTTTTTATGAAGAATTTATTGGCATTTTCATAACAAAACACACACCCAAACCCACACCTACAAATATAAAACAAATACATATATTGCCAGGATTCTTCTTCTTGTTTGTATACATAGAGAAAAATTTCTATTTCCAAATCTTGACGGTTGACTTCCCCTGCCTTTTCACCTTCGGTTTTAAATCCATAATCTACTTTTTTAACAACTTCTCTCTAAAAAATTTAACTTCAATTAGAAATTAAAAATAACATCTTAAATCATCTTATTCTATCATAAATCTTAACAAGATATTCTCATACAATCTAAACTTATTTCTTCTATTCTTTATCATGCTGCTATTAACATAAAATCACAATATCTCCTTACTTATTCAGAATAAACTTACAATTAACAACCTTTACCCTCCGATTTCAGGTACCATAACAGACCATTTAAGTTTTACATTTAATGTTTCACCCCACCCCCCCTCTGTCCATTGACTTTCTCTGTCTATCGCCAGAACCAATCTTCCAAATTTCTTCTTTTCCCAAATGTCCACAGATCCAGGCAGAGTTCACAGCAAACCTTACATCGAGCTTCAGGGTCCACTCCTCTTTTCTCGGCTCCTCCGCTTCTTTGTACCATTCTTCTTCTTCTTGTAGATATCTTAATTCTTTGTCCCTTGCCCCCGAGCTCACACCTCGGGGTCTGGATATTGCAAATTTTACCGTTCCGGGACTGCCACCCCCAAAGAACGGATCTTTTTTCCGGAGTTGCCCAGTCATCTCAATCCATCCTTCAAACACCCCTTCTAGCTCTTTGCCCAGGTTTCCTTCCATTGTGTAGAACTTTTGGAAAGCCTCCTCTGTGGAAAGTAGATTTCTTTTATTTATTATCCCACTCAAGACTTTCAGTTTCCGATTCAGCAGTTCCAGCCTCAAGACAGTAAGCCTTTCTTCCTCCGTTAGTCCAGAGTTCAAAACAAGTGCAAACACAAAGTCCAACATATTGGGGGAGGGGGTGAGTGTCAAATTTCAGTTCCTGTCTCTATATTCCTCCCTTTGTTTCAATTGTTTCCCACGTCAGTCCAAATTTTCCATCGCCATTTTTCTGAAGCCAGAGCGTAAAGACCAAAACTTTAAACGGAGATATTTTCTGCAAACTTAATCCCCAAAGGGAAATCTCAACAGTCTCACTTTTAAAAATTCAAACACTTTGTATCCAGTACTGTAGCAGCAGTCACTTAAACTGGTTATTTTCTTTCCCACCGAAGGGAGGGAGGCAGGCTTCCTTTCCTCTTCCCCCCGGATCGTTCAAAACATATAAGAGTCAATCCATTTCAAATACTCACGACCACCGGGTTCTTTAGCTCCATTAAAGACAGGTAGAACTTAGACGCTCGTCGCGGGGGCGACCGCCGCATTTACATCCCGGTTGGGGCATGTCCCCTATAGCCCGGCTCCGTCGTCCCTTCACCCCCACTCCCCCTTTACAGGGGGAGCGAGGGAAGGGTTCGGAGCACTAATGGGCACAGCCGGGGAGCCCAGGGTGCGGGACGCTCTTCCCGCACCCCACCGGAGCCCCGCTTTGCGGTAGCGGGGCTCCAACCCCCGGGATGGACTGGGTAGCCTCGCAGCCGAGGCAACCCACGACCTCCCGCAATGGCGTCGCCGCCGGAAGTCCACCCAGTGGCCAATCTAGTCTAGTACACTGTTCTCACAGTGGCTAACCAGACAACTATGGGAAGCCTGAAAGCAAGACTGGGCACAACAACACTCTCCCCCACTTGTACTTTATCTTTCCCCTTGATCAGTTTAGTTGCCCTTTTCCAAACCATTTCCAGCTATACAGAATCCTTTTTCTGGTGAGGCAACTGGAACTGTACACTATGATTAACATTAATGTTTGAAACAAGTTGGCTGCAAACTATCATTACTGAAGCTGGTTCGGTCAAACTAATTAAAGTTAAGATTAACTATAGTTCCAAGTCTGGAGGACACAGAAAATTGTAGTTAATAAAAAAACAGAAATGAAAGCTTATGAATTAATTCCTAATCTTAGCTGTCTGAGAAGACGCAAAGACTACGTGCTCACCCAAGGCTCCCTGAAGCTCACATCTCTTTGGCTCACACGAAACTATGGTTTACTACGACTTGCTAACACGGCCACACTGCAATTCAATCAATTTGAAAAGGCAGTATTTCAAATGTATGTTGTTTAGTCATTTAGTTGTGTCCGACTCTTCGTGATCCCATGGACCAGAGCACGCCAGGCACTCCGGTCTTCCACTGCCTCCTGCAGTTTGGTCAAACTCATGTTGGTAGCTTCGAGAACACTGTCCAACCATCTCGTCCTCTATCGTCCCCTTCTCCTTGTGCCCTCAATCTTTCCCAACATCAGGGTCTTTTCCAGGGAGTCTCCTCTTCTCATGAGGTGGCCAAAGAATTGGAGCCTCAGCTTCAGGATCTTCAAATTATACAAATGGCTTTTTACAGAGGAGATACATGTACCCTGTAATATTACAAAGTTAGGTGCACCTAATTACATTAGCTGCACACTTTCCATAGGACTGCAGGTTCCCCTCCCCCTTCTTGCCAACATCAGGAACGGGAAGCCTGTGGCCATCTAGGGACTCCAGTTCCACCCCAGGTAACACAGTCAGCAACAACTGGAGTGACATAAGCTCCCTGCATGTAATGAAAATGAATGTGCTCCTATTTTGTATTAATGTTTATGCTTCCAAAGCACTCTGTGACAATAGTGCCTCGGTCTAAGGAGGAAATAATCTAACTGTGCAATATACAACATACTAGCAGTATGCCCCACTAAACTTGATGGAGCTTACTTCCAAGTAAAAGTGCATAGAATAAAAATATACGTTGGCATGTGATATTAATGCAGCAGGTAAATTCCAATATTATCTTATACACGTTCTCCCATTGTGCTTCAAAAATGCTTGTCCATAATGGCAGGCCTACCTTTTTAACATAACTTTTCATAATGGGGTTTGTCTTGAGTGCAGACTTTTAGATTATCTGCAGGCCTTGTGGGTAACAAATCAGTCCTTTTCTTGTGTAGATATATACCGTATATACCCGAGTATAAGCCGACCCGAATATAAACCGAGGCACCTAATTTTCCCACAAAAACCTGGGAAAGCTTATTGACTCGAGTATAAGCCGGTTCACCTTTGCTGCTGTGGAGGAGGAGGAGGAACGGGCAGCCCAAAAGCAACCCTTTGGGCTGCTCCTTCCTCTTCTTCCTTTGCCAAGTTTGCATTTATGCGAGCAGTTCAGGAATGGAACAAGCTGCCTAGGGAGAGTAAAGAACCGCCGTTCTTGTACACTTCTTAAGGAATGGTTGACTGGGGAGAGCGGGTGGCGGCACGAGCGGAGAGAAAGGGCTTCTTTCTCGCCACCCCCACCGCCCGCCTCACTCGAGTATAAGCCGAGGGCAGCTTTTTCAGCACAAAAAATGTGCTGAAAAACTAGGCTTATACTCAAGTATATATGGTATTTCCTTTTCTAGTGATACACATCTCTGGGGCTGCACTGCAAGGCAAGCTAAAGCAAGCAGAGATCTCCTTCTATTAATATTATAATGTCAACGATGAGAATGCTAAAAATGCCACCCAACAAAAGTAAGAGCGAAATTAGCATATTTAGAGATGTATTAGTCCCATGAGTAAAATAATGCTATCAGCTTGCTGCAAGATAAAGCTAATTTGGCTTCCAACAGTTTATCAACAATGCGCCATTCCTCCACATTAACTAATTTAGACAGCTCTATAGTCTGCAAATTCACATGGAATGCTGCGCTATGCTAAATTAACTGGGGAGGAAAGGTCACATCACTATAGTCATATATATCTGTATGCAGGCCACGGTGCTAGGAAACAAAGTAATTAAAATACTGTAATTGCAATTAGTTATTTCAATTACAATTTAATTAATGGAAAGTACAAATGAATAATATTTAACATCTATCCTAAACTCTTAATTCTGTTGGAAGAGATTTAAAGCTGATTATATTGAAAATAAGATGGCTTAGTCCAAATGACTGAATATGTGATTCATGCTCATATTTACATTCTTCATTTTCCTACTTTCTTACTTACTAGGTAGGGGACAGGCACAGAAAACTTACCAGTGTTTGTATTTTCATTAATATGAACACTGGGTGGGTGTGAATAACCAGTTTCACATTATTTATTGATGTGATCCAAAAATTACCTAAACACCGCCCAGTTAATGGGACTAAATAAGCTGTGCATTGTACCATGTGAGGATTATGAACAAGTTCCCCTTAATGAATATGAAGTCAAAAGTCCTCTAGCCAGTGGGGGGGGGTCACAGTTCAACCTGATACATGTTTACTCACAGGCAAGTCTTACTGTATTCAGTGGGGTCTTTTCCCTAGTAAGTGTGCAGAAACTCAGAGATGAATATACTGCTTGGAAGGTGTAAGATAGTATTTATCCATTATTAACACCACTCATAAACCAGTAGGCTATTAGTAATACAACATAATGAGATGAACAGATTTTCCAATTCACTTAAAATATAGTTTGGATTTAAACCACTAGAAAAGAAAAATTATAATCATAAGGAAATCGTAAGAGAACTTCTCATAAAACCACATTGGCATCTGAAGGGGGGGGGGAATCACAACTGCCATTAATACAAAAAAGGAGAAATATTTAGTGACGTCTGCATCTAATGCTGCAATTCTAGACAAACTTGTGGCCAGTTCTTATGCAGAGTTGGATTCAATGGACTTAGGTATACTGAACTCATCATAGGATCAGACTGTTGCCAATGTCTAAAGGCAGATGATGCACTTATCTTGTTAAGCTAGGCTGGGTCAGGATGACAGACCACCTGGGAACCCTACACACACCGTGTTGATTTCCATGGAAACGGAAGAGGATATAAACATAATATATAAAGTAAAAATATGAGCACGTTTCATTAACCTCAGGGGAACTTGCTTCCACACCAACATGCATGTGTGCAAGAAGGAGAACCTAAACAGAAATAAAGCTAAGCAACCACATTTTAAAAAGTAAAAATATGAGTACGTTTAATTGCCCACATGGGGACATCAACATGCATGTGAGCAGGAGGAAGGAAGAACTAAAACAGCATTAAAAAAAGCAAGAAGTAAATTGAGTTATGCAGGCAACAGGACAGTTCTTCAAGCATCACCAGCATCAACTTGAACTATTTTTTGCACCTTCATGTGCATGATCAAATTCATCATCAGTACAGCACTTAACTGCTGCAAGGCTAGCTGCTCTCTCTTTTGCCTTTACCAACAGATGACATCATAATGAATTTATTTTGCTGCATGTCCTTCCCCTTGCAACCAATATACACGGGTATGGATTGGGCTCATTGAAGGTTTCATCTAAGCATAAACCTCCTATGCATAGCCACAGACACTTTGAAACCCAAGAAATTATGCCTCTGAATTAAGGTTACCAGACGTCCCCGTTTCCTGGGGTTTACAAATCAGTCCCTATACAAAATCCATTGAAGTTTTAAAGTGTCCCCGGATTCATTGAAAAAAATCTGGTAACCTCGCTCTGAATACCAGTTGCTGGGAATCACAGGTGGGCAGAGTGCTGTTTTGCTCATGTCCACCTTACAGGCCTCTCACAAGCATCTAGCTGGCCATTGAGACCCCAGGATATGGGACTAGATGGAACATTGGCCTGATCCAGCAGTCTTGTTTTATGTTCTTATGAGATCTCTAAAGCAAACATGAGCAAAGAAAATAACTGGGCAAGTGAGAACTAGTTTCACTAGCGTTGTCCTTTTTGGCAAGTTTGTGTTCAGTATCTTCCTCTACTGTGTGCACATGGACCATAGACCAAAGCTTACCCCTTAGTATGCTGCTCTCTGCTGCTGGGAGTATTCACTAAAAGCATTGTGGGAAACATGCATTCACAACCAGGGCAATTCTGAGTCATTCTTATTCCTGCAGTTTTTATATTCCAGGCATCCCAGTTTACAATCAAATAGATAGCTATGTGGCCTGGCAAAGAAAGACCTTTGGTTTAGCCCATTTGGGCATTCCATTTGTTTGCTGAATTGTAATGCAACTTCTCTTAACTTTGAATTATCAGAATTAAGTTTGATGTGCATATTCAGGACACAATTCTACATTTCAAGGTCAGATACCAGCTCAATTCTCCTATATATATTCAAAGTGAGAGGCAAAATGCAAAATATAATGCAATACAGCTGAACACAAGAATTATCAGTATGAAATTATCAGCATGAAATGCATGTACTTCAGACATCATTCTATACTTTGGTTACGAACCTCCACTCAAATCCAAACCATTTTTCAAAGGGGGGGGGCACAGGAAAAATGTAAAATACAACACAATGCATTTCCTGGAAGGCTGTGACATTGGAATGGAGGTGGATAGGCATGGCCAGTCAACATTCTGTTTTTTAAATGTGAAGATCAGCTTGACAGTTGTACCAGTTTTCAAAGGGAAAGAAGGAAGAATGCAAGATCTAAAGTAGTATCTGAATCAAAGCCTCTCAAAGCACTGCTTTTCTTACACTTAACTGATGAACAAGTTAGTGGTGAAGAGAACAGTGAATTTATACTTTTGTTTGTGTATGTTTTGCTGTGGTGAACGCAAGTTGAACGCAGAATAAAGCTGGCCTTAGTGTACATTTTCTAAACGGCACGGAGAATGTGTCCAGCGGGCAATTTTGCATATAGCCCAGTCAATGTGTACAGTCTCCAACTAAGGCTGGGCAACCATTAATCAACCAGCAGGGCATTTCACACATTGCTCGGTTAATATGGGCAGGTTGAACATTCACCAGCCAATATGCACAATGTCTACATTGTTCAACACGACTTGGCCACCACCGGCTTCAACTCGGGGTTGAAGGCGCTGCAGTCTGGATTCTCTGGAAGGCTTATTATTGTATTTAACGAAATTAAAGCTGGTTCACCAAATAGCATGTTAACCTGATGTCTGTCCCACGTAAATTTAAAAACCAATACATGAGAGCCTGTGCAGGTGAGATCCGATACTTTGGGGATACCGGGACAGATATTGGCACAGAAAGGAGCAACCTACCGGGCAGCGAAGAGACCACCAGAGCATCTGCTCTCGTTGCCATCGTTTCCTTTCTCTCTCGCCTTTCCTATTCCGAAAGAGAAACCGTCCCAGTCCCCTCCTCTTTCTCCCTCAGCGGCTCAACGTTTTGCCGCCCCACCACCAGCCCTCCCCGAGATCACGTGGGAGATCAGGCGCAAAATCACGTGGCTTTGTTTGTGTTTTGCCTTGCAAAGCGTGTGACTGCAGCTGCTGCTATTGCTTTTCTTTGGGGAACGCGCGACTGCTTTCCACGTAACCACAAAGCTGCACCCGACAGTCACGAGTTAGCCTGGGCAGAGCTCACAAGTGTTTACCAATATCCCCAAATAGGAAACTTTTCCCCTCCCGCTTGCGCAACGCTTGGTGGAATGAGTTCACGTATTCAGCTGCTGCTCATCAGGGATGTGGTAATCAAATCACGTGCAGACACGTGTGAACCAGCGCTGCTTCTCTTCCCCCAAAGAGCTGTGGAATCTAAGGGCTGGAGAGGTCAAACTATGGGCACGTATAGGTGGACAAACCCTAAAGAATCAGGAGCTATGTCTACTTCGGGGGGGGGGGATAATTTGTACTCCTCGCAACAATTGCAAGGAGTAGGCACCAAGGCGGGCTACTTTGCAAGGCTGTCTTGACAACCAACGGCCCCTCCTTCCCAGAATATGAGGATAATGGACTGCATTAGCGTCAGCAACACAAATCTTTAAATGCTTTATTTTTTTATTTAAAAAAACTTTAAACTCAGACCAATCACATTGCCTCCGCCTCAAAACAAGGCACGCATTAGACCATAAACTTGTGTCTTCCCTAATCTTCTGCCTGCGTGTTGATATGCCGCTCACTCCCAGCGACACCAAAATCCTGCATTTCCCTCCCTATCGTCTTCAATGGGCAGCCGTCGCTTCTGCCCCTGAAAACGACCGCAACATAGGGTTGTGTCTCAACGTTAACCCTCCTCAGAGGAGACCCGCCGAATTCAATGTACGTGGCTTTAGCTTAAGGGCCAACCATTTCAGTGAGTCTGCTCCGGGTATTATAATAAGCACAGGACTGCCAGCGTCTTAACCTGACACACATCCTCGCTCAGGTGCAAGCGCTTATGGTGGGATTCATTCCCACGTGAAACCGCGTCAGGGATGAAAGCAAGAACTTCCGTGTGTAAGACAAGCAACCATTCGCCGCTCTATTCTTTTCCTCTCTCTATGCGCTGCCTGGTGCCGAGAGGCACTTGGCGTCGGGTGAGGCCCGGCTGAATCGCGCATGCGGCTGCCCGGGTTGCTGCCTTTTGCCTGCGTTACTGCCGCCGCCGCCGCTGAAGTGGGGTTACGTTAGGACGCCGGCCGGCCGGCTAGGCAGGCGGGCAGGCGAACAGGCAAGCGAGCGGGCAGGCGGGCAGCGGGGGTCTCCTTCCCTGAGGCGATGGGCTCGGACTGGAGCAGCCCCGAGGAGCGGGAGCCCCTCTTGCAGCCTCCGCCGGCGCCCGCGGCGCTGCCCCAGCACTATCCTCCGCATGGCCAGCCCCGGAGGACGGCAGCGGCCTCGCGGGCGGCGGCTCCCCGCAGCCAAGGGCTGGTCCCCGCGGCGCCTCCGCGCCCACCGCCGCCTCCGCTGGCCGGCCGCGTGTACGGGCGGCGCTGGCTGGTGCTGCTTCTCTTCTCGCTGCTGGGCTTCGCGCAGGGCCTGGTGTGGAACACCTGGGGCCCCATCCAGAACTCGGCCCGCCAGGCCTTCCCCTTCTCCAAGCTGGACATCGCCCTGCTCGTCTTCTGGGGGCCCATCGGCTTCGTGCCGTGCTTCTTCTTCATGTGGCTCATGGACAAGAAGGGTAAGGGAAAGAGGAGGGAGGGCTGGCTGGCTGGAGCGGGGCCTGCTGCTTCTAGTGCTCCTACCCCACCTAAATATCTGGGGCAAATACTCAAAGGGATGGGCAGGGGGGAAGCGGTACAACAACCCTACTAGGTAGAAACAACTGAGTCTTAAAAGGGGAACATTTTGTGTCAGAAGCTTTCATGGATCAGAGTCCACTTTAGTTAGAGACAGGGGTAGTTCCTAGAAGGGCGGAAGTTCACATTTTTGACCACGTCTCATGCTGTTATTTACTTAATTTGCTGAGTTTCTCTATCTTTCCTCACCAAAGAGCCCATATTTCCCATGAGATAAAAAGTTTCTAGAGGGAAATATGGGTCTCAAGCTGCTCATTTTACTGTACAGACCTGGTTCCCCATCTAATGTATTACTTATTTACCGGGTGTGCTGATATTCTATGTTCAAGGTGGCTAGCGACATGGAAACCCCCCCCCCCCCAAATAATTTCAACGTGGCAAAAGGAGTCATAAACAATAAATAAAACATAAAGTATATGCAACCAAATCGAATAATTTCCACAGAAATCATAACATCTAAAATAAACAAACAAAAAATTAATATCACAGCAACAATCTAACCCCACCCCCCAAAAACAATACCCTGGCCCCAGTGTCTGTTGGGCAACCTCTGCTTTGCAGCCTCAGCTTTTGAAGCTGGAGTCAGTCAGGCCTACACCCTTCCAGCCCAGGTAGAAAAAGGCCTGCAGGTCTTCTAGGACTCACAGCAAAGTTAAGAATTCCTTCTGAGCTTTCAAGGGGCTTTTGTTGTGTTTATAGTAGGTATTTGGATCTGTGGTCGTTGTTGCTTAATAATCATATTTTAATGCTGCGTCAAAATAGATCACATTGGTTGAAACCAGATTCTATGAGCTACTCTGCTGGTTCAGTGACTTAGAAGGCGTAGACTTAAGGAAACGGTTAGTGAAATAAGGATGCTGTTTGTCATGCTTGTTCCTTGCTCCTAGAGTGGTGTTTGTATGTGCATTTGCAAGTGTATTTGTACGGACCACATTTTTTGTACAAAAGAAAAGATGAGTAACGGTGAGTAACAGAAAGGTTAACTTGCCTGTTTGTGTAGTGCAGGATTTTACATTACAGAGAGTTACTATGGATGGGGTTGGGATATTTATGAGATATGGGAAGTGGATGAATCAATGGGATGCACCAGAAGGTGTCCTAATTCTTCTCACTCAAAGTCGCTGGCCTCGCAGTCAGCCCTCTTTCACTCTCCCCAATTCAGGACAGAATACCCCAACCTCCACACTTTGACCTGACTTTCCATCCACCACTGTTTGTTACTCATGCTCATTGTCATCCCCATTTTTGATAGCCCAGGTGTTTGGAGTTTACATGGAGGAAAGAACAAGGCCACACCATCTCCCTACATTACATTTCTGTCTCCTGGTACCAGTCCCCTCCATGTTGTATTGAGTGGTATATTATAGGCCAACATACATATGCCAATTACGCAATCTAGAACCCTGATCATGCAGTGTTCTAAGTCACATGGTAAAACCTCACATGTAGAGCAGGCTTCCCACTTTATACTTTCAAGGTGTCTCTCTCTGTGTAAGGAGGAATAGATTTGAGGTTTCCTTTCCAGTGGGACTAAGGGAAGAGAGTTACATATAGAGCTGATTTGGGGCGCTAAGGCTCACAGCATTGTTGGGGATGCTGTCTGTCTTTAGAAATCTAATATGGGAGCATGGATGAGGTTTGTTGGAGTGTTTGAATTGAACCCCTACCTGTATCTTTGTAAATAAAACTCATTTATTATAGCAATATATGTCTTCTGCAACCTCTGCCCAAGGGAAGCATACCTTGGTTGAGTGCTGCTCTTTTGGAATATCTTGCTGCCTATGGTCGTGGAAGGAGCACAATCATGCTATGGTCAGGTGTCTTCATTCTGAGTCCAGTGTTCAAAATTTGCCAGGTGCATTTTGCGACTGGCACGTGGCCAACTGTGGCCATGTGGAGATCTCTGGATCCCAAATTGGCTACTGACATTTCCATTTGGCTGTCCCCTCCAGCTTTCTTAAGCAGGTGAGCAAAATATCTTATTTCTTGCATATATATCCCACATTTTTCTCCAAGGATTACAGGTGTCTCCCCACTTGTGCGCAATCAGCACATGTGCTTCCACTGACATACACGCCATTTTTGGCATTGAAAGGGTCAGGGGAATTCCCTCTCACGTGCGTCCTGGTGACATGTGCAGCAGCTGGGAACAGAACCCCTGCATAAATGGGGATTCCCTTGTACATGGTTCACCCCGTACTCCTCAGTTAATCCCGACAATAAACCAGTGAGGTAGAGGCTGTGACTGGCCCAAGGTCATCATTGAGCTTCATGATCTACCAGGTCCTAATCTTACACGCTTAACCACTACACCACACTGTCATCCTAGAGTACTTCTGCTATGGGGCAGCTCTATAAATTGTTGGTAAATAAATATGGAAAAACAGAATGTCACTTAGAGAAGAATTTGAAATGTTTCCCTTGAAGCTTGATTTTGTTCTGGATTGTTTCAGTTGATGTTTTAATGTGTTTTTAACTGTTTTTAGATCTTTTCTTTAAAATATAAAGCTGTATAGAAATGAAATGTATACTAATAATGATGATAATAAATTCCAGTGCAAAAAACACCACAGCAATGTGCCTAGACATTCTGTTGTAGTGACCATAACCTTGGTTTAAGGTGCCATTTGGTGACTAGCTTACCGTATATATCTGAGTTTCTAACTGTGGCTGAGCCTCTAATTCTGCCTTTTGCATCAGAAATGCCCATTTTTATGGAGAGTTTGAATATATTCTGTTGTAAATGAATGCTGAAAATACTCCTACTATAACTTGGGAAGAAAATCATATTTATTTGACCTTATTGATAGCATTATGTCTAGTATATTGTCTGGCATTCATTGTAGTTTTAATAAAGAAGATTCAAAAGCAGGCAGCTCTATGTGAATAAGTATATGTAAATGTATGTGTTAAAGAAACTTGGATTGAGATAAGAACATAAAAGTGGTGTTGCTGGAGCAAGTCTAGCATGTCTCCTGACAGTAGTCAATCACGTACTGTTGGAGTGCTTGCAGACAGGACACTACGCTACAGCCATATTTTGCTGTTTACCCCTAGTGATCAAAGGTAAATTTCCTAAAAGCATTGGGACTTAATTTCTTTTTTTTATGTCTGTCAGTTGAATTTGTCTAATCCACTGTTTAAAAAACTTTCAAAGCTTATAGCCATCACAAGGAGCACTAAATTCTATATCAATTATGGGGTGAAGAAGAAATTCGTTTTGCCTGACCTGAATTTATCTACTGTCCATTTCATTGCATGACCTCATCACTGAAGGGTTCTCGTAGTTACCTCTGTACATTAAAGATCTTTTAATTCTTTCAGCAGTCCTAAATCTTTCAGCATACAAGCATCTCTCTTTCTGGTGGTTGACAAAATTTGGCCAGACCAGTTCTGTGAACTCAAAACATTCCACAGATTTGTCATTGTGCTTTAGTGTGCAAGTAGTTTCAGAAACAGTCAGTTGTGCACTGGTAGATAAATGTGAGCACATGGAAGTTAAACTTGCACTGATAGAATTTAGATATTAGTTCACATTGTATTGCTCATATAATGAGGGAGCATGAGGAATTTAGGGGAGGAGTTGGTGCTTAGAGCACAGAAATAACGCAACTAAAGCTGAAAAAATTAGAAAGTGGTTCAGGCTATGACAGTAAAATGCAACTTTTATAAATATTTATCAATATACACTCAGATAAACTTAGTATTAATGGCCTACTGCTGCTCTTCAAGAAGGCAGCAGCAAAAACAAAACAACAACAACCCTGGAAGGGGTTTAATAGGTTAGATCTGAAATATGTCAATAAATTAAGCAAGTTTGTGCCCTGTCATGCCTAGCGTAAGAAAAACATGAACTTTGTTATGAAAGGATGAATAAAATTCTAGCAGTTTTGCTGAAAGTGCAGGGTTAGCAAAAATCCTTTTTTGATTACTGTTAATTAATCTTTATAACATTTGAATGACTTGTCATTCCATATCCCAATGGCTTTGAATGAATCACAGCATTTTAAAATTAAATGTTAAATAAATAAAGTTAAATAACTCCACATGGACGTGGAAATGTTATGTAATGGATTACATCAAATTTTGTGGAAGACATTAATTTACTTAATTTAGCAAATCTTGAAGGAAATGAGATTGAGGGTTTCTTATGAAGTAATTAACGAAGCAGTTAAATGCTAAGTATTAGTGTCTCTTCTGTGCTGAAGGTAGCTTGACATCTTGGTTTTGCAATTTTATGTTGCATTTACAGGCTGTGGCATTAAAAATACTTTTGTTTTTATGTTACTATGGGGAGATATTCAAATAGCTCCATGCTGACTGAGAGAGCACATTTTTGCAGATGCAGGGTGCAGAGAACAATTAAAACTTCTAAAAACAGATTTAGACAGGGAAATACCTCAAAATGCTTCTGAAAGGGTTAGGTCTTCATTAGGCACTGAAAAGACAACAGAATTGGCACCTAGCTAATACTTAATGAGAGGGAATTCTAAAGGGTACGAGCCATGGCACTAATGGCCCAATTCCTGTATAGTATGGAACAGACCTCTCCTGCAGAGTACAGTGATTGATTGGATATACAAGGTGTGGGATAATCCTTTAGGTCAGTGTTTCCCAATTCCCATAATCCCTGAGTGCTGGTCCTGCTAGCTAGGGATGATGGGAGTTATCAAAAAACAGCTGGAGACCCAAATTTGGGAAACACTGCTTTAGGTCCTGGGTATTTGGTAAGCTGAGAATATTCAATTTAGGTACAATTGATTAGCTCTAGGGCAATCATATTAATAAGAAAATTCAAGGGATTTTATTTTGCATAGGAGTATTAAACACATTTTAAAATCATTTTTTTTAGGGGAAATGCAGTACCATGAAGCCCAACATACAAATTATCTATTGATGACAAGAATAGAAACTAATTGGAAGAAGGATTAATTGAGATCTCCAATTCCCACCTTTAGGATTTATTAATGGTACCATAGTGTTCTCGAAGCTACTAACATGAGTTTGGCCAGACTGCGAGAGGCAGTGAAGGATAGGCGTGCCTGGCGTGCTCTGGTCCATGGGGTCACGAAGAGTCGGACACGACTGAACGACTGAACAACAACAAAAATGGTACCATAAATAGTAGCTTAATTTCTTGGATCTTTGCAGCATAATCAGCAGATTGACGTCTTGATTTTGAGAAGTAAATATGCTCAGTCGACAGTTTATTCTTGAGAACCCTTTTGGTGGATCCATGGCTTCTC
The DNA here is from genome assembly GCF_009819535.1 of Lacerta agilis. Classification (NCBI taxonomy): domain Eukaryota; kingdom Metazoa; phylum Chordata; class Lepidosauria; order Squamata; family Lacertidae; genus Lacerta; species Lacerta agilis. The sequence continues at coordinate 89,147,887 of NC_046312.1, forward strand.
ACCATTCACAATTAGTGAGGGATATTTTTGAGCTATACCAGGGGTAGGCAACCTAAGGCCTGGGGGCCGGATGCGGCCCAGTTGCCTTCTCAGTGTGTTTTTACATGAGTAGAATGTGTCCTTTTATTTAAAATGCATCTCTGGGTTATTTGTGGGGCATAGAAATTAGTTCATTCACCCCCCCCCCCAAAAAAATAGTCTGGCCCACCACATGGTCTGAGGGACGGTGGAGCAATACACTAGAGTAATTTGACCTTAAATTTAGTGAATGTGGCATTTTATTCTAAAACACTTGATCTTTACTAGAAATATTAAGACCTACATGAATTAAACATCATGTATATGTTTAAAGATTAGGATTGAAAGTTACTATTTCAGAGCCTGTTTAGATCTCCAATTCAGCAGATCTCAAGCAGTTTCAATATCCAGGCTAAGGGAAATTTATGTAGTTTAAAATATTCTATACTGTTTTTCTTAAAGAAAAAAATTCAACATAGTGTACACAAGGACACAGTATCAGATAGATCACGCAAAATAAAAATAATCAGTAAACCCAACAGCAACAGAAACAATCAGTTAGCCGTTACTGAACAACCGGTTGGATCTTATCTCGGCCACAAACTCACTTGGTGGCATTAAGGATTATTGCAGTGGTGGGGAACTTGTGGTCCTCCAGATACTGCCAGACTCCAGCTCTGACCAACAGCTATGCTGGCTGGGGTTGATGGAGTCCAACAACATATTGAGGGCCACAGGTTTCTGACACTTGAATTATTGAGAGAATGTTATGTGAAGTGCTTTGATCACTCAAAAACTCCATGTGGGTTTGAAGTATTTGTTATCGCTCACTTTGAATATTTATATTCTGTTTGCAATGAAGACAGTGTAGAAAAGAAAAGAAAACCGGCTCAGGAACCACCCCAGATTACACTGCACATAGTCGTACTGCTTAATTCCGTCGGGGGTGGGGTGGGGGGAAGAGATTGGTAATGTATGAAGTGCTGCTGGTATGTTATGAAGTAATCTCATGTGCTTTTTTTTTTTACAGTTGTAGCTTCCTTAACTGATATTTCAGCTTCCTCAAAACTGTTCTCAACCCCTAAAAAGAAGCACTTTTCTGTTTTCTTCTTCCTCTCTTGCAATGTTTGAGCCTATATCTGATCAGCATCCAGGAGAGAGTGTTTTGAAAGTAAAATATGTGCTTTTAGGGAACAGCTCCTTTAATTGGTTGATAATTGCAAGTGTAGATATTTTCTCTGTTCCTTTGACATCATACCCGTGGTTTGTTTATATACTCTTTCATTGGTGATTTCAGGTCAGTTGTCAAAAAGAAAAAAGAAAATAAATACATATAATAAATACATATAAGACAGACAAAATACAAAATGAAGAGTGTAAAGTACTGCAGATGGTCGTAATGTTTTAAGTGCCTGCATAAATGTTTTTGCCTAGTGCCTAAAAGACAGCAAAGTTGGAGTCAGGCATATCTCCCTGAGGGAAGGCATTATGTTTACATGCCTGTTACCCATAATTAATGCTAACAAAATTTCTCTGTTAGAGTTTACAAACCTGCTTCAGATACTGCAGTTCATACTGCCTTTATTTGCCAGCCTTAAGGTCTTCTGAGTGCTGGAAGACTCAGGACAGACAAAAGAAATACCTCTTCACACAGTGTTTAATTAAACAATAGGATTCACTCTCCCCAAAAGTAGTGGTGGCAATGGGGATTGGACATTCATGGAGGATAGTGGCTATTAGTCATGATGGCAGTGTTCCGCCTCTGTGTACCATTTGCTGGGAATCGCAAGTGGGGAAAGCACTGGTATACCTAGGACATTTTTGTGAGCATCCTGTACCAGCTCTGCTTTTCAGCTAATGACCGTGCCAGTGAGCTTGAAGGAAAGATGTGTTGGACTGTGCTCAAGAGAGAGATTTGAAGAGTAGTTGCAGATTGAAACAGTATGAGTGTTTTGAAGGAGGGGATTCGTTTCAATAAACCTTCAAGGAGCATCTCCTTTCCAGCCCATAGTGACTCAGCCCGAGTTGTTTGCAGTGGCAAATTGTCAAGTTGTGAGAGAAAGAAACAAAAGCAGAAGTGAAGTAACTAGATGTACCAGATGTACTAGATATAATTAGCAGTAAATGTAAAAATAGTGTGTTTTGGTGTGGTTTGCTTCACTTGTTTCCTCAATTCATCATAACACCCAGTGTGCCATCTTGCTTTCTTCAAGGCACTGTCTGTTTCTAAAGGGAGCTATCACATTTTCATTACTCAGTGGATATGTTCATGGTACTGTCAGATTGAATAAGCTACTGAAAATTTATTGATGTTCTCTGCAGCTGAGAAGCAGGGTATTAAAAGACTTAGAAATATAATAGATTTTATTGAAAATAATAAAAGTTGTTCTGAATTTAGCAGTTTGGTCGTACTGCTTAATTCCGTCTTCATTATCCATGCATATAAATTTGTAGTCTAGGTGCTAATCTTTCAAAAAGGCTTATTGCGTGTTTTGTAAGCTGCAGGTCTCCACTATGATTAGTACAGTACACCCAAAGGCTGCTGATGTTTGGTTGATGAACAAGACAAGCTAGTAAATGTGTTTGGTTTTGTATAGTTGTATGTTCTCCTAACATATACATGACAGCCCTTTAGATATTTGAAGATGGTTATCATATTTCCCCTCAACACAGTGAGAAGAACTGTTGATGCAACAAAAACATGGTACACAAACACACATATGGCTTTTGAGGAGCCAGCTATATGTTGTGCAAAATTGCATAGGACCTTGATCCCACTATTTAAAGAGAGACACAGACTCTTTTTGTGGGGGGATTTGATGGAAGTGGTGTGGGAAGCGATGCTTAACCCTTCCCTACCTGTTCTTTTGACTTGGGTCTCCTAGCTTTTCCCACATGGAGTTAAAGATGTATATTTACCTGCATTTAGAACCCTGGATGGTGGGGAAGCCACCCAAAGCCCCACCTCCACCGGCTTATTTTAATTTTTTTTAAATGACATGAGGGCTTCTTCATAAATATTTGTGTGTTATGTGTCTTTTACTCCGGAATTGGGCATGATGCTGTCCACTGTGGGTACATTGCCCACATTGAGCACAGTTGACAGTATCCAGAGGGAGAGCTAGATGTGACTATGGAGAAAATGCAGAGATTTCCTATTCACTCTGAAGTTCCATAGTGGTGCATTTACACACTTTTTGTGCATTTGCAAGTAGATTGTGGGTGGGAAACAGGGCTCCATTGAGACTATGTGAGTACTACGTGGGTGTTACACCCACAATGGACCAGATCAAGCTCCTAAAATTTAGGCCACCACATCAAATATTTTCAGTTCAAATTGTAAACTTGCTCTTGGAAATAAGTAAAGTTATAATCTAACTTTACAAAGATAACCTTTTTTAAAAATTTGTTTGGTCCGCTGTTTGCCCTCAAGACCTTCAGCTGTGATGCAGCCACCGTTTATAGAGTATAATATTAGTGCAGCATCTCCATCCAGCCCTCTGTGACCTTTATGCTTTATCACCTTAATCAAGCTACCTGCTTGACATTTTTAAAAGGAGATTTTTTCTCTTCTTGGCAGTTCTTGATGTGTATGGCATTATTCTTTAACTATAGATAATTTCCTAGGAATACGTGCATATTAAGAAGATACAAAAGGTCGGAGAAATCGTGAGCACTATTCAAAGCTCTTCAGAGTATTGCATTATAATTTGTAGCTCAAAAACCAAATTGTTTGCACCAAAGTGGTGCAGCTGGAAAAATAGTCAAATCCATCATTTGATCCTGATCCATGAGTCTCTTATCTATGATCCATAAATTTTGTACAGACTTGGTAGCCAGTTAAAATGTCTGCTAAAGGTGGGGAGTAGGATCTTGATTGTGATGTCACACTTAGTGCTGCACTACAAGGACCTGTCTTTCCCCCGACAGCTTCAAGCTGAGAGTGGTGGATTGCGGTTCATTTTTGTTTTTCTGGTCTTCCGAGAGGCTTTAAAAGTAGCAAGAGATTTCACTTATTCAGTGTGAAGTTTGCAATATCTCTTCTGTGCTTAGAGAAAGGAGAAGGGGGAAGGTGCAAGGAATTGCACTGTCTCTAAAACGGATTGCAAAGCAGTGAGGCATATTGTCACTTTTCAGTACTTCAATCTGTGTGAAGTCTGGGCAGTGTGAAGTCTGGTGGGAGGTCTTGCAGGAAAAATATGTGCTTGTCAATGGTGAGCTGGCAACCATCCTCACATTTTTATCATGTGAAATCAACATTAAATATAATAAGTTAATTGTGTACTGCATCTATAAAAATCAGTTCCCAGCATCATGGGACTCGAGACTCTCAAGGGAGCTTTGCATTCTTACCTCTTACGTTCCACACAGTCAGTTTCATGAAAGGCATTTTGCTAGTAATAAATTGGTAATGGAGACTATGTGTGAACTCAGCCTAAAACAGCTAACAGAATATTCAGAAGAAAAACTTGTAGTATTAAACAAGAGATTCCTCTGAGGAAGAAGAAATATCTTGATTTAGGGCAATAGAACATTTTGCAAAACTCACAACTGGCTGAAACATATAAATACTTTTTCTTGAGGGCTTACTATTGGGCTCCATTCCTAATACTTTGTTCCCTGTTGTCTGGGATCTGTATCTGCTACAGTGTGTATGTATCCGCTCTCTGGATCAGCAACAGGAATTCTGTCATAAGGAATATATTAGTATATTTATTCATATGAAGCTATAGCAGTCTTAATAAAGATCTTTATCTGACCACATGTTATTCTTCAATAGCGCACATGTAGAGAAGATATAAAAATCCATTAAATGGCAATGTAATGGCAATGTAGTATTTTAAAAATGCTGGATGCAGCAACTGGCAATTGGACCTGAACACTGCAGTCTTTGCTGCTTTTTGCAGTATCGCAAGTAAGCAAATTCTTCCAATGTAGAAGCCATATTTATTTCAGGATTAGATTTAAGACTCCGCTTTGAAAACAAACAGGAAGGGAAAACATTAACTATTTCAGAAAAGAAAATGAAATGCATCCACTTCTCCCTTTTATACATGAGACTAGATAAATCATTCAGATTTGTCACGCAAGTTACCGACCTGTCCAGTAATTCCTTGTAGCTGCGGGAGGTCTGATGTGCATACAGAGCTTTGGTCTCTTACCACAGCTTCCCCTTTGCTTTCAGTGACATCTCTGTGTAGAAGGCATGCCAATGTAGAGCTGCCCTCTCTTTCAAAATGATTGGGGAAGTCTGTTTATTTAGGTGCTTTGGGTGCTTAAGTCTGGATAGGATTGTCAGCTGAAATTTTAGTTAAGCATGCAAACATTAACACTGTTTTTAAAAGTTGTTACTCTGTTAATATCTGTCTATGTTTGTTTTCCATATCCTGTAAGATGCACTTCCTCAAAAGGGGGGTTACTTTTGTAATTGCTATGTTTTATGTCACATGTTTGGATACGCCTGTGTTTTCCTTTCTTGTAAAATTGCTATTCTTTTCCATTTAGGCCTCAGGGTAACTGTGTTGCTAACATCATCCCTCATGGTGGTAGGAGCTGGCCTGAGATGTGTTCCTATATCAGACCAAGAAATAAGGAAATGGTGAGAGGTTTATTATTTGTTCTTTAGTGGGTGGGGAGGGGGACCCTTTCAAATTATCTTGTATCAATAGGATACAAGGGTTTTACTGTGAAGACTGTGGTGTAGCTAAAGCATACCTGGAGATGCATACACATTGCAACAACCTAGTTGAAGACATTCGACAGTTTAAATACCCATTAGTTTAAATAAGTGGTACCTCACGTTACATACGCTTCAGGTTACAGACTCCACTAACCCAGAAATAACGCTTCAGGTTAAGAACTTTGCTTCAGGATAAGAACAGAAATTGTTCTCTGGCGGCGCGGCGGCAGCGGGAGGTCCCATTAGCTAAAGTGGTGCTTCAGGTTAAGAACAGTTTCAGGTTAAGAATGGACCTCCAGAACGAATTAAGTACGTAACCAGAGGTACCACTGTACCCATTGAAGTAACCTAGTTGAAGACATTTGACAGTTTAAATCTAGTTTTCTACCATGGAAAGCTACATGAGAAAAATCCCATAAAACCATTCTAATGGCATTTCCCCTCCTTAGGGCTGAATAAGATTATTTGCGAGATACAGTATGTAGCATCCAGCTACTAGACTGTGTTTCAGACACACAGGAGGGGAGAGACACCGCCCCTCCCACACCATGTGCTGCCTTCTAGATAAGGACCACCCCTTTTCTTGCCACCAGATATTCTGGGATTTGAAAGGGTTATGAAGACTGGCCTCTTAACCACCTTCTGCCTCAGATGCTCTATTTTTGCAAGCTGTTAGGTCATGCCCACAATACTGTGGTTCACCAGCAATGGTAATAAAACTTGAAGGAATTTGTCATAGTTTAAACACAACAAAAGAATGAATATGTAGTTCTGCATGTGTGAGGACCATTAAAATACATTTTCTGACTCAAAGTGTCTAGAGCAGGAAAAAAAACCTAAATCAAATTGCCTTGTGCTCCCCAGATCATACCCCTGGTTATAGCAGAATTGATTCTATATTCATGAGACTCACTTCCACCACTGTCATGTGGGAAGTACTGCCAATATCAAACTCACCCAGACTCAGAAAAAAGTAGTGTTTATCCGTACAGGATAGTTTGAAAATGGGATATTTGAAAAATCGGGGGGGGGGGATTAATCTGATATAGTAAAATCAGTTTAAGTCCAAAGTGGAACGTGAGACAATGTCAGGCTTTGTAGAACTTTGCTCACAAGGAAAGGGGCACATCACATTAAAAAGGCTAGATGGTGTTTGCTCAAATATGAGATATGTATGTGCTTTGATTTGTAGAACAAAAAAAGTTTATTAAATAGTCCACCACAACTGCTGGTAATTTTCAAGTGGTTTGTGAGAGTCTGATGGGGAACTGCTCAAGGGCACAGCTCTAGGTTTCGCAAGGCAACTCAAAAGAGACATAGCTAGGTTATTCCTCATGCGTCCTTTCTAAAATGTTAACATTCCCATTTCTTTTTAAAAGTTGCTTTCCAGGACTCTGTTTATTTGAAAAAATTGTCAGGTAACTTTTGTGCAAGGCATAGAAACCAAGTAGGATATTGGAGGGTCTTCCAGCGAGCAGGGACTTGACAGATGGTGCAATTTTCTGCCCTCTGTATACTCCCTCTACCATTTTCTTTCCAGACGTTTTTAGCAAAATGAATTAGCTTTGTTTATAGTGCTGGATATGCAGCAAATCCACATGTGTATTGCATCCAATAATATAAACAAAACTTACTTATTTTGGAAAAAAATGTGTGTTTTCCAGAATTGCATTTTGTAGGGAATTACTTCTATCTCTGATTCTATAAGCATATTGTGGTAGCTCTGTGAAACTAAAAATGTGAACATTAGTTGTTCCTTTGGTGCTTCCAGTAGGCTTTCAAAAGAAATGATGCTGTGTCTTATGTGTTGTTGAGTATTATGAAGTTTATGCTATGTTTACAGTTACATTCCTTTCCCCCTCATGTCTCCTTCAAAAATATCTGAACTTATAACTTGAGCTTTTGGGGCTTGGTTAGGATCTGAATAAGTTTTGTGTTCTTAACAAGGTCATTTAGAAAGAATAGTGCACTTAGCTTGATTGTATTTACCTACAAGAGGAACATAAAGTATTATCCGAGGGCAAGATCATCTTTTTATGGATATTTGCCAAGCATTTGTCATCTTTCTGAGTGAAATAAGCAGTTTAGTATAAAACAATAATATCTTAATGACCTACTGATTGTTTTAGGATTGGGCTGCAGTGTGAGATTTAATTAATTTTGTTTTTAAAGCACTTTGAAGTTGGGACCAACATAACCACCGAAGTTCAAAGTATTAATAATTTTATTATTTGTGGGCAGCATGCGGTGCATTGGGTTACTTTCCCTCATATAAAAATCAATAAAACAATTGGCAAAAAACCCTGTTCACATGCCAAGTTCCTGTGAGGAAAGGAAACTGTTGGGCTGCCAGCATATATATACTTAGCAATGAGTAATAAACCTTCAAGGGAAGCTATTTTGTAATGGGATTTGTAGAGGGGGCCATTAGGCAAGAGTGCTTAGTAGTTGGACCAAATTTTAAACAGGCCATTTGATCCAGCTTGAGAAGTCCTAATGAACTGATTGTTCTTGTAGAAGTCATGCAATTTAAGATTTAGACCTAGTAATTTAGGATGTCCCCTTTGGATGGTGGGTTTCTGGCTCAGTCGCAGTTCTCTGTGGCATAAAATTCTTGGAAATATCTTACTCTGTGCCTTTGATTATGTTAGGAGTGTGAGAGTTTTCAACATTTTGGCCATTTTAACTAGTCTTACCACTCCAAAGAGTTAGACAAGAGCTGATTATACACCCCCATTTGCTTTGCATCCAATGCACTCCAACTACTGATCTGAGAAGCGGTGTACACACAATGTTACTCAGCCTGTATCTATCCTGTATTTGTCCTGTTGTTTCTTAGGAATACTGCTCTACTGTATTCAGATTCTACCACACTTGGAACCACTCTTCCACAACTGTTTTATTTTGCTAAATTCCCAGTATATCTATAAACTGTGGCACTATCTTCCACAGCACACTGACACAACAATATCAGCAGATGCAATAACTGTTTCAGGTGCTTCCAATAGGGCCCTCAGCTGTGTAGACATTACTAGTATGAAACACAGCTAATTATTTCTTTTTATCAATTTAGATTGAATCTGGTTTGCTGAAAAATGCATCAAAATTTAGTAAGCTTGGAGAGGGAGGAGAGGAAGAACCAGATGGCTCAGCTGTAGAGTGCTCTTATTTTCAGGCATGGATGGCCATGTTATTGTTGGGGTTTCACTGGTCAATGGAAATCTCTTGTCCCCCCCCCCCAGCTGTTTTTCCATCCAACTTCAAACCATAGTTTATGAAGGTGGCTTGATTTTCCACTAGTTAATATTAACCAGAAGAAATTGCAGTTAACTTAAAATGAAGCAGAAGCTTCCGATCTTCTCCTTGCAACTGTGTCAGGAGAGGGGAGTGTGGAAGCCTGGGTGGGAAGCTAGGTCTATTCTTATTATGTCTGAATGCAGCCATTTTATCTTTTGATGGCTACAATTGGATTAATTGTTCCGCTCATGCCATTGATGAGAAATCATTCACTGCTATATCTCTTTGCTGCATCTGATTAGTATCAGAGTAAGAGCCCATACCAGCCTTCTGCAGCCTGGCGCTTTCCTGATCTTGTGAGAGCCCATAAGCCCCAGCCAGCATGGCCAGCGGCCAGTAATTATGGGAGTTACACACCAAAACATTTTGGAGAGTACCAGGTTGGGGCAGGCTTGGCCTACAACCTCACTATGTGTATTTATTTTGTGTGCTGCTTTTTTAAAGTGTGGCTTTATGGAAGAAAACCATCATGTTAAAATGGGTTGGTTTTGTTTTCTTCTTGTTGTTTTTTTTAACATGTTCCCTGCAAGCTTCAATTCTGTTTGCTCTCCTATTTCAAACTTTGACCGAAGAAACATTCTCAAGTGTCTGACAGCTGTGATGGCTGTGCAATAACACAGTATTATGATGTGACGATCTGAGAGAATTTGTCGCTGTACTGTCAGGGGTCTCGCTGCATCGTTATATTGTTGCCTTTAAACTGTCAGGATGTCTGACAGAGATGCCATTGTCTTGGCTTGGTATTGCAGTGTTTGTTTCATTGCGAATTTTTGACTCTTGCTTGGCAGGCTTTCAGTAAAAAAAAGTTTCAAGATTCCCCCTTCACCCCCGCTCCATATCTTCAAAATTGGAAGTCCATTGTGTTTCAGAATCCTTATACTTTTCTTTAAAACAATAGCAGCAAGAAACAAACAAACCCCAAAGATGAGTGAGAGGATCTAACCAAGTTCAGCGTTGGAACTACTCCAGACTCATGTTGGATGCTTTCATATTTGCTCTTTCTTTTCTAGCTAGGAGCTGTTCCTATATCAAGCCACATACAGTGTCTTTATAGAATAAGCTTCACTTATTTCTCTGCTTTCTCCCTGAGATGTATCTTATTTTATTTTTAGTAGTATTAAGCAAAATCATTTGCACGTTTCCCATATTATATTAGGTGATTATATAACATTGAAAATGAAGCCAGATATACAAGCTAAATATAGTTTTAGCAGGTGGAAAACCTTTTCAGTACAAATATATCATTTAGCAATGATAACTTGGCAGCACATCTATTTGTATGGATTTGTATAGAACAAGACACTTCTACATAAATATTAGTAGGTGGAAATGCTAGTTTCTGCAAAAACAAACCATTTATTTTTCAGCTACATGTGAATATATGGCCATTTCTGGACCGAGATAGCCTGACCCTTGTCCATGTGCTGGCAACCTCCAGATTGGACCACTTTTGGATTAATATTATGTTTTTCAAAAGAGGGAGTAGTTTTATGTCATCCATTTTCATATATATTATATTCACCAATACTTTGAAAAGCTTGTTTGACTCTTTAGTGGGATTTAGTTCCAGTAGTCTTGTTTGCTAGTTTGTGCAGTAGCTAAATATGCTCATTGGGTCGTATCCATTGGGTCTGTCTGCTGATGGAGAGAATCTGTTAGTGAAAGGAGGGGAAGCAATTGATAGATAGCAATTTCTCCCTCTCCAGCTACAGCTCCTGCTCCTAAATCTGCCCCAAATAGTTGGGGAATCTTCTAGAAACAGATTTAGAGAGGCATTGGTGAGTGATAATATTTTATACATATTGATTTTAAAGAGACCCCCCCTTGGGGTGCTACACACTGTAATATATATGTATTTACCGGTATGTTTGGTTACAAATGTTTGGCCACCGAAGAGGAATTTGCTAAAATACATCTGGTTGATTCATCTGAGGAGTGAACATTTTTTTTTTTTACTTTGCATTTGGCCTATAAGCAGAATATAGGAATGCTTTCTTAACACTGGTCTGTAGTATATATGACACATGGAATATGAAATAATTATTTTCATGTTTGTAAACTCACCATTGAGGATTTTACCTTGACTTTGTCTTTTTGCAGTTTGATTGTGTTAAGGAGAGCAGAACTGTTTTCTGTTTTCATTTAAACACAGCCACAGCAGTTCCCCTTTTGAAGGTAAACGTGCTTGCCCAATTACTAGCTCAAAGGAAAGTTAATGCAAATTAATTCTAACTTCAAGATTTTGATTTGGTCACAAATCTTATTTTTTTAAAAATCAAAAAAATCAGGTGTTCTAGTTTGGCTTTCACAAACTTCAGTCTTGAGGCAAAGGGTAAGTAATTGATTATTTCATAACCCCGTCTGTTGAAATGTTCATCTTATTTTCTTTCATAGTTTTGGCTTCGGGCTTGTTATGAAAAGCTTCATACTCTTAGATTGAACTCTCAGAGTTCACTTCGTTGCTTGGTACCTGAAAATAATTAGCTGAATATTGGAAAAGTAATGTATAAACCTGAGCACAGAGTATAGAAATCGATCAAAATACATCTCTTACCTTGGCCAGTCTTAAAAATGCTTTCCTATCGGTCCAAGTGCTGAACAAAATTGTCTTGCTGTTCTCATCTTTCATACAAAAGACATCTTGCATTACAGAATCAAACTTAAATTACAGTATTAGGCAGTGAGGGAAAATGCAGTTGCTCTCTGCTCCTTCTGGATAACAGAAACAAGAATAAAATGGGGAAATAACGGGAACAAATGTTTCTAATCTCAGAGCAATTTTTAGAACAGATGATGGTTTGTAAGAAAGAGTTCCGATAGTCCTTTCAGGCTGAAATCTGCTACAGTGATAACAAGACACCGTAAAAAAAAAAAAACACCAACAACAGCAGCAGCAGAATGCACTGATACTGTTGTGTTCATATTTCTCTGTCAGCTATATTAGCTGCTACATACAAATTTGTCTCCTAGAATAGTAGTAGATTACTCCATACATTGAACCACATTGTGGGTATCTCTTATCTGTCCGTCTCTAGGAAGATAAGGTAGAGATACACAAAAAAAAACCAATGAAAAGTGGCTTAATTCTGACAGAGTTCATAAATCAGTGAATTAATACAAGTATGTGGTAGAGAGATTTCAACAAGGCTTCTGGTTTTGGTATTTGGAATGTATAAAGGCAGTAAATGCTGGGAAATGAAGAGGACAAGAGGACAGATTGTCGGTGGTTGGGAGTGTTTACTTCAAACCTCTTCCAAAGTGAAATAATAATAATAATATTTTATTTGTATCCCGCCCTCCCCGGCCAAAGTCGGGCTCAGAGTGGCTAACATAATTAGGTTACTGACTTATCCTCTAGGTTATACATCCCTCCATGGTGCCCGCTTTTATAGAGTGAAGGAAAATATAATTAAACAAACCTGCAAAACAAGTGAAAAAAAAGATGTTTATTAGTGCTAAAAATTACTTTGCTTTTCTAAATGATCCTCCATGTCACACAACTTGAATGATGGATCTGCTAAATTACCCACTGGGAATTGTTACACACACTGAGGTGAACAGCTAACTTGGGGGGCTGCTTCAGACAGAGTTTAGAAACTGGGAATCTAAGGCTGCAATCCCGTACCAATTTACCAAAAGTAAGGCCCACTGAACTCAGCAGGACTTACTTCTGAGTAAGCTACGTAGGATTGAGCTCCACATATTTCAAGATGTTTGTTTGTTTGTTTGTTTTTGAACACTTGTTCCTGCTCTTTAGCCAAAAGGGACAGGGAGGGGATAGTGCCAAAAGCATTATTTGTCAATCCAGCAGATGGCAGCCCTATATATACTTGCTTGTTTACAAATTCAGTTTTTATCTTGCACCTTCAAGATCCTAGAATTACCAGGTCAACTAACAGTATAAGAGAATAAAAGGAAACAGCAGCAATATGTCATTAAAAAGTATTGTGGATAATTGTGGATGATGATCTTAGTGAGCAGGCAGTCTGGTATGAGAGAAAGCACTCCAATAAATATCTTGGTACCAAACCCTATGTAGGGCTTTTAATAGGTTAATGCTAGCTCTTTTAATTGAGTTCAGAAACTAACTGAGAAACTAATGAAGATATTTCAGTACAGGTAATGGTGTCACAGTTTCCACTCTTAGCATCCTTGGCCCACTCTAGTTGTGAGGACAACAGGGTCATTGCATTTTAAAGCCAGGGTTGTGCCTTGGAATCATTTAATCAATCACAAAATCAGTAAAGTCTGTTAAAAGGGGCAACTAGATTGGTTCAGTGAAGTGAACTAATGCATATGTTGAGTAGAATTAAGTCTGAAAGTCCTGCATTTAAATACCATGTCTATTTCATGCTGTGGCCACAAGGGTAGATGAGAGGATTTAAGCAGGGAGAACATTGGGTCTTTCACTTTAGACAGCAAAACATATTTTGGAGGGAGAGAGAGAGTCCTACTGCTTTTAGAGACAGCAATATGTTGACCGTAGCATGGCTGAGAAGATGCATGGCCGGCAGGGGTGGGGGGCAGCAAGTTCTGTTTTGGGTTTCTGACTACAGTCCACTTTGTAGAAGCAGCAACTTTCTTTTATCACTTCCTTCTTCCTCCCGCCCCCTTTCTAATCAGAGAGGAGAGAGAGAGAGAGAGAGAGACTGACTTGCTGCACAACTGTCATCTTTCTTTCTCAAAGCGTCTGCCTTTCCTATTTGTTACTGTGTTAAGCATTCACGTACCTTATTATTTAACATTGTGGAAACAGTGACAATTGAGGCTCTTCGGCATGTCATTCTCGTTGTCTTTGTTGATTATAATGTTTTGATGGAAGGCTTTGGAACTTTACAATCTGCTGTTTACCCCATATGCAACCCTTTCCCTCTTTTGTTTATGCATCGTGACAGTGAAAATTACGTTTTCAGCTTGCATAAACTGGTAATACATCTTCATACATCTATCATGCTGTGATTCCAGTTTTCACATACAATGCAATCTGAGTTCTGTTTTCACTGTCCCAGTGTGTGCGGCAGTATTTGAGGTAGTTTCTTAGTAACAGATTTCCCTAGTACAAAATAACAGAGCAATTCCAGATTTCAGTCGGAAGTGATTTTGCTAATTTATGTTTTGTTTCTATAAATTATTACAGAAATAAATACATTTGTATGATGGAATGTCGTTCAATCCACTTCAATATAGAGCAGATAATGAATTATACTGTATGTTGTTAATCTTCTTGGGGAATTTACATTAGAGAGGAGATAATTGACTACATTGGAAGCAGACCAATATGTCTGTCCCTGCAAAAGTATGGTCATTGTTTAATTATTTGCTAAGTGTTTGGAAGTTTAGTTTTGTGTATTGCCAAGAAGGAGCATATGGCTGCATGTTATTTCAGCAACAACGGGGCTGGAGAGATTGTATGGCCTCTGGGATTGTATATCAAAGGCCTTAGATTGTATACTGGTAATTGTGCAAAGTTATTAACCTTAGTTTACAACAGAACTCTTAGCATTCAGAATGTAAATATCCCTAAGATTGTATGTCACAGCATAATTTCCACCCTCTCTCCTCTGATATCTTTTTAAAGTTTTGTTTTGAAATCCTTGATTACCTTAATGTCCCAAATAAATAAATAAATAGGAATTGACATGTTCATCAAACTTAAAGAACACGCACGCCTGACAGTGCCTTGTACTTAAACACTACAGTGTTACCTCGGGTTAAGTACTTAATTCGTTCTGGAGATCCGTACTTAACCTGAAGCGTACTTAACCTGAAGCACCACTTTAGCTAATGGGACCTCCTGCTGCTGCTGCGCTGCCAGAGCACAATTTCTGTTCTTAAGCGGAGTTCTTAACCTGAAGCGTACTTAACCCAAGGTACCACTGTACACCATAAAACCTTAATGTTTTGTCAGATTTTCTGTTCTCTAAATTCTAAACAGATTCAATTCTGGGAGAGAATTACCTGGTAATAGCAGCTATGCAATCTTTTTTTTTATTTTTGACAGTTCAGTATTTTTACCAAAAAGTTGGCATGTGTGTCCCCCTCCTCCTGCAATTATTGGAATACGAATGGCATATGAAAAAATAACAAAGTTGCCTAGACTTTCCGTACCTCGAGGACAGCTGCATCTTCTTAAAAAGTATTTTGACTTCTTTGTGTGAAGGCTGCTGTGTTTATTTGAGAGAACCCAAATAATACAACAGCTTCTTATCAGCATATAGTAGTTTCCCCACTGAATGTGATTGGTTAAGATTAACAAATGCCATTGCATTTCAAGTTGCATTTTAGAAAAAGGAGTACAGTGGTACCCCGGGTTGCAGTCACAATCCGTTCCGGGGTGCCATTCGCACCCTGAAAAGTCTGCAACCCAAGTTGCGATGTCGCGCATGCGCAGAAGTGTGATATTGCGCTTCTGCACATGCGCGACCTGCGCAGAACGCGCGGAGTGCTTCTGCGTGTGTGCGCACGGCGAAACACAGAAGTAAACACTTCTGGGTTTGCTGTGTTCATAACCTGCGCCGTTCGCAACCCACAGCGAACGCAACACGAGGTACAACTGTATAGGAAAATCTAACTCTTCTCAGTTTGTATTACAGAATGTTTTTAACCTGCTGAGAAATTACTTATTTATCAAAGAGACTGCACCAAATCAACTAATATAATCCAATTAACTTTAAAATATTTTAGATAATATCAAGGCTGTTTCATTTCATGTTTGCTAGATGCAAAAGAATTGGTACCATAATCTGTTAGGTAAACAGATTTAATCTCTTAGATTTTTACCAGAATCTGCAAATATGGGCCAATATTAATAACTAATTAGTCATAGTTGACATTGACCCCACTCCTTCACCTGACTCATCTGGCATGTGAATAAGATTTGGGGCAAAGGAAGAAGCAGATTCTACTTTCATTCCATGTCTTGGAAATGCTCAGCAGCAGTGACAGCATCTCACAATTGTCTCCAAGTGTGGTATGAAGGGAGAAAATGACCCCCACCCACAGTGGTAGCTTTGTGCCTGGCCAGTAAATGTCTTGTGTTGTGCTTTCTCCCTAGGCTGATCCACGGAGGACAGCTGTTGAATGGATTGGCAGGACCTACTGTCACTAGCGCTGCTCCATTCCTCTCCACTACATGGTTTTCACCAGATGAGCGTGCCACCGCCACAGCTGTTGCATCATTGATTGGTTACCTTGGTGGAGCATGCGCTTTTTTAGTAGGACCCTTCGTGGTTCCAGGACCGAATGGCACATCCACAGTTGCACCTGGAAGCAGCCCGGAGCATATCAAAGACCGCATTGAGGCTGTGTTGTATGCAGGTATCACGGAAGTAATTTCACACTTAATTTCATAATGTGCATCCATTAGGAGTTTGCTGGTGCCCTCTAGTGACTCATCTAAAAATAAATCTCCATGACTGTGAGCTCTAGAATGATTTGCCCTTAATTGTAAGAGCCCAAACACTGGTTGTGGGGTGTGTGGCTGTTGTTCATACTGTTGCCTTGAATATCGCCAGTCATTCCAGAGATAATACCTCTTTCAGACCTCCCAAGCCAGACAGTTCCTCCAGCAAACATTTCATAAGAAGGTTTAGTTCTGCTTTTTTCAATAACCGTTTTTCATAAGTCAGTGAAGTCCAGAATGAATTGCTTTCCTCTGTAAATCACTTTTAAGTTACCTTCGAAATATTTTTTATTTTTATGTAGATTTTTGTCTACATAAAAATGGTGGGAAACTGCTTTGTCACAGTAAATAGTTGTGTTAAGCCTGAGTATTTATTTTAGCCCAAACACTAATGCCTTAAACTGATTTTCACGAAATTCAAAATGCTGCCTCCGAATACATTGGTCATGCAACTTTTTCAGGAATTATATTGTGAGCAGGGTTTAGCAGAATTTTAGGATCCTGATCATGAGGTATTATCTAGAAAAGAAGAATTGATTTGATTCTTGATTTAAGAAGAAATGCAAAATAAAATCTTTAATAAACAAATGTGAATGGCCAATTCAAACTTAATTTGTTTTGGTGCCAGTGTTCACAGCTATCTTCCAGGGGTCAATAATTGAGCACAATTTGTTCCATTTTGGCCCCACTAGGCAGAAAATGCTTTGCCTCTGATGTATTTCTAAAGGCAGGCAGCCCCAGACCTCCAGGGCAGCCACTAAGAAGACATTTCCCTTATTTATTAATGTGATGCAAGGGTGGTAGCAAGTCTAGGCTGAGATTGAAAAGGAACACAAAGGAAAAGTAGTCCGCACATTGTAGCTTGTCCCCCCCCCCCCCCAATAACAACTTTATATTAACAAGCAAATTCTGAGTAGAGGTATGCTGGCTGTTTAGCTGTAATAATAAACATTCATTCATTCATTCATTCATTCATTCATTCATTCATGTTGACTGGAGAGGAAATGGCTGGAGTGTTGTGTTAATGCAGAAACATTAAAATGTATCTGTTAGGCATGTGTTTGTATTAGTTGTTAGGAAAGTTACAAGTAACCAAATACTATAAAAGTAGTTGGTTTTTCGAGAGGAAAACTTTGACTTCCATTGGTTTCCATAGCCGTGCTGGGAATTGTTTAAAATGTATTCACTTCTTGTGTACCTACTGGAACTTTTAATTTGTTGTTTGCCTTACATATCAATCTGATTTGATCATTAAAGCCTTTGGCAGCGAGGGCCAGGACACTAACTGCCCCCAGCACCAATGTAGTATAGCTAAAAATGACAAACTAATTTTGCAGGCTGGCCAGTGTAAACTTTCAGCTGTTGTGAATACTTTCCATACCGGTATATTGTATTTTATTTAAATATTTATCAGTCCTTTTCTGAACCAAGCTCCCAAAAGATGGGGAACAAAATATAAGCATCAGACAAACAAAATAAACCAACAGTATATTAAGTATAACTCAGCTGGTATAAAACAACAAAACAGCAGCATGGTGAATAAAACATATACATTAAAATCAATATGAAAACTTCTTAAGTAGCAAATGGTTCCCGCCAATGTAGTCTCACTTGATTGATTGATTGATTGATTGTATTTTAAAAATTCCTAATCCGCCCTCTGTCAGAACATGCTATCAAGGGAGGATATTGTCACATAAACAGAAATTTAAAATACAACAAAAAATTCAGAGTAGATAAACAATAAAACAATGACTACAGACCCAGGCCATATTTGCCACTAGAGAGAGTATATAATAATAATGCTCCTGCTGTATCCAGCAGAGTAGTTATGCTTGCGAAGCGGGGCTTTGTTTCCTCTCCTTCCCTGCACATCTCCAGAATCTGCTCTGTAGGGTCCCCCAACCCTCTGGAAATATTTAATTGGGTATGTGCGGGAGGCTGGAAAGAACAGAAGAGGAATAGGAAGTTTATTGTGTTGGTCTGTTGTGTGGGTAGAGCTGTAACAGTGGATTCAGCCCATACAAAACTGGAAATATTTACCCTTCACTTAGCAGACCTGGCAAACTCTTTGCACCATACTCATTTTTTCTTGAAAAAAGGGGAACAAGTTTGGGGGGTTTTGGTGAGTGATGATACTGGCTTATCACAGAACGCTTTTGCTTCCAGCTTTTCGCATTATGCTTATTGATTCTTTAGTGTAAAGAAGCCGATATTTATAGGGCATTGGGACAGCCTTTATATATTAGAATTGGGCAGGAAAGGCAGTTGGGGCAAATGTTGTATGTTCTTGTAAGTGGCTGCTTGAGATTAATTTGACTGCCACTAGACAGATACAGCTGAATAAAGCTGAATGGATTGCTCATTTGTGTAGACCTGCTTGCTGGTTTTACTGAAAGCATTTGAGTTGAATCATTGTTTCTTCAAAATGTGACTTTGTATAAAACTTTGCATTGGAAAAGCTATGTGATTTATACCATAGTTCTCTTGATCAGGTTGCTCCCACTTTTTTGAACATGGGATGCTAGAAGTGAACACCAGGAACTGGGAGGTGCTTCTGTGGTTTTCTGTTGCACATGCTTCCTTTTGAAGCATCAAGGACTTTTAATATGTCAGATACAGGATACCGACTAGGTGCCACTTCTGGCTGGTCTATCAGGCTGGTCTTCTGTTTGGATTCAATTTTAGTGAAGAATGCCGTGACTATTGCCTTTGTTTTTCATATGTTCCCACCTCATCTGCTTCATCCCTACATGGTTTGTCCCTTCTGCTGACACATGCTTTTAGACTCTATTCTTAGATCTGTGCTAGTATTGAAACCCTACTTGAAAATTAAATTTAAAGCCATGGATGGACTCCAAATAGCATATTAGGCTGCTATGAACCTCATACCCTTATTGTTCCTTCAGATGTTCATATAGCATTTTGTACAGGATGCTTCCTTCCTGTTGCTCTTTTCACCTGAAATGGTTTTCCTGCACTTTCCATTTCAGTCACTTCCCCTGCCCTTAGTTGCTTTCTAGTACTACACAGTGCTTTTGCAATTAATCTTCTACTCCTAAAATTCTACTGAGAATTTATGTAGGAGTTTAGATTGCTAAAAGCTCTTCCCATACATTGTCCCAGTAAAGCTGCAGTTTATATATTTAAATTGGAGACTGCAATTTGCCACTTGTGTACATGGCCTGGGGTGAAATAGCAATTACTCAGTGAAGGAATAACATTAGGTGGTGGTGTGTGTGTGGGGGGGGGGGGGTTGATGGTGTCCTAGTTGTCTGTCCTTTAAAGTTGAGGCATTCTACATCTCTTAGCCAAGGGAACTTTGCAGTGGAGTGGCCGTTGTCCTTTAAAACCTTTCTTAGATGCCTGGTCTTACAATACTGGGACTGGCCGGAACAACAGAGAGAGCGGACTCTGTGAGCAAAGAGTACTGTATGTGTTTGTACATTCCTTGTATTTAGTTAGATATTCAGATGTATGTATGTGTGTGTGTGTGTGTACACACACACGCACACACACACACGTCATATTCTCTGCTGTTTCTGTGCACCAGGGTTCACTTTTTAAGCAGTGTGTGGATCAAATCGTATATGCTGTGAATATTCATATTCCATTCCTGTTGCATATCAGTAAGGTAGAGTCCTTATTGCCTCTTTTTGTTTTTGTTTCTTTTGCACCTGTTAATAAAGATTTTCCAAAAGTGATTTGAGTGGAGATCTGTTATTCCAATGTATCTGAACCAAATTTGAATTGCTTTGGTTTTGCACATGTATTTGCATTGCTGATATTGTTGAGCGCTTTGATGTGTTTCATATAAAATGATAATAGAATAATAGAATGATGATGATGATAGCACCAGCACCACCATAATGGTTTGTCCCCCCCTTGTATTTCCTTAGAATTTGGCTTTGTGGCCTTGATATTCTCTGCAGCCCTTGCCTACTTCCCATCACGTCCTCCATTTCCACCCAGTGTAGCTGCGGCTAGCCAGAGGCTCAGCTACAGAAGAAGTTTTTGTAGGCTATTAAGGTATGTATACTTTGGCCAGCTTGGTACAGGAGGTCATGGCACCTCCTGCCCTTTTTATGAAGTTTGTGGGTTTTAAAATAATATTGTAAGCTACAGTATTAAGCTACAATATGTATTGTAATGTATTGTATTGTAAACTACAGTACATACCACTACATTGTGCAGTCCTCCACAATTTTGAAATTACACAGTCTCAACGATTACTGTGGTACAACAAAATGACAGTATAACAGAAAGGCATTTTAAAAGCCAGTGAAGCAGATTCGTTTGTTCATGTTGAGTAAGAAGCTGAATCAGTTGTCTTTGTGTATCTTAATCAAAGCAAAATGAAATCTTATTAGTGTTGGACTTGCACCTTACCAATCAAGCCTAAATTGTGCAAGGAAAATGAACTATGCAGCAATTTTGTTTTTAAAAGTTTTTCTAAAACTGTAGGGGATACATTCAGGGATCATTTCTATAGTTCTTTACTTCTAGAGAAGTTAACTGGAAGGTGGTCTGCTGAGCAAACCATAAGGAGTCAAGTGTTATTTTCTGAGTGTGAACTGAGTGGTTAGCAAAAGGTATCTGTTACTTACTATTGATGACCGTTCTGCCCTCCTTATATAAGAAGATTGACAAGAGGAAACAGAGACTGAGTGGAAAGAGAAAAACATTGGGAGGGGGTGATCCCATCTGCTTTGGGTGGCGCACCAATGAACAGTGATTCCCCCATAAAATAATAATTCCTGTTTATTCTCTACTTAACCTAAACTTTCAAATATACCTTTGGAAATAATCTCAAGACACTTACTCTTTCTTAAGGCAAAAACAGAGCTTCTCGGGGAACCTTCTTTTGCAGACAAACCTTTTGTTCTATGCTTTTCCTGCACGCTCACACAATTGTGCCATACGCCCTTGCTATACACTAATACATGATTCCTCATTTATATTCTCATCATTTCCTGACACGCCTTGGAAACTCAAGAGAAGATAATCTCTCAAATGATTTATTCCTCTTCCCAGAGAACTTGAGTACTGCAAGGACAGAGAAGAAGAGACCCTAATTCCTCTGTTAATTGTGGATTATCTTTTCTGGGTCCAAAAACAGAATTAGCCAGTCAGAAGAGACTGAAGCGTATGCAGGATACTGATTTATATATATAAAGTATCAATTTCCATTTAGGACACTTGGCACCATTTTTGCTGCTGTCACCTGAGAGCCAGCCTCCTTGTCTGCCTGCGGGCTGTGTTGTAAAAATGTTACTGTCAAATAAAAACCTGAATAACAGCTGGATCTGCAGGTGGAATATAAAATGCCTATTGACAGGGCTCCATCTGGGAGCTATGTTAATAAAATGGATGCTTGTCCATAATATTCTAAACGCTGAATCTGAGATCCCTGTAAAGTTGAATTGAGAACTACAAAAGTTCAAATTTACCAGCCTTTTAAAGAAAAAAGAAAAAAGAATACACTCCTATACTTACATACTGAATATATTTCTGTCTATGAGGCTGTAATTTCAAATGCTAGTCATGATTAATAATGTAAGAGCAGGCTAATTCTTTGTTGGCTATTTCCCTTTTAAGAAGCCCTTGGAACTTACTCTTTCGTTTACCTTGTACACTATATTTTCCTGACCTTCCAAATGCTTCTTAATTTTTTTGTCTCTTGAGTAGGTGTGTCTGTGTGTAACTAACCTGTCACTGGATGGATGTTTTAAATGGTTTTGGGAGAATTGTGAGGGTAAAATGGGGAGGAGAAGCATCTACACCACCTTGAGCTCCATATAAAAATGAAATAAATAAATACAGATAGTGCATAGTATGCAAATTGTGTATGCTGTGCAAATGTAATAATCTCAAAAGCTGTTGCCTTCAGAATTCTTCCTGTGCTATCAGAGCGTATACTGGTCAGGTTTAATCACGGCATTGTTACTTAGAATCTAAACAATAAATGAATAGTGCAGAAGTTTTTCTCTTGAACTATTGTAGTTACTGGCCAGTAAGTGATTTCCATTGAGCTGTCTTTACAGATCATGTTGTGTGAGCTCATTTAGGAATAAGCAGTGTGATTTATTTATTTTTTGGATGCCAACAATACACTGCTGCTGTTCCATCCTTGCTCCAGTGCAAACTGGGGTGGTGGTGTTGGCAATTTGTCCTCTGTGCATACTATTCAGTGTCCTTTCTTTTCCATTTGTAATATTTGTGCTGAATTGTGTATCAACATTGATGTCCGTGTTGTGTCATCAGTGTAGAGTTTCATTAGCTGTGTCAGCTCATGCTTGTTTGCCTACCGTATTTATCTGCTGCTTTTCAGATAAATGTCACAGAGTAGTTCACATTGAGGCTGGGGAACCTGTGGGTCCACCAGATGTTCTTGGACTAGCTTCCACCATCTCTGGTCATTGATAGCCCTGGTTGGGCAATCATATCTGGCATATGGTTCCCTAGCCCTAACTTACATAAAATATTAATTCAGTAAGTACTACTAAAACTATATAATAAAACAGTAAAGACAAGCAACAGAAGGAGAAACTTTTTAGAGAGTCAAATTTCCTCTCAGAGACGGATATTAAATAAATGGTATGTGTTTTGGTTTCCTTATTTTCTGAGTGGAGTCTTGCGTTCACAATAACTGGTTCAAGGATCATATTGGGTCCTTGTTATGTAGGTGGTCCCCACTCCATTGTGTCCCCCCACCACTAGCATTGCCTCTGATTCTTCTGCTATGCTTACATTGCCCACCATTGTCTTCAAACACTTTGCTGAACCATGACTTGTGATGCTGCACAGGTGGAGCTGCAGACATTGCATTTGATACTGTTCACCCAGAATGGATGAGGCTGTTTATCATAGCTATTAATGGAAGGTGTTTAATCATTTTTGTCTAGAGTAAGTAGTTTATTTTATAATTGGTTGTAGCAGAGTGAATTATTTCTTGCTTAAGAAGCAGGAAGCTAGAAGTATATGACTACTAAGCCTTAGTTGGATGCAATCTTGCACAAAGAAATAAATACTAAGTAACTGTGGACATGGAATGGTTCTGTGAGCATTCCATGAAACTTTCCCTCCCTCTGCTCCCCTTGCATATACCCCAGATCTGGTGACTAGTGACTGGGAGCAGCCGCCAAGACCATATAACACCGGTCCTGAAATACCTACATTGGCTCCCAGTACATTTCTGAGCACAATTCAAAGTGTTGGTGCTGACCTTTAAAGCCCTAAATGGCCTTGGCCCAGTATACCTGAAGGAGCGTCTCCACCCCCATTGTTCTGCCCAGACACTGAGTTCCAGCCCCGAGGGCCTTCTGGCAGTTCCCTCACAGCGAGAAGCAACGCTGCAGGGAACCAGGCAGAGGGCCTTATCAGTAGTGGCGCCTGCCCTGTGGAACGCCCTTCCATCAGATCTCAAAGAGATAAACAACTACCTGACATTTAGAAAACATCTGAAGGCAGCCCTGTTTAGGGAAGTTTTTGCTGGGGAAACCCAGCTGCATGGGCGGGGTACAAATAAATAAATAAATAAATAAATAAATAAATAAATAAATAAATAAATAAATAAATAAATAGCTTTACATTGGAGAAAATCCAATTTGGTAAGTTTTTTCCTTATTTACTAGTTATATCATGTGGCATCTCAATTCAGTCTTGGTATACTGTATAGCTATTACTAAATAGTGTCAGGATCATTGCCAACATCATTTACTGGTTATACAAATGACCGATTTTCCCTCCAGCTCTATGAACCATTTCCCCTATGCCTAGAATGGATCTTCTACCTTTTCTGTACCTAAAATAGTTTTAAACCTGACTAAATGCAGCAGAGATCGATTGCACTGCAAAATACTGATGTTATAAATTATAGCAGGTGCATTTTAGTATGAGGTGTGGAAAGAAAGAAGGAATCCTAATAGTTTAAATCTTCCAACTCAACGGACATGTTAGTAATTTTGAAAAGGTTAAGCAGAGAATGGAAAGGCATGAGAACACGATAAGTCTTCCATTCCCTTATTAATAAGAAAACCAACACGAGCATTTGGAGAAGACTATATTTATAATGCCTTTTATGTCAGAATAAATGGCTTGGAGCATGGTGCAGAATCAAAAGGTGTTTTCATCTCATTGTTACATGTGAGAAGAAATTTGAAAGCAGGGCTGTAAAGAGAATGCCATAGCTGCATTATGTGTAAATCAAACTCGTTGCTGTAGCTGCATTATGTGTAAATTGCATTGAAACAGTTCTTTAGAAGGCAATTAGTATATAGGTGATGATGGTGATGATAAAATCTGGGGTTTGCAACAGATGATCATGTCATTTCTGTGAAATTTTGCTTGGGTAGTTACTTTTGTTTAAGGATTGTTGAAAAATTAACTGTTGCTCTTGCAGTAGGTCTCCGTTTTGTGGAAGCTGACTTGTTGGTATGGGAAGCAGTTCTGTTCTGCTCAAATAAAGCACGTGTACAAAACGATGCTTCCCATACCAGCAAGTCAGCTTCCACAAAACGGAGCCCTACTGCAAGAGCAACAGTCCCCACCTGACCTGCTGACCCATGCTACTGTACTTAACAGGGAAAAGACAAATTCTTAATACAGAACATAATACTGATTTACTGGCCATGCCTTTAGTAAATCATGGGCGGTAGAGCTGTATGATCCCCTGTAGTTCTCAAATGGAAACAGTTGAGAAGCATATACTTCTTTCTAAACAGATAACAGCTTGTTGTTTCCTTCATTTACAGTAAAGTTGTTTCTTTGGGGCTTTTCTGTCAGCTCTTGCTTACTTGACAAGGTGATGATACAGCTTCCACAGCTTCACCTTTAGTGTGCAGTGAAGGTGAATTGTTTTTAAGAGGGCGGAAACGCTGAATCCCTTAGCACAGCTTCTTGGAGTTGTCTCTCTGTCTTAATGGAAATGGTAGTCACTGTTTCCAAATTCCTTTCTTCTTCCCTTCCCCCTTCCAAAGGCTTTAAAGTGAATGATTTCTATAGATTTATTTGAATACTGCCATTTTTTGATATTTTTCTCCTTGTGCCGTAGACCATGTGTAAATCACTATATTGCTAGGCTAAAATAGAGATTTGGAGAGGCACATTTGTACAGGATCTTGTTTGCCATTTCAGCATCTCACATTAGTTATCATCTGATGTAAGTGAAGCTTCTTTCTTCCTCTCATGGTTTCAGTAAGGCACAGGCATTACATACTTGAAAAAGGTTAAAGAGTTTTCTGTATAGCGCACTCTACCAGGTAGTTTGCTGTTCGGCCAGGTACCCAACTCAACAACTGTGTGTCTTCGAGCCAAGTTTGTTACATGTGTAGTAAACACACAGATGTTGTTCTTTGATGGATGAATGGAGTGTACTTCACAAGAAATCACTTCCTCTGTTTACTATTTGGGGCTCTTTCAAACAGCTAAAGAAAAAGAGTGCAATTAAGCAAATGTTTCAAGTGCTTACATGTATATTACATTTTACATCACTGGCTGTTTTTAAGAATAGCACTTGAGCTCTTACCATTCCACCCAAGTTGGAGCTAATTTTGTAGAATTAAGCAGCAATCGAAGCAGTGAGGGGAGAAAATGTAACTGCAGACGACCTTCAGCATGATTTAGGATTGGTCCTCAGTTATATTTTGATTTTGAGCTAGATATCCCGTAGCTCATGCTGCAAAAGTAATATCCATAATTTAGGGCTCCATGTTGCTATGGATCAGGGATCGCTCCCAGCACCACAATCTACCAGTTCTATAGCCATGTTCCCTGCTATTGACAGGAGTCTAATAGGGTGGAAATGCAAATGGAGCTGCAGGCAGAAGCCAGTTTCTGAGTTTCTTTTTGTTTTTCATCCTGGTATGTAATTGAGGAACTGAGGTGTGTCTGAATAGTAAAAGCAACAAATAAAGTTGGAAAATATTGTTACTAAAATATTTTGCTTTCGACACTTAATGAACTGATTCTTGTTGTCTAACAAGCGTTAGCACTCAAGACAGTTTTATAAAAATAATAACAATGGTGAAGACAAGGAAAGTCTGAAGAAGCATGTCCTACAGGTCACGCTGGAACATAATTAATGCTTTTAAAATGTGGTGCCAGAAAGAGCTTAGCAACAGTAGTGTGAAGTACAGTAGGAAAACACCTTATTAGCAGCTGCTTCTTTGATTGTTCAGTCATACAGGTATACTTGGAGGAGACTAAAAAGAGATCTTGCCTAAATTCCTGCCACAACATTGTGCTATCTGCTTGCTTAGCCTCCTGGCAAATCAGCTTAATGCAATTCATATATTAGTGTTCTACAAAGTGAAAGCACATTAAAGTAAATGCAGGGCCCCAGTAGCACTGGGTGAATAAAAAAAGCCAACCTACACACTTAGCCCTGCCTCATACATTCAGCTGGGGGCACTACTGAGCAAGTGACTGTAAGATTGTTCTTTCCCTCAGCATAATAAGCACTTCTGTGAACGGTCCAATCACACACAGTTCCTTTTTCTTTTCTTTTTTGAGGGAGAGAAGCCAAACAAACTCTGTCTCCATGAGACACTGAAGTGGAACACCTGGGTTACATTGAAGATTATTTTGTGGGGATGAGGTGCCCTTGTAGTTTTTCCACCATACTGTTTCAGCTTGTACCCCCTCCCCAATGAATCAGGCTTATAAGACAAGACAAAGCAATTCCTTTCAACTCTTTAGGGTCCCTCAATATTTGTCCTGCTAAAATATGTGGTACCAACATCTGAACATGGCAGAATTCCATCCACAAGCTGTGACTTCTTGCAATAGTTATGTGACTGCAGAGGTACTTAACCTTCAGTGTTTATATATGGTGCTATTTAGATTTAGTAACTGATATAATTCCATTTCTGAGTTTCCTAATAAAGGTTTTCTCTGGGTGACATGCACAGTGAAGTGGACAAAGTTAAAACAGAACAACTTGATAATCTTACATTGGCAAAACTGTTCCTAATTATTATTTTACTTTCAGCAACCCACGGTTTCTGATGATTGCTCTAGCCTATGCTATACCATTGGGTGTTTTCTCGGGATGGTCTGGTGTTCTAGACTTGATATTAACCCCAAAGGACATAAGCCAAGTATGTATATGCTTATATTGTTTAGCTTAGCTTATGCATCCTAGGCAAAATACTGGTTTTGTTACTGGTAACTGAACCAACCAAGCAAGATGCAGTGGAGACTATGTCCTGCTTTTTTAGTAAAAGTGTCAACGGGTTGGAGTTGAAATAGATGCACATAACAGAGGCTAAGGAAAAAGGATAACACTGGTGTCTTTTGAAACCTGTGTATTATTATTTTTTAAAAAACTAAATCCTGTAGAAATCTAGGAGGGAAATGTTATCAAGTGAAACTGGTTGGCAATAGATTTGAGTTAGACAAAAGCAGATATTTAATCAAACATCACAAAATTAATTTATGCTATTTGCTGCCACAAGAAATGGCGGCTGTCATTGTCTTAGATGACTTTGAAAAGGGGATTAGACAAATTAATGGAGAATACAAAGGTGAAATAGAACTTCAGAGTGCTGTACCTGAATTCTAGTCGGTATTTGCTTATAGTCAATACTATCTCCGTTACTATGCTTGATATAACAGTGTTGTTCACTCTTAAATCTTTTCTAGGTGGATGCAGGTTGGATTGGATTTTGGTCTATTGTAGGAGGTTGTATTGTTGGCATAGCACTGGCAAGGTGAGTATCACAATCTTCATTTTATTTTTCTTCATTGCAATTGTCTTTTAGTTATACTGAAACAATACCCCTCAAGATCATTTCCTGTCATCTATGACAATTGTAAAAGAAGAAATGCTTTTCTGTGGGGTGGAAATAGGTTCATCTTCTAGCATAGCAATTTGTATGTTTCATGATCTTTTTAGGCAGTAACTGCTGGAAATTCCATTTGCTCAGTCATCAAACTGAGCAGTTCATATTATTGTGTTTGACAAGTGCTCCCTATCCACTCCATCCAAAGGTGGAAAGAACCACTTAGGTAAAATAATCAAGGAACCATCAGTGGGGTTTTCCTCCCTGTTTGCTTTCAGCTCCTCCATTACTGATGTGATGGATTCCTCAACAGAATAGTTAAGAGAAATTTCATAGTTCTGGTGTGATGTTGAGGTTTTTTGTTTTAGAGAAGAAAAGTAGGGCTTACGAGGTGCAGTTAATTTACAAGTTCTCTGATTTATTAACTGCTCAGAGATAACAAACCCAAATATCATACTGTGGCTTGATGCTGGTTTGGTATCATATTTTGTTATCCTTACTAAAAATTGGTAGAGCATCTAGCTCAGTTGGTAGAGACTCTCAATCTCAGGGTCTTGGTTTCGAGCCCTACACTGTGCAAACGATTTCTGCATTGCTGGGGGTGGACTAGTTGACCCTTGTGGTCCCTTCCAGGTCTACAATCCTCTGATTCTATTATCCCCTTGCCTAGAGTCTGCTTATAAGGGTTAAGAATTGAGTCTCTCACTGGTGCTTCAAATCCACAAGTTCTTTTGAGATGGGTCTCCCCCATATTATCAGGTCCTGCATCCCGTATAAGACTTTGTCCTCAATTTTTGTGGAATTGGGCTCCACAAAAATTATTCTATTGCTGTGTAGTTTGAAAATGATTTTGTAGCAGTTACAAAAGACTTTAAAAGAGTATTCTGAGAATGAAAGCAAGTTTTATGTTTTAAAAATTAATCTACTACAAAAGGTCAAGATTTTACATAATAGGTCTGAGTCAGCAGATATGCACTAGCATCATCGTATGGCTAGAAAAGGATGGCCTTCCAAGCTCAGTTTAAGAGCACAATATAATTTATGGGCAGAAGGAGCTGCCCAGTATTTAAAAGTGTCTTGGAAATAGTTTTTAACATGATATAGGAGATTACTATTATCAAATGGATGTTGGCACATTTTGGGTTGCTGTTCTGTGTCTTAAATCCCATGGCTGTCATGAGTTCTGCTCTCTCACCTCTGAAATCTTTTTCGGCATCTCCTATTCAACAGCCATTGCTTATTTTTACATGTTTCTGGAAACTTAATTTAGAAATGAAGGTGAACAGATTTAATTAGAGAGTGAAATATGTTGCCAAGATTAGATTGGCCATATTTGAACATTAGAAAAATCCTTGGGGTTTTGTGACCAGAATGTATTGTGATGAGCCTCAGGTTCTTGTATTCTCCCTCCTTCACTCAAAACAGATTTGAAGCTTCCCATACTGGTTTGTAACTGTCCTGCCTCAACAGGTGTGGACTGTGGGTGGGCCCAAGCCCTAGAATCCAAGGAGGCCAAGGCCCCACACACGAGATTGCCAGAGAAGGCATGCAGAGACAACCAGGGTGAATCACAGCTATTCAGCCTAATTTGAAAACTTAATCCAGTTTCAGGAACAGAGGAAATCCAGTCTAGGCAAAAGAAGTCAAGGAGTATGGGTGTTGGGGAGGTTGAAGATCTGTGTTTTTCTTCAGCAACTGTGAAGCTCAAAGAAGGGGCTGATAAAGTCTGGCCTACCAGGCTGAGCCTAATCCCAGACTGGTGTTTGAGGGCATTTTAAGAGCCCTTTATTTCAAGGAATACCTTTACTCCTAAAGAGTGCTTTAGGCTACTCTTGAGTTGCTCTGTGACTGTGGGTTTTTGGGCACCTACTTAGTTGTGCACCTGTTGCCTGGACTTGAATATTTAGGCACCTGTACTCAAGGTGAAGAGGGATACATCAGCGTCTCCCTCAGACTCTACTAGGGGCTTATGGCACTCTGACCCTAAGGGCCCCTCAGGAGGATTCTGTAGAGGCTACCTTTCAATTCTAAGGATCTTCAGTACTTGCGGAAGTAAATCTCATCTGCTTCTCCAATTCTTCAGACAGCTGGAGTTCCAGTTTGTCCCCTGTGGATTCCGTTTTCTGGATTGGGGTTGGGCATAACAATAACAAACTTCACTTTCTTGCTTCATCTGAGCTATTTATTTATTGGATTTATATACTGCCTGTCATCCAAGGATATCGGGGGGGGGGGATTCACAACATAAAAATGCAGCACAAAAACGCAAATAAGTAGCTTAAAGGCTGTGGAGTATTAATCAGCCAAAGGCCTGGTTGAAGAGGAATGTTTTCACCTGGCTCCTAAAGATGAAGGTGCTCTTAAATTGGTGAACCATTTTCTAGTCTTAAGATGACTAGTGCAGATATGCTGACTTCATGTAAATCCTGACCTTTTGTGATAGATTGATTTGATAAATATGTAGCCTGGTTTCAGCCTCATAATATCCTTTTAATGTCTTCTGTAGCTGCTACGAAATTGGTTGCAAATCCCATAGCAATGTAGATATTCTGTGGACCCCAGTGCTGCCTCCTTCAGCCTAATCATTTCTACTTTTTCAGAAAAAGCTAACTGACTGTTGCCAGATATCTCTTTCTGATTAAGTAGCTTTATAGTTTCAAACATAGGGTTTTGGGCATACAAGGAGTGGCAGTTTGCCACTTTTGATGGATGACTGCCCCCTTTTAGGCCTACTCAGCAGTTATCTATGTACAGTTGAATCAATGTCTGTGCTGACTATAATTTGCTGAAAGTTGTAATTAGGAAAATTAGCTAATGATTCTTGTCAAGTGTGACAGGCTCATGTATTTCAAAGTGAGTCCTGTGACTTACCAGGCAGGCAGCCTGGTACCTACTGTAATAGCTCAGTGTGGGGGTGCTTTGTGTTCTACCAGCTGCTAATTTTCTTACATCAAGCGTTTCCATTTAGGAACTATAGTGTAGCTTTGCTTCCTCCTAGTCTCTCTGTTCCTCCTTTCATCACACTTAAATCGCAATATAATTTCACTCTGCTTATGAACATTATTTACCTGCTATATGGAATATGTAAAAGAAACTATATTCAAGTGTCCTTCCCATTTTCGATGATGCACAAGCTGTCATTTGGATGCCAAACTATCTCTGCATGTTTTTGCGGTTGTTAACAGAATCATGCCTGTCAAAGGAAGGCACAGTTGGAAAATAAGTTCTCAAATTTCATTATTTTGTTACCCATAGTGTACCGTGTCTTCCTTCACATGAGATTTATGCCCTTGATCTTGCCACTCCAAGCCCCAGACCAGGAGCGTTGAGATAATTTATATGGCATGTTTATGATTGAAGAGCCTTCAATATTTTAGGCAGCTGGCGGGTATTGCACCCTTTCCTTAGCAGTGATAGACTAGACTGGTGGTGGGGAGGGGTGAAAAATCAACTTCAAACAGTGACAATCTCATGTTTTTGTTTTTAAAAAACCTGCAGAGCAACACAAATCAACCTCCTCCCCCCCCCGACATTTTTCTTGTTGCATTCACTAATGATAAGAGATATTTTTCAGCTTTTGTCCTTCACAGCTCAGAATTTCCTTCATCTTTTAAACAGCAGCAAAGTCAAAATGCAGCAACTTTGTAGCATGGTGTAATTTCAGTAGCAATGAGCAGCAGTGTTGACAGCTGCAAATCATCATTCGTAACTATAGGAGGCACATAATACGAATTTTCTGGATAATAAAATCTGGGCCAGGCAGATCTGGGGAGCAGTAGTCTTTTGGGTGGGTAGGGACATATATTTGTGGCAGGAAGCATTTGTCTCCTGCTTTTCTATCTTTTCTATCTTTGTCGCTCCTCTGTATTTAACATGGAATTGTGCTTTGTCACAATTGCACCAACAAAACAATGGAGAGGGATGGGAGAATGAGCAGCCGTGATGGGAAGCACATTGTAGGTGGAGACTGGACTAGGAGTTGGCGGCAGTAGCTGTTAACAAGAACATCTGTATAGGCACTATATCTCTGAGTGCTATCTGCAGAGGAGAAAAACATTGGAATTATTTTGCCTTCATGTCTGATTTATAAGCTCCCCAAAGGTGTGTGACTGGCCACTGTTAACAACAAAATGGGGGGTTGGTTTGACCAGCAAAGTAGTTCCTATTGCCAAGTTAAGCCTGTGTGGAAATGTTAATAAGTAGAGTGGAAGGTATTTTGACACACAGGAATGGGAAGATTATTATCAGGATATGAATGATCCTTTGGTTCATGGAAGCCCTTTGGATCTTTGTTGTTGTTCAGTCGTTCAGTCGTGTCCGACTCTTCGTGACCCCATGGACCAGAGCACGCCAGGCACGCCTATCCTTCACTGCCTCTCGCAGTTTGGCCAAACTCATGTTAGTAGCTTCGAGAACACTATCCAACCACCTCATCCTCTGTCGTCCCCTTCTCCTTGTGCCCTCCATCTTTCCCAACATCAGGGTCTTTTCTAGGGATTCTTCTCTTCTCATGAGGTGGCCAAAGTACTGGAGCCTCAACTTCAGGATCTGTCCTTCTAGTGAGTACTCAGGGCTGATTTCTTTGAGAATGGATAGGTTTGATCTTCTTGCAGTCCATGGGACTCTCAAGAGTCTCCTCCAGCACCATAATTCAAAAGCATCAATTCTACGGCGATCAGCCTTCTTTATGGTCCAGCTCTCACTTCCGTACATTACTACTGGGAAAACCATAGCTTTAACTATACGGACCTTGGTCGGCAAGGTGATGTCTTTGCTTTTTAAGATGCTGTCTAGGTTTGTCATTGCTTTTCTCCCAAGAAGCAGGCGTCTTCTAATTTCGTGACTGCTGTCACCATCTGCAGTGATCATGGAACCCAAGAAAGTGAAATCTCTCACTGCCTCCATTTCTTCCCCTTCTATTTGCCAGGAGGTGATGGGACCAGTGGCCATGATCTTAGTTTTTTTGATGTTGAGCTTCAGACCATATTTTGCGCTCTCTTCTTTCACCCTCATTAAAAGGTTCTTCAATTCTTCCTCACTTTCTGCCATCAAGGTAGTATCATCAGCATATCTGAGGTTGTTGATATTTTTTCCGGCAATCTTAATTCCGGTTGGGGATTCATCCAGTCCAGCCTTTCGCATGATGAATTCTGCATATAAGTTAAATAAGCAGGGAGACAATATACAGCCTTGTCGTACTTTCCTTTCCCTTTGGATCTAGCCCACTGATTTTTTTAGTGGTAATATGTGGAAAATAGTTTCAAATCAGAGAAAGTTTCAAATCAGAGGAAATCTTACATGTATTGGTTTCCAGTGTTAAAACAGCAGAAAGTTGAGACAGGTTTAAGATAATGTTTTGGCTTCAGTTTCATAATGTAGCAGTCTATTATGATCCAGTGTGTTTCAGATTGTAAAACTCTTATTTTAGGGGCAAGTATAAAGACAAAACCTCTTTTACAGATCAATATTGAACAAGGTACTTACCTTAGAAACATACTGCTGCCACTTATTCATAAGAAGTATTTGCTTCTGTTGCTGTTTTACCTTCCTTAAACTTCAATATATGATATTAGAAATCACTATATTTCAAATTGTTGTAGCAATTTAGCTAAAGTTTACAGAATTTGTGAAGAGTTTGTAAATTGTGATTTGTGTTCCTTTCAGGTTTGCTGATTTTATCCGAGGAATGCTGAAACTTATACTGCTTCTGTTATTGTCAGGAGCAACTTTGTCATCCATCTGGTTCACTTTGACGTGTTTAACAACTGTCAGTCATCTTCCTTTAACTACAGGTATGCTAATGCCCAGCCTTTTCAAATAAATGGTTTTGGTAGTGGTTCTTAGATATGTGAGATGTTGGAAAAATAAGTTATATTGCTGATTAATTTTGAATAAACTGTTTTAATTCTGTGGGGCTGCTGGGCCAGGGGAGATTGGCATACATTGTGGGATTTTTATTTTATTTTATTGTTGTCACTTTGAACCCTCAGAGCTACAGTGTCACTCAAGCCGCTTTGTAATGTATAATGAAGTAGAGGAGACAGCTGTCAGAATTGACAGTGTAAGACCACCAATTCACATATGCAAGACTGGACTCTTGAAATCTTTGCATCCATTGACGGAAGTCATTATGTCCATTGATTTCAGTGAGTCTACTCTGAGTGTGACTTATTCAGATACAACCCATACATTAAGCTGGAGGAACTCCCTGTGTGGCCATAAACAAGTTTAAGTAAGCTAGCTTTGAAGAAAAGGCAATAAGAAACTGTAATTTTATTTAGTGATATAAAGCCAACAAGGGGAATTGTGAAGTTCATTAAACTGAAGTGTCTTTGACAAGGTTTTCAAGACTCCTGTTAGCTAGCTATAAACATTGGTTAAAGCAAGTGATTAATTCTAACCCCTTAGCCTGACCTGCTTGGAATTCCAGTGGATAATAGTGTGTTTTGTGGTTACTTATCTAGTAACACAAGTATGTAAGGAAATAATAAGCTTGTAATACAGTGGTCGTTCAGGTTGTGAATGCGATCCCTGCAGGAGGCGCATTTGCAACCCAAAGCGCCGCTTCTGCGCATGCGCGAGCACCAAAATCCGGAAGTAACCCATTCTGTTACTTCCGGGTTTGGTGCGTTTGTATCCCGCAGTAAACGCAACCCGCAGTGAGCGCAACCCGAGGTATGACTGTATGTCAAACTAATTAACTTGCCATTTCCCCTTTACTTGTTTTGTTACACCCCCTTTTTATATTACAGTAGGTATTATGTATGACGTACAGGTTGTCCATAGTAATGTTAAGTCAGACAAAAAGTATATGTGGTTATTTGGTTTTGAACTAGACTGGGCAAGCATTTCTGAAATTTCCTTGTTTTGGTGTCATAGGCTTCCCCTACCCTACCCTACCTCTTCATCCCACTTTTTTTGCGGGGGTTGGGTGGGTTCTCATACCTTCTTGTATCTAGATCTTGGGGATAATAATTTATTTAATAATAATAATTTAATATTTGTTCCCCAGCCACTCTGGGCGGCTTCCAACAAAGATTAAAAATACATTAAAATGTCACACATTAAAAACTTCCCTAAACAGGTCTGCCTTCAGATGTCTTCTAAATGTCAGGTAGTTGTTTATTTCTTTGACATCTGATGGTAGGGCTTTCCATAGGGTGGGCACCACTACTGAGAAGGCCCTCTGCCTGGTTCCCTGTAGCTTTGCTTCTCGCAGTGAGGGAACAGCCAGAAGGCCCTTGGCACTGGACCTCAGTGTCTGGGCAGAACGATGGTGGTGGAGATGCTCCTTCAGATATACTGAACTGAGGCTGCTTAAGGGAGATGCTTGAACTGAAATCCTGCATAGAAATTCAGTATATCTGTATAGTAACTAAACTTCACACCATGTATATATATCGTTGAATGATATTAGACAAATTCTTGGAGTATAAGGCTGTCAGTGGCTACTAACTGTGATGGCTGTATACTACATGCAAGATCAGAGACGGCATGCTTCTGAATATCATTTGTTGGGGAATAGCAGCAGGAGTGACAGCAGTCATGAAATTAGAAGACGCCTGCTTCTTGGGAGAAAAGCAATGACAAACCTAGACAGCATCTTAAAAAGCAAAGACATCACCTTGCCAACAAAGGTCCGTATAGTTAAAGCTATGGTTTTCCCAGTAGTAATGTACGGAAGTGAGAGCTGGACCATCAAGAAGGCTGATCGCCGAAGAATTGATGCTTTTGAATTATGGTGCTGGAGGAGACTCTTGAGAGTCCCATGGACTGCAAGAAGATCAAACCTATCCATTCTCAAGGAAATCGGCCCTGAGTGCTCACTAGAAGGACAGATCCTGAAGTTGAGGCTCCAGTACTTTGGCCACCTCATGAGAAGAGAAGACTCCCTGGAAAAGACCCTGATGTTGGGAAAGATGGAGGGCACAAGGAGAAGGGGACGACAAAGGATGAGATGGTTGGACAGTATTCTCGAAGCTACTAACATGAGTTTGGCCAAACTGCGGGAGGCAGTGAATGATAGGCGTGCCTGGCGTGCTCTGGTCCATGGGGTCACGAAGAGTCGGACACGACTGAACGACTGAACAACAACAAGCAGCAGGAGAGTGCTCCCTGGCTCATGACTTCCTTGTGGGCTTCCCAAAGACACCTGATTGATCAGGTGGGAAAACTGGATACTGAACTGGGCATTCCTTTCATCTGATCCAGTCGGGCTCTCCTTTTGTTCATATTTGTACACTTTGTAAGGTTGTTGCACTTGGGGAGGAGGTGTTAGTGAAAGAAGCTGTGCCATGTTGTATTGCTGCATTTTCTGTTGTGCTCTCTTTCTTCCTCATCATTGTTTTTAAACTAGTCTTC
Source organism: Lacerta agilis (assembly GCF_009819535.1). NCBI lineage: Eukaryota > Metazoa > Chordata > Lepidosauria > Squamata > Lacertidae > Lacerta > Lacerta agilis. The sequence continues at coordinate 89,184,428 of NC_046312.1, forward strand.
CACTTTTGTGGCTTAGTCGCTGCTCGTTTCTGTTTGCTTGTTTTCCTTCACTTATTTCCAGTCCCTATCCCCCTAGAGCTCACACTTGTTCCCATTCAATTTACTGAGACATGAAGCCGCTTTATTGGACTTAAGAGCTGATACTCCTTAAGATGGGTAGCTGGGAGTTTATAACTTGGTGGCCTCTGCCTGAAGCTTTGTGCAAATCCATTCAGCCATTTAAAACATCAGCTTCTGTTCTCCTATTTGGAAGCTTTTTCTTTTAAAGTAGACGGCTTAGAATATTTTAATTTAACCTGAGAGGTGCCACTACCTGAATGTGTTTTAGAAGTTGCATATATGCTTAAATCAGATCTGATAGGTTTGGAGAGGCTTGAAACTATCTTAATAAACCTTGGAAGACAAGTCTTTGGTGTGATACTGTACTCTCTGTTCTGGAGAGCAGCACTGTTGGTTTGAAGCTGATGTGCTACACCTGCTGTAACTTCTGTAGCCACAGAAATTGCCTTCCCCCAGCTCTGCCATTGAACTTAAATTAATGAACGGAGCTTTCATAGAGTACCCTCTTTATATAAATATAACTCTGTCTTATTCAAATTAACTTTGAGACTCCCAAATTGTCCTTGGTGCATAGCTATAAACCAGAGATGAGTACAGCATATTGAAATAGATGTCTGGTTGAGAGGAAATACCACCAGAATTACCGAAACTATAAATTCCATTTGGTGTATCCTTTGATCTGTGTTTCATATTCTAAAATAATCAGCTCTGAAATGCTTTTTTAATAAAGCAAGAAAAGTGTTTTTAATAGCTGAACAAATCACGCTTTGCAGAAGCTGCTGTCTTTGAGATGGCAAATCCTTGCATCATTCATCCCGATCAGGAGTGAAGAGATACATTGAGAATTTTCCCCTTTGTGCTTGTCTGCACTGTTATCAAATGCAGGTGGTAGAATAAATTCTAATGAAAAGTGAAACTGTCTGAATTGATGCAGCGAGAGCAAACTTATACATTCACTTCAGTTCTTATTTACTGAGATAAAAGTGGACGGGCTTCAGCAGGTGAAAATCACCTCCCTCTCCCTCTGTCTCTGTTTCATGCAAAACCCACTGATCCAAAACAGAGCTGGTAGATCAAGTTTATATTTTGCCAGTCTCAAATCGCTGTTTTCAGAGATTTCAGCACACACAAAACATGATTGCCTGAGAATAGCAACAACCTCTATATTTTCTCTTGGTTCTTGTAGCATTAAGTTGCATTGCTTTTTTCCTAGAAGACTGCTGTAACTGTAGAGATGACAGATAATCTCTCAAATGGATTTGATAGCTTTTCATTATTAAAAGCTTTTTTGGCACCCTCCAAGGGAGGGAGTTGGTGTCTTGGAAAAGAGAATATTGGACTGTGTTTTAGTAAACCAGGTCAGTGGCTTACTTGGTCAATTCCATTGTCTTTGTAACTTGCTTAGTGATTTCTGGTCTAATCTGCTTGATTTCTGGAAGGTTGCTTCCTTTTGTCTGCATGATAGTGTCCACTTTCCCAGTTTATTGTCACATCTTAACCAATTTGACATGCATGCTTCCATGAATGTATATGCATGTAAAATGGCAGGGGTTTTGAGGTAGAGGGAAAGAGGCAGTAATTTGTAGAGTTGAAAGATAATTTTTATGCATTTTGTGAGGATATTTCTGTCAAATGGATTAATGAAATAAATGAATTTGCCTTGCTTCTTTGCCTCAGGTGCAAGGTGTCTTTCCTGTATTACTTTGTGATTCTTTTGGATGTAATGTCTGTAGAAGTGTGGGATAGCTCAGTCAGTAGAGCTTCAAACTCTTAATCTCAGGGCTGTGGGTTTGAGCCCCACGTTGGGTGGAAGATTCCTGCATTGCAGGGGGTTGAACTAGATGACCCACGTGGTCCTTTCCAACTCTACAATTCTACGATTCAGTGAAAATGGACAGTAGACTGGATGTACTTGGGTCAAGGCCATATTTTAGGGAGTAGAGGATCTTGGAAACCTTCTCACAAAGCAAATTTAATTGCAGACCAAATCAGGCTGATATGAGGGTCATGAAGTGTGCACACAGTTTCCAAGATTCTTGGCTTGCACTGTTTCTTGCATTATGCTAGAAGTCACCAGTGCAGTGCTGATACTGTAGACTGCAACTCCCATCAACCTTTACCATTGACCATGGTGGCTGGAGCTGATGGGAGATATAGTTCAAAACATTTAGAGGGCAACATGTTGCTTACACCCCATGCAAATTATCTAATGCTTTGTGAGAATGATCCTATGCCCATGAGGTTGAACAGATCCTGCCCCCACTTTGTTGCATATTTCTTTTTCATAGTGAACATATTGACTACCATTCTTTCCTGTCTTACGGAACTAAGGATGGAATTCAGTGTTGCACTATTAGATATCAACTTGCCAGATGAAACAATCCCCCCCTTCCCTGTGGACTGTTCTGGGGGTTCTCATGACCCCTGGAGCCGAATTCCCATTGCACAAGCACAAGCCCTTTCTCAGGGCGTCTGCTGATGGGGTTCATTAGGTGATTTCTGCCAATGATCTTCCTTATTTTTTCAGGCTAGTGTGGGTATTTTATAATTGTGACCAAAAACTTGAGATCATGTGCTAGAATGAAAGATTAACATTTGGTATGATGGGTAATTTTATCCCCATAGGCAAAAAAAAAAAAAAAAAAAAAGTGTCGCATATCTATGACTGACACAAGTTTGTTGGCCTGTCAGTTACAAGTTGATCCCATCCAAATTCAAGCTCTGTCACGTTCACTTAATGTTAGTTAATGGTAAGATTAATCTTTTCAGGCTAGGTATCAGTATGCATAATTTGTCTTCCCATAGAGCTATGGGGAATGAAAACGAGAGAACCTTTCACAACAAGAGGACAATCTCTTCCTTTGACATAGCAAACAGCCTTTGCTTCTCTTTCATTCTTCAGGATCCATGTCTAGAGATTTTCGCTAATACCAGTATAGCATGCCAACACAATAAATCTTCAGGTTCTAAAAAAACTTGGCATGATGTTTTCTAAAGCAGAATCCATTAGTCTCGATAAGTTGCTAAAGGTCAGATTCTTATTTTTATGTTCAGTCATAGAATTGTAGAATCTTAGAGTTGGAAAGGAGCCAATGGTCATCTAGTCCAACCCCCTGCAATGCAGGAATCTCAGCTAAAGCATTAATGACAGGTGGCCATCCAGCCTCTGTTTTAAAACCTCCAAGGAAGGAGAGTCCACCACCTCTCGTGGGAGTCTGTTCCACTGCTGAACAGCTCTTACTGTCGGAAACTTTTTTCGAATGTTTAGTCAGAATCTCCTTTCTTGCAACTTGAAGCCATTGCAACATCGAAATGGAAATACCCAGCCTTTTCTTGCTGCATTTGCTAGAGACAAAGTTTGCCTATTTCAAACTTATCCACATAACATTTTAAATACACAAACATAACTTTTAATGTGCATTGAACTTATATCCTTAAGATGAACTTCATGATTTTTAGACTTTTTATTGTGCAACTGAATATTATATGGATGCAATGCATTCTCTTGATTTATGTATTTGTATAGTTTTGTTATGAAACTCCTGTCTCACATCCACACTAAATGATACAAGGATGAAAGCAAACCAGCTATTTAAGTGCTAATATATAGGGCTTTTGTGTGGTCTCTTTATTCCTGACCATAACTATGCAATATAATGGCGACCTTTGTGCTCTGGAGTAATTGGGGGAAATGGCACGATTTAATTGATTTGGTTGAACTTATTCTTTTTCGTGTTAATTAAAAGTTCCAGGGTTTAGCGTGTAGCTCAGATAAAGTATGGGAGTTCAAATGCAGGCAGTGCTTGGTGACACTCAGGCTTTGGGGAAGGAATGTGAAATGGCTTGTTAAGAAGTCAGAGCTGGTTCAGCATTAATGCCAGAGCAGCTTTGCATTGACATTGGAGGTTGCACGGGGCATCGGCAATCTTTTTTTAAACAATGAAGAGGGAATACGGTACACTGTATAATGAAAGCAGTTTATCCATGTGTCCAAGTATCTAATTTAGCATTTCTATACTTCACATTTTCAGGGCAATTGTATGTACTCTAATAATTTGATAATGGTATTTGCTGTATGGGGAGAAAGCAAAGTCAGAAGCAGCCAGATCCAAATTAGTTTCTAGGTTATACTTCCGAAGGGCTGCCTACCCATCAGGTTTAGTAAACGAGAACTTCCAGTGGTAAGGCTTGTAAGTCACGGCAAACGTGTAGCTTGGGACTCTTTGTCCCTTTCCTGTATCTCTGATAAATTCCTTATTGTTCTTATAGAGGTGGTACTCAAAAAATTAGAATATCGTGGAAAAGTTCGTTTATTTCAGGAATTCAACTTAAAAGGTGAAACTAACTTATGAGATAGATTCATGACATGCAAAGCGAAAGATGTCAAGCCTTTATTTGTCATAATTGTGATGATTATGGCGTACAGCTGATGAAAACCCCATCATAACATCAAACTGAATCTCTCACATTATCAGGCTGGTTTCATAAGCTTTTGATCAGAACCACCAGGAGGAGCCTTCTGGTAGAAAAGCTGAGTGGCTTGGAAAGTTCTTACGATGAGACTTTGAATTATGCTCCTAGTCAAGCATACTAGTTAACCAAATAAATCAACATAAACATTATTTGTAGGGCTATGCTGAATGTTCTCTCGTTTCAGTTTTGAAGTAAAGCAATGCTTTCATGATGGGAAGAATACACCTGTCCAGAGAAAAACAATCATATGTATGTTCACATTATTTTGAACCTCTTAGCAGCAAATGGAGAAACAAATGGCAGCAGTTTGTGCCTTTTTTTGTTTGTAGTGGGATTTATTTAGGCCTTCTTTTTCCTTCATAGAGCCATTCATATAATGAATGGATGACAATGCTATGTAGCCAATGTGTTTTGCTATGTAGCTAATGTGTTACTATTTCTGATAATCCCAAATAGCTAATATTATTAAGCAAAAGCAAATCAAAGTCAATTCATAGTGCTGCTTCTTTGATTACTCAAAGGTGATTTTAGCTGAGGGAACAGAATTGCATTGTGCTTCTGCTATGAATCCAGTCATACCTAGCTACATGTTGATGTCTGTGAGGGAACACAAATCTCATCCAGAGTGAAAGGGTGGCACTTCCTGAATAGCTCAGGAATTTTGTCCACTTTTGAAGCAACCACTGAAACATTGCCTAATGCATAGAGAAAGCTTTTAATACTGGCAAAAATGTTTAACAAAAAATATCCCTACTTAGTGCATAAAGGGGATTAGAGAGAGAGAAAACTCTGGCTAAAAGCAACACTACTGTATGAAGGCTACTATGGGTACAATCCAGCCCAAGTAAAGTCTGTTTACGTCTACAGTGGTACCTTGGGTTACATACACTTCAGGTTACATACACTTCAGGTTACATACTCCGCTAACCCAGAAATAACACTTCAGGTTAAGAACTTTGCTTCAGGATAAGAACAGAAATCGTGCTCTGGCGGCGCAGCAGCAGCGGGAGGCACCATTAGCTAAAGTGGTGCTTCAGGTTAAGAACAGTTTCAGGTTAAGAACGGACCTCCAGAACAAATTAAGTACGTAACCAGAGGTACCACTGTACATTCCTTTTTTAGTAAGTGTGATATCTCTTTGATTAGGTTACTTAGGAAACCAGTTCACCTGAAGGAGATGAGATCTCTCATGTTGCTGTTAATGTCTTTTGGACATTTGCTGTGTTTTGTTTTACTTTGACAAACACGCCACAAAGATGTAACTGGCTGTATCAAAATAATATTCATGCAATATATTTCTCTCTGTAGCAAATGTTCTTCACAGACATAGTCTACATGTAGAGATCAACAAAGTTCAGCAAAGTAACGTAATAGCAAAATGAATAAAAGTCCCAATGAATGATATTGATCACAAAGTCCCAGATAGGAACTTATCCAAATATGTCTCTGTGTTTGTGTGGGCCAAACAAAAGCGTGGACAATTCACAAGAAGAGATTGCACAGTTCACGGACAAGGTTTTCCGGAATAGTAACCCTGTTTTGCCCTCCTGGGCTTCATCAGAGGTGCATGCTTCATATAATGTGTATCAAAATATATATGACTCTCATGACATAGTGGTTTCTTGCATGAATATTATTTTGATACAGCCGGTTACGTCTTTGTGGAGAGTTTGTGAATGCTTTCATGTAACCTAGGTTTAATGTTTTGCGGTTTGTTTTGCTTTGAAGCAGGGTTCCAAAGAGTGTTTTGTTTGAAGTATAATTTCACTTATGATTTTTGTGGAAAATAGCAAGTAAACCAGATTTATTCTTTAACTGCAAGCCATGTCCATGACTTTTTCATGTGAATAAGAACTTGATCGATATGCACTGGAATAAGAATATTTCTAGTGAACTGCATTAAATTGATGAACATACCCTATGGGGAAATGCTTTTCTGTTTTTGTTTAATTCCATTACTTAATTATGGGAAAGCCTGCTATGTTAAAATTACACCACTCAGGTTTCATGAGAGACTGTTAACACTTGGCTACTTCTCTGCCAGCTTGCATAATAATTAGCTGCGTGCAGAGTAAAATAGTGGGACTTCAAATGAAGTAAATATTGCTGGGCACGAGCAGGATCTGATAGCACATTTTATAGGGTCAGTTAGAGGAAAACAGATTGCTAGTTCTGTCTGTTAGAAATCACTGTGATGAGTGCACAACAAATACTCTTATTCTTTACACTGTGCTCAACTTCCCAGTAATAATTGACCACCCTACATCCACTGTTGTGCTGCAAACTGAAGCAATGTGATTTGCCTTGTCTTCAGTTCAGTATAGTTTTAAATACCATTACTCAGGAGCCACCCTGTTCCCAAGTTTGCCTTGTGAAAATACATCTAATGGGATGGAGTGCATACTAAATTGAGATGAAAGATGCAAACTGGCATCGACATATAGGATGAAATCTTTGTCAGAGAACAAGATTTTTAATTATTTATTGGGCAGTATTGTTCTGTTGAACTGCTGAGTCTTCCTCATTCTACTGTGTCTGTTGACTATGTTCAGATGGCACAGTTAACTTTGTTTACTGGGACAGCAACAAGCCTTAGGCTTTGGCTCTGTGGCCTACCAAGCCCCAAACTGCTGTTAATCTTTACTATGGCTTGTTGAAATAAGCCAGCTTTAAACTAATTGTTTCAAGTTAGCTTGTTTCATACAAACCATAGTTAACCTTGGTTTATTGCGTTTGGACTAAAAGGCAAGGTGAATTGAAAGTTTACAAGTGAAAATAACTTGGTTTTGTAAACAGCAGGACTCTGTACTTTGGCTATTACCAAACCATGCTTTGCATATTGGGAGCCAGCCTTGGTTTCCTTAACCTTGCTTGACCATTACATCTGTACTAGTGTTAACCAGGGTTCACATGTGATGCTATTCTGTACGTAAGGCAGACAGAAGAATGGATGCAATACTTAAATAAAGTGGTTTTTCCCTCTCATTTTCCTACTCATATTGAAATACTGCCCCTCAATGAGGCCAAACTTAGGTTCACAAAATGTTTAGGGGTATGCCTACCCCCAGAAAAAGCACTGCCTAAATGCCTAAATTGTCTCCTTAGAAAACCCTCCCTCCCTCCCTTCCCATTTGTGTTTTTAAATGTAGTTCTACAGGGTGAGCTCCCGTTGCTCAGTCCCTGCTCCTGCCCACCTAGCATTTCGAAAGCAGGTCAAAGTGCAAGTAGATAATAGGTACCACTCCGGCGGGAAGGTAAACAGCGTTAACGTGCACTGCTCTGGTTCACCAGAAGCGGCTTAGTCATGCTGGCCACATGACACGGATGCTGTCTGCGGACGAATGCCGGCTCCCTCGCCAGTAAAGCGAGATGAGCGCTGCAACCCCAGAGTCATTCGCGACTGGACCTAATGGGTCAGGGGTCCCTTTGCCTTTACCTTTACCTATTCTGGTGCAAATAAAGGTGTCCCTCCACCCATCCACACACTTTCCCTTTGCTTGTAGCTCTGAAATCCTATCAGATGCCAGACTACAAAAGAAAAAATCTAAACCATGATTACCGGTACTTTTTATTTAAGAGGGATTAGAGGACACTTGCATTGCAAAACTGTGTTGCTGGCACCAATACAATACAAAACAAAACCCAACAACCTAGCTTGTGCAACAGATTTACTAAGTTACAAGTCTCAGTGAGGACTTTTTGTTAAATCTATGGGAGTTGTGGCAAGGGATTGGCTCATTCTGCTTCAGCAAGAAGAGCTCATTGGCTTCATTACATTACATTTAGTTTCAACTCTCCCTGAACCCTGTTGAACTTCTCTTGGAACGTTCCTCTGCTTCTTCTTTTTTTTTAAATCCTGAAACTGTAATCAAAGAACATACAAGGAATGAAAAAGCTTACGAGTGCCTAAATTCAACAACCTAGGCATGTTACAAAAAGAAACAACCCACAAAGCCACAATCCTATGTAAAGGCTAACCTAATCAGTCCTATTCCAAATCCATGCCATTTATTTCTAGCAGTTTTGTTTTCTGGGTTTTGTCTCTAGGCATACCCTTTTCTACGATGAAATGTGCACCTCTGCCCTAGGAAAGAATCCTATCACACAGATGATCTAATGAATAGCTATTTGTACCTTATATTTAAGCCCTTGATATCCCTTCTTCATGACTCTTCATATATTAACAAGTGGGCATCTTTTTCAGCACTTCCAGAAAAGAGATACAGAAGATAATATTTTCTATCTAGCAAGAGGGAATGATTTAAATCAAGATGGATTTAAATCAGTGATTTGAATGAGCAAGAAATAGGAGGTTGATTTAAGTCAAGTTTTCTTTTGATACTACTTCATATCTTTCCTAAAAGATGGCGCAAACTACTAAACTCTGTTGATTTACAACTACACAGAATATTGCTTACCCTGTTCCATGTGTACAACCAAGCCTTGTCTCAGTGTACATTTTACACACTTCTTTTTCCTTGTAGAGGGAATGTCTCTAAAATGTTCTCATATAGGAGGATCTTTGTTATGACAAACACCCATGACAATTTGCAAAGTTAGCAGCAGAATGCTATTTGCCTAGGAGTAAATCCTCTTGAGTTCAGTAGGGCTTTAACTATAATTGAGTATAGGACTGTATGGGGAATAATAGGGACCTGAGCACTGCACAATTTTGTCTTCCAGTCTTCTTTCCGGTTGCTCCTTTCTGCTTCTCTTGGTCCACATTTAACATACCGGTAAATGAGGTATCCATGACTGATAGGTCAAAACATGGGTGGTTATTACTAGGCAGACTAAAGCTGTTGATTTTCATCAGATTAAGATGAAATGCCTATATCTGAGTAATGATAAGATAGGTTCTTCATTGACACAGAAAAATCTTTATCTGGATATATCTGGCGGAAGGGATTAAGTCAGTGCATATAAATGAACTGTAGGTCTAACACAGCCTTGTGACTATACCCCCTCCCAAAGTTACTACTAGCCTGTTAAAGAAAAGAAAAGAAAAACCACTAACCTGCTAGGTGCTGACCAAGGAGGGATGGAGAGTGGCATATCTGTGCTGGGTGCAGAGGAGAGACAAGGTGCTCCATCCTTCCTCCAACGGCCCACTCCTTTCTGTGCATGGAATCCTGGTTGTCAGTGACTACAAAGCTACTTCCAAGGTTGGCTAATGTGCTTATATCCAAATTAATTAACATTTGATCTCTTCATTATATAAGAGAAACTTAGCAAACCTTATCAGGAGAATCCCTGTGTAAGAGTTTCCACTTGTGCAGTGGGGCTTTTCCCCACTCTCCTCCCCCTGTGCCCCTGAAATTAGCTTGTGGCAGGGAGTTGGGAGGATCCCCAAAATAGGGTGGGTGGGTGGGTGTGGTTTCTTCCGCTTGTGCAGAGAGAATGTTCATCATAGCGCAAAATTGAATTCCACCCTCCGTATTTACAATTCTTAAAAACATCAAAATCCAATTAGTATTTTTTTTAAAATCTTAAATCTGATTTTTAATCCACTTAACATGCTTATATTAGAGGAGAGGAAGCCAATAGAGACATCAAAGGTGGTGAATAGGGGATTAATCTCAGTACCAGGTCATATGTCTATCCCTAAGATAGTAAAGTCAGCACGTGGGCCTGTGGGCTGTACCCTTAAATGTGGTTAAAGGAATTGAACTGGGCTGCAGTGTTGTGCTCCTCTCCCTTAGGAAGTCAGGTGGCCCTCTGCCTTCACCATAATGAGAGGAGTATAACTATTACAACTGAGCTGCCTGGTGGTGCCTTGGCTGCTTCATTTCTTTATGTCAAAGGACTTTGTCTGAATTTGCCATAGTGTGAAAATCTCCAAAGTTGCCATATCAGAGAGAAATTATTTCTGAAGTGTTTTTTTCTCTCTCACTTGAGAGCAGTTTCAGATAAAAGGTTTTAGAACAAGGAGGTCAAGTGTGTGACAGCCTGTTTTCCTCTGCCCTAGAAATATATTTATGAACTCACACTCAAGCCCCCACCCCCACAAAACCCATTTTTTTATTTTATTTTAGCTGAAACAACTTCTTCATCCTTCGGTGCCCTTGAGAGCACATTGAGATAGGCATACAGTATTTGTTTGTTTCTGAGAGCAGAACATTTGTTAGAAGCCGGAGGAACTTGCTTTCCATTTCCCTCTCTCACTGCAACAGACATCCAAATGCCAGGGACACAAAAAGGTTTTGTCCTAACCCAGTGTGAACTTGCACCATGAAGAAAGTGGCTGGGGATTCTTTGTAGCTTTCAAGTGCAGTGGGTTGAGGTGATCTTCAGCACATAGCATTTACCTGCTTCCCTCATAATCTGGATGCTCTTCTCTACTTAATACCACAACCCACCACATAGTGAAGATTGATTAATTCCTCTGATCCCCAAGTGTGCTCAGTTCTGTGCCTCTTCTGAGTCCTCTTCCAGGCTAGGCACTGTACTCCATGCTAGACCAGCAGTCAGTTTCCAGATGCAAGCAGTTGCAGAGTGTTAGCTTCCTAAATACTGTAGTATTCTGCAGCCACAGATCCCCCTTTTGGTTAGTTCTGGATTCCGCTTTAAAAGATCTGGACTGCTCTTCTATTTCAGTCAAGCCAGATGGAATGTAGCATTCTATAGCATTGGCTGTATTGGATACAAAGACCTGTGAACCTGGTAAATCCTTAGAGTTTGGTTTTCCTGTAATGTGGAAGCCTGAATTAATTCTTCATAGTTAACAGCAAGAGAGGTTAATTCACAGTTCATTTTCTATTTAGCACAGTAATTAGCTGTTTGTAGAACACTATTTGTGTTTGTTTTGGAGTTAAATACACATAGATGTTTGCCTATGAGAAGTAAGCCACACTTTTAAAAATCTGCTGCACCTTTATAGAGTGAAATTTAAACTTCCTGACTTAATTCACTAAAACACAATACAAACGTTTGTTTTTTAATTGGTCAATTTTAAAGCAGACAGATGCTTTGAAAGGAACGATGTAATGAAATTATATCCAATTAACAAAATCTACTGCTTATTATTTGTTTTCCAATTAAGTTTCAGTTAAGAAGCAATTTCTGTAGGTGGGAAGAAGAGGTATAGGCATTGTTTCTAACATAATATAAAGCCCAGAGCTGTAGCTGAAAAAATTGGTCCATGATCCAGTGGGGCATTTAATCACAGCTTCATCTGCAACCAAGCCCTTTGAATGGATATTAGCTTTTTGTTAAATGTTAACCCTCATTTAACCCTCTTTAATGTTCTTCTTTAACCAGGCCTTTGGCTGATTGACATCCAATGCCCTTTTAAAATGTGATGGGGGTGTTACTGGGTTGCTCATGTTTTTATTTTTATTACGTATTATGTATGTGTTTTTATATTGTGATTTTATCTTTTGAACCGCCCTGAGACCTGTGGGTATAGGGCAGTATACAAATCTAAATAATAATAATAATAATAAAACAAACATCAATATGATGCACTTGTTCAGTTAAAATTATGAGTTCTTCACTCTTGCAAGTAAGCCTATGATGGCACACATTTTATGATAAAAAGAGGGGGGAATTAAAGCAAGCTTTTGATCAGATACTAAAGTCCAGTTCAAACATTCTCAGCCTTCTGCGTGCAGTTGAAGCCCCCTCTGTGGACACGTTCATGTGAACAATGTAATATGTGACCTGGGCCATTATCAGATACACCTGTAATCTCCTGACGGAGATTGCCAATGGTGACACATTTTTTCCAGCTGCCATAGTCACAAGAATTGCCTTTGGTAGCTGTGCATGAGGGCACAAAGTGGACCTCTGGTGGCATAATACATTTTAAAATAATTTAATATTGAGAATGACCTAAATAAGAATTCTCATTAACACATCCCTAGAAACGGACTGGATACATTGCATAATTAAGGTGCTGAACTGGTGGAAATGCATTCATAGTTCTAGTATTTAAGTGCACCGATAGAGTTGTGGTATAAAATGTCTTCAAAATAGTTTGTACTTTAAAAATATTTTGCACTATTGTTATTTCCTGCCACTGGGTTTCCTTTTATTAATGCTGTTTTTATACTGTTTTAAATGCCATGTTGGCTTGTGGTTTTTTTGTATATACTATGGTGTTAATTTTTATGGTAAGCACATGAGAGAACTTTTTTTGCTGGGCAGTATATAAACAAAATAGGTAAATAATCAAATGTGCTTTTAAAAATCTCTTGCAGCCACCTTGTATACTTCTGGCATCTTGTTTGGCGTCTTCTTGAACAGCAGTGTACCTATTTTCTTTGAACTTTTTGTGGAAACTGTCTACCCTGTTCCAGAAGGGATTACTTGCGGCGTGACCACTTTCCTAAGCAACATGTTCATGGGAGTTCTTTTATTTTTTCTTACTTTCTACAATAAAGGTAAGGAGTATTTAGATGCTTGTGGAGTATCAATTTGTTAGCACAACGTATTTCAGCTGGGAGTTTTATTTTTGGCTTCACCAGGAAGAGGAGCTTCATGGAGATTCTTCTATTAACACTAATGATGTGTATAAATCCCTTAGCATTTGTAGAAGAATAGGCCTCCCTATGTGTTCATCTTTAAAAGTCTGCCAGTCAAAGATTGAAATCTTCACGTAGAATTGTTCCTTTGAAGGCAGTGCAGTGGGATGCCTTTGAGATAAATACTGTGGTGGCTTAATAAAAAAAGACAACAAAGAACCACATAATGTTATCACCATTAATAACATACGTAGCTAGGCAAGCTAAAACAGTGATAAAACTAATCCAATCTCATGCTTTGGGGTCTAATCTGATTGTTTCGGGGGGGGGGGGAGAAGAAGCATGTGGTTTCTTTTTCGTCTTCCAGACCTGGTCTTTTGACCACACTTAAAATTTACAGATTGGCAAAAGAGGGGGTATCTCCCCACTGTCCTGTTTTTAGACAAGTTTTGGAAGAGAGGAGAGTTGTGGGTTCTGTGTTGCTATAGTGCAGGTGAGGGGAAACTCCTTCAGTTCAAGGTCCCTCCATTTTTGACAGATGGGCAGGGCCACCCACATTTCGATCACCAGGCATCATACACCATAATTCTGGTTTCAAGCCAGCGGCAGGCACAATCTAGTCCCGCAACACTAAAAACAGTTGATGGTTAGGTGGGCCTGGTTTGTGCAAAATGGCCAGATGGATACCTTCCCAGTGCAATGCTATAGAGATACTGTAAAGGGTTGGCTCAACCTGAAGCCTCTGAGCTTTGCTTCTGTAGAGCACAAAAGGTGTGGAACCATCTGAAGAATGGAGACAGGTTTCTTCACCCCACCCCCCTTCTGAAACGTACCCTCTCATACAACAGAGGAAAGGTCTTTAGCCTAATGTACATCTTCTTGTACATCTTCTTTGTTGTATGCGTGCACTACATTTTGTTTTTTACATGTAAATAATGAGCCAGGAATGCAATGGCCCTTAGCTATTGGTTGAAAGGATGAATATTTCTGCAACTTCACATATATCAGTCCTTTCCATATTTGATTTTTCTCCAGCTCTTGCTGTTCTTTCACAAGAACTGCCATAGAATCATCCTCACCTACAATGCCATGATTCCTTGGAGGGAGAATAGAATACACATAGATTTTGCTGTTTAGTGCCTCCCAGTATACACTTCTACTGGATATGCCAGCAGGGCTGACTTACAACCCATATGATGACAACTATTGGTGCATTGTAATGCCATAAGTTTAGTTTTTTGCTTTGAATTATTATTTTTAAAGCGCATTCTTGTTAGATGACATCATTTTGGCCAGAAAAAATAGCTTTGACATTTGAAAGCCCCATAAAGACGGTTGCCGTCTTTTAAACAAATATATAGACCACTTACGGTTGGATAGTTTCCATGTATTACTTTGGCAATCTGAGCGAGAGGAGCATAAGGGAATGTGAGGATACTAGAAACTTTAGTGATTTTACTTAGTTTGTGTGCATTCTGTTCAACCTGGTAAAAGGTAAAGCTTTTGATGGAATTGATAGCAAAAATATTATTAGTAGGTGTTGCCTAATAGAACATAGACGTTTCTGCAGAAGCAGTGCTGTCTATGATATTGAGAGTTTTGCACCTTTAGCCCTGTGAGTTACTGGGATTAAACCAAGCCAATATTGTTAGGTGGTTTTAGACCTGAGGGTGCATTTAGAGTTCTGTAAAAACAGTGAACAAAGTAGGCATTTCTTCAGAGATACACATAATGATGGGGAGGTGGCATTTGCATTGTCCTTGCTTACTGATTAACTTTAATAATTAACCATTGGAAAGCATTGGTTTGGACTGTATCTTTTGCTGGAGAAATTAGCATTTACTTGTCCTGACAAGCCAAATCAGACTGCTGTTGTTGATTAAAACGATATTCTGTCAATTCAAGACTAGGAAGGCAAAAGAATAGCTGGTGAGATTCAAAAGAATTGACTAAATGAACACACTCTAGATCTTTAAAAAGCACTCACAGCTCATTCTGGAATGATTTACAGACTCTGGATTTGAAATCCAATTTATAAATATGGTCTCACTGTGCTCAACTTTCCTGACACATAGCTGTATAAGCCTAATTTTCTTGTGAGCATTTGGAATTGTGGTAGGATGCAGAGATGTTCTTAATCTTTCTCCCCCAGAATGTCTGCACAGCAAAGGAACTATGAAGACCTCATCCCATCATTGTGACTTACTTACCAAGCAAATTATGATGGCTAAAATTTAATTAATTTTGCTTTTAAAATGTTCCACGACAAGGGTTATAATCAAATCATACATTTTGTCTCAGTGTGTTTATTCTCACTGCATCTTCTTAAATCAAATCTTTGGTGCTTTATAATGCTTTTCGTTTACGTGTAAATAGTTTTGTTTCTGTTAGCTCTCAAGCATAATACCAGTAACTAAAGACACAGAATAGGCAAGGCTGTCCTGCATGCCCCAGTTCAGCTGGAAGAAGTCAAGCAGGGGTGCTGGAGTATTTGAGCACCCCAGCTCGATTTCTTACAGTACCCCTATTTTCAATGAGGACAACTTCTTTCTGACAAAGATTGCAGAGGTCTTTCTCCGAAGTGTTTGCCTTAACCTAAATTATGATGCTTTTTAAGAATTGGCCCTTTTTATGATGAAGTAGGACATGCTACTAAACATGCTAAACCCAGGTGGCGCTGTGGGTTAAACCACAGAGTCTAGGGCTTGCCGATCAGAAGGTCAGCGGTTCGAATCCCTGCGACGGGGTGAGCTCCTGTTGTTCGGTCCTAGCTCCTGCCCACCTAGCAGTTCGAAAGCACGTCAAAGTGCAAGTAGATAAATAGGGACCGCTCCAGCGGGAAGGTAAACGGCGTTTCCGTGCGCTGCTCTGGTTAGCCAGAAGCGGCTTTGTCATGCTGGCCACATGACTCGGAAGCTGTCTGCGGACAAACGCCGGCTCCCTCGGCCTATAGAGCGAGATGAGCGCCGCAACCCCAGAGTCGGACACGACTGGACCTGATGGTCAGGGGTCCCTTTACCTTTACCTTAGGACATGCTTGCATCAGTACTCAATACTAATCTATCTTCTTTCCCCCCCATCCACCCAGAGTTCTCTTGGTTTAACTGGTGCCTCCCAGGCTCCTGTCTGCTAAGTCTTCTACTCATCCTGTGCTTCAGGGAATCCTACGATAGACTTTATCTCGATGTCATCGTCTCCGTTTGATAGCACAAAACAGAAGGGAGCTCCAGAAGAGGATGGAAGTTAGAACCCTGCTCTGCCTCTTTCCTTTGGAAATTGAAAAGACCAAAGGTCAAAGCTTAAAAAAAACCTAAACAGTTTTAACATTGACCTTTTAACTGAACTTACAAAGTGGTTTTTAAAGTACACTTCCTAATTTCAGATTTTATTATCTTGATAACGATGGTGAGTGTTGCACTTGAATGGGAATTTGAATATTTTTTTAAAAGCGCACACTCAGAAAAATGTGCGTTAGGGAGAAGCTATAGTTTATTAACTGTGAAATTTTTATTTAATAAGCTATTTAACTGGGTATACAGATTTTGTGCCAACTCAAGCCATTTACAAGATAGATACAAAATGAATATCTTAGGGTTTAAGGGACGAACATATTCACCATCACAAAGTCTATTTTTGCAGCCTAAAGAGTCTAATAAGAATTCTGATGTTCCAATATTTTTCCTGCTTTTTAAACAATATACTATCCCCCATGGTGTAGTATATGAAAAGACAAGTGTCATTTTGATGGCAAAATATCTACAACGTAGTTAATCAGGGCTGAACAAGTTGTTCCCTCACTATGAGTCCTCTAAGCTCTATCAAAATGAGAATAGTGGGTAGATAGGAATTTATCCTTCTAGGATTTTAACTATGGCCAAATATTTAAAATCCATATAAATGTCTTGGCATGCCCCTTGTACACTACATTTATTTTCGAATGAAGCAATTTCTAATGTTTTCTAACCACTCCCCTTCTTGACACATTGAAGGGTCTTATGTCAGTTGGTGCTATATATTCAGTTATGTCTAAAACAATTAATTGCCTTAGTATAGGAATGATGTCGGTTGTGAAGGTATCATGGGGCAGCAATACCTTTACGGGGATATTTTTAATTCATCTCTCTATCCAAATACTGCAAGCTGTCCTCCCAATGTTTTTATCAAGCTGACTGAACAAAATTTATAGCTTTTCTGTTTCAAGTCATGTGTGTTTTCAAGCTAGTTTACAATTTAAAGAGTGCCTATCATGTGTGATTTTGTTTTTAAACAGATATTCAGTGGTGGTATTTTCGGATAGCGGAATTAAATGGCAAATCAAATTGATCCAGACATTCTCTTCTATAGAAAGCTTTCGATCCAGTGGGCAGATCCCACTTAGCAATTTCTCTTCTCCCTCTACAACCCCCCCCCATGTTACATCCCACAGTGTTTCAGCCTGACTCTCTGGAACATTGAGGGAGGTGGGTGAGGCTGAGGGTGCAGAAGAGCAGGGAATCTCCCTTGTCCGCCAGCAGAAACAAAGTCTGATTCCAACTCAGAGTCTCCAGCCTTGGAACTTTGCATAACATGGTAGTTGGAGTACTGTGTATCCTGTATTACGAGACCTATTACTTAGTTGGCTTTGTTTTCAAAAGCCAGTCTAGCTTCTCCAGTTGGTTTTACAAAGCTTCACGTGCTCATGCTTTGCAAGAAATCTGATGCAAAATACATGTTGCTGCGATCCATTTGAGAGAGGGAATTGTCAGCCTGTGTTTACTAAATTGTGGCCAGTATGCTTCTCTACCAACACAAATATTTTGAAACACTTTCATGAGCATTCTTATAGTTCTGTTAATACTGAGTTTTAACCCTGAGCTTGTTCTCTTCTGTTGGTCTTTCTGTCCGTGTGCATGTGTGTAAAATATGTTTGCACATACAAATCTTATGAGTGTATTTTTAGTAGTAAATTTCCACAGCGTTGTATACACTGAAATTCTAATGATATATTTAGTGCCATTGTCCATTTGAAAAGCAATCTCTTCAAGTAATGACATAGTTTACATAACACAGTTGAGTGACTTAAGAGGAAGTAACAAAGCCATCTTGCTCAGCGGCATTTGTGGATTCCACAATCTAATATTATGCTTCAGTGAGAACTTTGAATTTGGATGTGTTTCACTCCTTCAAAGAAGTTCCATTCTGCCACTCTTGATTCATTTGTCCTCTGGAATTCAGAAATTAAGCAATATATCTCAGACACATGGCTTTATTCTGTTTGTCCACTCCTTTTTATTATGTGGATAACTGAAATATTTCTTCAGTTTGCATTTAGGAGCTTAAATGGAATTATTGGTGTCATTTTATAGAGTCAACTTTTTGTTGTTATGGTACCATTTTGTATTCCATATTGGTTATAGCCATTTTAATCTGCAATATAGAAAGATTCTGATTTCCCCTCACTTTACAGGCAGGCTTTTCTGTATTTTTTTCAAGCAGGCTTCCTCACAGCTCTTGCCGCATGATTTTTCTCTTAGGCTGCAACAGCTACAAGGAGGAACAAGACCATCCACTTAACACCCTTTCATTGCCCAGTAGGGAACAATCTAGCTTTCATCTAATAGCAATGTCAATTAATACATGCTGGTCCCAGTTACATCAAGGATGAACCCTTATTTTCTTTTTCTTTTCTTTCTTTCTTTTCTTTTTCTTTTTCTTTTGGTAATAAAGAGTTATCCTACTGGGACTGCAGCTATAAACATTTGAAGTACTTTCACAAGAAGCAGATGGTGTTTTTTCACATGCACATACCCCTCCTGGCTGCCCTGTTATTTGTGTGGCATTAGCTAAAATGAGTCCATAGAATCAGGTTAAGTGTTCCCCTTGATTACACTTTCTTTGTCATCTTCAAGGCATTTCTCACTGTTGGGGTTTTAAGGAAAGAAACTAGATGAGTCAAGGCACTTTTTTGTTCCTGAGTTTTGTCTTACTTCTCTTGAGCACTTAAAAATGAACTAGAAGATTGGTGCAAGTAGATGTCCTCCTAGTCAGAGGGCAGCTTGGCGGCAACATCATGATAGTATCGTTGTTGTTTCTTTTATTTGTGTTGTTAAAAAGAAATCCCCAACTTGTTGGCTGAGAACTAGAAAATGTGAGTAGGACCTGCTGCTTCATTTCTTGGAGTTGTGCCTGGGCCAGTCACTTTTTGAACTTGGTGTCCTCATCTGATGTGTGTTAGATAATACAGGTATAACTTTATTGTCACTGACTAGACTAAGACAGATCTGTTGTCCCAACTTTTATGTAGTGCAGATCTCCTGTTCAGACAAACTGGCTGCCTACTCTCATATCTCATATGTAAGGCATACTGGCATAACCTGAAGAGGTGTTATATCTTTGTGTGCACTGTTGAATGCGTGGAAAACATTTTGATTTTATAAAGATCAAATGCATAATGCAAAATGAGCCACCTGCATGCGTGTGCTTTACTAAAAAGGGAAGTAGATATAGGCATTAGGTAGAATTAATTAATATGAAGGCTATACATTAAGCAGTGGCTCAAGACAGCCTATAAAGGTTCTGATAGCAGCAATTTTGATTTGGTCATTAACCTGCTTTATAATTATACTGCATAATATTGGTAACTTCTCAAGTTGCTAGGGCAGCAAAAGTGGTTTGGAAAACGCTTTTTGTATGTGATGTGGTTGCTTATATTTTTTACTCATCAGTTATTTCCCAACATTAAAGTGAAAGTGACACGGTTGGCTAGATAGGTACATACAACAATTGTATAGGAATGGTTAGGGTTATATATAGACTATCATGAAGACACCAAAGATAAGTTCTTCCATGCAAGTCCTGTTGAAGTGAATAGAAACAGCACAATCTTGTGTTGACCCCCTTCATTCAATGTAACTTGTACAGGAGAAATTCCCAGTGGACTATACCTTGTGCTCCAGGCAGCCTGCACAATATGCTCTCTAATAAATTAGTGAAGTTTTATTATCTGTTAGACATTTGCTTGGTCTCATTCAAATGAGTAGATCTGCCCTTGTTTTGAATGAGTCAGGAATATGAACTCTTCTCAGAGCAGTCTTACATCGATTCTCTCTAAATGTCTAAATATTGAAATGATGATATAATGATGTAAATTTAGATCAGTATTTTATCAGTTAACAGTGAAAGGCACTGATTGCCATTCTAATTACATCCCATAGTTTGACACTAGAGCCACACTTACTTGGGAATTTGGTATCATTCAAACAAATTTAATTTCGAGTAAATGTGTTAAGAATTTACGTGCCAGAGTGTTAAAAATATGTTCCTGAGAGAATGCACCAAATCTTTTAATCATTGATCATTTCCAGCTTTGGGGAAAAGAATGCCCACCTCTGTCCGTGCTCGGTGACTTGCGTCCTGCCTAGAAGTTCAAACTAGATAAGCGTGTGGAATTATTTTTGCATGCGAAATGGAAAATACTGGCCGGTGTGGCTGCGTTGTGCATGCAGAAACAAATGAATAAGGTCTGTGACATTTAATCACGTATTCAGTTAATTAAAATATTTTGATCAAATGAACACACACACACGGTAATTATAAGTACTGTTGATGACCAATTCCATCTAAGAAGTACCGGTATTTCCAGCCCTTGTGTGAGAAAATGGGGAGTCCCTTTTCTAAGATGATGTGTACTGCTGGGTTTTATCCCATGTTGCATGAGCTCTTTCTCTTTGCCCTCTCTACAGGCCACAGTGCCTGCCAAAATCCTCTCCAAAGGGCTGGGAGAACCTGCCCAACATTGTGGGTTGTCCTCTGGAGCTGCAAAGGGTTGCAGGGTGCTGGCAGGGGGAGCAAGGTATTGAGTGAGATTGCCTTCTGCTTATGCCACGTTGGGTGCAACCCTGTTTCTCATATGCAATAATCGTGCAAGTTTGACTAATAACCTGAGTTCATTATTGATAATTGGTGGCAGCCCTATTCCAAGATAAAAATTCCACTCCACACCCAGATCCAAGATTTTTGCATTAAGAAGTAGCCATAGATTATTTCAAATACACTAACACACTTTATTCTAACTGAATAGTGGGGTTTTTTTTTAAAGAAAATATAGATAAAAACCAATTTTTATGTGTTGTATTTGAATGAATGAAATAAGTAAATAAATTAATAAATAAATAGAAGAAAATGTAGATAATTGCAGTAGGCAATTATCTAATAATAAAGGGCGTGGTAGGAAAGCGTAATGATCTGGGTTTGTATGAGGAAATCAATGAATCTTTGTTATGGCATGGAACCGCAATTGAATAGTAGAAGTCTGCACTGCCACCCCTGGAAGTGGGCAAAGATCCTCTTTAACCCAGGCTAGAAGACCACTGACTGAAATGAGAAGTACTCTGTACCAAACAATGAATTCAGAAACTTACATTGATGTTGCCCTATTTATTCCTATCTGTGCTAGTCATTGAGAGGTGCCAGGAGCTGCTGATAGACTGCCCTCTAACTCTGGCTTTTGAGATTTCACTCTCCATTGCCAACACTTTTTGAAGCATATCTTCACAACCAGAAAGGCTTGGATTTTATTCTTTTAATTCTTTTTGGCAGAGCCATGTTGAGTGGCTTTTCTGTTTGTTCTATGCAATGACAACATATGCATGAGTCCTTCCTTTGGGTTTCTGAACATGTAGCAGAGTCTTTCTTACACTTTCTATTTCCCCCCTCCAGAACAAAGCAACCTAGGAGCCTGAGAGTTTCAGGAAGTCAAACCCCCTCTACAGTTTGCTTTCATTGCATTCCACATTTTTTGTACCAGTTAGGCACTTTGCATTCTTTCTGTATTTGTATCTGCAATCTTTCAGGTATGGGAAGAATTGATGCAAGTGTCAGGATTTCCCAATGTGAGCTGGAGAGGTTTATTGCTATCTCCCATGAGCCTTCAGTTGTCCAACTTGACATCTTAAGATCCATATTTTTGTTTCATTTGGATATACAGCTGCAGGTTCTGAAACAACACAATCCATTAAATACTGAGAAAGTGTTTGGTAAACTGGGTCACACAGGTGTTGAGGAGTATTGGCTTGAGCTGTGGTGAAATGCCAAAAACACTTTGGTCTTATCTTAGGTTGCTTGTCCTTTGCTTAAGGTTCACGACAAACCTCAATTCAGTAACTCGACATTTAGCTTAACTAATTTTTACAGCCACTGTTTTCTCATGTCTATGCTTTTCTTTGAACTCAGAATTTTTATATGCATGTTATTCGTCCACCTGTCAGAATTCTGCATGTTCTGCGATATGCAGTATCCTCACCTTTATGTTTCAGAGAAAGTTCTATATGTTAAAATGCATGGATTTTTTTATTGCATCTCAGGATTTGTTTTAACTAGGCCTGGTAGTGTGAACCTGTAGTAAAAACAATTCCCTTTCATTTGTGGGTATGACTTTTTGTAAATCTATCCTGAAATTGTAAAAACAAAAACATAGAACATAAAATGATTTCATTAGGATTTGTAAGCATTTTGCTTTTTGTAATTTTGTAGGAAAAAAGGATATTTTTATTTTAGGGCAAGTTCTACTTTTGTATGTAATATGCTGACATGGGGCACAATCTGTCAGAAGCATATCCTGCATTCATCTCATGGAAATAAATTTAGAGGTGTGGTCCTGCCCTATCCCCATTCATTATTATTTTTCCTTTGGAACTTAAGTAGGACAGGTTTCTCATGGATTGTGTCTGTGGTGTCTTTTATTTTTTAATAAAACTTATTTAAAACCCACTGTCTAATACATCTAGAAACGTAAACTTCACTTATCACTTTGGAGTTCTCTTTAAACTGGAATCTTGCTGTAAGTGTTTGCTGTTAACTTGTGTAATACTTGATACACATTAAAAAGGTTAATTGTAGCTTGTGAGTCATCTTTT
The DNA here is from genome assembly GCF_009819535.1 of Lacerta agilis. Classification (NCBI taxonomy): domain Eukaryota; kingdom Metazoa; phylum Chordata; class Lepidosauria; order Squamata; family Lacertidae; genus Lacerta; species Lacerta agilis. The sequence continues at coordinate 89,207,319 of NC_046312.1, forward strand.
GTGCTTGGATGCCATATAATATCCTAGAACGATGGTAATATTCATAGAGGTATCTGCTGCTGGCTTTGTTGTGGAGGATTCCAACATGGCTTTTTGTCATATGTCTGTTGGCAAAAGATGCAAGCTTAGGAACAGGTTTAACAAGGGATCGTTTTCCAGGTCATTGTACAAATGGCAGCTGCTAGAAGAATTGGACATGCAATTTTGGTGAATTGTCAAAACTCAAAAATAAGTTGGGCTTTTCTCAAGACAGTTCCATGAGATGATCTTCCATATCACAAGCAACATAATCTTTGTTTCTTGTTTCAGAATTAGCCTCAAATTATCCCATCAATGGCTGGTTTTTGTGGCAAGCTGTGTCTTGTAAACAAAAAAAAGCTACTGTTCCATTCTTTAATCTATAAGATGATGATTCAGGATTTGGATATGACACATAACTCTTTGTCCATCTCTTCTGCCAAATTTCAAGAAGGAATATGTTTTTGAATGGCAGGGAAGGTATACTTAAATGCATACATACATTAGGGAAATGTTCCAGGGTTCCAAGAGGGGTTGCCATGTTCAAAAACAGCTACAATAAATAAAATGATCTCCTGATACCTTTTATTATGCTAGCTGTATTTGGTTCAGTGAAACAGTGAACTTTCAGGTTGTGTAGGATTAGGCTGAAGGCAGAACCATTGTGGACTCTCTTCAGCTTGTTACAGTGGAGGAACAACACATTTGAAGTCATAGGCTGTTCTTTAGTGGTGTGTAAAGCTTGCAAAAACGCCTGCCTGTAATTATAGTTTTAATGTGGGGGGGGGGGTGTTAAAAAAGTTTTACATGTTTGGTTATATTTATTATGTATTTTCCTCAGAGTATTTGTTTAACCTAGAAAACTGTACAACATTTATGTCTGATATGATGAGTCACAGTCATTTCTGACTTGGGACAAAAAATATCAAGGTGATGCCTCAGATTTCATCTAACACTGATTCTGTTGATGTGAACTTTTTCAAATGGGATGTCTTTAATAGTAACCTGATCCTGAATTTGGCTTTTTATGGACGAAGATAATACATCTTACCTTGTATTCTTAACAGACAAGCTGAAGGCACAGGTAAGTCACTTGTGCTGTAATGAAGGAGAGATTCTTTCGATAACAAAAACAAAGTTTAGAATTTCTGCTCTTTATTTTTTGATGTGTGTTTTATGGAAAACTAGAGAAAGGAGGAAGGACAACCATGTTGCTTCCTAGAGATGTTGTAGTTTTAGTCAGTTGAAGAGTATTTTAGCATTACATTGCAGACCAATTAGCAAAGGATGTGTGGATGTACTAATTGTGCACAGATGTGCCTTAATTCTAAACAATTCCATGTAGAAATTTCCCGCATGTAAAGTGTTAAGGAATCTAGGGGAGAAAGCTCAATCTAGTTCACACTAAGTTTGTTTTTACTGATCTGGTGCCTCTCAATTACTTTCTAATCGGATGCATTAAAAAAATAAATTCCCAGAGGCACATTTGCGAATATGAAAACTCTCAAAATTATAGCTTATGATTGACTAGGAATGAGGCATTATGCATGCAGGTGTAGCTGGTTTCAGGTTATTAGAAATCCAATCTATTTTTTATGATATTATGGTGTAATTTTCAGCACAAGACTGTGATATAAATTTCTAGTTGCACTGGAACATAAACTACAAGTGTCCCTGACTCTTGTCACTTTCCATGGTCTTTAGTTTGATTAATAAAAGGGACGAGAGCGATAACATTTTCCCAGTAAGAATCTATGATCATCCCTCAATCAAAATGGGCCCATTTTATAGTGATATGTAACAATGATAAAAATGGTATTTCAAGACCATTGGGACTAGTCTTTCAGCCTAAAAATGTTGATCATATGGCTCTGGTTCTTGAAGCAAGTAAATAGCCCATTTTCTTCTTCTTTTCCGTTAAGAGCAGTGTCCTTGGAAATTCAAGTCTATTGACTTCCTGGTTATATATAGCAAAAGGGTCTAAAGCTGAATTAAAAAACAACAACCCCACATTCAGCCCCGTTTGAAGTTCTAGCATAGCAAAATTCAGGATGTTTGTCTGAAGCCAAAGGTTCAGGGGCACAATATTATTATGTATTAATGGAATCTTAAAGGCCTTGTTAATTGTCCCCTGCCTTTAAAATAGGGCAGGAAATATAAAGTAGGTGAGGGAAGAGCTAATAACCCTTCCAGATTTAAAGAATTTCTGATGGTCAAACTTTAGTTTTATATTCATTTGTTTGAATTTCAAGTGGAACTAGTCACTAAGAGTGCAGTGTTCTATCTACATTAGTAAAAATCAGCCCTGTTGAGCTCAGTGAGGTTCTCACAGGTAAGTGTGGGTAGGATTATGCTTTAAGGCACTTGTCATGCTGCAGCGGCAAATTATACTTTGGTTGAGTACATAATTTTAAAAAAATGGATGCAGCCAGTAAACATAGGCTAATAAATTAAAACACTTCCATAAATTTAGCCTAACCGTTTGATCATACAGAATACACTGATACAGAATTATGTGCCAATGGATTAATATTAAATAAACCCAAATGAGGCAGCAAGACATAAGAAATTATATTTGCCTCAAATGTCTCAAATTTCATTTTAAGAGAAGAGATGTAGGTCAGGCATAGGCAAACTCAGCCCTCCAGATGTTTTGGGACTACAACTCCCATCATCCCTGACTACTGGTCCTGTCCCCAAAACATCTGGAGGGCTGAGTTTGCCTATGCCTGATGTAGGTGCTTAGAAAGTTTTTCAATTAGAGTAAGTTGAAAGAGAGATTAACAGTAGCAAGGAGAGGGGGAATGAAATTCTAAGGTTTGTGACTGGGGAAACGATGACTAATCCGATACAATAGTTGAAAACTTTAATCATGTGAACAAACCTTGTCCTGCCTCATTGGACCAAGCAGGTCTTTGCCTGCACATGCAAAGCTGAGGAACAGTTCACATGAGAATGGGGCTGGTTCTGAAGCTGGCAGAGCTGGGTGAGCTCACCATGTTTACAAAATAACTGGAGCTGGTGGGCATTTTCATTCAAGATGTCTTAACACCTCATGGATAGAGAGATTCATGTGTCCTTAAATAGATGTTTAGAAAGCAAATTCCAAGTTTACTGGTTCCAGTGTTGTATGGGCTTGGACTTTTGTTGGGCTTGGACTGGGAAAATCTACTCAGTTATTAAGCTTGCTGGGTTCTTTAGTGACTCACTTACTCTCAGGGATAAGCTATCATGGTGGAAGATAGGACTAGCAATGAAGGGAGTTGTTCCTTCCACATCCCTCTCCCCTATCCACATGGTTTGCCTTGCTTCTCCTTTTTCAGTGCTATGGTTTAGCAAGCAGGCAACATTCCTGTGGCCTGGGTTCCAACTACTATTCTGTCCAGGTAGGAGCTACTGTTCCCATAAATATTTTTCTGCAGCACCACCACCACCAGCAGAAGGGAGCATCCTGTTTGGCAAGAAAAAAGGCTGAAGTCATAGAACGGCTGCAAGGAAACGTTATTTGTCCGTGTAAGTACATTCTGTTTGTATTTTAAAGGTTATAGTATAAAATAAGTATACAGACCTGTCTTCTCACTAAGGTCACCTACTGAGGCCCTCCTGGTTGTTCTGCATTCTGCAGAAGCTCATCTTCCCAACCAGAGAGAGATTTTTTGTGTGGTGCCCACTCTTTGGAATACTCAACCCCTCTCCACACACACTGTTGTGCTGGCTACTGATACCAGTCATTTGTCAAACTTTTTAATTTGAATTTTGTACTGACTGTTAATGGTCTTGGGATTATTATTTTTATTCATTTTAACTGATTTATTGTAAACTGTCTTGAAATATATTTGTAAAAGGCTGTGTGTGTGTGTGTGTGTGTGAGTGAGAGAGAGAGAGAGAGAGATACATACTGCTTTCAGCAAACGAGAGCATGGAGTCCCATTTAGATACCAAGTATTGATACTGTTCAATAAACAGAGGAATTAATGGTCAACCTCTGGTTTAGGAGATTAGTATCTACAATGAGTTGGCAGCATAATGAACTGATGAATTTGAGTTAAGTAAAAGTGAACATGCGATGAATGTTTTCCTTTGGCTTTTTGTATTAGAAACATTAATTTGCGACAATAGAGTTCCTATAAATGTATTACTCTTGGGGGGAAATCAATTAGAATTAATAGTAGGCCAGTTAATTGGGGGTTTTTAATGACTAAGTTTTCTTTAGCTGATTGCTAAACATAGTTATGATTTATTTAAATGCTGATTGTCTAAGTAATGGATTGAAATGTGCCTCCAGTTGATTTAATGAAGTATGGATTGTTTAATTGACTAGCTTTTGTAGGAATTAATGCGTTTTTTTTCAATGGATCATGGATTAAGATATATTAATTTTGTATAGGGTTGTATCCAATGGTTACTTGGGTAGAAGGTCTCCTGTGCAACCAATCTTTCTCTTTCTTTCTGAAAAGTATCTGTCCAGTGTAGGTTGTTTTACCTTTTGTTTCTCCAGGGGATAAGTGTCCTGTGTAGTCCTCCTCAGAATCAAATTTATTTTCAGTGGTTATTTCAGACTTGTTGTTGTTGTTGTTCAGTCGTTCAGTCGTGTCCGACTCTTCGTGACCCCATGGACCAGAGTACGCCAGGCACGCCTATCCTTCACTGCCTCTCGCAGTTTGGCCAAACTCATGTTAGTAGCTTCGAGAACACTGTCCAACCATCTCATCCTCTGTCGTCCCCTTCTCCTTGTGCCCTCCATCTTTCCCAACATCAGGGTCTTTTCTAGGGATTCTTCTCTTCTCATGAGGTGGCCAAAGTACTGGAGCCTCAACTTCAGGATCTGTCCTTCTAGTGATTTCAGACTTACATAGGATGTTTGGGTTGCCCCTGCTTACCCCCAGAACATTTTTTTCTTCATGTCTTTTTTATCATCACAACTTACTTTGCATTTATTTCTTTACTTTGTATTTCAGACAGGAAATAAATTATCTCCTATCCCACAATAAACCTTAAGGGACAGTTGACAACTGTTCCAGGGGGCATCTCCCACCCCACCACATAGAGAGAGGCAATTCTGATTTATATCATTTATATAATTTGTAATATCACCTTCCATACTAGTTCTGTATTCTCATTATCTGAATATATTGGGAGCTGCATTTCTAGTAGCTACTGAAAATCATTTGGCTTTGTGATATCCAGATGAATGTGTGTCAACGTGGTTTCTCAAGCACACACTCTGAAATCAAGGGACGGTTTCTAAACTTCATCCACAGAAGGGAATACCTGCCCTTTCTACTCCCTTGTGATGAAGTAATGTGGCCAGAACCCTAATCTTATTTAGCAAGTTTTGGATTCCATGGATAATGGAATTTTATGTCTACATCAAAAGTTGGAACCAACATGAGGACTTTGCCCCAAAGCTACTATTGATAAATTTCTTTAAGCACCTTTGCTTCAGCCACAGCTTTAAACTCCATTGTCATCTACTGCTGACAAACAACTCAGAAGCTTAGTAGGTTGTTTGAGTTTTATTTCTTAATTCTTCTTTACATAGTACAATTTATAAAAATACAGAAGCCCACCCCACCCCTAAAATTCACAGTGTCTAAAGGCAGTGGTTAACAGTATACATCACCTTTATTCTAACGGTACCATTGTGTTCAGTTGCATAGGAAGGGTATTATGCCTTCACAACAGAGTCTGATAATATTATTTTTTCCTATTTTGCTTCACATGGCATATACTCTTCTTGTTGTTGTGATAACAATTATCTCTATTTATATACTCAAGAGCTGTCATTTATCTCCACTTCAGCTACAAAATAGAGTGGAGATATCTCCCATCTTCATGTCCCATTTGTGTTTTCTCGTGCTTTACTTTTAAAAAATGAATTAGATTGCATTTCAAATATGCACACATTTGGATACTGGCTGAGAGTAGTTAGTTGTGCAGCTGACTGCCCTCTACATACTTTTTTCTTTTCTGGACCTCAAGCCTTTATGGCATTCTTCAGTGTAAACTTGCAACACATCCCTCTTACTAGCGACTCAGCTCCCCGCAATCAAGAATTGACCTTCAGTAAACATGGTCTTATCTTTAAAAACTTGCCCTTCAAATTAAAAACAAAGGATCTATGTGTTCTTAAAGCTTCATCCTGAAGAGGAAGAGGGAGATGGGAGAAAATGGTCTGTATTCACATTTGATACAAGCACTGGTGTGTCTAAGAGGTGCATGCCTATTTAAGACATCACATCTTGTGGTCTGGGAGATGGACTGGTGAGTAAACTGGGCTGGAATATTCTGCACATGGTTAAAAGCACACTGTCTGTAGGTATTCCAGGGCTAAGCCATTGCACTGACAATGGTTTGAAATGATTCACCAGTGAGCCTTGGCTCAAATTAAGCCTCAGGGCTTTTTCTGCTTTAGCGGTGTAATAGCTCTGAACCCACTGCAAATACTGGTAAATGCAGGCTTATAATGTAATAAGGAAGCTGGTGCTTTTCAGGACCTATTTATAGATGGTATTTTTCATATGACGAGAGAAACCCCCTAGAGGGAAATAGACCCATTAACCTTCCATATAATAAATATATGGACAGGATGTGATTATTTTAGTACAAGTGGAAGTATTTGGAAGCAAATATCACCATTGGTACAATGTGTCTGATTCACAATATGTTAGGATAGCCTTCCCAAACTGGGTGCCCTGCCAGTGCGGTCAGTCCAAACACCCACAGTGGTCATGCTGGCTGAGATGGAAGGGAGTTGTGTCCTCCAAATAATGATGGTTCCAAGTTGGATCTGGGCAAGGATTTGAGATAACAAAGAAGCAGGAAAACAATTTTTTATTGTATTGCAACCCATGCTTTCTATCCTAGGCTATTGAAACACTGATTCCATGTTGACAGTGCGAGTGCCTTACCACAAAAGCTAGCCAATTCTAAATAGTTGTATTCAAATACATGAGGTTTACTTTCCTGATCCAGAGACCCCACAGCAAAAGATGCACAAAATCTACTGTCTTACCTGTGCAAGAATGATGTTCCACATGCATAGTGGAGTTTCGGTTTCAGGCAAATGTGCTTAGGAGCCAGACATACAGCTGCTAATTTAGAATGCATTGTTTCCTGGAAAGTACATCTGGCATAAATAGCAGAGATCACCCCTAAGGAATCTCTCTTTGGCAGGTTTCTAGAATTTGTCCGGCTCTTTAAATGCTGTTAAAATTTCTGGATGCTTCTCCAGAAAATAGCTTGAGGTTTCACCTGAATAGTTCAACTTAAAAGAGGACTCAAGGGTAAACTAGATGGGGCTGGTGTGTTTTTGTGGGAACGGAGCTTTAACCAGTTTACTCTTCCTGCTGTTTGGATCAAAATTGCACCTGTTACTTCCAGTGGGATGAAAGTTCTCTCTTGCACCAATGGGAGTTTTCTTCCCACTGGGAATAGCAAGATGTCCCTCACACTGACAACCAATCAGGAGGGATAGTTTTAGTATGTGATATTAAAAATAGTCTTGCGAGATCTTAAAATTAAAATGTATTGTGTGCATAGGCTACTGTGCACTACAGCCTATTTTGTAGCTTGAGGACATTTCATACCTCTTAAAAAAATCAGGAAGGTAACTTGAGTACCATTTATACCAGTCCCTCTCTCTACAGCCACTAATATATGTAGCTTTCTCTCTGTTCCTTCTGCCTCTCAACTCATTTTCAGCAGGTACAAAATGAAGTCCTGCAAAAAGAAATAGGGATGGCTAAATTTGGGGTGCGCTGAATACTGAAAGTAAAGTTGGATGCGTCCAACAACCGCAAGGTCAGAATTCACCCATTTTTTCTTAAATTCACTCTATAGCCCCTTAACACCACTACATTCAACCTGGAATAGTAGCCTAGAAGATGAAAGAGTATTTATTTACCTGTAGAAGAGCATCTACGATACCACCTAACCAAGTTGAAAGCAGTTGATTTTTGCAGTACAGTAAACCCGCAACTTGCGTGGAGGTTACAGTCTGGGGATCGTGCTTGAAGCCAAAACCACATGTACTCAAAACACATTGGGTTCAATGGTGGATGGGATGACTAAAGTCATTTTCCCATCCCCCCCCCCAGGCATGTATAGCTGAATGCGCAAAAGTTAAAAGTTGCAGGCTTACTGTAATACATAAATGAAACTGGAACTAAAGGAGCCCAGTTCATATTATTATTCCTTCTTAGTTTTTTCTTACACACACCTCTACTGATAATTAAAAACAATAGGACCAATATACTAAGTCAATTTGGACTGTTTATTCATAAAGTATGAGCAAATACAAACATTGTTTACTTTGCCATTCTTAACAGGAATGGATTTTTTGTGGGCTGGGAAGATGAACAGTTCTAGCTACCAAAGTCAACTCCTCAATTTTAATTGAACAACAAAATTCATTCATCTATGAAAAGTTTTTTGTTAAAGTCTGCCATTTTCTCTTTCGGGTTCCCCTTTGAAACCTACCCTAAGTCCAAGTGCTGTTTTTATTATTCTAAATTTATTTTTAGACCATTCAGCAGTACATATACCATTTGTATGTGTTATAAATATATAAACATACACAGGATTTGAGTAACAGGACTTTATGATGAACTTTACGTTTTTATTTTGCTTGTGTAATAAAGTCCCACATTTGGTGTGACTAAATGGACTGAGTTAATTAGTTTGATTGCTGGATATAATTTTTTTTAACATTAGATTTTGTAATGCTAGAATGGGGGAGCAATCCTAAATTATACCCCTGCCCTGCAAAGGGATTCAAATCATACCCACTTCCTACACAGATCTTCATCTAAGTTCATTCTCTAAAATAAAATAAAAAATAAGGCAGCAGGTACACATGTATAACTCATAAGTCATAGGTGAGCCACTGCAAAAGATGAATAAACACTCAAATCACCTTCTTTCCAATGCCATTATCTCATTATTCTTCAAAGGTTTACTTTTAACATAAAGAAGGTTCTCCCCCTTCTCTATTAGAATGTGCATATTATTGAAGAGCAGGGTTTCTTAACTAGCTTTGCAACAATAAAGTCAGTGTATATTTGTTAAAATATAAAGCCTCAGAAACCAAAAGGGCAGATTTGATTGCTGCACTACTAGTTTGGCAGAAGTGGCAAAACATCAGGTTCAAGAAACTGCATCACAACTGGTGCTGCCAGAAAGAGAAAGCAAATCTGTGTAGGGCTCCCCTATAGCATGGTGATTAAGCTTTGCTTCTTTATCAGTCTAAACATTCTCTGTAGTCACATTATGGCAGTAGAGGGCACTGGGATAAGCAAATGTTACTCACTTAGATCATCTCTTGCACTCTCCACTCACTGGACTTCTATGATGTGCAGCTCCCTTGCTATCAAGGTTTAGCCACATTCGTTTTAACAGTTCCAGCAGCAGCAGCAGTTCCACAGCTATGAAATGATACATATGTCTTCTGCCCCTTTCCTGAGAGGGAGAGTTCTATGGCAGCTTGTAGGAAACTGCTGTATCAGAATGCATAAGAGCAGTGCAGCTGTAGTGCTCTTACTTCTTTCCTGCAAAAAGCTATTATTATTTTTTCAAAAAGAGACAAAACACGAGGGTGATCGTTCATCACATTTGAGTAACCACAGGTTCTGATTCTGAAATCAAAAGCTAACAACATCTTCCTACCCAAATATGAAAAGCCATTTTCTTCCCTGCACCCGGAGAAAGTGAAGAGTTGGTTGCTATTATTCAAACCTCCATTCTAAAAGAATCTGAATCTGCTGTGTTCTTTGATCTCTGTCCCACTCCTTGGGTTCAACATACCCCTCTCAAAATGAAAGCCCTAGTTTCAAATCTGTTCAACTGAATCTTGTAGATGTTGCCTAAGCTTATAAAGGTGGTTTTTAAAAAAGTAAAACAAAAAGTGGGTAAGAGATCCTTTGTAGTACTTGACCGTACAGAATTTGGGCACAGTCCTCACAGCACCTCTGGGGTTGCATGCAACTTGATGACACTTTAATGGCTGCTTCCTGCTACACAGAACTGGTTTAGGAAATCTCCTGAGTTTCAAAAGAAACTTTCTGTGCAAAGTGCCCCACTAGATGTAAGGCAGTGCTTCAGCTGGGTCTCTTTCCCATGGCAAAAATGCATTGGTGCTCTGAACGATATTCCCAAACATTTGCATATTCAGTTTCCACATCAAACACTGGGGAAGGGCTTTGTTTCCTTGCTGGCTAAGCCCTGCTGTCAAAAGCAACACTGCCAAACCAAATACATTTCCACTGTGTACTACAGCATCCATTATGACAACCCCAAGTGTAATTAAATTAACATAGGGTGCAAGAATGTCACTATGTCATTAACCTGCCATGTGATAAGAAACTGCTCTTATTTTGCATTAGATGTTGCCCCTAAAGAACTGTACTACCATGCAAACATTAATGGAATGTTAAAAAGTTCAAGATGTTCTTTTCTACCCGTTCACCCTGCTTTCTGTTGAAATGACATCTGCACACCCACGTTGCAATTGCCATTCATATTTTTGAAAGGGTATCATTCTTCACATTCAGATGCCTGGGAAGAATGAATTTGGAATATCCTAACTAAAAATATCTCTCCCCTAGCCTGCCCTGATTTCTGGCATCTGGAGAAATAAAGATATGCTGCATAACCAGAATGGGAAAATATTCTATGTAATAAAATAAATTCTACTCTTTATCTAACTGAAAAATAGATCTGGCTTATTTTATGGCAAAAGAGAGTGAACAAAAGGTTTAATTCATTTGCATATATACCTTTTTAAGAACTGTTGCAAAACAAATTACAATTTTGCAGCACCCTCTGAAACAGTGACGCTGATCCAGCAATTTCTTACGCAATATAGAGGCTCAGATAGAGCTCAATTACGAACAAAGTGTCCCAATCACAATCTGCATGTGCAGCAGCTTTCTTTTGGCAGGTGAATGGGGAGGTTTTGCACTCAAAAGATCCTCGTGTGCAACAGAAACGCCAGAGGAGTCTGGATTAGAGTCTGTAACAATTTGATCAAGTTCTCGATCATGGGCACATGGAAACAAACAGCAAAAACCAAAACAAAACCCCAGCAGGTTGCATATCTAAATCCCCCAAAAAATCTACAGCCCATGCACTCATCCAGACTACTTCAGCCCCACTGATACCATTCACAATTTAGGCACCAATGTTTTATGATATGTGGTTGCATAAGGTAACATCAGGTGTTGGCATCAGCACTGGATTGCTCTTCCTATTCAAACTAGCCCATGAACACAGAGCCACTGACCAGTTTGCATATCCTGCCTGTGTTAATGGTCTCGACTATGCCGTCATTCAGATTATATGTCCAAAATGTGTTTTAAAGGTGGCAACAGTAATGAGCACAGGTCCGGCTGCCAGACAGTGAACCTGAATCTAAAACAAACAGCTTGGACAAATGTCAAGCCAGCAACTGCAAATAGATGTGGTCATTGCTGAAAGAAGATATGGAGGAGAATCCCCAAGCTCTGGAATTGTTCATCATTCATGCCGGGACTCTTATTACATCCCTCTTATTACATCCTCTGCATTGTGGCAGTCCCCATCTCTTAGCACCAGGAGTTATGCTGAACAACAATGGCAAACTCGCTCACATTGCCAGACACACTGGGAATGTCCATTAAAGCGTGGTGTGCATTGGCTAGACATGAATGTCAGACAATCACCTGTCCAAAGACAACATGGCTTCTGCACTGGTCTAACACAATCACACATATACAAAGAATAACATTTCAAAACTGGACTGGATTATTATTTGAAAAGGCTACAGACCCCATTTTTTACCTTTACTGAAGCAGAATTACTTTTTCTTCTTCTTGCTCAGACACAGAAGGACACTGTCAACTGATGGTGCACATTGTACTCCCATGGAGAAGTACTAGCTGGAAGACACTGAAGGAATCTGCAGTAGGCTTTATGGGTTAGACTATGCTATGAAGACATTCTTCAGAGACAAAGTGAACTCAAAACATTTTTTCCCAAGTGAATAAAAAATTATAAAAAATAAAATCAGCATTAGCACAAAGCTTGGTGATTTCAACAAGGACAGCAAGGCCATCAATCTAGCAGCTCCTTAAGAGACTACCACAATCAAAGTTAAAAGAAAATAGTTGCCCCACCCCTTCCAAAATCAGGATATTCCATGGCTCTTGTTCCACTCATCATATTTTCCCCAGTGGGATAAATTCTCTTCTACCCAGAGCCCATGCTTCAAGCACCCAAACCTATACTTCAGGTAACGTCATCCTACATTTCCCTCAAAAACTATTAGTTTTGCGTGAAGTACCTTATCTTTGTTCTGTTTATCTCACTAGGCTTTTTTTTTTCATTGAAGGCTGCATATTATTTCAACGTGTGGCAGGAAATGGTGATGACACACTGATCAATCCCCAAACCTAAACACCAGAATCTTGAGCACAATGTTCGATAAGGCTTCTCTTGTGGATGACATTCATACTACCATTAACCAGTAGGCTTATGAAGGACACATCTCAGCATGTTGAAGGCATTGGTTTTCCATGTCCACTGAGTTTCTGAAGCGGTGCTGGGTAGCCAAGTACCATTCCACACAAAGTTAGCACATAATGGTTGGTTCTTGGACTGTCATGGCATCAGACACAAAGGCATCTCCAGCCATAAATATCCATAGCAGTATGTGATGTCTCTAGCTGAGGGCTCCTCAAAAAATCTTAGGCAAGATGGTCCATTGTCCATAAGCAGTAGGTCCACTTAAGGAGATGTACTACTCAAAAGTAAGACCACTGATAAAAGAGAAAATAAAAGGCCCACTGTATAATATTTACATCTAGAGACTGGGCCAATATTTGGTCCATAAACTCAATTTAAAAAATAAAAATCATAAAGGAAGCGATCCAGTTCTTGGTGTCCATCATCAGCTGTTGGTAAAGTTCCTTCCAGGGGAGGCCTCAGGTCTGTAGTCATACTTATTCATTGTACTGGGGTAATAGGTGGTTGTGTACACATTTGTTTGCTGCAAAGGATAGAAGTTGGTCCTGTCATCTGGTATTAAATTGTTCTTGTTAAGTGTCTGTGGGAGGGAAAACAGAGAAATTTATAGAGACACTCTTTTCCCTCCCTTGTCTAAAAAGCTCACATATTCCATTTTCTAATGCAATTTTATATTAGTACCTTCCCTCTACTTAAGTATTTTGTAGCTCTCTACAGAGAACTTTTTGTGGATAGGGCAACAACCCCTCCTGGCTTTGCCAGTGTTTTGGGCAATCTGAGCCAAACCACTACTGCAAACCAAGATCTATGGGTTTCTCCAGATTTGCAGACATGGCTTTCCCATATTGGTGACATGATGTTTGATGGTTTCCACCACCACCTCCATCACCCGCCACTGTGCAACCATGCCGGGCCTAATTAGGAGTAACTGCACACACTGAGACTGGGGTCCCATCTACATGTTTTACTCTAGCTCCCTCCCAAGAGTAAACCAAAAGGGCATTTCTCTTTTGCTTTGGAAGAGCAGGTGCACATTTACCTGATCTCCATCTCCACTGGTAGATATCCAGGTTTGGACCCCCCGATATTAAGTGTGTCACTTCTGTAAGCTACAGTGTAAGTAACAAGGCATGGTCACATTTGAGGGGAAAAGGATTGCTGAAGAAAATTAACAACCAACAAAGTTACAAGTAGTTGTCAACAGCATGGAGAAAAAATGGAGGTGGGATGTAGGTGTCATTTTAATTGCTGATGTTTAAATAAGGGATTTCTTATCCCCCCCCCCTCCTTTGCTGGGCATTTATTAATTAATTCCTTTCAATGGCGCAAAAATTGACTGTCACTTCAACACACCCTTTATCTTTTTCTAGCTCATGTTTAATCTATCTGCTGGAAAGATAGATTTTTCTGTGCCTGGAAAAAGAAGTCAGTCACGTTTGAACACATTCAGAAAAAGAAGCAGTGAAAAACAGTATCTTTGCAAAGGATTAAAAAATATATAATTCCATAATCTTGATGTAGCTATTACAAATGAAACAGACAGTATCTTGCCCTCTTCTGACCACAAGTGTAGCTCTTGGTGATCTCTTAACCAGGTCACTGACCTGGTCAAAAACCACTTGAGCGCTAGCAATTCTATAGCATCAGGTACAATTATCTTTCTTTATAAAGCACCTCCTGTCAAACTAGAAGGGGGCGGGGGGCAGATTTCTTGCTTGCAGGAGCGACTTTATATTTTACTAGAACCCATGAACAGGAGCCAGCTGCAGAGAACGCATGTAGAATCGAGGAATTCTGAGCCCAAGGCATTTGTTTTGCCAGTGCTGAAAGTTCTTGACAAAGGTTTATTCATGATGGCAACCCCACCACAACCACCTGCAACAATGACACTCCTCCTTTCTTCATTTCAAGAGTATCATTTAGGAAGGGAGGGAGTTAATTTGGTTATTAAAGAACAAAAGAAATTGATGATCTCCTTGAAATCACCCAGATAGATACCAGTAGATACAGATCTACCTTCTGCCCACTGCTGCACTAGACACAATGAAGCTTTTAGACAGGAGATGGAAAGTGGGTTAAACCCAAAAGTGCCTTTCTGTGTGAGAATGAGTCTTCTATGCATGGAAGGGCTGTTTTACACCTTGATCTCTAAAGTGTTCCACAATAAAACAAACAAAAATCAAAGGTGTTTTTCCTGCACAATCAAGATGCATAGGGACCGCCTCCAAATCTCCACAATATACAACAGAGACTATCTCAACAGCCATGTGCTTGCCTGATACTGACTGAGCATCCCCCTCTTCCACTTCCATCCCTGCCACCTAAAGACCTTGTAAGCCACCTCACTGGTCATAACAACATCTCCTGTATTTTTCTGTGTAGGTAGTGGAGTGGACTCACTCAGGTGATTGTGGACTCTCCTTTATTGGAGGTTTTTAAGCAGAGGTTGGATGGCCATCTGTCTTGGATGCGTTAGTTGAAATTCCTGCATTGAAAGGGGGTTGGACTAGGTGACCCTAGGATCCTTTCCAACTCTACAATTCTATGATTGTACCAACTCTGGTCAAACAAGGGTTGAGGGGCTTTAAAGCCTTCTCATATGATACAAAACCCAGACCAGAATGAAAAGTGGGGAAAAGAGAGGATGAGGGTACATGTAATAGTGGGCCTATCAAACCTTCAATTGTGTTTTTGTGTGTGTGGGTGGGGAGCCTTATATCCTGCCTGAAGATAACAAAAGGGCCTGCACTATAAGTGGTCAAAGCCAAAGGCAGGTTTTGCTTGGAACGTCCCAACGACAGAAACACACTCCTGACTTTATACTGCAGCACAGCAGACGGCAAAGATTCAAAGCTAGTGAATGGCTGCTAATATGCCACATAAATTTGACAGAGGCAAACATTCAAACCCTTAAGTGGCAGCATCCACTGATCTTAAATAAGACGAATGTGACAAGCCTGCCTG
The DNA here is from genome assembly GCF_009819535.1 of Lacerta agilis. Lineage (NCBI taxonomy): Eukaryota > Metazoa > Chordata > Lepidosauria > Squamata > Lacertidae > Lacerta > Lacerta agilis. The sequence goes on from NC_046312.1 coordinate 89,222,802, forward strand.
GCTTGCAGCTGCCGCTGCTGCCATAAGGTAATGACACCTCTGTAAGATGCATCATTGCTCTGCCGGTGTAATCTTCACTGCATGAGAGCCACACCTCCCGAGCATGGCTGACTGCTCAATTTGACTCGACCCAATGAATTAAAGAGGGTCAGGGGAAGAGACTAATAGCTTTCAGCTAAGCTGTACTGCTAAATCCTTTTTGTTCCTCCTCAGTAAGTCTCCGTGCTTTCTCTTCCTAGCAGGCATTATGTAAATCAAGCATCCCTTAAAGTGATATTTAGAGCTGCGGGATAATACAATAAAAATAATGCTGTTTCCCACCTGCAAACTATTCCCTTTCATATCAGACTCTGCCCACTGAAAACTGTGCTTTGCCACTCAAGCGGCAAACATTCTTAAATGCCTGAAGGTGGGGGGGGGAGCTTTGTTACACATGAAAATCATAAGAACCAAAATTTGCATTTCACTTTTTTGCGGGGGGGGGGGGGGAGGGAGGAGGAGGAGGGTTGAGGGGATGAAATAAATGATTTGCTAATCTAGCCAAGGGTCTCAATTTTAAAGCCACGCGGTGAAGAGATGGGTCTCGAGGAGAAACCGTTACTAACTTTCCAGACTGCTGCAATTCATCCAGCTTTTGAATGATGGCTAAACTGTAAACAGATTGCTGCTGCAGCTTCAAACGATGCACAACAGAAGGGTCACTACAGGAAGGAAGTTCTCGCTTGGCTGTATCACTGCTTCTGCCAGCCCACACATGGGAATCAAGGGTGAGGAAAGAAAACAGCCAGTAAAAGTGAAAGAGCAACCTATCAAATTAAAAGATAGGAGATTGCCATCTTGCGCTTTCTAAGGGATAGAAGGGTAAAAAACTCCACAAGCACGTGCCTAGCCCAGCTGCAAACACCTCCTGGGAAAGGAAAGGTGGTTCAAAGTCTTCTATGCTATCTCTGCCTCCCTGGACCCCGCAAGTGTTATTTTCAGCAGCAGTAAAAATGACCATCCACAAGGGAACAAGACGTTGAGAAGTCAGGCAGTGCTTTGGAACATCACACCCCCCTTCTAGTTTTATTTCTCATTTCACAGCTGGAAGGTCCTCCGATTTTTTTTTTAGATTGCCGCTTCTTCTGAAATTATTATTCTTCAGGGGATGGGAGGAGAGCAGAGGCTGTTTCCCGGTCTCCAGCACTGATATTTTCCCTACAGCATCTAGGTGTATATCTCTGGGTGGTTAATGAACCACATATCACACAATTCAATATCCCTTTCACCAAGGGTACTGCACCAGACTGATGAAACTGGCTTTCTTTCTGTTGACAGAAGGAAGGCTATATTGTGGAGATCTCTTTGCAACCTGAAATAATTCCTGTAACTGGAAGTTGCAAGGCTGTATTTTGCAAATCCTCCCTCCCTCCCTCTCACACACAAACACACTTCCTATTGCTTCATTCCCCCGTCACCAAGAGCCACCCATTCATTGTGGCATTTCTAAGCACCAGTGGTTCTAGGCTCCAACCATCCCCTTTTATTGGTGTCTTTTTCTTCACTAACCCTGCCTGGCTCACAATCTGCGACATTCCCTTGCAGCCCTACATGACTGGGCCCTTTGCTCCTGATCCTCTTCCAAAGGACACCTTCCTCTTCCTGCCAAGCTCTTTTTTCTCTGAGTATTGGCAGCAGAGGCAAGGGCAGGAAAGGACAAGTCTCTTGTCTTGGAACAGCTTGGGACCTGTTTCTATGAGTTCTGAGCCAGTTTGGCCAAACAATTATTCATCTTTTGTTTACAAGTCTGATGTGATACCATATATGTTCTGTATAATTCTACATTCTCCCTGGTCCTTTTTTTTTTTTTTTTTTTGCTGATGTGCTGCACTGAGCTCAGCTGATGTTTACCATATTGTTCTCTACTCATGATCTAGCTCTCTTAAGACTAGCCACAAACTAGCTGTAAACCGTGAACAAACCTTGGTTACAGCTCATGGATAGGCTTGAAAAAGTGCTGAGCTATGAGTCGAGATTTGGATGACTGGGGAAGACTACAAGCTGCTCTCTAGGAGTTTGCACATACTTGCTATGTTATGGTTTGGCTTAGCATGATGTGCCAACCAGTATTTGCCATGGTCGCTATATATGGTATCCTTGGGTTCAGAGATGCTCTGGTTTGGTTTGCTGTGGAGCAAACAACGGAGGAAGACCACTGCCATTGTTTGGAGGCTTCCTGCTGACCACTGTTGGTAAAGGATTTTGGATTAGATGGACCCCCTATTCCTGATTGAGTAGGTCACATCTTAAGAAGATATGAAGCCACTATATAATCTCAGGCAATCATCTAGTACAGTACTGTCTGCTCCAGCCTGCCCTTCCAGTAGCTGGAGACTCCCAACTCCCACCAGCCTCCCTTAGCACAGCCAGTGGTGAGAGTTACACTATAAAATATCTGGAGAACACTAGGTTGGGGAAGAATGGTTTACTCTGAATGGTTACAGCTCTGTTACATCTTGAGCAGGGGTCCCCAAACTAAGGCCCGGGGGCCGGATCGGCCCAATCGCCTTCTCAATCCGGCCCGCGAACAGTTCAGGAATCAGCGTGTTTTTACATGAGTAGAATGTGTGCTTTTATTTAAAATGCATCTCTGGGTTATTTGTGGAGCATAGGAATTCGTTCATGTTTTTTTCCAAAATATAGTTCGGCCCCCCACAAGGCCTGAGGGACAGTAGACTGGCCCCCTGCTGAAAAAGTTTGCTGACCCCTGATTTTGAGCCTAGGTCCCAGACCTGCAACCTACAAATATTTTACGTCAAGATGCCATGTATTGAACCTAGAACATCTGCATGAGGGGGGAAAGGTGCTTGGTCAAGCTATCTTCTTGTTCATTTATATTTATTACAGTTTGGGGATTTTTAACATTCTTTGTGCTTTTAGTGCAGAAATCCCAGATTCCTGCATGTGAAGCCTACTTGCATACTCAGCAAAATTAAATTTAGGAGAATACTCACACACAATTTTGCCCTTGGGGCTGCATGGGGTGTGTGTCTTTTCCTCACTCAGCTGGTTGGCAACTCGTGAGTATGATCAGCCAATATATAGGCAGGACAGAAAACCCCTTTCCCCATACCATGGATCATTACAATCATGATTACCAGCAGACTGATAACCCTTGCTTGTGTGTATGGCCCTTTTGGAACTCTCACTTGGAAGCGCAGTATCTAAAACAGCAGGTGCTTATGTTTTAATAGCTTGCGCTATTACAGCCCAAACAACCTGGCTGAGCAGGGAATGGCGTAAGGAGCTGCAACCTAATGCATGATGTAAACAACTCCTATTACAATATGCATTCGTGCTGAAGAGAACACAACATCATCAAAGGACTGAATAAGCTATTGCTAATTAATGGAACATGAATGGCTGATTAGATGACTTGAAATATTCGCCCACAACCTTGGCTAAAAGATCTGACAGCAGAACCCAGAATATTCTGCACAAAGCAGGCAGAATATATCCCCCCCCCTCTGAATCATCAGTGTCTTGGCAGGTTATCAGTGAAATGATCGATGGGTTACTGCCATCAACAGCATTTACATCTCATCCATATGTACTTGAATGCCCGAATCACCCTCATGCAGGTTCCACCTCCTTGTCATTAGATCTTGCTTTCTTTGAAATATGCTGTGCTTAAAACACAGATGAAATAGGCTGTGGCTAAAGCACAGCTTTTGAACAGGGAGGTTTGAAGAAACAAAAATAAAATACTAGAGATGGCTTTGGAAACCTCTTTATCATCATAGTCCATTGTTAACCCTCTGCTCCCCTTCCCACTATGTCAGAAGTGTTAGGGGTGCCCTGTCTGACCACCACTTTGATTCATTTAGAATTGAAGGAATGGCAGAGCTCCGGGAAATTCTGGATAACATTCCATCTCCCATTTTCTAACCTGTTGTGCCTTCCTGATTACTGTGTGAGACAACAACATCCTCGCTGTAAGTTGTAACAAACAACACATTACAATTTTTGGCACATCAAGCACAGAACACGAGCTTTATCTTGCCTAGCCGGCAGGCACTCACCCACCAAACACAGCAGATTCCATTGTTCCAAACAGTGTCAGGTCTAAGTGTCAGATCCACCTTGAAATCTCCCTGCCCTGACACCTGGTCATATCCATTTTGTAGACTTAAACTGACTTTACAGTCCCTCTTCCTTGAAAATTGTACACCTGATGTGGGATGGGTGGTGGTGTGGGGGAAGAGATCTCTTATAAATCACAGCATGTTGACAAAACTACCATTTCCAGAATTTTCTGTCATGAAAGGTATAAAACCAATGTGACTTTGCCATATAGATGGGGTCCTCTTCCTAATCGCCTTTTCACTCCTCTGTGTTTTTTAGACAATCTCAATTGTCTAGAAGTCCAATGTGTGTCTGTCTCTGTGGTATCTACCATGTGGTTCCCTATAGATAGAATAGTCTTAACTCCTCTGTTAAATAAGCCATTTCTTTCTCCTCCTCTAAGGATCCACTTCTTCAGCAACTCCTTTGCTGAGCTCCACTTCGAGTTGGAAGGGACCACACTTAACTGCACCTTTACTGCCCTCTGAGTCTTCCTTAGCCCATTCTCTACTACCTTCCTTAGCCCATTCTCTACTACCTATCTGTCAAGTCCTTATGTCTCCACCCCACCTTATCTATCTAATGTACATGACAAAATTTGAGGTCAGGGATTCTTACCACTATGATGCTTCTGCATAGCACTGAATCAGATGCTAAAGACCCCTTCCTATACAGGAATGACCTTACTGGGTAGGTGGGTGGAAGGGGATGAATGATTTCAGGACCAAGAAAATACCTCAAATTAATGAAACAATCAGAAACTTACAGTAGGATCCAGATTGTGTTTTCCTTTCTGTAAAGATCAATATTTATTTAATTAGCCAAAAGAATGGAAAGGGGTGGGGAAAAAGAGAAGCAGGGGAGGGAAGAATCTAATTTGTGTGACATGATTTACCTTCTACAAGTTCACGCTGACTTGCACTTAACAAAAGTGCTTTCTTATTAACCCTCCTCCAACTTTCTGCCAATGCAATCTTCCAAAACTTTTTTTTTCTTATATCAGGCAAAATAATTTCACAAGGAGCAAAGCATCTCTGAGTTGACTTTAAGTAAGGAAGAATAAGTATCTCCCTGCCCTTCGCCAACTATATTGCAACTGCACCCGCAAACCAGATGGCTTCTTAGTGTGCAAAGACAATGGATGAACATAGACACATGTATTCAGGATTCATGAGAACTTCAAAGAGTCAAATTCCTGAGGCCTGGTTTATGAGGTGGAGAGTCACAAATAAGCAACTGAGCAAGTCCGGACATCACGTTAAGTCTAGCATGCAAGCCCACAGAACAGGGCTGGTCAAACACATTTTACTGCTTGAGCAGAAGGACAGATTTGGTGGTCCCCATTTCAACACTGACAAGGCACCTGAGGGCAGCAGGCTCACTTGGAGAACACGCTTATGTTAGAGAAGTTTTAGAAATGGGGAGCATGCAGTCATAAAATCTCCCATCCACACTCTGAAGGGATACAGTCTCTCTCTCTCTGTGTGTGTGTGTGTGTGTGTGTTGTACTATAGGATTCCCCTGAATTTGTCAGAGGAGACCTCTAAGTTTCCCTAACTAGGTATACCTCAAGGTTTAAATTTCTTAGCTTCATGCATTTCATTTTTTGTGAAGAGAAAATTGCTGTTCGTTGATTCAAGATCTTTTGACACATGCTTTCTCATCCACCAAGATCCACATCACCAAAAATGTGCACTGAACCATTTCTGGGATACAATTTTGTCGTTATATTAGGAGATTTAAGCTTCCCTTGAAAATTAACCTTTTCCCTCAGAAAACAAGCAAGAAATTATGTGAGGAAGCAAAACGGGCAATTCCTTACATCTAAAAAATAAAATAAAAATTGTTGTTGATAAAGAAGACCAACTTAGCCAGTGCAGCTCTCGAAATAATGAGGTCTTGTTATTTTTCCAGACATCTGTTGGGCATGTAGCTTGTTAATCTAGACTTCAAAATAATTATTGATGCAACAGAGCTGGATTTAGGATTATCAAGGGTTAGTAACTGCCTGTGACACCACTGCCAATAAGGACAGAAGGAAACTCTCACTTGAGAGAAAGGCAGTTCTTCAAATGCAGAGTTGATCCCTTCCACACAGGTGGAAGAATACATCTCTGTAGGCAAGGGAGCTCCATCAATGGACTGCCACACACGGCCTGAGAGAATTGGGTAGGCCTGGGTGATCTATCCCCATTTGTTTGTTGGCAGTCAGTAAATTTTTCATTTGGAATTTGGCAGCTGCAGGTCAGGTAAGCTGCTTCTGAAGAATTTAGCTAACAGGCTCCAAAAACAAACAGGTTGATAAGATGAAGGGTTGCTTCCGGTTGCCAAAACCTATATTTCAGCTCAGAAGGACATTTTTAAAAATTGTTTCGATGCAGTGGTACTAATTTAGAAATCCCTAAAAACGTTCTTGCTTTTTCTTTATCGCCAGGGCCATTTGGACGCCTTACTTGCCAAGGAAGCTCCAAATCCAATGAGTGGCCTAATTGCAACCTGCTCCACTTTCTGTACCTGCTGCCTGTTTTTAAAACTATGAACAGCAATCTTTCTGCTCTTGCTCTCTGCAAGTTAATTAATTGCTTTTAAGAGGTATCCCCTCCCCTACAAGTTACTTTGTTGATTACAGATGCTGGGTGCTTTATTATGTGTTAATTACTACTGGGATACTTGCTAGCTTGTCAGGTTCATTTCTTGAAAGCAGAAATGCCAGATTTCTATTGAAAAAGAGGTTGCCAAGGCAACCAATACACTCTGGAGATAACTCCCTTTTGGATAGGCCTTCTAAGTAAGCAAAGAATGTGGTCACAAAAAGGTGATGGACATCACCATCATCATAACAATCTATGGCCTTTTAAACTGTGGGTATGGGGGTTATTGTTTAGTTTCTTGTTATGTGTTTTTATACAGTAAACCGTCATGTGATTGTTGGATGAAGGGCTGTATGGAAATTCAATAAAGAAAAAACAAGAACTGTACAAATGTAGCTATTATTTGATCCCTTCTGAGAAGCAACATGGGAGAAAATTTGGATGGGCCATGGGAGAGGATATGATACAGTATTGTGTATGTAGAAATACATGCAAACATAGCAGAGCACAGCCCAATGGTTCCAAATCTAAATCCTGAACCTTCAGTAGGGTGCTGGGCTTATTTCCACAATTTAAATATTGATACACCCATGGCACTTCAGAAATATGTCTTAGTAATGTTACCTAGCATATATGTTTGCAATGAAGGTGATGGAGAAAGCAAGCTCACTCAACAATGGAGAAACAGGCTAGTCAACCACAGCAAGAAAACATCACTTAGTTTCAACCACTGCTCTTTGCATTGAGGCTTGAGCCCAGCTACACAATCAGAAGAACCACGTGTTAAAAGTTCCTGCTCTGCAGAAAAGTTTCAGTGCTTCCACATAATTCCCTGCATGTCAAAGAGATGGCAAAGTTACCTACCCCACCTGTTTCAGCTGATCATGTAGCTCAGTTCTTAAGCGTGCTGGGAAAACTTGCTGAAGCAAACTGTACCAAACAAAGGTTATGAGCCACTGGGATGCGCTGCAAATGAATTCAGTGTGTAACACAGACCTTTGGGCAGATGAAGCCTCTTACCTTGAATTCCATAGGTGTGTATTTTTCATTCTTGGGAGTTGTGTTGCCTTTGTAATGGAGATGATTGGGAGTGGTGGGATGGATAACAGTTGACTCCTGAGATTGCCTCTGGCAACGCTGGCAGTACACATAGATAACAAAGGTCAAGAGGCTAGAACCAAAGAAGCAGGAGACCCCTGTGGCAATTAGGTGGATGAGGCTGAAACCTAGAGAAGAAAGGGTGGTAAGAGATGCTGTGGTTAGAGACATAAACAAGAACAAAAACACTTTCAACAACAATAAGCTGCTCGAGAGGGTGATTTTCTGTTTCCGAGGCATAAGGAAAATGTGTTTCTGAAAGAAGCCAGTGTCTTGCATGGTAACACCCACTAACAGACGTTTCCTTCCCTTACTATCAAGTCTGCTCATCACAGTTCTGCTTCAGTGGCATCACACGCTGCTTTCTTAAAGCTATTCCTTTCTCCTCCAATTGATACTGAAACTAAACATTAAGCTGACAGGCAGAGAAATGAAGTATACAAACAATACACAGCAGCAGGTTCCAAAGAATGTGCATGTCATGGAAATTGGGAGGTGGGTGGTAAACTCAGAATTTCTCAAATCAGAAGAAAGAAAGGCCTTCTGACCTACCTAAAATGCACAAGGAATGAATAAGTGGAGGTGGCTGATAAGGTGTGGTAGGTCTAGGCTGGTTCCCTATTTGAGGAGGTTCTTGGCAAAGTTCCCTTGGGTGGGCCCCTCCTCTGTCAGGGGATTTACCTGGCAGTGGGTGACAGGGAGTAGTGGCAGGATTCTGAGCAGATACATCTACCTGCCATTAAAATTTCCACAATGCCCCAGACTGTCAGGGACACAAATATGATTGCTAAGTGCTCAGATGAAAAATAGGTATTTTTAAAAGGGGCCTAGAACAGGCTTCAGCAGTAGCCATTCCAGGGCTCTGGGACTCTGGAAGCCCAAGGATGCTGAGCGCTCGTGCTAGCACTGGATGGAAGCCTGCAAAATGCTACCACCACCAAGAAGGAGAAGAGCTCATTGCTTTTTCTATGAGACCTCTGCTCAGGGCAGCCAAGGCAGGGGACCTGCTTGGCATTGCACAAGCCACCCCCTGGCTGCCTCCAATATATGCTGGCTGCTAAGGATACAGGGTTCCCCACCCTCCCACCCCGGCCTGGTTCTGCTTCTCCAGCCATCTCTGAGAAGGAATGGTCATGCTGCCTTCTTTACTGAAAGCCTGCATGTGCTCTTCCTGATACTCTAGCCACTAGCCACAGAAACGGAGCCTCCTGGGAGAAAAAAACAGGAGGTGGCAAAAACAAGGGATGACACTGAATATTGCCTGGCTTGGTTTCTTGGTGAGCAATGAAAGCAGAACCCCAGCTGGAAGCTGACACCACTGATGCAGGTACCCCGTAAAGATTTCAAAGAAGAAAGCTCCTGGTGCATAAAACATTCCCCAACACAAATAAGTAGACATATAGATTTCAAAACGCTTCCATTCCAGTGGGTTACCAAGGAGATTCTATTGAGAAAGAGGAATGCAAAGGAGCAAACAACAACAAAAGCTAGTGACAAATTCTAAGAATCATAAAGTTGAAAAGTCACTTGAGGATAAGATTTCCTAGGCTCCTACTTTCAGCATCAATGTAACACTTCAATTCGTGGCTTTTGCCAAGGTGAGTTGTAGTTGGTGAGGTGCTAAGAATTCTCTGGTGCTCTGGTACTGAGCAGCTGATTCCTGAAAACTATTCATCCTCAGTCCTGTAAGGTCTCTCTGCCTTTCAGCTGTGCCTCCATGGCACCTGGCTAAATGTTTGAATAACATGGGCAGTCTATGAATCTGCAGGCTGATGTTTCTGGTTTTGCCCATAACTCAGATTCCCTCTTGTTTCATGTGTGATCGGGCAGCAGGCTGAATTTCTAATGATTATATCTTTGCCAGATATTCAGAGATGCTAAGGGATAAATAATATCCCCATGCATTATATAAACAAATAAGACTGCAATGGCAGAAGAGGGCAGTGAAAATATCAATACCAATGCATAATGATGAATATAAGGTTAATAAGGAGACCCTGAGCTGAGGCACACACCTGGCAGGAGGAATGGGGGACGCAGAAAGCCAACTGTGCTGCTAATGGAACTGGAGTCCTAATTCCATTGCTTCCCCTGCAGTCACACACACTTGATGGGAAGGTCTGCCAATGGAGTGTTTCGCCTTTTCTGTCATTGCTGTAATGCTTTTTGTACAGAGAGTGACTGGTGCGCAGGCCACTGTGAACTACTGCAGCAATCCCCATGCATTCATTTCTCCCCCTCTCCACCCTCGATAACCCCTGGAGGTGCGGAGTGAGATGTGGGAATGCTCTTACACAGAAAGGGAGGGAGATAGGTATGTGTTGTTGTGTATATTTTGTGTGTGTGTGTGTGTGTGTGTGTGTGTGTGAGAGAGAGAGAGAGAGAGAGAGAGAGAGAGAGAGAGAGAGAGAGAGAGAGAGAGAGAGAGAGATTTGGTATGCTCGTTTATGCTTGTGCGGGAGAGAGACAGTAGCAGCCAAGGCTACTTTCACTTCAAAAGGTGGTTGGGTGCAAATCTCATCTTCCTGGAGGTGGCAAACACCATACATAGACCTTTGTGCATGGTAAATGAGAGACAAACACAGAAGCACCCACTACATTCAAAAGTGCTCAAGAAGTTAAAATATTTATACAACTAACAAGGGATGTGTTCGAACCATCCTGAAAAACTTTGCCAGTCTTATCAAAATTCTTTTTTGCTTCTCCTTAAAAGCTTTGGAAGTTTCTCCTGAACCGGAACCTGTATCAATGTATTGCTTATACCATACAGTGGACGCTCGGGTTGCAAACATGATCCGTGCGGGAGGCACGTTCACAACCTGCAGCGTTCGCAACCTGCAGCGCCGCTTGTGTGCATGCAAAGCGTGATCTTTTGATTCTGCGCATGCACTGAAACCCGGAAGTAACCCGTTCCAGCACTTCTGGGTTTGGCGCAAGCGCAACCCGAAAAAAACGTAACCCACAGTGTTCACAACCTGAGGTATGACTGTAATGAAATTCAGTGACAACTCTACAATTAGCTAAGCGCTCAGGAAAATGAGGAATCTCTCTTCATCTTTTCCAGTCCATTTTAAAAGGAGCTGCAGTGGGAAGGACTGTGATTTCCCTGGTAATTAATTATTCTGAGATGCTCCCTCCTCCAAATGAAATTCTTATACCAGAAAACTGAATCACTGATACTTCCTCCCCTCCCTTCCTCCCCTCAGACAATCGGACTCCAATGGAATTAAGGCTATCAACGGGATGTGAACTGCGCAGATTAATGGTTGGGTTGATGCTTCCCAGAAAAGAGGAGTCATGTTAAGATAAAAATAAGATCTATAGTTAGCTGTACTCTACCTCCACAGTTCGTGCTCTCGTCAATGCTTGAGGCTGGCAGGATTACTAAACAAAGAGAAAAACAGTGGGGAGAAAAATGTCATTTTTGTCATCTGCGACATTGTGCAGGCAATTAAAATCCCTTTGCTCAATGCAAGGCAAGTTAATCTCTGCAGCAAATGGAGAGCCTCCCAGAGCTTTGGCAAAAAACACAGAATGTAATATAGTGAAAAAAAAGTTTTAAAAAGAACATACTCTCTATTGCACGAGAACATTTTCTGGATTGCAAACTATCCAAATACAACACAATAAGTGTCCTTAGAACTGTGACAAGACAGAAGTACTGTTTTTGGGGGACAGGAGGAGGGCAGGTGTGGAGGATTCCCTGGTCCTGAATGGGGTAACTGTGCCCCTGAAGGACCAGGTGCGCAGCCTGGGAGTCATTTTGGACTCACAGCTGTCCATGGAAGCGCAGGTTAATTCTGTATCCAGGGCAGCTGTCTACCAGCTCCACCTGGTACGCAGGCTGAGACCCTACCTGCCCGCGGACTGTCTCACCAGGGTGGTGCATGCTCTGGTTATCTCCCGCTTGGACTACTGCAATGCGCTCTATGTGGGGCTACCTTTGAAGGTGACCCGGAAACTGCAATTAATCCAAAATGCGGCAGCTAGACTGGTGACTGGGAGTGGCCGCCGGGACCACATAACACCGGTCCTGAGAGATCTGCATTGGCTCCCAGTACGTTTCCGAGCACAATTCAAAGTGTTGGTGCTGACCTTTAAAGCCCTAAACGGCCTCGGTCCTGTATACCTGAAGGAGCGTCTCCACCCCCATCATTCAGCCCGGACACTGAGATCCAGCGCCGAGGGCCTTCTGTCGGTTCCCTCACTGCGAGAAGCAAAACTACAGGGAACCAGGCAGAGGGCCTTCTCGGTAGTGGCGCCCGCCCTGTGGAACACCCTCCCATCACAGGTCAGGGAAATAAACAACTACCTGACATTCAGAAAAAACCTGAAGGCAGCCCTTTTTAGGGAAGTTTTTAATGTTTGATATTTTTGTATTTGATTTCTGTTGGAAGCCGCCCAGAGTGGCTGGGGAAATCCAGCCAGATGGGCGGGGTATAAATAATAAATATTATTATTATTATTATTATTTAATTCTGGCAAGAACAATGCAAATATAAACAGAGATATTAAAAAGACTCAAATGAGGCATGCAAGTTGTGGTCATAAAATATCTGGATAAATGTGAATACCGTATGATCCAATTCAAAAATATTTTGACCAATGTATGACACAGACATGACACAGACGACCTTGCTATCTAAGGATGTTTGTATAGCGTAGTTTATTTTGAGAATTTATTCTATAAATGATCAGTTACCTTGAATTACATCCATCAGATATAGTGAGGACCACTGGTTTAGGTGGCTTTTTAAAGTGTTAGACAAATCTATAGGTATATCAGGAACTGAACAGAACCTGCATGTTCATATATCTCTAGATACAAAATAATGAGCAGAAGTGTCACACTCTTTCCTTTCTCAGGGACATCGTAGGAACATCTGTCTGTCCTCTGCTGGAAGCAGCATGCTGGTTCTAATTTTTTCCAATCCAGCACAACTTGCCTTGTGTATTTAATTTCTGTGGTGCAAAATAAAAAAAACCTCCCTGATTATATAAGATCTATTAGTCACAGAATCCTTCCCATCCCTAGATGGATGTTAGCTATAATTCTAAATAGTCTATAACTACACCAAAGTTATTGCCATTTCATTTCTTTCCACACATGGGATCCTAAAAATCCTCCTGAATCTCTTTCCTTTTACAGGATGCCTTCTCTTTGCATAATTGAACTAATGGAATACTAGGCAGCATTCAATATGCTCACTGCCTCACAAAACACAATCCTATCAATATTAAAGGTGGCAATCAGTTCTTTTTAGTAAGGCATCCAACCATCTCAGCAATTAGTGGAGCCCTCTAAACCGAGCCCTTTCCTTGTTCATTTAGCATGCGAAGTTGTACCCACCTGGGATCTCATTGTACAAGCAGTCCTGGTATTGTGTGCTGTTCCCAGCACATTGGGAAGATCCTGGATTGTGGATTTCACAGTAACGACTACGATACTGGATCCCATCTTCGTTACACAAGCTCCATTCAGACCATTCGGACCAACCTCCTTAAGAATAAGAGGTAAGACTTAAGCATGTGGGATGATCACAATGTCAAGCCAAGAAAAAAACATGAGGGATAAACAAAGGACAAAAGGTCGCATAGTTTCTGAATATGGAAACCCAACTGAGCATTTAGAAATAATGTCCCCATGAACAGGGGTAGTCTGTTTTGAGAAGCATCAAGTAGACTGAAAAATGACAAAACCAGTTGTCAAGTTCTGTGATTCAGAACTTGGAAAAATGCTCTGCAACGTCTTCTCAACCGAGCTATTGTTTGGGAACAGACATTATCTATCTATCTATCTATCTCTATTTATTAATCTATTTCAAAATTACATTTGAAGAACAACAGAAGAATTACATCAGTCCTGAAAATATCAAATGCATTATGAAAACATATATTTTTTAAAGAACATAAATCCAAAACTGATGGCATTATACAGAATAACAACAACAGGGCTACCTTCACACAAGTGTGTGTTACACAGTGCCTCCTCGGTGTGCAGCCCAATGCAGATATCCTCCCCATTAGAGGGCGCTGGGTTGGTGCAGGTTCGTGTGCGCTGGTAGTGCCCTCCTCCACAAGTTGCTGAGCACTGAGACCAAGGAGTCCAGCAGGACCACGAACCTTTCACTAAGGATCATTCAAAATAAAACAATGCAAAGATGCAGGCATACTTTTCACCCATATGTTAATCCCATCACAATAAAAGACAAACCCAAAGCATTATTTCAAGGAGAAGAAAGCTATGGAGAAGCTACCATGCTAGATGAATAGCATCCTAACTATTTGCCTACAAATACTTTTCCTCACTGTTCACAAGTCCCTATTGGTTTCTTTCTCTGCCAAAATGATTTAAGTTAGTTCATTGCATTCCTGGCCCCTCCAAGCACATAGTTCTGAAAAAGGAGGGAAGGAATGGCTATGATTATAATGCAAAAGTAATGACTATTCTCACACAAGCACATTTCTGGCAACATCCAAACAATGGCATTGGCATCAAAAAGGCAGACCATATTCCCCCCCCCCCCATTTAATATGGTTTTACCCTGTCTGAGAAAAATCTGATACATTTAAAAAAAAAAAAAACCTTTCGCCAACAATATACAGTGGTACCTCAAGTTACAAACGCTTCAGGTTACAAACTCTGCTAACCTGGAAGAGTTACCTCGAGTTGAGAACTTTGCCCCAGGATGAGAACGGAAATCGTGTGCTGGCAGCGCAGCAGCAGCAAGAGACCCCATTAGCACAAGCATGCCTCTAGTTAAGAACAGTTTCAGGTTAAGAATGGACCCCCGGAACGAATTAAGTTCATAACTAGAGGTACCACTGTATTTCTGATATCTGAATGGCCCTTTACAATATTAAACCCCTGTGTGAAAGTCCCCTAGAAAAGCACTTCAGGGTACACAACACCAACAGGTGTGGTTTTGGGGGTTGAGAAAGGGTGGAGAGAATGGGGAAAGGAAGGCTCCTTTACTGTTCTAATCCAGTAAGCAACAGGGCAATAATTTCAAGGACTAGTTAACAAGGAAATAATATTTCCTGATTGCCACTCAGGAAATGGTAACCAATACTTAGAGGCGGATAAGCCATATTGAAATAAGCAAATCTGGACCATGGAATGGTGAGCAAAGTGAAAGTACCAGATCTAATCTTAAACTTAAAGACACATCTGATCCTGCACAGCTCTCGCTTTACTAAAGGAGCAGAAAGTTCTAATGTTTTTGCAGCAATGAGATTTGGTTTCACCCTCTGCATGCAATCCAAACTTCCTTTGGATTTTGAGGGCTGAGCTTACAGCTATGTATGTTAAATGCCTTGTGCAAAAGTGCCAGCTCTAACATCAGAAACAGCCATGCCATGCAGCAGGGTGAAGTGGTCAGCGTTAGATGGCGTCATGAGGCATGAATTGGTGTGTGAATGGTACAGCGAGACTTTTCCACACTGTTGGCCCTAGCAGGGGAAAAGGGCACCATATGTTGGCTCTGCTTCAGGCAGGAAAATATCTTGGGCCAGCACAGGCAAACATGCCCTACGATGACACGGTGAAGATTAATGGAAGAACTTCATAGCACACTTCTCCAGCACGCTACTGGCACTGAACAAAAGCAGGAAAGGGTAACAGTTTTTACCTGGACAGGGATGTGGGTTGCAGTCCTGATATTCCATTGCAGATCCTATGCAAGGTAGGCCACCGTTTTTTGGTTCTGGATTGGTGCATGTTCGCTTCCTGGTTCTGAAGCCCAGCTCACAGTCTCGAGAGCAAGATGACCACCCTCCCCAAAAGGACCACCCACCATTGATAATCCGAATAGAGGTCTTGCCGCTTTTCAGAAGGTCATCAACTAAAGCTGGGGGGCAGTGGGGAGAGGGGGGTAGAGAAAGAAAAATATAGGAATTAAACACATGGAAACCCCCCAGCTTTCTTCCCAACCTTGCAGCAGCAGAAGTGGGCAAGGAGTGTTCAGACAGTTGCATGGTGAACCCTGTCCCCTTCCCAGCTTCAGGGCTAAGAGGAAGGCTGGAAGACTTTTGACTACTGTGTTGCCCAGAGCATCTTGGCCATACAAGGTCACATTGGCACTCTCTCTCTCTCTCTTTCCTTCTCTCCGGTAAGAGATTTCTGTGGCAGGTGAACTGCCAAGGCTTCAGGAGCACCCAAGTCACATGGGCACACTAGCAAGATTCCCTCCCCTGCAGGTGATCATGACAAATATAAGTTACATTCATCACATAGTGAAGAAAAGAATCTGTGGTGCGGTAAATGAAATGAAACTGCTTAGCCCCACGCATGCCAACATGTGAGTGGTGCTAATGGTGCAGATACCATGCAGTGGTGGTGGCCTGGATGAGGGCCAATGCACTGAGCTTGAATCCTGGCAAGATGCAGGCCCTGTGGGTGAATAGTTATTGTATCCAAGAAATCAGCCAATTACCTGCCCTGGATGGGGTTGTACTCCCTCAGAAGGAGCAAGTAAGCAGTCTAGGGGAGACCCAGGTTTCGCACTGGAGGACCTGGTGGCTAGGCGCACTTTTTATCAGCTTCAGCTAGTGTGACATCGGTTCCTGGACCAGGATAGCCTGATCACAGTAATTCAAGCACTTCAGATTGGATTACTGCCATGCAGGTGGGTCTTCCCTTGTGTTTGGCCCAGGAACTGCAATTACTGCAGGATGATTGCCGGCAGGAGAGAGAGACCCTCCTGAGGGATGAGCTGCCAATTTGTTACTGGGTGCGTTTACTATTAATATATAAAGTTTTCAACACCTTGGGACCAGTTTGCCTGCCCCACTTGACTGCCTCAATCCATGGCACCCCGATTCCCTGAAAGACCCTCACAATTGGGCTCTCAACCACACAATCCTATCATGCGCTCCTGTAGTGTGCAATCACAGCAAGCTAAAGTGACCCCTATGCTGCTGGATGTGTGAAGGGCATCTTAATAAACACAGAAATTAAGATTATGCACTTCCAGCAACACACAGTGTTTGCAGGTGTGTGAAAAGCTCCCAAGCAAATTCCCTGGTGCTCATCCATCCTGACTTCACAGAGTATATACCGTCTCAATCTGCTGGCTTTGATTTGCTCTATTGCTATCAACATAGATCAGCATTTATCCAACCCTACGCTTCAGGTGCCCACAACCTCCAGCATGAATAATAATAAGCTTAGCTTGGCGCTCATTATAATCTCACAATCTGGCAGGACGTACAATCAGTGTCACAAACAGCTGAGCCGTCATTGGGGCAGAACCGGCTCTCCGTCTTCTTCCTGCCAAACTGGAGGTCGTGAGGATCAGCAAGCTGAGCACGGCAGGTGTAGCGGAAACGCTGTTCTTGACGAGCGCCACTCTGAGTGATGTTGGTGGGCATCCATGGAGTCCAAGGTGTGTTTCTTCGGACCTCTGGGCAGGCCTCTGGGCTGCAGGTTTTATACTCCTACAGAAATAGGAGAAAATGGGGGAAGGACCCAATTATTAGCATTTACTTGAGGGCTTGCAGCTTTACCACTGCACTTGGGGGAAATGACATTTAAGGAACAGTAAGACAAACCTCTGAATATTTGACTCAAAATCACAAAAACACTGAAGCAGTAATAAAGCTCAGAAGGTGTATAAATCAAGGTCTGGTATTGCTTCCAGTTCTTTAACAGAATTCAATGCTGAGGCGACAGGCCTACACATGTGTTACATATGGTGCCCATACTCATGCATGCAAATGAATTCCATAGACAAAGGCCCGGTTGGAGGCATTTCCATGCGCTCTGGCTTCCATCACAGTGTTCCGTTGCGCCAGAAGTCATGCCAGCCACATGACCAGGAAAGCTGCCTGTGGACAAATGCCGGCTCCCTTCTTACCTAGCCCCTAGGTCAATTACCTGTAAGCTCCCTCTCTTCTCTTCTCTAAGCACAGGTGTATAGGACAAGTCCTAAAGAACCGAGGAAAAGAGAACATAAGAAAATAGCAACGAAAGCCTATCTAAATGAAAACGTACCACAGCACAGCCTGGGCACGAGTTTCCATTTTCGCAAGACCTCTGCCTGGAGTGCACCCCTCCACCACAATTTGCGCTACATTTATTCCAAGGGCCCCACGAAGACCAGAAGATTGGTAATGGGCATGGACTGTTCTCATTGCAGAACCTGAATGGAAACAAAATTCCAGGGAGGGAAATAAGGAAACAATAATGCAAGTCAGTGTCCTGGAGCACCCCAAAGGAAAGTTGTAAAAGACTCCGCAAGGAACTGTTTGCACCAGGAAGAAAAAGGCTGACATCAGGCTGAGTGGAAGTTCAACTTCAGCACCACAAGTAAAAAGATGCAAGACAGACAGACAGAAAGAGTTAGTTGTGCTTTAGACCCACTGAAATCAACAGGAAATAAATTTTGAGAAACTAGTCCTATTGATTTCAGTGGGACTAAAAGCATAACTTACTTAGTCTGGATCTAATCTAATTCTTGTTAGTGTCCATTTTGGAGGGACTGTAGATTCCAGCAGGCTGTTGTTGTTTTTCAATTTGTAATACTTGCATCTTAACTGTTTAATTATTTACACTGCTTTATCAATGACAACAGCTACTAAGTTGTTTGCATAGATGGACAATGAATGAGATCTCTTTTGTTTGTTGTTTCAGGATTATGGTCATACAAGTTTTCTACCCTGTTTAAAAACTGTAATACTACTATTTCTTTTTTAAAAAACAAACGAACAAAAACAGTGGATGGTCATAGCAGCAGAGCAACATAATAGCAGCTAACATTGACTTACGTTTGCTAAGTATAGCAAATTATCCTGCAAAAGACCCAGATAGTTTATACCCAAACTAGATGTGCTCATAACCTACTACTAATGCTCACATTGTACCATTATAATACGATATATTTTTTCTGCCATTGCCTGGGTGAAAAAAATAAAAATGTTTTAAAAACAGATACATCTTTATAAGTGTGTATTGACAGTACTGTCCATTAACTTAGTACTTAAGCCTTAAAGCACTGCAAACTAATTTAGGCTAGAAATCCAGCTACTTGTAATTAAACTGGCCTCTTTAGGATCCCAAATTATCTAATAATCTGATGCCAATTACCCTAAAATAAATGGCTGAACTATATTATTGTTTAGCAAGTATTATGCTGGGTTTAAGTAGCCAAGTCCTTATGAGAGTACAGTGAGTTGACAGATTTGATGGAAACTGGGCAACCATCACTGTGTATGTAACACAATGTTATCTACTGTCAGTATGCCCCCATCCTTCAGAGACTGTTTTGAACAGACTTATTACACAATTATTTGTGGTCCTAAAAACTGAAGTCTAGTAAGTTTGCAAAACTAACTATCTCCCATTCTCTTTGCGATTTTTTCCTTTTTGTATAGGAAATATACATACAGTTTGCTTAGTTTGTAGTTTTGTTCGATTTATATTCTATGCCTGCCATTTGTAACTGTGCTTTAAGGTTGTAAAAACTGCAAAAACAAAAAAAAGAAACTCACCACATAGTATTGTGGTCAGACATTACTTTCCAAACCTGGCGTGAGAAGAAGCAAGGTCTTACAGCCCATTTATTATGCATATTTATTCCATGTCAGTTCCACTTTGTTCATTTGGACTTACCTCCCAGCCATATGGCTTGTTTGAACCCACAATTTAGTACAATCTCCCTGCCTCCTCTGTAGTTAGAAAGTAGTTTGGCCAAACATCATATTCATCTGCCCCCCAGGCTTTCTGGATCATTTTCCCAGGAACTCTGGTCCAGGTAAATGTGGCATTCAGCTGTGTTCAGCAGCACTTTCCTTGAGTTGAGTTAATTTTATTTTTGCCCAACTATTTTTGCCCATTTTAAAAATAAGAAAGTTTTAGCTCCACTTCAATCGTCACATAATAGAATCATTATTGCTATCACTACTTCAATGGAAAAAAATAAAGTTATGTTTCCAGTAGACACAGATCTAATCAAACATGAAGACATACAGAGCTCAGACTAATTAAACAAAGTGTCTTTTGCATTTGCAACTCCTGAGCAGGTTTTTGTCTGGAACTTTAGCTGGGGTACTAACCATTTTTTTATTTTTTTATTTGCTGAGGGACACATTCATCAATGACCAAACCTCCAAGGGCTGCAAAACAATGGTTTGTGTGGTCATTCCACTCTCACATGCTCACATACACACTACAGCAAAAAGCTTCCCCTCAGCTAATCTATGCAGATCAGCTAAGAAGAGGGAGTTATCCCCGCCTCCCTGCTCATCAATTTGATGTCTGGGGGAGGGAACAACTTGTATTCCCACCCCCCATCTCAGGGCTGTGTCCCTGTCCTTTTTCTTTGCTTGTTTGCCACCACCAAAATTGATGGGGTCTTGGGGGCATGATAAATATTTGCTTGGAGAGCCAGATCAAAGCTCAATTTTAAGCAAGTCCAGCTACAAAATAAGCTGGCTCTCCCCTTCTTACCCTGTTTAACAAAGAATCAGGCCTTTTAAATTAGGATTCACTTACTTTATAATCATGCATTGGTTCACAGCTACAGTAGCAGTAAAAATTATACAGGCAAAATACTTATCTCTACATTATAACTAAAGCTGGACCAAAAGGAGGCATATCTGCATCCAATGCTGGTCAAAGGAAGACAGAGGGGGGAACATATTATGTGTCCTTTCCTCTCCAGACAGGAGGGGAAATGACATCACACAGAACCTCTCTACCAATTCTATTTCTGTAGCCTTAGCCCTATCTCATGATAACTAGCAAGAATATGTATTTGTTAGGGTTGGCTGCAAATCTCCCACAAAACAAACCCCTGGCTTTCTGACACTCAATACCTGTGACTTCCAAGCATGCTTAGGGTGGTTTTTATTTTACCCCCATGGCCCATTTTTGGCTCCACTTCTGTTAGCACTGGCTATTTTAGTTTGCTAGTGGGGGGAGTGGCATGCCATCTAAAGACTATTAACTCTCCTATGAAAATGCAGCATATGTGCAGTTCTCCTTTTAAATATGCATACTATTTTCTTTCTCTATTCATAGCACAGCATAGCATGTGTTATGGCTAGAGCATCCTTATGCTCTTATTTCACTTCTTGAGCAAATTTCTATCTCATCCTTCAGCACAAGAGCTCTAAGGCTGGCTAAGAGCTCCCATTCTGAATAGCAAGCAGCCATATTATATAGCACCATGGCATACTTCACTGAAAAATTTAGGTTTAGCAACCTCAACAGCTTAACAATGCCATACTTTCTTTAAGTTATGGCCCTGTTCAAACTATTATTTTGACATATGGGTGTGCAATACAGTAACATATTTATATTTATTTAAAAGGTCTGTAAGGTAGCTTTATAGGCAAAAATGAATAATTATGAGATCAATATAAAAACACAATATGACAATGATGAACCTAAAACACACATAACGTAAATGAAATAGTGAAGACTAACAGCAGCAGAAGTAGAAGAATACAATAAATCACAATCAAAAAGCTTGGGGGGGTTAGTTTTTTTTTTACTTGTTCCCTGAAAGATTAAAGAATGGGTGCCAAACAGGTGTTTCTGGGGAAGTGTTCCACAATCAGGGCAAAGCCCTATCCCCAATTGCCACCTGCCTAACCTCTACAGGTAGGGTCACAGGAGCAGAGGTCTCAGACGATAATCTCAGTGAGTGGGCAGGTTCATATGGGAGAAGACATCTGGGATGGGTCACTAATCCATGTGGTGTAATGAATCCTTCAAAACAAAACACAAGAGCTCTGAGCCAAAAAAAAAAAAAGTCTCATAGAAGTTTAGGGATGGGGAACGACTCTCACCGCTCCTCTCTGCTTTGCCCGACACAGACCCTGCCTCCGTATCGCGGAGCAGGGTTGCTGCACGACCTCTGACGGACCTGAAAGCCAATCCCACAGGAAGTGCTGCAGGGGGCCCAGGACGACCATGGTGTCCAAGCTCCATTCCTGACAAAGGGGAGGGGGAAGGAAGAAAGATAAAACATGGCATCTGGGTTAATTATTATTTTTTCAACTTTAACCCCAAGTTCAACACTGGTGGCTCTGGAGTACCAACAGGTTGCAGAGACTGACTAGCACTACGAAGCACGCTTCAATAGAGGTTAGCCCAAGAAACAGACAGAGATTAGGGTTAGAATTCTGCATGTGCTTTTCTTGAGTCTTCCCCAACATTAAAAATTTGAACAAACAAAATCCATGGCAATTTCATGTTGAACAGATTTAAGCCTATGCTAAACATAATAAGGGCAGGTGAGAGTTTCATTTTTATACCCTCTATTACTCATAAATTTGCAAAGTTTTGTATCATTTCTTGAGTTCCCTATGAAACCTTTTTTTAAAAAAAAAAAAAGATGTCACGGTGTTGCAGAAAAATCTGCAGAAGCAAATATGTGGGATGCTGGAAGGGGAAGAATTACAAAAGGTTGGGCAGAAGAGATGAAAGATGCCCTGACCTCACTTAGGCACCTTCAGAAGCAGTATTTGCCACACATAATAAAGCTTTATAAACACTGAATCATTTATTTATTGTATTCTAAAGGCTCAGAATGCATTACATTAAAAAAAACAATGAAAAAATAAAAAATAGACATAATTGCATAGAATAAAATAAAAAAACACAAGCAGTTTAAAACCTCAGTATTTCCTTAAGCATAAAAACAAGACAATTTATTTTTATGGACATCTGAAGATTCAGGGAACACTCTTAGGATTAATAGAGCATTCTATTGGTGGACCTGGAATATGACAAAACAGACTGCTAAACCACCTTTGAGGTGCTATTTCTCAAGAAACCTTCCTCCAATTTCAGGTGTTCTCCTTGCCCAATACTTCTTCAAATTTCTCTCCTTTTACATTCGCCTTTTAGCTCACAGAACCCTAGATTCCCAAATGATGTGTTAATCTCAGGGCCCATTTAATAAAGGAAAGACAGATACTGTGGTGGCCAATTATTTTGAAAATGATTTGAACATATTCTTCTTTCTTAGAGTAGGTATGTATCTTTCCTTAGAAATGCATAGTCGCAAGAGAAAATACATTTCAGGGGCAAAGTTATACCAAATGTAGTTTCCCTTTTGCCATCGCACAATCCTGCTTTTCACCTCAGTGGCCCTGACCAAGTGATAGAGCAACTATTTTCTACAGTTCATTCTCAAGTCCATATCAAATGCTGTCCTGTTTCTTGTGGTCCTGAAATTTGAGCTGGTGAACAGATGTGTTGATTTTCCAAGAATTGATTAAATTAATAAAAGTGTTTGGCAACCAGTGGGTACCTGGCAAGGCACCAGCTGCAGTAGGAAGCTTAAATTAAAACCTGCATAGCCTTCACGGTTTTCAAGCCCGTTATCAACTCTCCCATTCTCTTGGCACTGTTCTCTTTTCTTTCGTAAGAAGGTGAGGAAACAAAACAGGACTTGCATACAAACTGTGATATAACCCATGTTTTGCCTATTGTTTCCTTGACCATCTAAGAAAGACATGGTACCCAAAACTTAAAATATGTCATTACAATAAATGAATAAATGCTTTCTATCACACCCCTGAAAGTGGGTAGGGGGGAGCCACAGAAAACAAAACCACCAGTATCCAAAACTCAACTAAGTCATATATTTCTAAAATCATTCCATGTTTTGTGTGTAGTTTTATTTCACTGTAACCCTTTTAAAATCATCCATCCACATAGCAAAACACTTGATTAGCCAAATGTTTTGGATAGTTACCATGTCATTTGGATAAATGAAGTTCTACTGTATATGCACATGTTTTGTTTTGAAGATTAAGGATTTTAAAGGAGGAAGTCTCGATTTATATTCCAAAGTGTAGACAATCTTCAAGAAGGTTTTCATCAGCACTGTGGCATTTGTGATCTTAGATCTCATTTATAACTAAATCTCTTCTTTAAACATTGTAATGAAAGCCTCGCAATGCCATACGAAGACAGTTAAAATTGAAATACTAGACCTACAATGAGTGTAAGATGATCATATGGCTGTATTTCTTAACAGTCACTGAATTTTAACACTGAATGCATTTCTCATCCACTTCCTACGGGCTAATCTTGTGGTATCCCACACTTTTAGAGATCATGTTGTTGGCAATGATTAAATGATTGCATCAGCTGCCTTATGTCTCTTGCAGGCTAGAGGATGCTCCACATGGTGGAATTCTACCATCTGTAAGAATGGCTGATCAAGAGCATAGAAAATGTAGAAGAAGATTTTTCCACAAAGGCCCACATGCTTGCACTGGTATGCTTTCAAATTGCTAGGTTTGGAAGAAGCTGGGACAGAGCAACAGGAGCTCACTCCATCGTGCAGATTCGAACCGCCGACCTTCCGACTGGCAAGCCTAAGATGCTCAGTGGTTCAGACCACAGCAGCATCCACGTCCAGCAAACACAGATAGTAGTTGCTACACAGAAGTGTCTACACAAGCCTGAAGAAAAAAGACAGACTAAATCCCGCCAGGTGTGACAGATAAGATGGTCAAATTGCGCAATGGAATCCCTACAGCTTACAGTGTGTGTGTGTCTGTGTATGTCTTTAGGTCTCCCCAAAATAGTTTCTCCTAATCTAAAATGGGTATTACCAGTAATACAAAATTGTCAATAAAGATGGGGACCGTGAAAAACACACATGCAACGTGGTAATGATGACATTGATTCAGGGAGCACAACAGATGCGAAAGCTAGCTCTCAGTGATCCACAGCAAACAAAAGAGCTGCCGGTTGAACTCAGCAAGCTACATAATATCAGTTGTATTAACAAGAAAAGGCTGAAGCCGCCCAGAGTGGCTGGGGCAACCCAGTCAGATGGGCGGGGTACAAATGTAGTAGTAGTAGTAGTAGTAGTAGTAGTAGTAGTAATGATAATAATAAAGGGCCATTTATGCATGCATGCATGCCAAGCTTTAAATGATTAGCCGTTCATTTAAAAAATTTGTTTATATTGCTTTCACTTGCTTCAGTATTTAAACAGTGTTAGGACTCCCATGATGCCACCTGTTAAGAGGGAACTATCAAGATGCAAAGCGTAACAACTGATTATGTTTTTATAATTTAGTTGTACCGCATGCAATGTGATGTATTACTTTAATGAAGTTAATGCAACTTTCTTGGTCATACAAAGCAAAACTATGTGAACTCCTGCAATTTGGGGTTTAAAATGTTTCATATCCGCGCTGGGGGAATCTGTGGCTCTTCATATGATGTTGGGACTCCAGCTCCCATCAGCCCAAGGTGACCTGGCCAATGGTGAGGGCCGAAGAGTGTGGCAGTCCACCAACATGGGGAGGACTCCTGGTCCCCATTACTGGTTTATCTGTAACAGTTTGGAAGTGTGAGGTACATAATGACTATGCTAGCTAGATGCCCACAAGCCAGATATGTTCTGTGGCAATCCCTATTCTGATCACTGCTATCACAATTGACTGGAAGAACCCTTGTAGTATGAAGTGGTAATTCTATAATTCAGACTCGTAATGGGGGGTGGGGTGGGGGAGAACCAAGGGTGGCATTTATTCCAGATTAATTACCCCAATCTATAAGTGAGACCTTGAAAATGATTTCTTTGCCAATAGTTTCACAGTGTCAGGTTTCCTAGTAAACTCACTTGGTATTTGAGAAATCCCTCCAGTGACACGATATTTATTTTTATTGTGGTTCTATCCCTGACCTTCCTCCAGTGAGGGCAGTATACTTGAGGGCAGTATACTTGGCTTGCCTCTTTTATCCTCACAGCAACCCTAAGAGGTAGACAAGGAGGAGAAATTGTGGCCTCAACTATCCCAGTGAGTTTCATCCCTGTGTAGGGAGTTGAACTTGGGTCTCCTAGTGCTCTGTCAACTGTACAACAGAATATTAAAGTTGTAACAATACCGCTTCTTTTCCTGTAACCTCTGCTTCCTCGTTTTAAGTGACTTTTGTGCTCTATAGGTGAGTTTGACCAAGAAAGAGGCAATAACAGTCAGTAGACAGATGAAAGGAATAACTTTTTACCCTTCTTGCATATGCAAGACATAAAAGACGTTCAGGTACCTTGAGCAATTTGCAATCTCTATCCTGGCTCCTTCACAGTCACGTCCACCACATTGAGGCTGAGGGCTGTTACACAACCGCGATCTGCACAAGCAGGAGCCTGTGCTGTCACCATCCGAGTGTTCACATGGTTGCCACAGGGACCAGGCCCCCAACTGGCCATCCACCATCAGATTTTTCACCTAATTTAAATAAAGAGAAGTCATACGGTGAGTCTGTGCATCGTAAGTTGCCCGTGAGGGCAGTGTTGCAGTGGAGGCAAGGATATGTCTGAGAATCTTTCCTACCCCTCTCTAGCAGTGTTTTTCAACCACTGTTCCGCGAGATGTTGCCTGGTGTGCCATGGGAAAAATTGAAAAATTCAAGAGAATTACTTTATATATAGTCAATATAGGCACAGAGTTAATTTTTTTAACATTTTCTAATGGTGGTGTGCCTCGTGATTTTTTTCATGAAACAAGTGTGCCTTTGCCCAAAAAAGGTTGAAAAACACTGCTCTCTAGAATAACACAATGTCAGTACTTCCTCACAATTCCATGCTGCATACTGCAGGCAGATACTCATATTTAGCAAAACATAAACTAAGGAATGAGCCCTCACTACCAGGGCTAGCCCTACCATTAAACAGAGAAAGGCTATTCCTGCCTCAGGCAGGAGATGCTGAGGGATGGGCTGTAAGGTAGAACAAGGGACAGAGTTGTGTGTGCTTTGTGTCCTGCTCTGTTCATCCCTAAACTAGCCCACTGCCCTCAGGTGTAGCAGAGAATGCAGTCCTGTTGCCAAATTGAAAGTAATATTCAACTCATTCATTCAATCAGATTCTGCATGTGAAAGGGAGAGAGCACCATCTTGTCCCCTGCCTGAGGCAGCAAAATTTCTTAGGTCAACCAAGTTCACTACACAGTCACTGTGTGTACAGTACCCTAGATATAAGTAAATAAATATCCAAGGAGAATAGAACACTTAAATGAACAGCACAAGTTCTTAAGGTCTGCTTCTGAACTCTTAATTTCAGCTGAAATTTAAAAAACAGCAGCAACCATTTCAGTTTCAACACATTTCAAGTCAGCATCATTTTGACCACAACACTACATGTGTGTTGTACCAAAGGGCTTCATCTGTGCTAGATAACTTCCGCTACTCCCACAGTGCACCCCTGTGTGATGCTGTTTGCACACAATATAACGCCACAGGTACAAAAGGTAAAAAGGATTTGGTTTTGGAGTTCCACACATTCCTCTTAGCAGAAGCTTTTACCCAGGGGTAAGCAACCTAAGGCCCGATGTGGCCCAATCGCCTTCTCAATCCAGCCCGCAGACGGTCCAGGAATCAGCATGTTTTTACATGAGTAGAATGTGTCCTTTTATTTAAAATGCATCTCTGGGTTATTTGTGGGGCATAGGAATTTGTTCATTTCCCCCCCCAAAAAAAAAATATAGTCCGGCCCACCTCATGGTCTGAGGGATGGTGGACTGGCCCACGGCTGAAAAAGGTTGCTGACCCCTGCTTTTACCTCTCAGGGGAAATAGCACCATCCACAGTTGAAGCAGCAAAGCAAAGCTAGAGGGGCACTTGCCCACAGACCAGCTCGTCAGCTGCCACTAATAGTTGTACATGTTTATTTTTGTAGAGAGGCACTTTCTCCATCTCACAAGAGAATCAAAACACTTTATCTCTTACCCAAGGCAACTCCAAAAAAATACAATGAATTAGTAAGGCATTTAGGTTTACAAATCGTAAGTTTCTATCTCTAACTTCTCCGCTCCTTTCTCTTTCTGGCACAGTTAAGCACTCCCTTGGCTTTTCCTATAAACAGCCACACGCACACACACCCCATCTCAAGACTATGAGAACTGACATGGAAGTAATTTAGGTCTGTCGTTATGCTCATCACACTGTAGTCAGAGGACTTTAAACATCTGTTGCAAAGCTTTGTTTTCACCACACTCTAATTCAGCAGTACACAAACAATAAGCACCATGGGGGAGTCTTGTGCTGAGATTTCTCTGTTCTGGATAATGCTCAGCTGGACTACTTGGCTTAGTTAAGAACATCACATATTTAAGCAAGATGAAGACAAACTGGGCAAGATTAATAGCAGAAAGATGGCACGATTAAATGCTGAAGAAGCACACAATCTTCTTCTTCTTCTTCTTCTTCTTCTTCTTCTTCTTCTTCTTCTTCTTCTTCTTCTTCTTCTTCTTCTTCTTCTTCTTCTTCTCTGGCACAGAGGAGGATGCTAGGAGGGAAAGTCTTATTGCAGCCCTAACTCTCCCATCTCAGCTAACTTGTCCTTCCTGTAATTAATGGGAGATGGTGGTGGTTGCCCATTTAAAGGCTGCATTAAGAGGGGAATTTTAGCAAATTCACAGAGCATAGGTCTTACTACTCACAGTGACAATATGCTACCTCCAGTTTCGTAGGCAGCAGTTCCTGGGAGATCAGATGAGGAGGGCAATTACTTTCAGGCTCTGCTTGTGGGGTTTTCAGCAACCACCATGCTGGCCACTGTGGGAAGCAAGATTCTGGACTAAGTGAACCCTTGGTAGAGGGTTCACATGTGTAGAGAAGCTTCTGATTTTCCTATGTTTGGGATTTTTCACCAGATTTTAGCAGGTCCAATTTACTCTCCTGGTTATGGAATCATTCCATACCTTCTGTTATTTTTTCCAGCTTTCATTTCTTTAATTTGAAGGGATGATCAATGCACAAGTACCAGTAGTAGTTTTGTTTTAAAGAAAAGCTTATTTACTGGCCTTTGAAATCTATTGTGATAAACGTATGACAACCTGTGCACATCACACTTTTTCTGCAATCAAGAGAAACTGACAGGGCTTCTAGGAAGCCTTGCCAATTTCACCACTATCATTTACACACGCGCACACACTCCTGAATCTGTCACTGAGCTATGGCTATTCAAAACTCCATTGCGCTCACATATTTTTCCCATCTGCAAAGAGTTTACTTGCATTCTCAAAAGTCTAGCTCTGATCATTCAGCCTCCTGAGCATTCTCCACTGATGTGAACAGGGAACTGTGCTCATGCACAAGATCTCCACCAATGAGTGCAAAGCGAACCCGGATCAGGAAAATGAAAGCTTTTAATAAAGATACCAAGCTACTTTGAAATATTTCAGCTTTATTTGCTTTAAGATAAGAAGTGGGGAACAGATAAAGATGTAACTCTAAGTCCAGATGTGTTCGCTTTAATTAAAACATATTTTAAAAAATCTTAGCTTTTTTTTTAGGCAAGATGCTTACTGGGGTTTTTTTATTTTATTTTTTTAAGGAAGTTTTGCTTTATGCTGGATGCTTCTCGGAACAGACTGTTGCAGCCTGCACGGAACCTCTGATCCAGCAGAGCTTTGCTCAGAAATCAAGGACATAATTTGGTGTAGGGCTTTAATTAAGAAGCACAGAAAGGAAAAATAAAAATACCAGGGAACCCGAGAAACAATTATTGGATCGTAGCTGGCATAGGGAAAGCAACCACATTTTAATTAAACAAACATGGAAAATTTCAAAACAAATCAATTTTACATGTGAAAACCCTCCACCAGCACCACCGCCTTGAACAACATATGGATTATAATTCCAGCCTTCGGTTTGTAGCAATTTCTTTAGAATAATTTTTTTAGGATTCTGATTAAGAAAATATGCACTGATCTAGTCAGAAAGCAGCCCTCCTTAGTGGCTCCTCTGTAGTTCATGCATTGCCAACCAGGTTTATAAAAAATAAAAAGAGTTGGGGAGAGATTTAAACACCATCTTTAATAGAATTAATTTCTGAAGCCTTGATCCAAGTAATAGAATCCTCCATTAATCACAGCCGGCTATGTCTTATATGAAGAATATGAGCCAATTCCTGCATGCCACTCAAAGCATAAATTCCTAATGGATCTCAGAAAACCGCCTCACACCGAAAGGATCTAAAACAAGAATAACAATTTATTTTTCAAAAAAAAAAAAAAAACACCGTTAAAGACAGTATCACTTCAGAGATATGGAGCTTTCGCTAGAAAAGCTATTTGAAAAGGTGACACACCCCTTGCTCTTCAAGTTCAACACTTCTTGTCCAAAACCTTCGTATTGCTGCTCCCATGGTTACAACAACCCTCCCATATGCATTCCTATATTTTCAGCCAACATCACTACCACCAGCTTTCAGTGCAGCCTGGACTCCCAAGAGTGTCCTCTTATGACTTCCCTCCCTTAGTGTCTAATTGGAAGTAGCAGCAAAAGGGCCCTATAAAAAGAATTTATGAGGCTGCACTAATACACACATTTTCCCCTACAGGCAGAAATATTGCTTTGCTTTATCCTATTTCTCTTCACAAAATGGTACGGGAAAATGAAAAACGAGTCAAGGAAATATACTCTTCTTTTCCAGAGAGGGGAGGAAACCCCCTGTGTGCACCTCATTTTTCAGATTTGTGGTGAAAAGGAAACAGCTAAAACTTTTATTTTCTCCATGGAATTAAGAAGGCTTAATCTCACATGGTCCAAAAAAGAAGCCCAAAGCCTGCCCCTGATCGCTTCCAGAATACAGTGGTGGGGTGGGAGGAGATGACGCAATATAAGAATTGGGGTGATAAAGTTACTTCTGGATACCCTAAAGCATGGGTGTCACCTTCCAGGTGTCGTTGGGCTCCAGCTCCCAAAAAAGCACAGGCAAGCACAGACAACTGTCAATATTGTATGAAAACCTTCATTGTGTGTGTCGGCAGGGTTAGGGGGTGGACTGGAGCAAAAGCTAGTTAAATAATGAACTACTAGCAAGAAATGCAAGCTACTAAGAATATTAACACATCTGTTCCTCTTATTTTCTCTCCTCACTCACCCCTGCTGGGGAGGTGGATGGGAGGATGACTATACTACATCCTGCCATTATTTACTCCAAGGTAGTTGCCTCCTGCACCCATGATACCTTAGAGCAGCAGGTAGCAGACTTTGACAGAGTGAATCTGTATAATTAAAAAAACAGCAGCAACAACAACTCTAGAAGCCTCCTCAAGTGTAACATTAAGACACAATAGACAGGCTCTTTTTCCTGGCAGTGTTAGTGTATGCCTTCAACCTAAAGGCAAGCAGCTCATAGGAGGAGAGTGGGCTCACTGCCACAGCAGATTACAGAAATGTAAATTTCTTGCAGAAGGATTAGGTTACCATTGAGCTTCCCACTGATTCTTGGCACAAGTGATGGAGCATGGTGCTTCCCTTTACTGCATGGAGGAGATGGCATAGCTTGCCACTCTTCATTCTTGCCCAGTGTAGATAAGACATGGCAGGTCAAAGTAAATGTATAACATGTAGCTTGGCCCTGGAAGAAGGGGTAGAAGGGCAAGAGAAAACTATTCTTTTGTATCAACCTGAAGTTCCTAGGAAGGCCTTTCTAACACCTGGAGAACCACTGACCTAAAGTTAGCAGCCGCTAACTTTTTATACCACAACCAAGAGTGAAAACTCACGTAGAAGTTGTGAGTTTTCTGACTGCGACAGAAAACTCCCACCTCACTTCTTTTGCAGAGGACCTACCGGTAAGTGGATGACCAAAGAAGGCTCTCAAGGCACAGTACACAGGGAGACTGCTGAAGCTGAACTGGTGTGGCTCTGTGGACTGCCTCAACAGAGACAACCTGGGAGCCCCACATATGCTGCTCTGAGTTCTTCAGAGAAAGAGGAGGGAAGAAGTGTAATAAATGAGACATCATTACCCAAGCTGAAAGCCTAAAGTGCATTGGAGTTAAAGGCGTCTTGCAGGGGAAGACCGTACCGGAGAGCACATGCTACACCCAGCAGCCCTTTACACGACAGTCAGGCTGGCCATGTGTCCTGCGTACACCTCCAAGTTACAACCATAACAACAAACTTGAGCAGCTGCATTACCACCCAGACTTCCCCTTCCTTTGACCACAGTCTTCCTTACAGCAGCATTAAGTAATTCGCCACCTGCTGATGGTTAAAGCGAAAGCCACATACGGTGCACATCAGCACTGTTCAATCAAGTCATAATGTGCTTTGAAGTGATCCGTGAAGACTGCCAGTTGGTGTGTTAATGGATGCTAAAGGTGCCTTTATGGCTGCTGCCCAGGCTGTGCAATGTAAAGGGGGAAGCAAGGGGAGCTGCATTGAGATGGCCCTAATTGGAATGAATGCTGTGGCCTGTATTGCTGCAACGCACGCACGCACATGCACACCCACCCACCCACACCCACACACCCAACTATGACTGCTGTAGGGCCTTTAATAACCTACTCTCCCATCCCCCTCATCCCCCCTACTGCTCTACAAGTATGTCAGCAGGTTCCCCACTCCTCCTCCTCTGCACTGTTAAGAGGTAAGAAAAAGATAGCACTAGTGACATGTTTGATGCACAAGGCTTGTAAGAGATGTGCACTACTGTTTCTCTTCTTCTTCTTCTTCTTCTTCTTCTTCTTCTTCTTCTTCTTCTTCTTCTTCTTCTATTTTATTTATACCCCACCCTCCCCGGCCAAAACAGGGCTCAGAGCAGCTAACATCAAATATATAACATATTAACATAAAACCAGGCAATCAATTAAAAATACATCCTAAAATCAAATCAGAATCAAAGTGAAATCAGATGGCAACCTGCAAATTAGGGTTGGGGACCTTAAATGCTCACCGGCCTGTTTGTACTGATCTTCTACGAGCCTGTGAGAAAAGTTGGGGGCCACTTTCATACAAGTTCTTATAAGGAGAGAGGGGGAGTCAGACTGGACCCCAACCAAAGGCCTGGGGGAACAGCTCTGTCTTGCATGCCCTGCGGTAAGATGTCAGATTCTGCAGGGCCCTGGTCTCTTGTGGCAGAGCATTCCACCAAGTCGGGGCTATGGCCAAAAACACCTTGGCTCTGGTCGAGGCCAGTCTTATCTCCTTGAGGCCTGGGACCTTCAAGATGTTATTATTTGCGGACTGTAAGGTCCTCCGTGGGGCATACCAGGAGAGGTGGTCCCGTAGGTACGAGGGTCCTAGGCCATATATGCAACTTACATTTGAAAGCCACTCACGATTATACACCTGACTCAGACATCGCCTTTGTGGCATAAGCTTTTTCATGATCCAGTCCCACTTTGGTAACCTATCAAAATAGTCAGTGTCATACAAAAGAAGACAACAACAGCACCATGACTGGTGCACTGTGAGGCCCAAGTCTGGGGCCCTGCGCTCCTTGGGGTTTCCCAGAGTCACTGGCAGATGACAGTGTGGTGGGAAACTGGAGTACTGTTAGCTCTTGGATGGTTATTCTGAGGCTGATGTCTGCCAGTCACTGCAATTTCCCTTTTTCTTCCTTTAAGCAAACCAACAACAACATTCAGTTGGGCATGCAATCAGGGAAGCACTGGCAGAGCTTCCGGTGCACCAAACATCTTCTTTTCCCACACTGTAGTGAAATGAAGGTGATGTGTTGTTCTGGGGATGCTGGGAGTGGCTGAAGCTGCAGCACTTCACTGGACAGAACATAAAAGCTGAATGTTTTGCTTTGGGTTTTGTTTTTTTTAAGAGATAATAATACAAGGATCCCCACTCTTCCTTGCTATGACCTTGTGAAGTGGGAGGAGAGGAACAGAGTGAGCAAAGTAGCAGGGGAGGAGAAGAAAGCAGGTGGAGTGGCAGTGTGAGAAAGCAGGATCAGGATAGTGGCAAAGGTGGCACAGCAGAGCTCCTGAACAAAGAAGCCACGTGGCAAGAGTAAGCTATGGAACTCTCTCCTACAAGAGGCAGTGTTGGCCCAATAAGTTAACCCATAGCTACTAGTCATGATGCTTTTGCCTCCGTGGTCAGAGGCAGTATGATTCTGAATACCAGTTGCTGGAAACCAGGGGAGGGGAGACTGCTCTTGTTCTCAGGTCCTGCTTGTGGGTTTGGCCACTGTGCTCTTTTTATGATTTTTTAAGGCTCTTGTTCTTATGAGTACAATGACATGGCTGCTACCCTTCACACCAGCACAGTCAACCTCTGGCACCAGATGGTAGCCATGGTAATGGCAGAAAACACAAGATCACAACCATCCAGCATCATTTCCCCACATCAGGGAGGTGTGAAAACAGAAGGGTTGCGCATTTTAAAGAAGAGAAACATATGAACTAAGCTATAATCATTCACTGCCTGGTGTGGCAAGAGCACAATTTCTTGAGCCAGTGATGCTCCAGTTAACTTTTTTTCAGCATGCATCTCTACGATTCCTCTCTCCAAGATATGGTGCACAATGACAACTAAACTTCTAAATCATCTGCATATTAAACATAAACCTTCCCATCCCTGATGTCATTTCTAAAACTCAAAGGAGTCATGAGGGGCCATTTTCAGCAGTTTTCAAAGACCTTGAAACAATGATAGTAAGAGGAGCTGGAAGGCTCCCCACGTGGCCAGGCCAGACATTTTCCAAGTAGAGGATTAACACTTCACACACCTATCAACAGGCAGAGGCATTAAGCTGAAGGAGATAACAGCATGTGCAGTCAAGAAGCACTATATCCCAAGAACAGCACAGGAAGGTTATAAACAGGCAATCCCTTAAAACCAGCTTTGGCGGGGTGGGGGAAAGAAAATGTAAGCTTGCCAAGCAGAGGATGGATTGAAGGAATGACTAATGCTCTCTAGGGGGAAAAATGAGCTTGGGAACCAAGAATGATAAGAAGAATAAACATCCCAGCATTGCAACTTAAAATCTAACAGGCATGATGCAGATATAACCCTCTGCAACCTTAGCTATATACTGCCTCAGCATGCTAAGCTGCATCATGGCAGAAAGTAACATTATTAAAAGGGGGGGTGTATTTGGGTAAGCCTACGTGCACCTCCTTTCTACCTTGGAGATCTGGTTCGAGGTACAAACCATGCAAACGCATTTCGTCACAATGGCTTTGCCATCTCAACACTTCATCTAAATTTCAAATGACTAAGCCACAGATAGCCAATATGGTGCCCTCTAGATGTTGTTGGACTACAACTGCCATCAGCCCCAGCTAGCTTTGCTAATGATGATAAAGGATGGGAGTTGAACACATCTGAAAGACAAAACTTTGGCTACCCTTGAGCAAGATTGCTATGCAAAAATTGCTACCATCGCATAAACAGCAGCTGCAAATACATTTAAAGCAGCATACACTTTCCCCAAAGAACCATGGGAACTGCAGTTTGCCCCTAACAAGGCTACAATTCCCAGCACCCTTAACAAACCAAAGTGATGGGATTCTTTGGGGAAAACAATGTACTTTAAATATACAGGGTGTGTGCAGCCATAATCCATTTGCATACCTTTAGCCTTACACCAACTGCAGTTCCCAGGAGAGAAGGAGCCATGATATATGGATAAGTGGTTGAGAAAGAAATAATACAAACCATGGTAGTATGATTTTGTTGCTCCACCATGGCATACATATTTGTACCTGGGAATCATGCATATCAGACAGGCGACAGGTCTTCCCTCCATACCTGTGCCATCAAACCTCATGAAAGTGTGCCCTTGGAACACATTGAGACATCAGCTGCCTGACCTGCACATTTACAAACTTCACCGCTGCAGTGTGGGAAACAACTTCATAGATTTATTTATTCTTACATTTATATTCCACCTTTCTTCCATTGTGGAACTCCAGGAAGCCTCCCAACCCGTACTTCTCCCAGCCTGGCACTGATCTGATTCAAACCAGTTTAGCTTCCACAAGGCGGTGGTCTCATGTGCCTTTAGCACACCCTGCGGTGTGCAGCAACTGTTCAAATTTATCAACCCAAATAGCATTTGTCATACATTTATCCATTACTGGTTTAACCTTCCACTTACAGGACACTCGGTAATATTCTGACTCCACAGGCTCATATTGGAGCTGTCCTCAATGGTTGTGCAACGCTTCTGCTTCCTATCCCAGCCGCAGTATGGGTCCCTTGCTCCCAGGCACTCACTGTGTATGGGAAGAGAAAAAAGATAAGCGACATTTCACAGATGGAAACTTAAAAAATCAGTTACTCAAGTACAAAGCTTCTGTGCGACAGCTGTCAACTCTGCAAGGAAGGTTCATGATGAACAAAATAACAAGGTGATGACAACTCTCTCTCCCCAAGAAAATATCACTCACACAAATCAAGGATTAAAAGCCCATTTACTCTCTTCCAAGGCCCGGTAGATGACAAAGAATTGCTTTGCAAATGTAGTCAAAGAACACTTGTCCTTGCAAATAATGATGTATTCGTCCATTCTTACAAAGAGCCTTCTGTGACAATGTTTTCTGAAACAACTTGTAAGGGTTAGACAAGCAGAAAGAGCAAGTGGGCCAATATTAAAGGTTATTAGCTTTGGCGTTTAAAACAAGAACAACAATGGCAGCACTTTTAATCATGATCTCATGCCACCAACCTGAAACAGACACAGTTAGTGTTACTCAGAAGTCTTTTTTTGGTGGTGCTCAACAATGGATGTATTCATTTTTATGTTCATATAGTCTGCATATGCAGTCCCTTTCTGTGATTCATTAAAGGAAAATAACTGTTAATACTTTCAAAATACAGTAAAGGTCAAAGATCAAACTCAAGATTATTTAGGAGTGATGTCAGCAACCCTTCTACTCTGACAGTGAGTAATGGAGCACACATGCTGCTACATGCAACTTGCTATTTGACTTAGCTTCAGGAAATTCACAATTTGCATTTAGCATCACTTGTGAATATACCCTTGTCTAGTTTAGCCTTTCCTTTAGGTCATTATACGTTTTCACTTACAAAACCAAAAGTGGCTATACCAGACCATATGAAAATAGAAACAGGGCTACACTTTAAATTATCATATGAAAAGCTGTGTGGCTTTCCTTATTTAGACTTCCTGTGAATAGGCAAGGGAGGGACATAGGTCATACATGCAGAGAACAAAGAGTCACAGTCTAGCTTTATCTTCTGGTTGTTTATCTGTAGTTCTCCCTCTGGCAGCTAATTCGTTTCTTTGCACAAAGCCTGCCCTACCATTAGGCAGGGTGAGATGGCTGTCTCAGGCAGTGGACTCTGGCTTTGAAGGACAGGGCTACAAGGGCCCCACCGTCTGCCCTGCCCTTTGAATTCTGTCCATCATCAGTGTTTATGTAAGATTCTGGCTGACTTCTGTTCAAAGAATGCTCACCTGGGGTGGGGAATGCCCTTGGCCTCAGGCAGCAAAATGTCTGGGGCCAGCCCTGTATTCTCCTGCCCCTCCCCAAATGCTAAGGACAGCTCGTTCTGAGAGAGAGAGAGAGAGAGAGAGAGAGAGAGGCAGCCAACTATAGACAACAGGATGTCCTTCCCTATGGATATGACTTTAATCCCTTCCAGCTTTCTCTGCTTATTGGAACGATGCCTCCAAAGTTTTGAACAGGCAGAGCTAGCCTGCTTTTCACATAGTAGGGTGTAACATGTAGCCAAAGTGAGAAACAAATGCAAATGGACAGTTGAAAGGGCCTGTAACTATGTTTTTTTTGGCTGATCCTTTGCAATCATGCAATCAGCTGCTTCAGTCCTTTCCCAAAGCCTCAGCAATGTCAATTAAGCCTGTGGCATTAAAACAAGGTGAGGGCGGGGGCACATCCAATTCAGGCAAAAGAAGGGAAATGAGATTTATTCCAAGCCAAGACATCAGTATGATAAGTGAAACACCCCCCCACCCCCAAAATCAAATGAAATGAGATGTGAAGTATTCACATCCAGAAATCTTTGAAATCCCATTAGTTGGTAATCAGCTACAAATGAAAAAGCGTGTCCCTTAAGCATAGCTGAACAAAGTCGGATGCAGTACCAGCCTATACTGATTCCAAAGCAATTTGCCCCAGAGCAAACATTATATTCCTTTCTGCTGCCAGGTGTAGGAATGGTTTTTATTATTATTTACTAGTCTCCAATTTGCTCTTCCTCCGCAGAAGGACGCCTGCCTTGTTATATAGGCATAGGCATGCAATAGCAACATCTCTCTTGGCTGTTTTAAATAAAAGATTCTGGGCGAGATGCAACAATGCTCTTATTATGCTTCCCTAGAAGGGAAACTTTAAAAACAAAAACACAACTATCGGAAGAGGTGAAGAGAAACGGTAATTCTGGTGCAGCTCATACCAGACAAAACATGCCAAGAGATTAAGTCATGGTGTAGGAACACAACCACGGGGGTTGCTGGCACAAGGGCACTACAGGGAGAATTGTGCAGTGGGGTTTTTTGTTTTTTTAATCTGGCTAGAGAACAATACCTTACTGCTGTCACCCCCTCCCCCAAATTGTCAGTGGGCGTAAAAACAAATAAACAAACAAATAAATAATTGACAGCGGCGTTTCCGTGCGCTGCTCTGGTTCGCCAGAAGCAGCTTTGTCATGCTGGCCACATGACCCGGAAGCTGTCTACGGACAAACGCCGGCTCCCTCGGCCTATAGAGCGAGATGAGCGCCGCAACCCCAGAGTCGGACACGACTGGACCTGATGGTCAGGGGTCCCTTTACCTTTACCTTTATTCAGAAAAGGAAATGGGGGAAGGGTTTTGTGAAGTCGTTGAGTAGACAGATGGAGGGGGGGGGAGAGAAGCAGCTGAGACATATGGCCTTGGAACTCAAGGTAGCCTGAACATTCCAGGGCAGAATTAAATGGCTCCTAGAGATGAGAAGAATGATGATCAGTGAAGGAGGGGAGGAGAAGAAGAAGAAAGAATTCCACACCAAAGTCCCATCTTTGACCTTCAAGATTCTGAAACCAAACTCACTTAGAATGCCTCCCATTTAAAAAGTGGAGTGGAGCACAAGATGATCATGGGATATATAGGATGCATACTAAGTTATTTCCATGCCGTCCATTTTTCAAACTATTACATATTTGTTTGCAGAATTTCACATGGGTTTTAAAAAAAACCATTTGGGAGCAACTAAGAGACAGGAAAAGGGATAACAACACATTTAACTACTGAAACACCCCAAAGCAAAATCAAATGATTCACAAACATATTATTTTTTGCTTCCATTTTTCCCAACAAAATGTATTAAGGTAGGGGGGAGAATAGTACAATGGGGAAAGCTGGGACTTTCTGGATGTTGTCGGGCTACAACTCTCATCATCTGTGACCACGGAGCAGGCTGGCTGGGGCTGATGTGAGTTGGAGTCCAATGGTACATGGAAAGCTACAGGTTCCCCCACCGTTGTTTTATAGTCAGTAGTTGATGGCAGAAAGTGAGGAGGAATTAAAGAACCTTTTAATGCGGGTGAAAGAGGAGAGCGCAAATTGGGTCTGAAGCTCAACATCAAAAAAACTAAGATCATGGCCACTGGTCCCATCACCTCCTGTCAAATAGAAGGGGAAGAAATGGAGGCAGTGAGAGATTTTCTTTCTTGGGTTCCATGATCACTGCAGATGGTGACAGCAGTCACAAAATTAGAAGACGCCTGCTTCTTGTGAGAAAAGCAATGACAAACCTAGACAGCATCTTAAAAAGCAGAGACATCACCTTGCCGACAAAGGTCTGTATAGTTAAAGCTATGGTTTTCCCAGTAGTGATGTATGGAAGTGAGAGCTGGACCATAAAGAAGGCTGACCGCCGAAGAATTGATGCTTTTGAATTATGGTGCTGGAGAAGACTCAAGAGTCCCATGGACTGCAAGAAGATCTAAACTATCCATTCTAAGGAAATCAGGCCTGAGTGCTTAGTGGAAAGACAGATCCTGAAGCTGAGGCTCCAATACTTTGGCCACCTCAAGAGAAGAGAAGACTCCCTGGAAAAGACCCTGATGTTGGGAAAGATTGAGGGCACAAGGAGAAGGGGACGACAGAGGACAAGATAGTTGGACAGTGTTCTCAAAGCTACCAACATGAGTCTGACCAAACCGCAGGAGGCAGTGGAAGACAGAAGTGCCTGGCATGCTCTGGTCCATGGGGTCACGAAGAGTTGGACATGACTAAACGACTAAACAACAACAAGTTGTGTATTTACAAAGGCACAAGTCTGCAGTATGGAAGAACAGATGGGCCATCACGGCTGAGTAGTTAGGCTCAATCGTGTCCCAAATGGAAAGTGGCAAGGACCAACATGAAAGGCATTCTATTTGTGGTGAATGTACTGGGCTTCATATTTCGTGGCCATCAGCATGCACAGTGTAGAAAAAGTGGGGTGGGCAGAGGAAGAAAGGGAATGACAAACAACAGTAGTCCCAGCTGAAATGGCACAGTAGTTCAGAAATAAATTAATGATTTTTAATTTACTAATTTCCACATGAGAAAAAATATTCTTTACAAAAGCATACTCAGGTGTTGTTAAGACTTCATCATTCCTGACCATTGGGGCCATGCTAGCTGGGGCAAATGGGAGTCTAACTACATCTGGAGTGCCACAGATTCCCCAACCCCTGGTGAGAAGATGCATATAAGTATATAAGCAAGCACCAACTTATTGCACAGGAGGAAATGCCTCTTCTAAGATAGGATTTTCCATTTACAAAATTTATCCATATTTAAATTCAAAATGTTTTAGTATCTGGGGACTAATTAATAGCAGGCACCTTTTTAAGTCCACTGAAGTGTTTTGTATCAATTACTCTAACTGGTTAAGCAACCCAACTTTGCAGCCTAACTCAAGGCAGACTAAAATAATTACATCTAAATCTTTGCATTATCTAAAATTAGATCATCCCAATTCAGCATTCAAGACACAGCAAGCCAACATATCAATCCATGACTCCTGGGGCATCTCAATAACCTGGCAACAACCACATTCGTGCAAGCTGTGTGCTAATCATCTTAATTTTGGACGCATAAAAGATTCAGTTTAGGTTTCAGCCTTCCAGCTCAATGATCCATTTCTTTCCAAAATGGCCCTTGATGCTGATCAGGTTCCGTACTCCTTAAACAAAATTTTTCAGGAATGAAGGCAATATGGGGTGATTATAATTATTCATTACACTAATGTAATCTAAGGTATTTGTTTATTTTACAACAAAACACAAGCTGCATGGATTTTTAAAAATTGTTTCTATTTTGCCTATGCGTAATGAATTATAGTAGGTCAGTCCAAGGCCTCTGTCATTAGTTTACAACTTTGAGGGATTTGCAGGGCATGATTGCAGGGCAAGAAACTAGGCAGGTGGTTATTTTCCTGCATGCATTCCAAAGAGAAGGCATCTCCACGTAGGGTGGAGAAACTCCTGCCAGGAACCCTAGAAAGCCCCTGCCAATCAGTGTAAACAGCGCCAAGCTAAATGGACCAATGGTCATTAATGGCATTTTTAAAAATGGGGAGAGTTTTGTTGTTGTTTTTAGGAAATGTTACTAGTAGCTGCATCAGGAACACAGGGAAGAGTTTAACACTCTCCACCACCTCCCATCATGATCCCATGGTCTTGAATATTGCACAGCTGAAGCAGCTATTTGCAGAGAGGAAGCTTCCCTCCAGATACAAATGGCAATTATAGGAGCACAATTTTCATTAGGAGGGGAAAGGGTTAAATTCACCCCTCTTCACCCCTCAGGGTCCTGCTGCTGTTTAGCACCCCCTGCCCAGGGCTATTTCATTTGTAAACGAAGCTTCAAATTAATCATATTCACGCAATTAGTGTCACATCTAGTTTGACCCTTAGTTTTCTACATTTAAGCAATTTTGTCAAGGAGAAATATTCAACTGTGCAATCCCCCTCTTGGAGTAAGAAACTGGTACACTCTGCCAAAAGATGAACTACATGACTGTGCTGCTTGTGTATCTTGGCACTAAAAAGAATATTTTAATTGCCATTTGTCCCTCTGTCTCTGATCTATTTCAATCCACCTTCCTCTCATTTATGATTTCTGTATGCATAGCCCTGCTAGATGTTAATACCTGAGGCCAGAAATTGCTTATAAAATGCAGCATTAACCAGCACTGTTGCCATAAGAATCTACTGCAAACTTCAGAACAGATTTAAGCACACGGTAGACGTAATATAAGTTCCGTTTTGAAGACATACTTCTCAGTTGCAGAAACACTGGAGTAACAGGGCAAAAGCCAAGATCTAAAGGTGTTTGGGATCACTTTCCATGGAAGTTTTTCTAAGGGTGTAGCAGCTGAACACCATTAAAAAACTGTTCAGGTCTCAGGGTCACATGAAATAAAATATTTTTAACTTCAAGAGAAGTTCACTGCTGGAATGTTGCCCTGAGAACTTATGGGAGGAGACTCGGATCTGTTGGGGATTTTCAGGTATTAGTACAGTCCTAAGGCATGTTTTCAACCAGACGACCCACTGGAGGCATTTTCAACATTCATTACACATTCTATGAAACTCTCCTTTGGTGGAGGTGATCACTGTGGCACCTGCATGCAAGTCAGCAAATATTCAAAGTAATAAAGGCAACTGTTCAATTGAAGGTTCCCTTCTCAAGGATCCCCCCATTATCTGTACTTCCTATGGAATTAAAACACCCTAAGCTAAATTTTGGTCAGAGTTTCATCCAAGCCTATGTGACTATAGGCAAGTCAAGGGCAGAGTGAAAGGGGGATTTTCCAGTCACATGGACTGTGGGGTAGTGCCTACTGAGAATAAGTAAAGGGGCTCTGCTGGATGGGGGAGCTTTTCTGAGTTTGGTTGGGCAAGGTCATTTATTGTCCTACCCAAGAGCATCCAGGAGCCCTAAAAATGTTGTCTTTGGAGACTTCAACCAATGTTCTTCTAGTGTCAAAGACCTGCACAAAAGAACAGATGGAACTTTGTGTGTGTGTGTGTGTGTGTGTGTGTGTGTGAGAGAGAGAGAGAGAGAGAGAGAGAGAGAGAGAGAGAGAGAGACAGAGACATTTCCTTACAGAGGACTAAGAAGCAAGATTGGTCTAGCAGATGAGCAAACTGACACTCTGAGCTTTTCCAACTGTGAAGGGTGTGAAGATGAATTTTTGATGTAAGCAATCTGAACTTTGCCACAAACTTTGGGCTTCTGCAAATGGAAGATGTTCCTATTCATGTAGAGAGCAACATTCTTCTTCTTTGATGACCACAACACCTTTGGCAAAGGCTGTTCTCCAACTGGAGTGCTCGCAGGCCAGTGTTTCCCAATTGTCGGTGTTTATACTACAATTTTTTAAGATTTGCCTTGTGAGGGTCTTTAAACATATTTTGTTGACAAGCAGCATTACACTTTGAATTTTTAAGTTGAAATAGAGTAGTTGCTTTGGAAGACGATAATCAGGCATCCAAACAACATAACCAGTCCAACAAATTTGATGTTGAAGAATCATTGCTTTGACACTGGTGATCTTTGCTTCTTCCAGTACACTGGCATTAGTTTGCCTGTCTTCCCATGTGGTATGTAATCCCCCCCCCCCCGGAAACACTATTGATGGAATATTTCGAGGAGTTGGAGATGGCGTTTATAAGTGGTCCATGTTTCACAAGCATACAGTAAGGTTGGTAGTCCAATAGTTTTGTAAACAAGCATTTTGGTTTCCCTGTGAATGTCCTGGTCCTCAAACACTCTGCACTTCAGTCAGAAGAAAGCTGCACTCGCAGAGCTCAGGCGATGCTGGATTTCAGCATCAATGTCAGCCCTTGTGGAAAGATAACTGCTCAGGTAGGAGAAGTGATCAATTTAGAGACAATTCAAACCTGGATCCTGGCAGAGAATAATTCTACAGAAATAACTTTTATTTGATGTGTGACACTAAAAACAGTTCCCTTCCAAGATCAATTTGAAAAAGGTAATTCTGTGGAGAACCCAACATGGAGAAGGCAATTTGGCATCGATAAGCCCAATGGAGAAGACCAAGACCAATTGGGAAAATGATAACAATTCAGAAAGGACTTAAAACAGCAGAATCCAAAGAGACATGTGACTGCAACATTCACTGTGTGAGTATATCCCATAGTTTTGTGTATGAATTAAAGGATAGTCAGCCTAGGTAGGATAATTCACAATACATTTGGTTGTGTTTAGGGCAACGATGCTAGGGTTATTCCAGAAACTATTAGCTGTGGTATATTCATTGGGAATCCTAGAAAACGTCACCCTGAACACATTTTAACAGATGGGATTTATTCTGACAGGGCATTATCGTCAATAGGCTCTCACTTTTAAGTTCATTGCTTTGCAATAAATGCCTTATCTGATGCCTAATAGAATACACCCCAAACACTCCATTTATAAACAATTCAATTCATCTCTCTAATTCAAGAGTTATTTTGCCTCTCACTCCTTATTCTTAGCCACGGAAGACATTTGCATGAAAATAGGATCTAGGCTCCTTAGGAGTTTCCCTGCCATCTGCTGCTATGACTCTATTCTCACTCATTGTTTTAATTTGTGAAGTCACGAGTGCAGATGAAAGCAGAAGGTACAGTTTGAGATAAGTGTAGGAATAAGCACACAGAACAAAAGTGACAACCTTAGTGAAATTAATGTAGCAAAAGACTTCTTAAGCACAGGGCTATGCTGTGCAATTTCCAAGGGTATATCCAGATGGCTCTCATTTTGGAAAATGAAAATTGCTTCAGAGTTCCCAGCCCTGGCATACAGGATACACTGGCCTATGCTCTTCCATCCTGGTCCACACAGTTTCTTTGTGGCTACTGCAGAAACAATAAAAACTGTGAAGTCGGAAGAATCAGTTCATGAAACCTAGAACAATGATGCTCTGTGGGGAGGAAATGTGCTTTTCCATGGCACGGTTCTCATAATCTTGGCCATGTCCTACAGAGGT
Organism: Lacerta agilis; assembly: GCF_009819535.1. Lineage (NCBI taxonomy): Eukaryota > Metazoa > Chordata > Lepidosauria > Squamata > Lacertidae > Lacerta > Lacerta agilis. The sequence goes on from NC_046312.1 coordinate 89,267,283, forward strand.
GAGTTAGGATCATGGAAAGTTCCCACATGGAGCAGCCCTAAGCATGGAAACCGGTATTTGACAAGAGTATTTGGGCATCCTGAGAAACTCAAGTACTATGAAAAGGAAATTATTTCAAAACTTCGGCATCACAGAGGAAAACAGGTGGTCAGTTTTAGGTGAAAGTTTGGACATCAGAGCATCTGGGCAAAAGTTTAAGAGCAGAAGCATGTGTTAGTAACTGCTTTAAATATAAATAAAGTATGCTTAACACTGTCTATTGAATTTTGAAGGAAAAGCAGCCTGATTGGGGCCTGATCCACACCATGGATCCAAATTAGTTTCCTACCAACACACCCTTCCTCCCTCTAGGGACCCACAACAGCTGGTAGCAGAGGACACTGGTGGGAAACTGGCAAAGGATCAAAGCTCCACAGTTGATTTTCCATTAAAGTACCAGTGGAAGCATTAAGGGCAGCTTTTTAAAAGTGTGATTGATATAATGGCCCTTAGTTGCTAGTGGGTGACATGTTAGTGCTCTTCCACATCTACCTTCTTCCATGTTTCATTGCTCACACTGTCAAACTCTCCATGCCGTTTCTTCCTTGCAGTCTCCTTCCTCCTTCTAAGTCCTGCTCCCCACCACCAATTCCAAAGCCTTTTAAAATCAAAGCCATTGGATTTTGCAAATGTCAGTAATTTGCATTAGTTTAGTGGGCACAGAATTTAGCTTTTATTGATGCATAACTGGGCTATGGGTTCAGCATGCTATAGCAGTGTTTATATCAGTCCACCTTATGAAAGAAGAAAAGCTGTGAGTAGAATCTAGGTTTGTAGAATTCATTCACAAAGAAGCTTGGCAACTGCCAAAGCAATTTTTACAAGCAATGGAGAAGAATTATTAGATCCTTGCCCACTAGCTGCGAGTGTGAGATTGTGCTTGGCAGTCTTGGAACTACTCGACAAGATTAGTTTATTGTCCCATTAACATCAACCTGAAAAGGGGGTTGAGCTAAACAAATAATCATATTAGTTTCCAGCCAACCAAATCCTAATTACTGACAGCCTCAATAACCAACATGCAGGATACAGAGCATCTGTCATGCCCCAAAGCAGATGGCGCTAAAAGAGCAGAATAGGAATTCAAGAATGCTCAAGGGTTACGAAAATAAATAAATAAAAATAAAAGCCAAATCCTACAATTTCAATTTTCTAAGCAAAAAGAAAGAAACAACCCCAAAACATAACATAAACTGTAGAGACAAACTGGTGATCTGTAAAAATCCATTATCATCCCCACTGAAAAGACAAGTGAAGCAGAACTGAGCTACTTTATCCAGACACCAGTCAAGTGGAAACAAATTCATTTTCCTGCTAAACAACACAACACATTCACGGCTGCCGTCTAGTACCAATATTCACTTCCGCTTAACGGCAACTGATTCTATTTAAACAATAGAACTAGTAATGTAATAACTCACCACCTCCCATATTAAACCGTAAGGACCCGAGTACGGAGCAGAGTAAGGACAGTTCTCTATTTGAAGGGCTGCCTGGTCCAAGTGGAGTTTAAAGATAAAAGACTCCTAAGAAGGAAGACTCAGGGCCCTTGAAGTTGCCCATCTACAGCAGGTAGACTAAGCAGCCACAGCATTTCCCATTATGGTGAATTTTATTTTCATTTAAAAGGCTCCTGGAGTGCTTTCTAGGTGGAATGTTATATCCATAACGTTCATAAACTACATTGCATTTTTATTTAAACTACCTGTATAGTAATTCCTTCTAAACTGGCACCTATGCATACTGATTTTACAAATTTGTGCCCTTTTCTTGGTGATGCCTTTGCTCTTTTTGGGTGATGCACAAGCAACCAACCTAATGACAACCGTTCTGAGTCTTAAGCACATCCCATCAGCTGGTGTAGTCTGTCTTCCCTGAGGTCAGATGCCCTCAGGCTTCTCTGTGATAAGAAAGCAAGGGACTTGCATGTCTACCAATGGCAATGCATAGTTGGCATTATTCCAAATACTTTTTAAACAAGTTTTGCTTTTAAAATTTTGAAAATCCACAGTCTTGTAAAAGTCTATACAATCATAGATCATATGGCTGAAGTAAATGAGAAATGGCTGTTTGCATTTCACATAATGTAAGAATTAGAGGTGCATTTTGGTAACGCACTCATCCTGTACAGAAACAAACAAACACATACAGCTGCAAGGCCAACTTACTAACAACAGATGAGTGAGTTAATTGCAATCTTGAGAAAAGAAAAACAAGAAAACAGTGATAATCCTTGAAACCTCTGTAGCTATTTTGCTATAAAAGCTCCATTAATTTAAACAAGCCTTCAATAGTGATTGACTCAGCTACTAAGAAGTTATAGAATGCTTACGAAAATTCCAAATCTGCTTAGACATTTTTAAAAGAATCAGGATGCACACAAGGTACAGGGGAAAGTATGGTTATGTGTTGCTGACTGGAAGAGATTAATTCTTTATTTATAGTTTTTATATGCTGCCCAATAGCAGTGTTCTCTTGAAAGCTTACACATTAAACATTAAAATACAATGACAATCAACTCTTCAAAACGCAATAAAAATCAACATAAATTTTAAACAGTAGCAGGTAAAAAAAAGCGTAAGAGTGGAGAACTGATGCAGAAAGGTATTGCGCCCTAAAAATAATAACAATGAAAAACTTTGCAAATCAATAGAGGTCCCAATTTATATATGAATGTCAATCATCACTGTTAATTGTGCACTATTAATTTGATCTTCTTTTCTTTTTCTTTTTAGTACATTAACCTCTGCAACACATTTATGATTTCAGGACATAAAACTCACAATTTATATTGCCCTTGCCAATGGTTGTGCTCACATGCGTACTCATGTATGAATGCATTTATTGCTAAGTTGCCTCCCTCATGCTGGTGGGCACACAATACATTTTGAATGCATAAATTAAACCCTTACATAAAACCTCTGAAACTAAACACAACTTTCCAGGCCATTGGAAAGCTGACAGCAACAGTGAAATAAGACTCATGGCTTTCCTTCATTTCTCCATTCACACCAATGATTCCAACTTGCCTTTAACTGGTTAATCCCTCGTTCCCTAGCATGTTCTGTATCTTTGTAATTGATGGCAGCTTCTCAGATTATGGCCTCAAACAATATACACAGCAAATTATTCCATTTCTTATTCCCTGACACACCTTTCCATCATTCCTAGTGACAATGAGTTCTTTATAGAGTAATTTACTTTTTAAAAGGAACAAAATAAAATAAATACTACTTTTGCTCGAAGATGAAGATGAATGCTACCCCGAGGAAATTCTGATTAAATCTAGATTTACGTCTGCATCAGTAAGGAGTTATTAAAAATATATGAATAAGCACCACTTCATAAACATTGTTTTTTTTAAAAATGCAACAACCTGAACTCCTGTTGCCTTGCCAAGAAAAAGCAACCTCTAATAAAAACAGAAATACAGTGGGCCTCTGACAACCAGCAACAAGGGCAGTCATCCAAGTGGAAACTCAAGAGGCCATAAAAACAGTAATGAAAGAGATAGAGCATTTTTCCAGAGTAGGGAATAAGTCAATCTGGGTGTTGAAGCACAATCCCATTCTTAACCATGACAGGCTTACACCTTAATATAACATCCCACAGAAGGAATCATCCCAGGGAGAGGAGCAGCGATTAGGGGTATTAACTAAAGGGCTTGGGAAAGAACCAAGGCCTCCCCAACTTCAACTATCCAAGAAAAGGAGGTATCCCTGTTTAAATGTGGAGTCACCAACATCACAACTGTCTGATGCCGATTGACTATGGCCCTGGAAGGAGAAATGGAAGTGAAATTATTAGATTCTCTCAGGGCAGTTCAGATTGTTGGATCTGGTGTCTGGTGGAAATCAATGGATTCATTTTTATTTACACCCTACCTTCTAATGATATACAAGATGGTGGCAGTGGCAATTGTTTCTAATTTGAAACAATTGCTAATTGGCATAGATAGAACCAGAGAGTTGTACAGTTGGAAGGGATCCTGAGGGATCATCAAGTACAACCCCATGCAATGTAGGAATCTCAACTAGATCATACATACAGAGCAGGACAGCCAGATCAAGTCGTCTGTTTCCTGGGACCTGTCCAGGGTTCTGAAGGCCTCAACTCTGACCACCTATTCCAAGTTCTCTGTCCCTCTGCTTGCTGGTTCCAATGCTCTCCCACTCTCTCTGCTCCAGGCCCCTTGTCAGGATTTCTCAGTCTAAAGGTGAAGGAGCATTTTTGTGACTCAACAGTCACAACCAGTGCTTTTTCCTGGGGGTACTCAGGGGTACTCAGTACTGACACCTTTCCCAAATTGTTAAAAGTGTGGCACTTACTGTAATTATTTCATGACGACCAGCACCTTTTCCTATTTATTAAAGCACTGCTCACAACCAAAATATAATTTGCATTATCATCTCTTGTAAACAGCCCTGGAGGGCATTTGGTCAGAAGCCAAGGTATAAATCTTTTTTCAAAAACTAATTAATTATAATATGTACCTCTTGGGATTCACTAAAAAAACACCTTTACCTTTTATTTAAAAATTGATACAACCCATACAAAATGGATAAAAAGAGATGCCCTCACCTCCAAAAAGTATGTATATCTCACCTCCTTGTAAAATGGAGCAGCTCACTAAAACTAAGGAGGAACATCTTTCACTACACATTTGCCATAAATACAGGAGCTTGGAGCTTGGACTAAATGGCGTGAGAATTGTGGATGGGATAGAGTCCTTGCTGCCATCATATAAGGTTGCAGCTCAAATCAGCTGCTTGGGGCAGCTGCCATTTCCCTAAAGTACTGCCCCTGGGACAGGTACCTTCAAAAGAGAGTACCTATTTCAAATATTTTTTCTTGCAAGTTGTTATAATGTTTGTTTTGAAATATAGAACATGTTAGAGTAAATTACAGATACCATCCTGAAGCCACAGCAATCATGTGTTACTAGTGCAGCTAAAGGACCAAAGGAATCAATTGTTTGTTGTAATAGGAATGAGACTAATGGGAAACGTATCTATACAACTCTGGCTGAGAAGAACAAAATGACTTTTAGGGATGGTTCTACCTGAACAATGGATTGCAATTGTAAGTGTTAAGCTATGCTTTCAGAAAAAGCCATGGATGAGAAGTTTCCAGATTCTGTGTTAGTAGCCTCTCCTTCTTCCATTTTGAGAGAAGAATGATATGTAAAATACTTCCTCCTGCAATTCTTGCACCTGGTTTTTCTTTAACAGTATTTGAGCAAGCAGCGATATGCTCCTGAACTGTGGCCACAAACCATCCATCACAAACAGGATGCAGTTCACTAATGAGTATACACATTGTGTTTGCAAACACATATTATTTTCACATTCATACTTTACAACAACAACAACATTAATTTATTTATTTATACCCCGCCCATCTGGCTGGGTTTCCCCCGCCACTCTGGGCGGCTTCCAACAGAATGTTAAAATACAATAATCTATTAAACATTAAAAGCTTCCCTAAAAAGGGCTGCTTTCATATGTCTTCTAAAAGCCTGGTAGTTGTTTTTCTCCTTGACATCTGGTGGGAGGGTGTTCCACAGGGCGGGTGCCACTACCAAGAAGGCCCTCTGCCTGGTTCCCTGTAACTTGGCCTCTCGCAGCAAGGGAACCACCAGAAGGCCCTCGGCACTGGACCTCAGTGTCCGGGCAGAACGATGGGGGTGGAGACGCTTCTTCAGGTATACTGGACCGAGGCCATTTAGGGCTTTAAAGGTCAGCACCAACACTTTGAATTGTGCTCGGAAACGTACTGGGAGCCAATGTAGGTCTTTCAAGACCAGTGTTATGTGGTCTCGGCGGCCGCTCCCAGTCACCAGTCTAGCTGCTGCATTCTGGATTAGTAGTAGTTTCCAGGTCACCTTCAAAGGTAACCCCACATAGAGCGCACTGCAGTAATCTAAGTGAGAGATAACTAGAGCATGCACCACTCTTGTGAGACAGTCCGCGGGCAAGAGTCCTTTACAGAAGAAAATACTATAGCTCTACCTTCTCTTAGATAGCCTTATGGGATTCAGGCAGAAATTTGGCAGATGGGGAAACGCATGTGTTTTTAGCTTACCTGTGATGTCCTGTAAGACTCAACAGAAAGAAGGACTGGTTTAATGTTAGGCCCTGGCTGCTGTGGGGTATGTGGCATAATGCAACATTAGAGAGGGTACAGTCATTATTGCTTTGCCACCACTCCTGGCCAACCTCAGACCCACCACAGGAAGTCAGCAATGTCCTGCTGTTCCTGATTGGGGAGATAACATAATATTGATTTCTCTCTCACACACACAGTCTCATGCCCACATTGGCATCTGCATGTTGTTGTTGTTATTTGGGGGGGAGACTAAAATATTGAAAGGGTGGAGCTGCCTAATTCCTCACAAAACGTGGAGTATGGTATCTTTATGTTTTGCCGTATATCTCAAGATCTAAAAATACTATAAACATGCTTTTTTAAAAAAGAAAAAGAAGCAGAAAATTAGGTGGTTATGGTTTCATCTTGGAAATACCAAAGAAGGCTGTCGCAGACGCCACACTCCCCACAGACATTAGGTTTGCAACAGTTGATATAAGGCGTGAGAGAAAAGGTCTTTTTCAATGTTATGTGAAGAATAAGACATGACACACATATTTTTCCAGCAGATGCAGGAGTCTGGGCAAATGATTTTGAAAAGGGAAAAATGGCTGGAGGGAGGGAATTAAGCAGCACCTCCTTGGTAGCAGCTTCCATTCTACACTGTTCATGCATCTCTTGGATTACATTTGGCTTGGGCCTAATAAAGCTCATCTTGAACTGAGATCTAATCTGGTAAAATAGGAGATATTTGATTACAAAATGTAATTATTTTGGAATCAGAAGTGTGCATATGAACATTATAAATAGATCAATTATTCTTGGAATTTCTCCATATGAGGATGACTGCCAGAGATGTACTCTCGCCTCTGTCTTTGTTTGGAACGTTGCGGGCTTTAAATTAAATTGGATATTGTTATATAGATAACTATTTTTCACTAATTGCCTTTGTTACTTTAATATGGAATGTTTCCTGTGTGATTTTAAGTGGACACAAATGCTTATGTATAAGACATTTGTTAGTCTTTAAGGTGTTACAAGGCTCCGATGCCAGTTTTGCTGCAACCCCCTCTGGAAATATTGAATTTTCAAGTTTATAACAAATTGCTGCATTATGTAATATATTGGCATTTCATTTAATCATTTGTAAGCAAACATGAATGCAGCACAACAGGGTAAACAGTTCAAAAATGTAATGAATAAAAAGTTAATGTATGGGGGAAAGAGGCATAGGGCCTCTTCACAAGTTGCTTAGTATAATACACCAAAATTAAACATTTTAGGTTTGAATAATTAAGCATACTGTCTGAAAAACCGGAGACCAAACACCACACAGTTATGCTGGTTTATCTGCTGCAATGCTGAAATTATGATCCCTGGGATTGCTAAGAATGTCATTCTTGTTGTGCAAAATTTTAGTTCAGCAATAGCTACAAATTAACATAACCATTTATTTTATAGCAAATGGAAATTTAAAAACTGGGTGGTCATGGTAAGAAAGCATGACTAGAAGAAGCCAAGATTATAGAAAGACAGGACTTTGAGCATTTCATTTCATTTTAAACTTTGTGCATTATCCTGGTACAATAACTGGTAGTGGTGAAAATCAACACAGTTTTGTGAAGATGTGTGGAACTTTTCTTAGTGATTTATATTCTACTAAAAGAAATTAGCAGATGACATTAGCAAGACATTTATGGTGAAGCATATTATACTTCCCATTTCTTAATTCTCCTGTCTCGAGGAGAACTTTTGCAATTCCCTACCCTGGATGAATGTGTGTACTAGGAGGGAGACAAAGGTTCTATTTTGTACAACACAGAGGTTGTGTACACACTATATTTTAAAAGTGCATTTGAAGCACATTTATCCGTGCCGCCCCCCCCCCCAAAAATTCTGGGCACTGTAGTTTGTCAAGGGTTTCTGGAAACAAAGTGCCCAGAATTCTTTGAGAGCAAGAATGTGTTTTATAGTTATAGTGTATACACAGCATGAGAAGCAGGGAAGCCTAACAAACTCCTGGCTTGGGTGGACACTTTTTTTTAATTGCACAGACTGAAAAATCCACTGAACTAAATAGCAAGCTGCATCACCCCACAACTTCTCTACATCACGATGTCAGAACCCACTTTGATTATCTGCAAATCTGTTGATAAATTGTGGACCACATATGCTAACCAAGGGTCAGAAAGTTAGTGGAAGTAAAACAAATACTAAGAGCACACTGTGAAGGATTTCCACTGGAATTTATGACTACGTCAGGCTAGTTATTCTTCTGCAGCATCTGCAGGCATCTTAAGTTTTGACAATATTGCTTACTCAGTGTCAATCAGTACTAGGATGAAACTAATTTCACCCCGCTCACTGTGGCATTGTATTTTACCCTCAATCCATCATGGCTGGAGTTAGGCCTGTTAGGTAGATATAAAGAGATCAGTAGACAAAGCTATTCAAAGCTATCTATATCACACCAGCAAGCTTTAAAAGAATAACACGCTGACACCACCTAACAGCCTCCAAACTCAATAGCATTTAAGTGACAGACATATAGAAACCAGAAACTAGGCACCTATGAAATTACTCCTTTTTACTAGTTCTGTCTCAAGCAGTGTACAAGATCATTAAGGCAGGCCCAAGACATTTTGGTGCCTGAGGCAAAAGAGAAGATGGCACTCCCCCACACCCATTCCATGCACTGAGGTAAGACTGGCAATTGATCTTACTTCAAACACTGGCAATGGGGAAAGTGTTTTTCTCCCACACCCGAGGCCAGCAGTATTGCTTAGGGACTTCCAGGCAGACAGGCTGTGTGGCACACATAGCTCTGTCCTCTGACAGAGGGGAATCGCTAGAAGAAGCTAGAGAGGAATGGTGGAGGACTACTGCAACACCCCCCCCCCCAAAAAAACCCACTAGCACATACCCTTAGCATCTGCTGCCTGAGGCAGCAACTTCACCCTGCCTAACAGCAGAGCCAGCCATGAGGCTCATTTTCTCTCTTTTTGTCACCTATATCCTGATAACGATAGTTTCTGTGTGAAAACAACATCAATGTAACATAAGAACAGCCTGTGGAATCAGGTGAATGGCCCATCTAGTCCAGCATCCTGTTCTCACAGTGGCCGACCAGATGCCCCCATGGGAAGCCTACAAGCAGGACCTGAGGGCAACAGGAGCCTCCCCTCCTGCAGTTTCTCATATTTGGAAAGCATACTGCCTCCAACAGTGGAGGCAGAGTATAGTACAGTGGTACCTCGGTTTAAGAACAGTCCTGTTTACAAAAGATTTGGTTTACGAACTCCACAAAACTGGAAATAGTGTCCCGGTTTGAGAACTTTACCTCGGTCTATGAATGGAATCCGAATGGTGGAAGGGCACCAGCGGTGGGAGGCCTCATTAGGGAAAGCACGCCTCGGTTTAAGAACGGTTTCGGTTTAAGAACAGACTTCTGGAAGGGATTAAGTTCGTAAACCAAGGTACCACTGTAACTGTGGCTAGTAGCCACTGGTAGGTTTATCATCCATGAATTTGTCTAATCCTCTTTTAAAGCCGCCCATGTTTGTGGCCATCACTGCCTCTTGTGGGAGCAAATCCCACATTTTAACTACCACAACAAAATGGAGGATGGTCACAGTATCTAGGATAGGCAATGGCAATCCTACATGAGAAGATCATGCTTGCTAACAATCTGAGCTATGGATACCAAGGGCACTTAGATTTTTCTCTGAAAATGTAACTTCAGAAGAGCATGAAGGCTATTTCACAGTGGGAAATATCCTAAAGACAAGCTGAGCCACACATTTGGCCAAATCATGCTCTGAAAACAAATCTAGCTGAGACAGATCAGCAAAAACATATACATACACCACAGTATTTAAGCACAAGACAAAGCACAAACTTTGGGAGTAAACCCTTTGGAAGATTCATCAGAGGCTGTAGGAGAAAACAAAGCAAGGAGAACATGCCAGAACTGCTGTTTGCTCACCCTGCTCTTGTTTTTGCTATACCTCTGAGAGTTTCCAGTGTATCCCGGAGCCTAACATCTGCTGAGAATGCCAGAACACCTAGGTTTAATCAATGTTAAGATCAATGTTTCTCCTATGTCTGATATGCCTTTTTCCCTTCCTCGCTTTGGAGCCAGACCAAGGATTCCAAAACCCTGAGTGATCATGACCTTCAATCAGCCTCGAGGGTGTAACACACTAACTCACAGCTACCCTGGCAAAGTGGGACAGAGCCAAAGAAAACAAACAGGGCTGTGGTGTTGCTGCCTCGAGGGCACAAAGTCTCCTGCTGCATAAAAGCTCCCTCAAAGCCCCATCCTATTTAACAAGTAACTTAAAAAAAAAAAATAGTGCTGAAGATGGAGTTTCTGCAAGAAGCCAGTTTTTTACACACACACACTCTCTCTCTCCCTCAGAGAGATGACAAAAAGAAGTTAGGAAAGGAAAGGGAGGAGGGATACAGCTACTGCAGCTACTTTATTGGCATGTATTAAACGTAGACTCAACAACAAGAGGCTATAAATCACTGCCCAGGAGAAGTGCCAGGTAGAAAGCTATGGATGAAATTAAAACATCTTTCTTGATACAACCCAGTGCTGATACCAATACAAAGTTAGTTGGGGAACTTGTCGCCTTTATTCCAAATAAAGTGGTGGTGGGGGTGGTGGAAATACAGTATTTCAGAACCAAGGATATTAATAAAATACACTTACAATGCAGTTATTTATTTATTTAACCATCTACAAAATAGCACAGTCGCTTCTTTTGTTTCCTTAAAGATTCTGTACAACTGGCATTTTCTGCTTGGGTTTCGACATCCCTGTTATGAAGACCATATGATAAACTTGTGGATTTTGAAACCCTAGTGTTGTATTACTTTCCTGATCACACCGATTTGAACAAACTGAATGCAAGGACATTGTTAATCAGCAAACAACAACAACAACAACCCAACCAGGGGTCAGCAACCTAAAGCCCATGGGCTGGAAGCACCCTACAGAGGTCGTTTGACCTCCCCATGAGCTGCCCCCGAACCGAGCTGCCCACTTGTGCGTTGCGCTAAACCAGTGCGGTGCGGGGACTCGCTTCCATGGTGCCGAAAATCACGTCTGCGCAGACGCCAAAAATCATGGGTGCGCACGATCATGCACACACACAATCCGGCTCATGGAGGGCTCTCCGCGGGACTGATCCGGCCCAGGCAAGATAAACCTTGCTGACCCCTGCAGCCTAATCCAACATCCTGTTCTAACAATGGCCTATGATGGGAGAAAAAGAGAGCACCAGATTGAGGAATGCTGCCATACTGGGCATGGCCAGCCATGAGTGTTCACCATCAGAGTTGATGGGTAAGACCTGTGGCTCAACACATCAGTGCTCCACAGGGGCCAAGAATAATGCAGGTGTATCAGCAAGCAGTGGGGAGACAACTAAGGCAAAGGAAATTACTAGGATCAAACATTTAAAATGCCATATATTGTGTTGGCTCAATGAAGTAGACAGGATTTTCACTCAATCAGCAGTTATCCTCTCTTTCTCCTTAAACCATTGTATGGAAAGAGTTATTTAGGCATTTATTTAATCCCATTCCTGACTACAAGGCTGGGGTTTTACAGTATGTATGGCAAATGTGGGCAGGCTGCAGCAGGCATCCATTTCTCATTTGACTGGATTAGAACTCCGCTCTACACTGTCCAGTTCTGAGAATAAGAATCTTGCTGTATTTAAAGTAATTATGCAGCTTTTCTTTAAAGGGTACAATGATACTTAAGAAGACTGAGGGCGTGGGGAGGAAACAAGAAGGAAATGTGAATTTTAGATTTGGGAAAGAAAATATCAGAACAAGCTTAATTGGCATTTCCCCCCTGAAAAATCAAGTAGGCATAAAATTTATCCACTTAGGTTTCTGAGAGATGAGAAAGAAAAGGTTTAAGTGAGTGGCCACACAAAGCTACAGAACATCAGACCACTAAGTCTTCTATTGGCTCTCTGGGAAAATAAAGGAGTTTAAGAAATCTATATTAGACAAAGATTTCTATTAATTCAGAGACGAGAAAGTGAAAATCTTCACCAAAGGAAAAGCACTTCTGCAAGAGCAGACTCTAGTACCAGACCGAAGATGGCCATTGCTGAATACTTTTGCATATATCTTAGCAGTTCCAAACAGAGTTTTAAATGTTTTGAAATATGTAGTAAGGTTGTTATATGTCCAGTGGATATGAAGCTGGGCTCAATTACGTCCTGGCATCAGAATTTTGCCTCTTTTTTATATTTTAACAAAATAACCCCAAGAAATGGGGGGGCTTTTAATATGCTGTTGGGAGAACTAGGGTATGTGACATTCAAAATGCTTATCTACATCGGAGAGATGAAGAGGAACAAAAAGGAGATCAGCTTTGCCAGCTGACAAACATAAGGTTTAACTGCCCAGATACATTGTAAAAGCAGCTCATGCTTAGTGCCCAACACCCACTTTAACTTGCTGGGCATAACATTCATCTCAAGAAGCCTAGTGAAAATTCAAAGCCTGTCAACCTTTTTTGCAAGTGCTCTGAGGCAAGGTCATCGAAGACATACAAACCTTTTGTCTTTGTGACTCCCATATGGCAGCCCTGCACTCAGGAACGAAAATTGGAAACAAAACCAACCAAACAAAAAAAAAATCATTCCTATCCCCCTCCCTGTCCATCTTGCTGACAATATAAATGTGGCATTTTTCCAGGTGTCACTTCCTTCTGAAATGAGTGATTGGCTTCAAAAAGCAATTTTTAAAAAAAGCCTAGGCACCTAAGTTGGCATGGCTGTTTTGACCTGAAGAACTCTGGACCAACGAGACGCTGGGAGGCACATGTCAGGGGAGACAGCCAGGCAGAGTAGGCTGACAGTGATGCCATATTTATTTGCCCTTTGCATGTGCCCTTGGGGGACAGCACTGACAAAGCGTATATGAACAGCTGGAGGACAGATTGCTGCTTGCAAGACCGTGGAGGGCAGTTGTAAGATCTAAATGGAGTCCCATATCATAGCTGTTATTAAAGCAAACTATTTAAGAACTATTTCACATGAACATAATTGATGTTTTTAATGTTTGCACCCAAAACCTTGTACATGTCCACACACAAAAATGTGATCTGCATATGCAACATGGGAATGTGACCACTGTGCCTATCACATCACTTGTTAAACTCTGTGTGGTGCAAGGACAGGAAACAAGCACACATTCTGCAATGCGCCAGGAACAATGTCAAGTTCCATTATATACAAGCAGCAACCACCTACCTGCCACTGAATATTCCAACCATCTAGCTCTGAACTGCTCTCACACAAAGCAAAGTAACTTTTAAATGATAGAAACAAGAGATATAGAGCAACACTTCAAAGTATTCACTCAAACAAGGCTTGCCATAAGTACAAAAACTCCAGCTCTGTTTAGCTTGTGCTAGTCTTATCTGTGGTAGGTAGGTTTGTCCTCTCTTGTCCAATTTGTCAGGCACGCATAGTGTTTGTCCTTTTTAAATATACACTATTGTTCACACACACACTTCAACTTTTTTCCTTACATTTTAAGATGTGTTATATTAAACAGAGGTAGCAACACCTAGTTCTACTCCCAGGTTTCAGCAGTTGAGTGCAGGTGTCTAGATCTTCACAGAACTTCACTGGTCAGTTAGTACTTTATGGGTACGGGGTGAAGGTTCAACCAATAGGCCCCATTTACTCCACTAAAGCAATGGGTCAGTTCACACACAACACAAAACCATTGTTTGGAACTACTTAAACAAACCCCATGCTTGCAGACATACTGTATTTTACACTCCATAAGACACACTTTTTTCCAACTAAAAAGTAAGGGGAAATGTGTGTGTGTGTCTTATGGAGCAAATGCATGGACCCTGGAGCTGAATTGTCCAAGGGCCAAAAGCAGATCGTGCTTTTTTTTTTTTTTTAACAAAGAGAGAAGGGGGTATTGAAAGGAAGCCTCTGATCAGCTGATCAGCAAGCCATCGGGAGAGAGGTAAGGGTCGCTGGCTCCCTTTCCGGCCCCACCCCCTTGCCCAGGCCTCCATTGTTGAATATTCTGCAGACGAGGCTGTTTGTTTCCCCAGCAACATGTGACTGGCTGATTAGATTAGCTGTCTGGAAACTGTAGAAACAGCTCCCTTTCCTTTGCAAAAGAAGCTGCAGAACTGTGAGTTGAACCCCATAAAAACAGGATTTTTTTTCCTTTGCAAAGTAAGCTCAACAACTCTGAGCTGATCCTCAAAAGGGGGGCTTTTCCCCCTTTGCAAAAGAAGCTGCACAACTTTGAGCTGATGCTAAAAAAACAGAGCTTTTCTCCTTTGCAAAAGAAACTGCACAACTTTGAGCTGATGATCAAAAAATGAGCTTTTCTCCTTTGCAAAGGAAGCTGCACAACTGAAGCTAAAAAAAAAACAGGGCTTTCCCCCTTCCCTCTAAAAACTAGGTGCGTCTTATGGTCGGGTGCGTCTTATGGAGCAAAAATACGGTGATTTCTTGGTAAACAGGATTAATTTCCAATGAGGGCTAATGAGCAAGAACAGTTGCCTTCAAATCATCCCCTTTGCTTCTATAGCCTACGTTTGCTTGTCAGAATCTTCTCCCTCTCTCTGAAAGATGAAGAAAGGTATTCTAAAATGAATCAGACTGCAATACATTTCCCTCATGCTTTTCTTTTAAGCTGGCATGGAATATATCAGAGCCATAAATTTTCTTACCCTTCTGTTCTGTACATTGAACATCTCTCCAGAGGAATTTTTAGCACTCCATTATTCAAACCCACAAACAGGGATCTGTCACTGTGAAGGATTTGGAGGCTCTGGATTGGCTCCTTTTGGCTGGCAGGAAGAATCTGCATTTCCTCTAAGTAACAACTCCTTAGGCTCTTATTAGTTGTAGAAAGTGCCTTCAAAATGGTGCCATGTTCTAGCAGAACAAGAAGAAACAAGAGGCAAGTAAATCTCCAAGATGTTGATTCAGTTTATCATCCAGCACACAGAGTGAAGATTAACTACATCCCATTTACACGGCTGCTCTGACACAATTTTTTTTCTCCTCTCCAATTTCTCTTCTTCTTATACACTTATAAAAACATAACCAAAAAAAGTGAATCCATTTATTTGGTTGAAGCCCCTCTGCTTGTGCATTCAGGTTCCCATTCATTCTGAATGAAGAGTGCATGAGGTTAAAGTATATAACTACTGAATGAGGCTATGGTATGACTACTGAATTTGCTAACAAGTTTCTCTTGTGTTCTGGTTTTCACCACTGTTTTAATGGTGTTTGAAAAACTGTTAATATATAGTTTTTAACCTTTGTTGCAAGCTGCATTGAGCTTTTATGTAGAAAGGTGGCATATAAGTAGTTTAATCAAATAATAATAAACAAATTATATGTCTTTATTAAGGATGACATGGGATGAAGAGGTGCATTTACACATTAAAGCAGAGTACCCTGCAAATTGTAACTATTTAAAGGATATAAGGATCTGTACCTAGTACGTCTTGGCTGCACCTACAATTTTCCAGGGTTGTTTTCAAATAGGGTTGAATGTGTTTCCATAGATGTGTCCTAGAGGCTAATTCACAAAGCTGTGTGATCTTAAATATGCTAACAGATTAAAGCTTTAAAACATTGTTGTAGGCAGAATACCAATCTGCAGCCACAGATTCCAAGGAACATTCTGCACAACTTTCATCTGAAAATCAGTACAAACTAAACACAACTGCATCCTTGCAGTCAGCTACATCCTGTGATTGGTGGAATGCCCCCAAGTAAGTTTAAGTAACAGTAGACATGTAGCTGTGATATTTCTGTGGTCCTTAGTAGGGAGCTATGACTCAACAGACTTCAGGACTGCATATCAAATATGCCTTCTAATCACATGCTAAAATCACATTATGACTGTTATCTATGCACATTCACTTGGAAATAAGCCTTACTGAGCTCAGTGGGATTTCCAAGTGAATGTGTTCTGTCCTAAAAATCTTGGGCCTTACAAAATTGAGCGTGTACCTCTTCCCCCATGCTCTGTGCTCCAGTGACCAGACTCCCCCAAACTGAATTATTCAGATGTCAGTCCCGACCAGCGTGGCCAATGATCAGGGATTATGTGAGTTGTAATCCAAAACATCTGGAGGGCACCAGGTTGGGGAAAGCTGTTCCTGACTATACTACACATGCACCAAGGCTGTATTGTTAGAGGCAGTCTCAGTAGTTGCTCCACAGCCTGGAAACTTGCTTAACCCTGAACTTGGATATTTTCTGGAAATGCTGTAAGATATTATCATTTGGAATGACTTTTATTAGATGGGATAATTGTGCATGGGATGCAATTTAAATCTGATAAGTGTTTTAATAAGTATTCTATCTATAGGTTTTAGTTTAAAGTGTTGTTGCATCCCTCAAACATTGACTTGGGAATGGGCTAGACTTTAAGTTAATAAAGGAACAAAGTTAAGCATTTTAAGGTCCCATTAATTTCCAAGAAAACAGCAATTCTTCCATTTAAATAACCAGGGTTTGTTAGTATTTGTCTTTGACAAGTTTGTACCACAAAGGGGGGGGGGGCTTAGATAAAATAAGAATATTCCTGATACTAGATCAACTCATGATCTGTCTAACAGTAGCCCAAGAGGCTATTTTCACTTTGGAGTTTATGCACCAAAGTTCTACCATTTATCTCTGTAGATCAAGAATTAGTATTTTTTTTGTTACCGGTAATTTGTTCTATAGTTAAATAAAGTTTTTGTCTATGCAGTTTTGTTACTGGAAATACACCAAAGCTAATCACATTCAAAGTAAATGGTGGTAAAAGGTAGAAAGATATATTATTACTCTATCTGGTAGATGATAACTTCTGTAGACAGATGACTCCATAGCCATGGGATAAATTATACCAACACTTAGAGAGGCCATATATCTTAACATAAAATCAACTCATTCTGAATATACTGTATAATGGAATTATTTTTTTTTTTTTTTAAATGGAGCTCAGACATAAATTCTAATTAATTTAAATGTTTAATTTAGCTTCCACCACAGAAGGAAGTTACCATTTGCAACACTTCCATGGCGCACCTTTGCAAGCTTTTTTTCCTACTTAAAAAGTCGGGCGTTGAAGATTAGTTCACTACCGAAAGTTTGGCAATCTATGGGATTGTGGTAGGTCTCCTCATTATATCAAACTGGGCAGACTTTGCAATACTATATAAATCACAGTTTGCCAACAAACCAGGCTTGCAGACTCTAAGGGCATGGAAGCCTGTCTGCAAATCACTACATGCTACTAGCTCGAAGAATGGCATGTGTATTCTGAGAGAATGGAAACCTCTTTGTGTGCTGGAGCTCATTATGCATATGAACCCTACTAGCAGGATGTTTTTATTCAAAGGAACGACTCAGTAGATGTGCCTAAGTTTTGGGGATCGTAGCTCAGTGGTAGAATGTATGTGTTGCACATAGAAGGTTCCAGATTCAATCCCTGGCACGGTGCACAGTCAGGACAAGGTACTGAGATGCAGTGAAGCTGCTGCCAGTCAGAGTAGACAATATTGGTGTAGATCGTCTAGATCAGGAGTGGCCAACTCCCAAGAGACTGTGATCTACTCACAGACTTAAAAACTAGCAGTGATCTGCCCCCGTTTGGGGGGTTCAGGTCAATGTTGTTGAGCTTGTTTTAGGGACGGGTGAAACCACGGTTTTCGGGGGGGGCAGGGCAGCGGAAATGTTGAGCTTTTTTACGGAAGACAGACTTGTTGAACTTCTTTGGGGGGAGCCAGTGATCTAACAGTGATCTACCACCAACCACAGATGATCTACCTGTTGGGGGGTGCCTGGTCTAGATGAAGCTATTTCCTATGTTCCTCTTAATGCAGAAAGTGGACCTGGAAATCTGTTTCCCATTTCTTAACTTCATCTGAAATGCTACCCAAATGTGAAAACATTTGCAGATCTCTAGATGAATGTATATGCATTTCCAACAAGACACAATGAAGTATAAAAATACTATATGACCCAGAAACTGTCAACCAGCTATATTGAGGATGTAATTTACCTCTCTACTCCTTTTTGAACAGAACTTTCACCAGGAAGGGGTTCAGTCTTCACAGAAACCTTCACTTGCTAATGAATTCTACTTAAGCAGATACTATTCTCTTTCTTAGGCTAACTATAGGACCCTAACCCCATCCCTTCTGCTTCCTAAAACCATCCAGATTGTGGCCTACACTTTCAAAATGCTCTTTCAGTTTCTACCCAGATAATAATGGAAGATCAATTCTCACGCTTTCTCCTATTTGAGAACATGTAGTAAGGAACTCACAGATTACCATTTAATAAATCCACATATGAGATGGTTGAAGTCTCCCAGGTGTAAAAAGCACTTACCTGTCCCAATATACATCACATGGTATAGTGTGTCCTTGCCCTGAACAATGTCAACCACCAGCTTAGAAAAACGGATGTTGTCCTGAGTGACATATGGATCCACAGAGACTGGTTGCACAACGTCGTTCATCAGGAATAAGCGCTGAGCATCCTGAAGGATCCTCTCTGTCAAGTTTTCATTAGGGCTATCATCATTCAGTATTCCACACTGAAGGAGAACAGAACAGCAGTGTTTCTTTTACAACTTAAAAAACTCTCTAAGATTAACTACTGTTTTCGTTTGTTTGCTATTTTTACTGCAGAGTTCTTACCAACTGTCATGATGTTTATATTGACATGGATCTCAAGACACAGCTTCCAATGATAAAAAAAAAAAATGATTACAAATTTGCAAGTTTGTTCCTTCTTCCATATTACACAAACATATCCAAATAAAAATATTCTGGCTAATCTACCCCAAAAGAGGTTAAAAGAGGTTACTCCAATGTGGTACAAACTTATATCCACAGCACAATCCTATCCATGCTTACTAGGAATGTCCTTCCAACTGATGGAACAGGATTGCAGCAGCAGATTTAGGCAATGCAAACATGCCGAAATCACGACACTTCTTATACCAGAGCAGGTCTAGACATAAAATGCCCTGCTATTCCTATTTACAGTGGTGCCCCGCTAGACGAAAATAATTCGTCCTGCGAAAATTTTCGTCTAGCGAAGCGGCAATGCAAGCCACGCTTTCGCTAGACAAAAAAAAAGACGAAAAATTTTCGTCTTGCGAGGCAGCCCCATAGACTTTTTCGTCTTGCGGGGCTGCCTTCCGCTAGACGAATGCCTTCATCTAGCGAGTTTTTCGTCTAGCGAGGCATTCGTCTAGCGGGGCACCACTGTAATTTGAAATCCACAATCTTGATTGGGATAGTCTCTCCCAGTTTTGCTTCTTCTCCCTTTTTCCCTGCATGAACCATTTCTGATGGTTGGGGAAACCATTAATTGCTGAACTGCATTTTCTGTTCTCAGTGGACAGAAGTTTATCATTTAATACCAGGGGTAGCATAAGTGCTAAGTGGACTTGTATTTTTCAATTGTTTTGTTCTAATTTCCATTTCATATGTCCCAGACCTGTATTTTTCTCTTGGAAGGAAAGATTTCTGGCATTGTTCCTTCATCCTCCAAACAATGAAGTGAGGATTCCCCCCCCCTTTCCAAATCGTTTCTTCACAGCCACTAAATTACCTTTGTCATCTCCTGAAGGCCCTACATTGACCTCTTGTTCCTTCTGTACTTGAAAAATGTTCTAATCTCTTTTTCCAATCTTCCTGTCGTTCACCACATACATTCCCTTTTCTTTTGTAAAACTCTCATCTTGACTTTGCAATCTTTTCACACCTTCTCTGCAGCACAGGCTATGCACTTTTGAGGATGAAAGCTAGTCCAAAACATCCCTGGCTGATGCACGCATTGGGAACATGTCGTGTAAAGTTTCCGGTTGCTCCAGTGAACCAAAGGCCGGAGGGCTCCTAGTATGTAGCAGATTATGTACTGCAGCATTAGCCAATCTAGTGCCCTCTTGATGTTGCTGGTCTATTGTTCCCCTTAACCCTAACAACGTATCTGAAGAAGTGTGCATGCACATGAAAGCCCATACCAAGAACAAACTTAGTTGGTCTCTAAGGTGCTAATGGAAGGATTTTTTTATTTTTTATTTTGTTTTGACTATGGCAGACCAACATGGCTACCTACCTGTAACTGGAACTGGCCACACTGATTGGGGATGATGGGATGTGGAGTCCAACAACGACTTATTTTGTTTAAGAAGGCTTTTACTGAGGTATGACCCACCTATGAAAAATTTACTGTTTATCTGCTGGAATGGCTTTGTTGTTTTTGGAGTTTTTATTTCCTGCATTTTATTTTATTTTTATCTTGATCATTGCTTTGATGGCTTCAAGAAAGCAGCTTTTTAAATGTGCACAATAAATAAATAAAACACTCAGAGGGCAGCACTCTGGCTGCCCCTGATGCACTACAAATGCTGCTCCCCAGATCTTCTATGATAACCCTGGTTAATTTTCTATATGAAACTCAGCTGTAAGCTACTCAGATTTAACGGGACATGGTACAATAAATTGTGCTCCTGAAAAGCAAACTAGTACTGGCTTTGTGACCTCCCGTCTACTTGGCAGGAACATGTAGAATTTTGCCTGCTAAAATATAGCTGAAATGGGATAGAACGGGTACTGAGACCAGGAAGAAAGAGCAGCAGTAGAGGTGGGGGTGGAGAGGCCTAGATCAGGGGTCAGCAACCTTTTTCAGCCGTGGGCCAGTCCACTATCCCTCAGACCATGTGGTGGGCCGGACTATATTTTGAATAAAATATGATGCATTTTAAATAAAAGCAGCACTTAATGATATGTTCTAGTCAGGCTAGCTCAAGGAGGTGATGTATGAATGGAGCTTCAGAAACAACTATATGGTTGCAGATAGGGGGGGGGGGAAACAAACAAGTAATACATGAAAAGAATGGTTACTAAGGAGGTAACAGTATGCTAAGAGAAAATGGATTGCTCAAGACAATTTGATGAGCCTCATAACTGAATGGGGACTTGAACATGTGTGTACAGACACCTGATATGCTAGTTACCATTGAACCAGTTAATTAACATTTACCCATCAAACGAGGAAACAGAATGAGATGTGAGTGAATTGAGGGTTTGCATTAAAATACCTGGAAATTAGGGATGGGGTTGATTGTTGGCAGCCATGCAGATCTTGGATTTTCTTGGTATCGGAAAGGCCCATTAAAGGCTTGCGTAATAGCACTGAGATTGAAGGCACACACTGCTGAAGCAGCAATACTGTTTCTGGAAACAAGGGCAAAAGGAAAGAGAAAAGGGGAAAAATCAATTTAATCTTTAGAACATTGACACTTCCATCATAACAGACAGCAAATCTCACTAAAATAAATTGCATGCAAATTACCAGGAGGAAGTGCACTGGGCTACAGGCCTCAGAAGGGAGGAGAAGAATCCTCATGGATTATATGACAATTAGGAGATGTTGAAAAGCCCCTCTTGAACACTGTACATGATTTAAGACTAAGAGAAGCAATTTTGACATGAAAAGTCACATGCAGCTTAATTCACAAGGAACATTACTACTGATATCCCATCAATCCTGATTGATTATAAGTGGCCTAGTTTTTAAAACCTCTGGTTTATTTTTCAAGGTGAAATTTAATTTTAAGCTCCACAGGTTTCATTGTTAAGGTATTAATGCCACCTCTGAAAAGCACACCTGCCTATAGACCTTCAAACCCACTGGATACTCACCATTTCATATCCATGCTATTTGCATAAAGCTCCAATTGCAAGGACAGACAGACAAGAGGAGAAGGAATACAGAATCTGGACTCATCTGGGATAAAAAATGCATTCTGCATAATATCATAGCTTCTGGTTGGCTCATGAGAATAGGATGCCAAGACTAGATGAGCCTTTGGAGCCTTTTTATGTTCTGAAAAGTATTAAAAGAAGAAGGGGCAGGCAATGTACTGCCCTCCAAATGTTTTTAGACTCCAAGTCCCATCAACCTTGACGACCAACCACACATACATCTAGAAGGCTATACTTGAATGAGGGTGAAAATAACTCAAAGTCCCAAGACATGGTCTGAAGGTGCACGACGCAATAGCTTCCTGAAGCTAACTGCATGGACACAAGGCTTTTACATATTGCCATGAGTTCCACAGACAAAAGCCGGGACAGAAATGAAGGAAACAATTCCAAAATGTTCCCGACACTCACTGTTTGAAACTGCCCTTCCCTTCCCTAAATAGTCTTTATTCAGCTGTGAATTCAAGCAATTTCCTGTGTTGATTTTGAATATACAAATTAGCATTTAAAAAAGGAAATCTCTTCACATTTCTGGCAGGAGGAGCTGCCCTTTAAGATAGACAAGTAAAGCTTCAACAGGTCACTTGTATCACTAGGAATATGCATTCAGGATCACTTACTGTGGATACTGTGGGTAAGTTAATCAACCAACACTCTCAATTTGGCATCCTCATTTAGGAGGCATGCCTCCATGTGGTGAAGGTGTGTCCTTGGGTGGTAGAATTGAAATGGCAGCCTATTCTCCATTATTAAGGTAAGTCACTGAACAAACACAGGCAAGCATCTGAAAAAGGTTCTCTTTGTACACAATCCTTTCCCCATTCCTCAAAGGCATTTTGCTTATTTACAACAGGTGTAGGGAACCTTTGGCTCTTCAGATGTTACTGAACTACAACTCCCACCAGCCCCAGCAAACATAGCCAGTGGCTAGGGATGATGGGAGCTGTAGTTCAGCAACACTTGGGGGGGGTGAGGTTCCCCACACCTGCCTTACAATCTTCTCCTAATTCTCCTCCACTATGGGATGCAGGCAAGCCACAATTATTCACACTAAACAGTTGCGTAAATTAGGATGAAATTTCATGCTTTGCCAGGAATCATCTCCACCTACAGGCCATCAGACCAAGCTTATAGAATCCAGCTGAGGACTCTAAAACATTTATATGCCATTTTAAAAGGTGGGGAGAGAGAAGGACCAACAAAGAAGAGGAAATCAGAGAGAGCTAAAAATTGTAGAGGCTAAAAATACAGAAAGCCCTTTCAGAACAACATGACAGACTTTGTCACCGTGCTGTGTAAATGTCTGAATGACTGCTTTATATATCAAGTTGCTAATGGTAGCAATTTGAACTACTATGAAAAGGATTTTTTTACTAAACCAGTAATTACTTAAGAACACATATCTAAGCTGTGTGATTTTAGGCAGGCAATAAGCAGAAAAGGTCCTTCCCTTCCTTCCTTCTTTTTTTAAAGACCCTGCTACATGAAGAAGCAAAAAAAAGCATGCTTCTATTTCATTCCTATGTGGTATGAGCAGTATGTATAGGAAGCCTGTACAGAATTGTATCATACCAATTTAGCTCACCTTCAGCAGCTTGGAAGAAAGGTGTGATATAAATGAAATGAAATGACTGAATGAAAGCATGCACCTCATAAACTACTTGTAGGTCCTCCAACATTTCTTTATGTTTAAATGATGCACACCACATTTCTCTCATTTCTTCTTACAAAGAAAATCCCCACCATAATAAAATTCCACCATGTTAGAAAACTAATCCAGAGAACTACCTCAATTTGAAGTTGACTGGGAGATGCCTTTTTGCCACTGAGAAAGCAAGACATCACTTTTAAAACATTACTATTAAGATTGCGTGTTCTCCTTTCCCTCTTTCCCCTCACAGCCATCCTTCCATTTCACTGAGCAATAGAGCAGTAGGCTTTGAACTTGTCAAAGCACCACATGCTAAACCTTTCTTTTCTGGTATCTGAGTGATATTGACATGTTGCGTGTTCACAGAAGGCAGTTCTTTAGACAAAGTTAATGACGAGTGACAAGTTAATGCCTTCAGGCACAAGGAGAAGAAGAAAAACAATCGTCTAAATAAAACTGCAGATCGTTAGAGATCGGAGTGGGGCTTCCAAAACAAGCTGCCAAACGTTTCATAGCAAAGTTCTCCCCTCAGAACTGCAAAGGGACAAAATCAACACAACCCTGGATTGCCCTGCGGCTTTCTGTCGTTAGATCTGGCACACTGGCCCAAATAATAAACCACTCGCTTGCACTGTTCTTGTGCACAGAAAGATGCAGAACTAGAGCGTGAAAGATGGGCTGGAATGACCCTAAAATCACTAATCTGGAAAGAGTCATAAAGTTGATCCAAGCACTCCAAATTTTTGAAGGAGGAAATACAAGGACAGTATTACGAAATATCTATGTGTCATTTGCATTTGTCCATTACCTCATGACCATAGGTGAGACCGCAGTAAGTCACAGCATAGTGAGCTGCAAGTGCTGATCTGACCTCCTGGCAGGTGAGCACTGCTGCTTACCAGGGTGATGAGGGGGAGGCAACAGGGTGGGCAATGCAATGTGTTTGACCACACCACCATCCCTGCCACTTCTCTGCTTCCCCGCCCCCTCCTCCTGGTAAGCAGCAGTGACTCAACTGCCAGCAGGTCAAGTAAGTGTCTCCGCCCCAGTGTGCATCCACTACTGTGAGACAGTATGGTATATACTACGCTACGCTATCGTATCTCCAGAGCAAACTGGTGCATTGTTAAACGGTGTTTATAATTTTGAAAATTCTTCTGACTCACTGCAGTGGGCTAAATTCCTAGATAGAACAAATCCCTTTGGTGCACATATGAATTGCCAGTATCAAGAGACTTGCCCCCCACCCCAAACCCTGAATCTTCAGTATCATTATGACATTATATTCCCAAGGTTCCTTGGAAGTAGCCCGAGGCATGATACTAGATCGTAGAGTTGATGCACTGAAAGCTGTTTCTCAAGATTCTCTCCAGCCCCACAACACTCTTCATTTCCCAAAATACATGACAAGAGTCCAGACTTGTGCACATGCCACATTTTATCGACTGGCTGCTACATGGACCTGTAACTAGTTGTAACCCAACCTTCTAAGGCTATGGATCGTTGTCTTAATAAAATAATTCTGCAGTATGCCAAGATATATCTGCAGTCTGTTGCTAATTTAATGTGTGATTCAGACGGCAGACACCACTGGATGAGTTTAAAATTCTGCAAAAATGTGTACATGCAACTCTAAGAATGGAGTCAGAAACAGAAGGGCATTGTTGTATTAAGACAGTACACATGCATTCTCTACAATTCCTTCAGAGCCTGAGAAACAAATATACTCTCTTCACTGTTAGGTTTCCTGCCATGTGCCTCCTCCCCTGTAAATTCCTGCATCTGCTATGTGGAGTTTGGAAGGATCAGCACAGTTACCGAGTGACTTGCCGGAGTCAGATGCGCTAGACAAGAGTGGCTAAGACTGAAAGTGGGGTGCTATAGGGGCATACTCATATTGAATCACCATCTCTGCCTCTCCTCTCCCTTCCTCACCCCGACTTTGCATTCATATATTTGTGCACTGCCCCGTTCTGAGAGACAGACCTACATTCTACATTCAGGCCCAGTGACAATTATGCTAGAATGTTGAGAAAATAGTTCAAAAGCTTTTAAATTCGGTTTCAGTGACCCTAGTGAAAACTTTAATAACAACTGCTTAAATATTTCATAGGTTTCTTCCCTAAATAGCCATCTTTCTTGCTGACTTAGCTCTGCATTACACAACAATGAGCAATAAATCAGACTATAACATGTTTTTCACAATGAAGTGCACCATGCTGGCTGAGGCCCATTTTTTGGAGAATTGCTTCTGACCCCATTAAATGAGAATTTTTGAGATTTGAGTATATACACATATATTTTTCTCTTCCTTCAAGAGTAAATATGTTTTACGATAAAAACAATACACCTTTTATGCATCACTTATACTACTGCAGCAAATGGAAGACTTACTTTGTATGCAGAATGCATACAGCATGGAATAAGTCTTGATAGAAGTTAAAAGAATAATTACCATTATTTGTCTAGTTAGCTGACAAATTGGAACATTTTCTCTCCTTTGAATTCTTGAAAGAACACTGTGTCATAGCACAAAGCCCCTATTTGATCTAAGTTTAGCTATTATCAATACTAATTTTTTCCTATTCACTTCTTTTGGAGTTACATAATGCTTTTTTTTCTTGCAATGTAAAAGAAAAAGAGAAGTCGTAATTGCATATTTGGTCCTTTTGCCTCTTGCTAACAAGACAGCAGTCTAAACAATTATGGGGTAAGATGAGGAAAACTGCACTAGATTCTGCACATACACTCTCTTCATAAATCAACAGAGCTGGATTAAACATTTAAGCTTACAGGGAGTTACAGGGTGTATCAAATGGTGACTGTCCACTAATGGAAAGAAAAACCTTCAGCAAAACAAGGAGAAGGCCCGTTCTCATGTTGCCGCTTTCCAGACCTCTTTTGGAGGAGGCCCATGAAGCATGGCCTCAGATTATGATCACAGGGTCCAGTTTGGTTCATATGGGGAGTGGCAGTTCTTGCACCCTGCAGCACTTATACAAATGTGCTCCAGAAGATTAGGGGACTCTCTGCAGTATGTTTAGGTGCAGTGTAGGGTGCTGCAGGAGGGATTTATGAAAATGGCCTCTTTCACTGGACTGCTCTTCCCAGGGAGGCTCACTGGTGCCTTTGTTACATATCTTTAGACTCCAGGCAAAAACATTCGTCTTCTCCCAGGCCTTTGGCCAATTAATCAATCTATGGCCTTTTAAACTGTGTGCAGGGCAGCGGTGGAGGAAGCTCCTTGCTGCCCGGGGCGGCGGGGCGGCGGCACCCCCCCCCCCCGGAGGGCAGGGGTCACGGCGCATGTCGGATGCACTGTGCATGCCCGGAATTTCCGGGCATGCATAGTACATCCGGACCCAAAAAAGCTGCTGAAGGGGGGAGGGAGGAGAGCAAAGCAGGCGCTTGAAAGCGCCTGCTTAACTCTCCTTTCCCCACCCCCTTTCAGCTTTCTCCGCCACTCAGCTGGCCTTCGGAAGGTCAGCTGAGCGGCGGAGAAAGCGGCTGAAGTGGGGGAAGGAGAGCGAAGCAGGCGAAGCACCTGCTTTGCTTTCCTTTCCCCACCCCCTTTCAGCAGCCTTTCCCCCCACCCCCTTTCAGCGGAGCCCCGACATGGAGGTGAGGGGCAGGCCAGCTGGCCCTGGGGGAGGGGTGAGACTTGCTGGCCCACCCCTTGCCTCCATGCCGCATCTCCGAAGGCCAGCTGAACGGCGGAAAAAGCCGCTGAAAGGTTTTTTTCGCAGCTCGGCTCCCTGGGCGGAGCCGGCGCAGCATAGAGGCAAGTGGCGGGCCAGCAAGTGACACCCCCCAGGGCGGTACCCGGGGCAGCCCGCCCCCCCTTGCTCTGCCCCTGGTGCGGCGTATTGTTTTTGTGTGTTCTTGTGATATGCATTTTTATGTCTTTATATTGTAAATCACATTGAGATCGTTGGATGAAGAGTGGTATAGTATTTGATAAACAACAACAATTAAAAGAGGAGGGGGAGAGATTTCTGAAGGGCAGGGAATAATTTGGCACCTCTCTGCCCATGCATCTGTTCTGCATGTCAAATTGCATCCACACTCCTTGTTTTAATCATAATCACAGCAGGTCCACATTTAAAGTCCTAAGGATGCTGCTGTTGTGTGTAGTTTGGCCCCTGACTATTAAGTCATTTCCGTTCCTCTGCCAGGGCCTTCTTGCATGAGCACTGCAATTCAGGAATCATGAACTCATGCAAGACCCCAGTCTTCTGAGAAACTGAAAACAACAACCTTCCCTTCTGTGAAGACAAAATGAAACATAAAATATAGGACCTTTCATAAGTTCCTGGCTTCTACCTTGCACGGTTCACACAAGCAAGCTGCTTAAATGAGTATGCACTTTAGCACAAATCAATCCTGGCCTCTCATCCAAGCCAGCTCCTAGATGACAATTCTTCAATTCTGTCAAAGATAAGTCATACACTGCTACTCTGAGAACAGTTTTTCAGATAATTACAACTTTTAAGAAATCCTCTTCTCCACAAGTGGCTAATTCAAATGATTAAAGTAGGAAGGTTTCATAATCTGGTGTCTAGACAGCACTGTCCCGCATAGTAGCTAATCAGATTTTCTTCCTTTAGTTCATAATTAAAAACAAATTTCTTATATTCTAGTTAACACAAAAATGCTGCAACCAAGAACCATCATCATCTATAACAGCTCATTTCTATGTATGTTTATGTAAACAGTAAAAAGGATACAATACATTGAAATGTGTATAAAGAAGAAAGCAACCCTAAAAAAAGAAAATTCTATTTTTATTTGCAAATGCAATCAATTGCTTATTTTACATCTAATATAGCTTACTTATACTATAGTCCATTAGTGGCAGTAGTTACTTCCAAGTTTCTGAATGAGAAGTTTCTTTATCGTTACTGGAAATAACTAATACCACTGAAAAAGAGCATATTCTACTTAAAACATTAGGCAGAGTAAGATTTGGGGCTACATTTGCAAATAAACAGTGAATTTTATTTAGCATCTTTGGAAGTTTTGCCTCCCTTGTTTTTCTGGTCAAAGTTGGAGATGTCTTCCTTTGTTCTGCTGACTTCATCACTGTAACTAATAGCCCAACCCTATGTATGATTATTCAGAAGCTAAGTCCAACTATGAGTCTTAAAAGGTAAAGGTAAAGGTAAAG
Source organism: Lacerta agilis (assembly GCF_009819535.1). Lineage (NCBI taxonomy): Eukaryota > Metazoa > Chordata > Lepidosauria > Squamata > Lacertidae > Lacerta > Lacerta agilis. The sequence goes on from NC_046312.1 coordinate 89,296,029, forward strand.
GGACCCCTGACCATCAGGTCCAGTCGTGTCCGACTCTGGGGTTGCGGCGCTCATCTCGCTCTATAGGCCGAGGGAGCCGGCGTTTGTCCGCAGACAGCTTCCGGGTCATGTGGCCAGCATGACTAAGCCGCTTCTGGTGAACACCAGAGCAGTGCACGGAAACGCCGTTTACCTTCCCGCTGGAGCGGTTCCTATTTATCTACTTGCACTTTGACGTGCTTTCGAACTGCTAGGTGGGCAGGAGCTGGGACCGAGCAACAGGAGCTCACCTCGTCGCGGGGATTTGAATCGCTGAGCTTCTGATCAGCAAGCCCTAGGCTCAGTGGTTTAACCCACAGCGCTACCTGGGTCCTACTTTCAGGTAAAGTACGCATAGGATTGAAACCACAACGTTTCCTTGTTAGCAAGGATATGTTTACATCTAGCTTATATGTAACAGAAACAAGTGCACAGTAATAGACACAAGTCCACAGGTGGACTGCATTACGTCTTTTTCTGGAATGGTCATTATATATATATATATATATATATATATATATATATATATATACATATACATATATATATATATATATATAGAGAGAGAGAGAGAGAGAGGGAGAGAGAGAGAAAATACTAATAATATGAATATCACCAAAAATATAATTTGGGTAAAAATCACAGTTCAAAAATAAAGTAAGAATAACACTGAATGAGGAACCACCTATTTTGCCTTACAAATATTATTATAGGTGTAGAAGAAGACAGATAGGTGTAGAGGAAGACAAAGCATTACTTTGCTTATTTTACTTAATCTGGCTGCATTTAGATATCACAATAAACCAGGCCACAGTGAACCTTTGATTTAAGTACTCCCCCCTCCCGCCGCCCAGCACAAATGTGAGTTCAGAAGATTTCACTTCTATTTTTTATTAGTTGCAGCTTATTGTTTAATCCAAATCCAATAAACATTGGTTAACCGTAACTACAGTTTGCTTAAAATAAATCAAACTATGGGTTATAAAGCTGGCTTATTTCAAACAAATGTTAGGTAAGATTAACAGCAGATGCAACATTAGTTTGGTTTGAGATGCAATGCTAAACTAAAGCTAACAGAAAACAGACGCAAAATCTTCCAATCTTGTCCTTCCTCATGATTGCAGCAGTGGAGACACACACATGCACAAGGTCATATAAGTTGGCCCCTGTCACAACAAGCCATCATATTATGGTTCACTGTGATGTTCAAATACAGCCTCTCTAAACTGAACAATGGAAGGAATTTGCCTAAATACCAGTACTAGAAAAAGGAGGTAAGCATTATAAGGAAGTAAATAAGGAGCAAGAAAAGCAACAAACTCACACATTGGTTGTAAACACTCCATAGATCAAATCTTGTTCAGGTAGATAAAATGTGCTTTGCAGTTCATTGTAGTAGAAAGGGATTTCACCAGAACGGGAGCAGTTCAGCCGAGCCTTCATAAATGTTGTCCATGTGTCCTCCAATAAAAATCTCCCCCCAATGTCGTTTTTGCAAACCCTTCCCACACGAGAATAGACAGTTTTCCCGCAGTCATGTTCTACAGCATTCTCACGGAAAAAGAAGTAAGTGAACAAACCAATGTCATAGGCAGCAATGAAGTTGGGCTCTGGAGAAAAATAAAGCCATAAAACGCAGTGAGATTTACATAGAAAGGGTTGGATTTACACAGCCTGTGGGGATAAAAGTTCAGGAGTGATCAGAGGATGAGAAAGAGGAAAACAAACCTTTTTTAAAAAAAAAAATCCAAGAAACAGGAGAACACAATAGGCATGTTTTTATGGGCACATTCATCATTTGATGACTACATCATAAAGAGAAGACTATGAAACCATGTGAGGGGGCTGCAGGGCCCATAGACTAATTCCACCCCAAGCTGAAGCTGTGCACCATAGCCATGCCCTCTGGTACATATGTGGAGCTTTTTGTCGTGTTGGCATGTACAGAGAAGTGTTTCTGCACATGCCAATGGAAGAAAAAGCTCCACATGTGTTGTATTCTTTTTCACAGGAGCTGAACACGTTGGTTGTGTGATTACTGTGATGAGAGGCTAGCCCACAACGCCCCACAAATGCCCTTTCAACAGGTGGGGAAGTTTCATGTGAATGTGAGTACCCATACACTTCTGAAATGGTACACACATGGAATGCTTATTTTAAGATGATGCCTGCTACAACACACATGTACATCATCTAAACACAAAAACTACTATTTCAGAAATACTGCTTTTATCCATGTGTAAATTTAGTAAACTGACCAATCAATCAATCAACAAAAACTCTTATGATTAAATTAAGCTATCTTGAATTGGGTTGCCTAGTTATTATTCTTCATGTCTAATCTTTTACAAATGGGGGCTGTGTGTGTGTGGCAAGGGAGAATTCAGTCATGTGATTCCTCACTCACAGTCTGAAATGGCATATATTCCAGAAGCAGTTTTACCACCTCATCTGCCTTTTGTACAGATTGACCACTTTGAGCTACAGTGATGGTCAATACTATAAGTATTTTCAAAAATACAACAAAAGAGGGAAGAGTGGGAAGAGGAACATCAGCTGCTATTTCCTAAAATAGTCAGGTGGACTGAGGACTGAGGCTAATTGATACTGTGATTAAATGATGGGGAGCAGCACACTGTCCCTTTTCCAGGGATCTGCCAATTTCCTTTGTTGCAACTAATACATGTCACTGTCAGAAACAAGATCCTGGGACCAGTAATGTTCCTGCAGTTCACATATTTCCCCCAGGTTTTCTACACACTAGAGCTGGGTGTTATCCCAGGTGCCTCCCACACTTTTAGGCCTAGGAGCACATCTTAGAAACTGCTGTAGGCACCACAAAATACCCATTTACAGGAAGAAGGTAATGCTCAGAACCTCCCCCTCCAAACAGACAAAACACCAGCACACACCACAAAAATATGTGCTAGTGCTGAGGGGCAGCAAACTGTGGGCCCAACTCTTTCCTCTTAGTGGAAGAACAGAATTTGAGGCATAAATATATAATCAGCATACAACAGTGATTATTGTATAAAATGACAATTCAAAAGAAACCTTTTGGAAATCGATTCACACTGCTACTACTAGACTTGGACCACCTCCTGCACTGCCTATTTCTCTCTCTTTCATCCCACCCTGGTGCTTGGGAGCATGTTGTGCATCTATGTGCTCTGAGTGTGCATGGAGGTGCCTGCTAAAGACTCAGCTGACAGACCACACAGCAACTGCTATACAGCAGCTAAACAGGTGGACAGACAAAGCCTACAGTGAAAGGGAAAACTGCCGGTAGAGTTATTTGCTTGTCAGCTGGAGCTATGATGAACTATGATAAATGGAAATCCCCCTGAAGGTATGGAGAGATATGTTACTATGCAGGAGGCAGCATCCACCTGGGTTTAATCAGTATTTCCAGCAGAGAAAGCTCCCTGCGATGTCAGCCTTGGAGGAAGGGACATCGCACCGAGTATCCAAGGTATGTATTGTTTTTTTCAGTCAACTAATTAATTGACCAACCACTGAGCTAATCAAAACAAGAACAAAACAAACCTTTTAAGTCATTTTCAAAGATTCCTTGACCTAATGCAGGTGTGAAATATATCTTCACTCACCCCTCACTGTGAAATGTATTGATGGCATTGCGGCAAAGTGCATTTTTAAAGGCACCAGCACTAGTTTATTGTCTCGCTGAATTTGGCCAACTGCAAAAATCCACTGACATCTGGCTGTTGTCATTAAACCCATTCCTTACACTTGAGAATGCACCATTTTCTGTAGGTAATATCTATACAGTATATCACTTTGTATATTAAAGTGGGGTGTCTATGTGCAAACATCCCAGAGAACAAAAGAGCAGCAAAGTAAGGTATGCATCCTTAAATCCCCAAATGGCTCTAGATTATGGTTTGTAGTACATGCTTTCACTACTGAATGTTCCCTGCAGCAGAAAGTAATAGTGGGGCCCTGTGAGGATTCTGCTGGCTGAGTGAGAAAGCAAACACTTTCTCTGAATCCCTTCCTCCTCCCATGATAATCTGTATTAATAATTAAGACTGGAATTTTGAAGTCATGAATTCCAAAGGAATCTTGATGAATTTAAAATGGGGCTATGCTGGAACATGCTAAGTTCTGTTTTCCAATGTCCGATAATGCTTTCTGAGTGACTCTATACTATACATTAGCCTTTGAATAACAGGGAAGTTGTTTTTTGTGGCCTAAAAGTAAGAAATGCCCAACAACAGGGCAAAATAATTACAATATAAGGTGAGAAGAGGGGTTCAGGACTATATTTACATAAAGTAAAAGATTTTTATTCAAATCACATGTGGCCAAATCATTAACAAGAAACTTGTTTTATTTTATGAGATTTGCATAATAATAATATATGAAGAAGTGTGCATGCACATGAAAGCTCATACCAAGAACAAACTTAGTTGGTCTGTAAGATGCTACTGGAAGGAATTTTTTATTTTTTATATTTATACCCAGGCCATCTGGCTGGGTTTCCTCACCACTCTGGGCAGCTCCCAACAGAATATTAATATTAATAATAAAAAGTGATAAAACATCAAACATTAAAAACTTCCCTAAACAGGACTGCCTTCAGGTGTCTTCTAAAAGTCAGATAGTTGTTTATTTCCTTGACATCTGCTGGGAGGGCGTTCCACAGGGGGAGGGGGCGCGGACGCCACTACCAAGAAGGCCCTCTGCCTGGTTCCCTGTAACCTCACGTCTCGCAGTGAGGGAACCGCCAGAAGGCCCTTGGAGCTGGACCTCAGTGTCCGGGCTGAACAATGGGGGTTGAGATGCTCCTTCGGGTATACTGGGTCATTTAGGGCTTTAAAGGTCAGCACCAACACTTTGAATTGTGCTTGGAAATATACTGTTTAGCAGTGAGATTTATCCAAGAGTTGTTGTCTGGGACTTGCTTTCAAGTGGATTCTGTTTGTTGCTAGCATGGTAGCCGGAAGGGCTGGTCTTGTCTTTGTCACCTGACACAGGTTTTTTCGTCTCATCCTTACACCACTTCTGGCCAGTGTGAGGGGCTACATTTTGGCAAACCAATCAGGGCAAATCCAAACCAGGATCTCTGGTAAGAAATAGTGTTCAGCTTCTGGATCCCTAGTGCACCTGAAAGCTTCAGTTATAGTAACAGGTAAGAACACATTTCACCAACGCCCATCTATTGAGAAGGCTGCAATCTGATCAATTTGATAAGGCCCAGTGATCGCCATTTAACGGGATTGTTATATTGCTTATTTTCATTATGGATGTTCATATTTCAATGTCTAAGTCAAAACAATATATAAATTAATAAAATCTTCCTCCTCCTCCTCTTGGGGCTGCACTACAGTACTCTGCATGGCAGAGGTGGGGAGACTCCGGCCCGTGGGTCAGATTTGGCCTGCCAGGCCTCCCCATTTAGCCCATAAGATCATTTCTCCCCAAATCATGTCCACCTGCCACACCCTCTCACCGTACACATTATGCCAGATGTGAAGTCTGGCTTAGGATAGAAATGCACCTGCTTTTCCTGCAGAAAGCAGGATACACACACACAGAAATGCATCCACTTTCTATTTTAAGTTGAAGTTGCTGAAGTGAGCTTTTGTCAAAGTTCTCAGTAGCTAAGCATTCACATCCAAAATCCAGTATTCACCAAAATAAACAGAAACACACGACAAACTCATTCATCTGAAGGGGCTGTGGAAGAGCTGGAGGAAGAGGCTGGCTACTTAAAATATTTAGTCTGCCTTATCCCTGTATGAGTTGGTAGATAAATGTATTGTGGACAACCCGTGAATGTGGATAGCTAAATATTTTAGGTAAATGAATTTTATCTTCATTGTGAGATAAGGGGGGTGGGTGTCATTTCCCAAGACGGCCCAGCTGGTCTTAATGATCTTTATTTCCCAGAGTGGTCTTACCATTAAGCCACTTGGAGTTGTATTGTGCTGTTCTAAGAGGTGGAACATTCCCAAGGCTGCGGTAAATAGCGGGATCTCGTCCAGAGAAATCAATGACCGTTGCAGCATACAGTTCTCCCTGCGATGTGATCACTGCTGTCGAGTTGTGCCGGGGGTCATAGGGACAGCGGGCTACCCCATTTATTTTCTCAATGATTTTGCTAAGATTTCCCACCTGTATGTAAAAAGCAATGGAAGAGAAAAGGGTGATGGGAACAGTTTGACAGATAACACAGTTAGCCAAGCAATAGGTTAAATTAGGAAACCTGGATAATGCTAAGTGCACAGAAGGCAAGGTAAAAAAAATATAGCTTTTTCTGAGCTAGCATAGCTAAGCATACCATGCCTGTATTCTTTGCACAGAGGTAAATGCTATCCCTGTGTTGTTTTCAGAAAACTTAAAACCAACTGAATCTAGGCTTTAGGGAGACTGGGCAGCAAGGGAATTCATTAGCACCAGAGTAATGCTTGCAGACATCTACTTTATAGCTCACTCTAGTTCCCAAGTGGAAGCTTGCACACTGATTTGCTGGTCGTGTCAAGTCATCAGAAGCATCTAACCACCATGTTATTGTTACCTTCATAATACCCTTCCGTGTACTCTGCATACTAGTCCTGCTCCTCTAAGTTATAGTGACTATGGTCCACCTGTTTCAAGGCCCCCTTCACATGATCTGACATGAAGCTCATGCTTTCCTTAAGAAGGTTTTAGATATTTGAGGAAAGACGGGGGCGGGGAGGGCAAGGTAAGTCTCCCTGGTTCCCCAAAAGTGTGAGTTCCCTTGGGTTGCTGCAACTCACAAGAGGGCCTTTGCTGAAGTTCTTAGGAAATGGCCAGATTTGTATGGCAGAAGGCAGTCCTTCAGATTTCCAGGTCCAGAAGCATGAATGGCTTTAGAAGGTCATCACCAGCACTTTGAATTGGACCAGGAAACAAATTAGAAGTTAGTGCCATTGCTTCAATGGGGGAGTTACATTCTCCCAGTATGTGGGTGTTGAATTCTGGACCAAATGTAGCTTACAGGCTTACTCTTCATAGGCTGTCTTACACACAGCACATTACAGGAACCCTGAGGCCTGTGAACATGCAGCCTCCAGGAATGAACATAGCTGATGCACTAGCCTAAGCTGCACAAAGGCTACAACCTACAACATCTGGTCATCCAGGATAAAATCCAAACCCATAGCAACCCTTCAACTATGAAACTGCAGTCTTAGTAACTTAATTCCATGCATTACTGCATTTGACCAGCCTTCCATTTTGCTGTTTGCTGTGGTGACTAGCAGGCTCATAAACACAGTGCAATGCTATGTAATCTTCATGCCATCTGCTTCCATCTTAAAACGTTAACTGGCCTTTCAGTGCAGAAGAGAGAAATGCACATGACTGGAGCAAATGGAAAAGAGCTGGAAATAGGCAACCACTTTCGTCCATCCTGAAGGCTATCACCTTTTGTGTATAAATTGATAGGTGCAAAAGTGGCACTGTCACCTCAGAACAAAGTCCTGTTCCTACCATAAATGTATTGTGCCTGCAGACACTTAAAAAAGAGCTATGGTTTAGTAACCAACAACATACTCTTCAACCAAAAAACTCAGTCAGAGAGCTTGATAGTATTTCTGCACAAGATACTTAAGCAATAGCTGTGAGTCAGAACCCAAAGTTCTAGGTTAAATAGTATATTTGTCTGGCCTATTATAAATCTTTTCATCACTGCAGAAACTTTACTGCTCAGTGATAACCTCAACCTACCATAATGTATAATGTCCCCAACATATCTTGTTATTTCTCCTCCTCTTCTCTCGTATGCCTACACATCTATCAGAATTTGATTAGAACAAGTGGAAGCTGCAATTAAATGCTGCAGTGGGGAATGCTCCTGTTAACAGTCAGCCATACTCTCCTTCATCATGCCTTATTGTATTCCTTTCATCTGGTTCTTCCTTCCCTCCACCTTCCTAGCCAAGAGTAAGTCACCGTTCAGACCTAACTGTGTATACTCATTTCTCACTTGTCTGTTTTGGGAGTCCCCACCCTTTAGTTCCACCCCCCACCCCAGAAGATTACTTAGGGATATTATCAAGAAGAGTAAAATTCCTAAGCCAAAATGAAAGAGTAAGAGGAGCCAAAGGAGAATGTGACATGTTTTGGTTAGGAAGGAACAAACAACTGAAGAACTGCCAGCAGCCTATTTCCTGTAAAAACTATTTCCTGTAAAAACTTTGTCCACTAGAGGCACAGGTAAGCATAACCCAGTGATGCTACACAGGCAAGTAAAACTGAGGCCTTTACATTTCCCATCTCATTTACCTGCAGTCATTTTTTTCCCATCCTGCTCTCTGATTCATCCTTAAAGAGAAGAGGCACAACTTACCTGTCTGCTGGAGCACACTGGTGAAAAAGCATTGGTACCACAAGTGAAAACTTTCTTTCCATAAACAATCAGAACACGAACATAGTTCTGACATTCCTCCTGAAATGAAAAGCAGAAAAACACATTTGCAAGAAAGAGTAACAGCCTGTGCTTAATATGAGTGAACATTCCCCAGGGCTTAGTCCAGACTCTGTTTCTGATGTCATGCTTTAGTCCTGGAAAATGTGACTTGGTAACAAAAGACTAGTGTGTCTCTGAGCACATGTCAAGTCCATATAACTAAGCTTCACAGAGGATAATTTCTAGAGAGATTGGCCTTCTCACCTATAATTGTTGAAATTAAAACACCAAGTCCCTATGTTCATAAATCTGCTCTTAATGTGATCTAGAATGATGCGTCTAGTGTCATGTATGTGACTTCCCTCAGTCAAGCCTTATGCTGGTAATGACTACCAAAAAGCAGAAGATAGCCAAAAAGTTAAGCATCTGCTTTAATGGAAAGCACAGCCCTTTCAAAAGTCTTATAATCCCAAACGTACAAGGAGCACAAAGCAGGTGTGGAACTACAGTTACTGACAACTATTTTTTGGTAAGGATTTAAAAAAGGTTACCTAACAAGGCTAAGATAATCAACCATTTGACGATGAAGTTGTACAATGAGTAGTGGGGTTGAGTTAAGACCATAATAAAATTAATAGAGCCCTGATGATCAGGCAAAAAGCCCATCTAGGCTAACATCCTGTTCTCACAGTAGCCAACCAGATGCCTATGTGAAGCCAACACCTCACCTGTCCTTCCCAGCACCTGGTTTGCAGAGGCACACTGCTTCCAATAGTGAAGGCAGGATATGGCCATGATGGTTTGCAGCCATCAATAGCCTTTCCTCCATGAATTTGTCAAATCTTCTTTTAAAGGATTAAAATTGGAAAGAGGTTGCAGTGAATGTAAACATAATACAAGAAGTCTTTGCTGAAGCGTTTGTTATAATTCAGCACTAAGCAATCTGGAAAATGAACCTTCATAAAACTAATAATCCATGTGTAATATATTCTATAAAACATAATTAGATTATTGGCAAACTGGGGTGAGAGACAACATATGACTCAATCACCTAGAAAAATATTCAGTATATTTCGTTCATAACGATCAATACCTTTGTCTGGTTGTCACTTTCACCATCTGGAAACTGGAACTTAATATATCAGATAAATTCAAGCAACATGGACACAAAACTATGGTGATGCTTGGTCCACCACAGAATGGGATGACATTTGTTAAATTACAAGTAGGGCTGCTCCCATTTCCTACATAAAAGGCCAGAGAGAAGCACTGCTTCCCATCCAGCCCACAAATAGCAATAAAGTGATACGATGACTTTGGTATGGATATTACTCTCCCCAATACATAAGAGTTAGATGGATTGAGAAAAACTATGCCTTTTCCTCCTTCCACGAGAGAAGTGATGGCCAAACTTGGCCCTCCAGCTGTTTTGGGACTACAACTACCATCATCCCTAGCTAGCAGGACCAGTGGTCAGGGAAGATGGGCCACATACCGTAAGAGGCTACAGTATTTTGGGTTACAGTTCTAATTTTTAAAAATCATACTCTGGTGTACTGCAGCTTGGACAAAACTATTATAAGTTGGTCACTAAACAGAGCCTACAGCTGAAGAACCAGCCTCTTTCCTCTTGAGCAAAAATATTTCATTTCTACATCCCATGTCACAAGCTTGCCTGGTGGCAAACATTTCCTGGGAGATGTTTCTGCATATCAGTAATGCAAAAGCACTCCAAATCACCTTGGTAGGAAAGAAATATCCCACTCTTTCATTTGTGATATGGAAATCAACTCATTGAAAGGCTATCCATAACAAATGGCACCATAGCGTTGCCTATGTACAAGGTACCATACGTGCTTGGTGTTTGGGGATGTACTTTATCAAGGATACTGAGAGACTCTATTGTGCAGATAGCAGGATCTGAACCATCAGAGCTGGCCGAGGGAGCATTCAGAATGAGCATGTCAAGACCGCAATGTTCCTTGGAGATGCTTCACATGCCTCACTTTTCAATTCCATTATGTCTTGATCAGATACACAGGGATCAGATTTGAAATACCTCTCAGCCTGGAAGCAAGACTTCAGCTGTGGTGATTCAGCTCATAATCTTCCAGAAATAGATAAACTGTGGGTTATTGTACATTGGCCTATCAGATGGAGCCTTAAGAAACAAAGGCTCTGAGCTGAATTCTGTGATCTCACCCTTCTGGCTCTCCCCCAGCTACATTGTAAGAGAGTAAACTTATCAACTTGGCCAAGAAAGGTTTAACATGGCCCCTTTCCCTGATGTGTTTGTATACGACCTACAGAGAGCTTTTTTATGGAGAGGTAAGCAATAATAAAACCACAGTTCACCTCCACCTGTATTCTGAAATGTCACAATGTATAGTTTTACCACCTCAGTCTACCAGCTTATTCTGCATTAACAGCACTGGTTGCTGTAGAAAATAAATTTACCCATGCTGGGCAACACATATCGCATTTGAATCATGTGGCCTGGCTCTATGCATGGCAGGAATCTAAGGCATAAGTGCAGAATGCACTGGCAGTCAGATGTTTGCACATGAAATCCAGTTAAATTGGTATCTGGCACCTGATTCAAAGGCAAATCTGCCTGCATATAAGTCAACAGCACAGGTAAAGTTTCATTTACACACAAACTATCACTTTTAAATATGCTCTTGTCAAATATTTTCAGTCTTCATAGGTTTCCTTCAGGCAAAAAAGCTCAGAAGCAGCATTTTTTTTTTTTTTTTTTGCTGAATTACACATGCAGATGCAGGATTTATGATGACTTTGTTTGGTCCACTTCACCAAAGGAAAGCACAACACACCCCAAAACTAAGCAGTAAGGAGAGGGATCTGTTCAAAGACTTATTTTGAGTCAAACCATAGCATCAAGGTTTCTAGAGCCTAAAATCTGATTTTTGCACCTCAAGATTCTTACATTTAAATGAACCCCCTAGAACTTAATGGGGTGCATTTAGTAAACTAGTAAATAAATTGCAATATATACTTAATTAACACTTACAAAATTTCTCCTTCTTGTCCTACAGATGTATATTTCAAGTAAAAACTGTGCTTGACTTGGTTCGCAGGAGCACAGGAAGCTGTTTCAAACGAGACCATATCAAGCCCACAATCCATCTACCTCAACTCCCATCACCACTGGCCATTAGGCTAGGCTGGCTAGAGCTGATGGAACTTGAAGTTCAGCAACATCTAGAGAGCCACAGGTTTCCCATCCTTGGTCTGTACGCTCCTTTCATTTATTAGCTTCACCATTATCACAAAATAAATATTTTTAAAAGCTCTCAATAGCTCATGGCAAAATATATCCTAGAGAAATAGCAACAAATTATGACCCCTTAACCTGAGCAGGTTTTTGGCCGACAATCCAGTGCAGGCAGCATTTGCATTAGCTGTTCATACAGGACCAAAGATACAGAAAACCCAGCAAGAAATGCATGGCAGGAGAAAGAAAGGTCCCCTGCAACTGCATAAAAGACAACTGGGAAAACAGGACTTGAAACACATAAAGGCAGTCCACCTCCTAACATGCCAGGAAATTATTTCCAGTGGGCTTTCTGTAACAAGCATTTTGTTACCAGACAAGAGTCCATGGTTTTCCAATAGCATCGTAAGGGGTGGGAGGGAAAGGAAAAGGAAAAGAGAAAAAGAGAAAAAGAAAGCTCTGCTCCAGCCTGCCTTTCCAAAGAAATTTCATTCAACACTGTAGGGAGACGATTGTAATGTGTTTGCTGCCGTCTGTCCTAATTTTCTTTGAACACCTTGCAGGCTGCAAAACACTGTTATTAACACGCTCTCAGATATTTATATTTATTTCTTTAGACAAACAATTTCATTAATCAGTTTTGCCCAGCATCCCAGCCAAGCTGTCTTCTCCTGGCGTGCAGAAGATACCAAACAGGATTTACTAATGATTTTCTGTCTCTTGTTTGTTTTTAATGTCTGCAAGATGCTTTATTGCCAAGACTTACAAACCATTTTTACGGAAGACAGAGAGGACTTGTACTGCATTCCGCAGGGAAAGAATGAAGGAAATAAGCTCAACCATTTGGAAAAGGTACGGCATTGTCCTTTCTGTCTAGGGCAATTTTTTTGTCAAGCTATGTCCTGGGGAACCTTCCCAAGCCAAGAAAACAAATGAAATCTCCATGTGTAACTAAGACAAAGCAAACATACAGAGGCTTACACAGCTAGCTTGCATAACTAGGGCTGGGACTAGCCAGATCAGTAGGAAAGGGACTCAGCAGGATAACACTAACATCAGCATTGGAAAGGCTATCTAAACACATGGAAGGTGGCAGGTGCCAGTCTGGAAAAGGACTAGGACAGATAGGGTTAGTGGAGTGTTGCGCAAGAGAGCTTAAAGACAAGGATGCAGTTCAAAAGGGCTACGCATGCGTTAGTTACATCCTGGCTCGACTACTGTAACATGCCCCACATAGGGCTGCCTTTGAAAAGTGTTCAGAAGCTTCAGATGGCCCAAAATGCTGCAGCCAGACAGCTGACTGTGGGTCACAACAGGAAGCACTCCCCTGTTAAAACAGTTTCACTGGCTATTGGTTTGCTTCTGGCCATAATTCAAAGTGCTGGTTATTACCTATAAAGCCCTGTATGGCTTGGGCGTGAGCTACCTAAAAGATAATAAAATTCCTATACAAACCTGCCTGGGTCAGCTAGGCGATTATGTGAATCCCCTTAACACATTTCTAATTAGGACCTAGTAACTGTGGGTAGCATAGTTGGAATAGAACCTAAGTCACCATGCAACCTCTGAGCTAGAAGATATTGGTAGGACCAAGGAGGAGGAGATATTGGGTGGATAATGCCTGTAGGCTGCCACTTAAGCACCTCAGACTGTGTTCCCATTACCAGGTTAAAATGCAGTTAACACACTCTTTTACTCAACTCAGATCCAAGCATCAAAACATAGTATTTCACAAGATTTGGCTGGATAGATATGGATCATGGCTGACATTGTGTGAGCAGTGCTCCCAAACCAGTGGTGGAAGTACACTGGATGCAGAGTGAGCTGGAGCATGGACACAGCTTTAGATACAGAAATGCGCTCTTCTGCAGTTACAGTAAAAACAAAGAAGGCTCACGTTGCTGAGCTCCAGACATCTGATGCTGAACACTGTAAGAAATTCTGGCTTTAGCATCATCAGTTCTGCAGTAAACCACACTCCTAGCCTGACACCATTCTGTTCCATGACCTGCAACAAATTGTACCACCTCCAGAAGAAAACAATCTTAAATTCTCATGGAACAATTGTAATTCTCATGGAATAATTGTAATAATAAGGAACTACCAGCGTTTTGTAGCATCGTACCAGACTTCTAACATCAGATGTTTTGTTGTGGACATTCCCAAGTGGTATAAAAATCAGTTAACTATGGCTGTATGCAGGGGGAGGTAGGTGGCGAACATACCTCAGTTTTTCCTTTACTCTGACATGATCTCCTGATGTCTTCATCTGAACCCCATTCTGTTGCCTGGGGAACCAAAACAGAGAAAGGTTATATCACGGTTATGCACTACTGTTTTGTTTTTTGGGGCCAGCCCTCATTTGAAGACACAGGGGAATATCTAAAAGTGAGCTACACTGGCCAATTTGCAGCAGCATACATTGTGGTATATTCTCTTGTTTGCATCACTCTTACAGAGTGCAAAGAAGAAGCAATCAATAAAGGAGATAAACCCTCTAGGTGCCGAGGCATAAATCATACGAACATCGGAAAGAATGGTTTCTACATGTTCATATAAATGTAACAGTACTTTATAATTCAGCCTTAACTAGCTCAAACTTTAGCTCAAACTTTTCCAAAGGACTTATATGAAAATCCCAAGAATGGAGAAAGTTCTGAAATTTCAACACATTTCCATCAGTCATGCTGCATTTATCATAGCGTTGTGTGTGCTTTGCCTTTGACTTCAGTGGTTTTGGGTGCCCAGGGCCAAGCCTAGAGCTAAGAAATCCATGATCAAGATCTTCCATGTTCGTATTTGAAGTTAGTAACTGCTGCAGGAGTTGAGGAGGCGAATTTAGCCCCTTCCCCCTGTATGACCTCCCTGATTAAAATCAACCCTCCCCAAAGTTCCTCTTTGTCTTGAGTGAAAAACTTTCAAGTACTGTACCCACCTAGTACCTCTAGGTATCTTCCATGGGGCAAAAAACCAAAACAAACAAACAAAAGCTGGTAGTCGGGGGGGTGTATAGTTTCAAGCAGGAAAATAGTTCACAGGGAAAGGATTAAACCCCACACCATTTTGTTTGGCTGTAAATCTTAATTTTTATGAGAGTTTACTCTTTCCATTAAACAAGATACTATTAGCAAAAAGGGGGATATTAAATAGAGGTATTATTTTCTGGTTTGATGTTTTCTGTTTCTTTTCTTCTTTTATATTGAGCTTTGGGTGCAAATTATGAAAAATGAAATTTTATGTAAAGTTAAGCAGAATGAGAGTTTATGCCAAGTTAACTTCGTTAATACTCTGTGTACAGTATGTCAAAATGACATTTCATAAATAAGGAGTTTGAATAACCCAAATATTGCAGTCCCATTGACTTACAGGACTTCACTATTCTATAAGAATTTACATTGAAAGCACAACATAATTACAGTGAACAAACAGGCACACTTAAACAAATTAATTTTGAATAGCCACCTAAACTGCCCTGTGAACCTAACAAGCCATTCTCCCCTGAAATATTATTATCTGTCATTAGCACAAACTGGGCCATTGGCGCATCTAATAACAGTTTAGGGTTCGGACCTGTGTTTTAGAAAACACATTCTCATTTTTCTCCCCCCTTCTTTCTTGTTTCTCTTTCTAATGAAAGCAGAACCTAGGCCAAGTCTCATGATGTTACACCACAGATTAGTGTTTTGTTTGAACACATCCAATCTTTTCATTCTGGAAATAAAATTTCCCTAAACTTAAAACAGGACAAAAATCCATCTCATGTCATATTGAGGAGAACAAATGTTCCACCTCACCCTATCCCACCCCCATACATACAACTAAAGCAGAAAGAAGATTAAATACTAAAGTTTTTCACATAGTCATATCTGTTGCCAGCAAGATGCAATGTTTTCTAACCTCACATCAATTTTTGACAAGCTAAAAGGAAAAACAAAACCCACTCTAACAACCTCCAGACATGAGATGGCTTCTCTTCCCATTTCAGAAACACCCAGATACATTCTCCATAACTATCCGAGTTTAGCTTGACAACACTTGACAGGACAAAATGAAACAAGATTTTATGTTATTGTTTTTACTTTCAGCAACCAATTCAACTCAGAAGGTAAATACTCTGGCCTCCATGGGAACTGTACTGATGGAAGTTAGTGGACTCTGTAGAATATATAAGTATACACACAAACACCTAAGTTCATATCAAAAAATGGCATTCCCATGGCTGTATGAGAGCAACACTGTCCTTAAATTCATCTAACCTTTAGCAAGTAGCGCAGCAAGATCTGTTGATAATAGAAACCGTTGACAACAGAGAAAATTATGGGAACATGTTGCTGGTGACTGCTCCATTAGTCAATTCGACTTTAATTATAGTCAAGGGGGCAATTAAGCAGAAACGAAGGGCAAGCTATGTTTTACTAGGCCTCTGAATATGCCTGGGGTATGTTGAGAGGGAAACGGACAAAGACTAAGAAACCCTGGTTGTCCAGAGGAAAATTAAAGCTGCTGGGAAAACGGCCTGATGAATCTTGCCCCTAATAATGATCTAACACACAGTGACACAATTCCCCAGATCTCTTTCTCCACAATGTACTAGCATGGCACTCAAGCTTCCTCCCTTTCCTTCAAAAGTCACCTCCTATCTACATTTCCTTCATGAAAAACATTAATCTCCCTTCATTAACTGTTCTTCTTTGGCTGCCATCTTTCCTCTCCCAGTTTTAGTATCTTTCTTTATGTTCCTCCAAGAAGACAGCTTGACACTGCTGTACTTCTTTATGGGCTCCTGCAGATCTAGTGAACCTTTACATCACAATTGTGTAATAAAGCTTTTGACAACCTCATTTCCCAACCCTTTCAACGCACTGAAAGTTTCCGTTAGGTCCCCTCAAGAATCTTAGCTTGAAAGATACGCTTCAACCACCCTTTTATGTCAGCAGAAATCATTTTATAAAATGTGACGACACTATTAGCACCACTATCACTTAATGTTTGCTTATTTAATGCCAACTGCATGGTAAATTGAAAACCTCATGAACAGGAACTATGACATTCCTTTTATGTACAGAGTCTCAAGTACAACAGATAAGACCAAAGAGACAGAGTGATCTTAATAAAGGAGTACTAATGTTCCAGGAGAAGGCTGATGAAATACATCCGAGAACATAGAAAAATTAAATCGCAAGTTACATACAGAGCTAGTCCGAGTACTTTAAATGCTGGAATGCAAGAAAATGCAAAAGCGAGCACCTGTGCCACTACAACACCAGTGCTCTTGTGGTGGTACCTGTGAAAAGGGGGTGTTCTGGGTGGTGGATCACCATACAGTGACAGATCCCCTCCCATCAGTCCTGATTTTTTTCCCCAGAAAAGAAAACATCAGCCCCCAAAAGAGGTGAAAATGGAGTGGGGAAATTCCACCCTACCTTCCACTCTGCAGGTGCCCAGGTACTTGTTGGATCTTCCACTTGGGATAAACCCTCTTCCCCCCCTCTCTCTCTCCCACCCCACCCATTTTCAATTGCTCTGTTAGCTCAGTACTGCGGCATGAAGCAATGAAAGCAATAACACAATATATGTGACAACTGAATGCAAATATTTATTCGAAATATTTATCGCTAGCCTATTAGCCAAAGTTCTCAAGGCAGCTGGCAATATATTTAAAACAAAACATACCATACAATTGTGATGCTGTAACCCTTCACTGGATGGTGCTTCCTCCCCCTGGCCACTGCTGTCTTTTCGCTGCTTGTGGCAGCAGGCACTGGAGGGCTGTGAGGGCCTCAGCCATAGCCCTCACTATGAGTGGGAAGGCAGGCAAGCAAACCAGACATGCCAACCCTTCCTTCTTCTTAACTTCACCACTGCCACTAAACGAATATATTTCATTTTCCTCAGGCTACACTCACTAAACAGCCCCTTTAACTTCCTGTAAATTAGCTGGCCCAACACACTCCCTATACTGGCTAAAGCACTTAGGCATGGAGTAAATAACAAGGCCTCAGACCAACTTTTTCCAAGACAAATTACAGTTTTACATAAAGTTTTAGTAAGGCAATAAGATAAACAGTCTGAGAAAACGATTTTACAAGATCAATCCATTGTACAGTTTGAGTAAACAAGCAGATAAATGCTTCCACCTACGCCAGTTCGACACAATTTTTCTAACTGAGTCAATACTTATCAATTTGCATCCCTCAGTTCAGCTTCTGAGCCCTTTATGGTCCCTTCTTCTAGTTCCATCTGTCTGCATCTCTCCAAGTATCTGACTCTCAACTATCTGATTTAATTTTCTAGCTTAATTTATATTGAATACACTTTCATCCCCCCCCCTTACTCTTCCAGCCAATCAGGAAAGTATACTGCAAGCTATACTTTCATCCCCCCCCCCCACTGCCAATTTCCTAGGCTGAAATTTTGGCCCTTTAGTGCAGAACTTCCTGAACAAAACATCCCCTTAAACATTCAACCTTTGAACTTCTAACCCTTTAAGCGGGGGGGGGGAGCATTTTTTGACCCAACGACTGCATTGCCCCATGGGGAGGCTGCATTTGCTCATGGGGAACCTTCTGGAGGGTGGGGGCATACCAGTAGTGGATGGGGCCTGAGGCAAAAGTGGGTATAGTAGTGAATGTGATTCTTATCTTTGTGCAGTAAGCCACACATAAATCCAAGATTTCTACACACAGAGAGACCTCTCCATCCTCCATCCAGGCAAAGAATAAATCACTATCACAGTTCAAGGACACTTTTCAGTCAGACAGCAGCACTCAATAATGGTCTGGAGCGGGACCAGTGCAGGTGCAACTTGGGGAGCAGGGCATGGTCGGGCCCAGATAGAGCTGCCTGAAGGTCCACATTTGGCCCTGGTTCTGTGCCTCCTAACACCCACCTTTAAGAAAAATACAACCATTTTAAAGCCCAAGTTTTACAACAAAAAACCATACTCAAAGTGACCGAAAGTCCACAGAGGCAAAGGTGGTACAAGCTGTCCTCAGATATTACAATGTGTATACTTTAGCTACAATTTATTAAATTGGTATTTTTTAATGGAAAAATATGCTTCAAAATATTTATTTTATGTAGTAATTCACGAATCTTATGGTCACTGTCAGTCACCAAGCTTTGGACCAACTTCAGACTTATCCATCACTGATGGATAAATGATGTGGCTGTCTCAGCCTTTGTCAGAAGATTTTTTTTATAGCCTCTTTTTGTCATAATGTCAATAGTATTTTGGGTCACTTCGCCTTATCTAGTGTTTTAAACAAGTTGTTATTAAAGATAGCCTTTATATCTATCTATAAGAGTAGAGACAGAGTCCTTGAATCAAATGTCATGGACACCAACTAGTCTACAGAAAAAAAAAATGAAGCTTACTGGTACTAGACTGAATTCTTGAAGGCTACAGCTGATATTAATGGATAAGGCACAGGGCTGAAGATTCCTGGGGAAGAACTAGCCTGATCCCTTGGCATACCTGATTCTAGTCTTGCCTGGGGGAAAGGACTGGGAGAGTGGTGACCTGTATCGGTATCAAGAACCTAAACTCAAGAACCTAAACTTTTGACTATCTTGTCCTTAATTGGGGCTCCCATTTGGGCCTGTTCCCCATAAGACTCATGTCATAGGGCCTCCAAGGTGCCCCTCCTGCAAACAGGCTCACAATAGATGCTTTTTGTTTATTTGTTTGCTTCTTCACATCTACAGCCCAACCTCTCTCTCTCTCTCTCTGTGTGTGTGTGTGTGTGTGTGCCCACATGCATATACCATTCAGAGCTGGAGGAAGAGGAGGAGAGGACAAAGGGTGAAGAAAGAACTGTGAGTGGAGGGGGGCACCTTTCCCATCTTCTGGACCGTCTGGGAAACTCAAAAAAATCTGCTGCATCTGGAACTGGATGTAGAGAGTACGGCTGCATGGGACACAGTTATGGGTAGCCTAAGGAAGTACCATCTACCTTGGGTCTGCCCATAAAAAGCAACTCTAGAGTGAAAGACTAAGGTGGTAATCTGTTGTATCCAATAACTCTTCTCGTGAGACTATTGTGGGTGGGCTGAGAATTTGTTTGGACTCTGGGTGAGAATCCAGAGGCTAAAGAGAACCCAGAGGTTCTTTAGCTAAATGATAGATTGTGAATACTTTGTACAGATAAGAAATTGACATGAATTAAAGGGAAACTCTTAAGGGAAGTTTCTGGTAAATAATGGAAACGGAGAAAATGGCAGAAAGGAACATCAATAAAGTGAAGGGGAAGTCAAGGAAAAGCTTAGTTGGTAATATGCTCCAAAGCAAGATAACATGTCCCATTTGTTAGTATTTCTCATCTGTGAATACTTGTAGAATTACAAGGAGCAAAGGGACTTTCTGGGATCAGGTTTACACTCAGATGGAGCTACCTAGTAGCAAATAAGCAGAGCATAAACCACTTGCATAAGACTATCTGCATTCATTTGTATCGCTGCCACTGATACAAACCTTGCATTACACCTGCTTCTACTGAGTTCAATAGCAGTTCACAATTAATTCAGCTCTGTGTTTGCACCAGCCAGAATAAGCATCTAGACAACTCCTGTTGGGCTTCATTTTGCTATATGAATTGATTTTGACCAATATTAAGAAGAAAAGGTGGGGGGGGGAGGGAAGAAGCTATAAGAAAACAAGATGTGTTTCTGACTTAATCTAGGAAATGAAGACCTAGCTTCAATTCCTGAATTCTTTAATTACAAAGCCACCCATCTGCTATAATTCTTGCTTACATTAAATATGTGTTTCCACACAAGCTGCTCCTCGTCTGCAGCCAGGTTCAGAACTAGACTGTTCTCTTCAGTTTTCCATTAAGAAATTGGATGGATAGATGTTTCCATATGTTTCCTGTAAGATGATGAGCCAAATGCAGTGGCGGGAGTTATAAAATATATTCTATGCATTTAGGAACCGTCCTATGGGTGACTGCTTAAGTCATGACCTCTACTTTACCTTCAATCCGCAGCAAATGCACACATGCAAAATAACCTCATCCCAAAAGCTTACCAAGGCACATTACTTAGACCGGTGTTTTTCAACCTTTTTTGGGCAAAGGCACACTTGTTTCATGAAAAAATCACGAGGCACACCACCATTAGAAAATGTTAAAAAATTTAACTCTGTGCCTATATTGACTATATATAAAGTAATTTTTCAATTTTTCCCACGGCACACCAGGCAACATCTCGCGGCACACTAGTGTGCCGCGGAACAGTGGTTGAAAAACACTGACTGAGACCAGGGGTTGTCAACCCAGTCCCTACTGCCCACTAGTGTGCATTTCAGGATTCTAGATGAGCGGTAGGGGGTTATACGGCACAAGCTGAATCCTCCTTCCATAGAGCACTGGTGGGCAGTAAGGATATTTTACCATCAAGAAAGATGCATTAGTGGGCGGTAGGTGTAAAAAGGTTGACTACCCCTGATTTAGACACTTGTTTGATGTAGGAAATGCTGAATATTGGCTGCCAGCTACACCCACCTCCACTGAGTTATGCACGTAAGAGGTAGGGCAGGAGGTGGAGTAATATGACAGCTATTGCACCCTGGAGACCTGGAGTGACACAGTATTTTCCCTTCCTTACATCTTCCTTTCCAACAAATTGCACATATCTCTAGTAAAGCACGACCCTAGGAGTAGCTTGCTTGGAAAACTTCAGGGGGGGGGGTCCCTCCACTGAACCACAATGAAATACGGCCTCCAATATTTATTTACTGGTAATCCATAAAAATGGTTAGAAATTAGAAGGCAGAGGAGGCACAGAGAGGGGAGGGAAGAGAGAGAGAATGGTTACTTTGGAAGCTTACAAATCATGACAAAGCAATGCCTATATCAGGGGGTCCCCAAACTAAGGCCCAGGGGCCGGATGCGGCCCAATCACCTTCTAAATGCGGCCCACGGACGGTCCGGGAATCAGTGTGTTTTTACATGAGTAGAATGTGTCCTTTTATTTAAAATGCATCTCTGGGTTATTTGTGGGGCATAGAAATTTGTTCATTTTTTTTTTCCAAAATATAGTCCGGCCCCCCACAAGGTCTGAGGGACAGTGGACCGGCCCCCTGCTGAAAAATTTTGCTGACCCCTGGCCTATATGATACTTGAGTAAAAAGTAAAATAAAATGAGATGCTTCAATTTTAAGGGAAAATCTCCCTTTACAAGATATCCATTCACCAGATATCTGGATAAAAGGACAACTTGTCTTTTGCAAACACCCCAAATTCCTCCCAAAGCTTCCATTAACATTATTCTCACACGCACACGCAGAAACCCTGGGAAGAGATGTCTTCATACTGACTGCTTTCTCTATCCCTACAGCTTGTCTTGTTTCACTCTCTTCCTCTTCACTGTTAGGCATTAGCACCTGATGCTGCTCCAGCCATCTGTGCTACCCTCCTTGTCAGTGAAGATTTCACTTGCTGCTTCTGCAAATAAAGCTCTAACACCAAGGTTACTTTTTTTTTTTAAAGAAGAATTTCTTTGCCAACTCCTTTGGTCTTTGGTCTCCCTCTGCTATTTTGCCATGCCACCATTTCTCTTCCAATTTGCTTCCTTCTGAGCTATGCCCTTTGTTTCCCACAGCCACCTGTCTCCCCTTCAAAAGAACTACACTAAAGCATCATGGAAGGCCAAAGGCGGGAGAAATCAACAAATGCAGAGTATAAACTTATATAAAGTGCCTTACATTTCTCCAATAATGCACCTTTTCTTTCCTCCAAGTATTCCAGTCTGACACGCTCTTGACGTAATATGGTGGGAGTGAGGAATTAATGTTTAGCTTATAAAAGAACACTCTGCTACCAGGAAAGAAGCTAAAGGCAAGGTGACATTAGCTTCATTTGGCAGTTGACTGAATATCCTATGCAAAAAATTGCTATTGAAAAACAAATATATTGACACTTTTCAAAAAGCCAAATATCAAATCTCTCTCATACCAGGAACAGCACCCAGCCAGATGACACAAGCCTGCACGGCTTCCACCCAGAAAAACATGAGCACCATCATGTATAAGACCACCAGTACAGTAGAGCTGACATCTTTCTGACCATGTGCTGACAAGCTTGTTGATAAGATAACAAAGCAGTGAGAAAGGTGTGGGTTTGAGCACCTGCTCCCAATTGCCAAGGGGAAAGGACTATTAGAGCCTGCCCAAAAGGCAGCAACTTTGGGACAGATACTTTGCACCCACATTGAGTACTGAGATGCATCTACCCATCTCCCCCAACTCCTCTGTGCTATGAGATCCTTAATTATCCAGCTAGCAGCATCCAGAGCAACCATTTGGCCGCAATCCTTTCAGGCTCCTTGACTTTCTGAACTGTATTCAAGAAATACAGGGTGTTTTTACCTTTCCCCCATAAAAGCCTTTCCTTCATAAGAGTCTCAATGATTCTTTGATATCGTGTTTCATATCACAACGCTTCACGCGGTAACCAATTAGAACTCATCTAGGCCCTATATTTTGAACATGTTTTTTTTTTAAAAAAAATTGCATCGCATTTCACAAACATAAAACTACAGTAATATGATGTTCCATCAAAATGGTCCTCATTGGAAACAAACAAACAAAAAACTGGACAGAATAGACTTTTGGTCTGATCCAGCAACTCTGATCCCAGTCCTTAGGTTCTTAGTCACATTGTGGCTTGAGCCTCTCTAAGTGACGATCTGCTCTTCCCTTGAGAAACTTGATTCACTGCTTGAGGTTTTGATAACTGATCTAGTGACTGAATCTTGTTATCACTGTAATTTGTATTTACTGCAAAGTGTTTTTATTGGATTTAAATTGTGTTTATTGGATTGTCTTCTAACTGCCTTGGGATTGGTAAGGAAGACAGTATATAAACTTTCATAAATAAATACATACATAAAGAATCATAAAACACTTTTTATAATAGGGAAAATCACATAATTGTAGTTTGTTTTTTACAGAAAAAAGAAGGAAAGCACAGTTATAGAAGGTAGCGCATCCTTACAAGTCTGTTATGTCACTTCCCATTTACAAAAAGTACGGGCATCATACTTTTGATCATTAGACCTACAGGATATCCCCGAGGAGCTTCCTCAATGGTTTCTACAGAGCAAATTTTCATTAGGCTAACAGAATTTCAATACGTTCTCAAAAAGTTCCTAGCTGTTCCAACTGGCCTCAATGCAAGTGTCCAAATATATTATAATCTCTTTACCATTCTGCCAACTACTAGTTCAAACCAATCTGGCACCTCATAAATCAGTTACCTCTCACCCATCAAGCATAGCTGTATTCAACAGAGGCATTTGACTGACGTTCTCTCTCTTTGATCCTCTGCAAACACAACCATATATTTGCAAATTCTAGTTTCATCAACACATTGCAAGTGTTTCCTTTTTGCCTGATTCTTTGGGTTTGCAAAGTTCCCCTGAATCCAGTGACGTGGATTACACATGATACTTCGGCTTTGAATTGTAGAGATGTTGGCTGTGTTTGCAGAACAGCAAATACTTATTCCAGCAGTAAAATGTTTCATGTTAGTGTTTTCTACACTGTCAATTCATAGTGGAGTAAACTGAAATATGGCAGTGCAAACTGTCAGTCTAGGGCTGGGGACAAGCAGGTTCTGCCATCTACACAGCCATGATGCTCATTGGGTGACCTTGGGCCAATCTCTCTCCCCACCCCCCCCCCACCCCTCTCTCAGCCTAACCTACCTCACAAGTTTGTGATAATAAAATGGAGTGGGAAGGAGAAACCATGATAGTTTTCTGCCTAAGCTTTATGCTGCTGTTATGGGGTAGGTGGGTGTGTATTATTTTTTTTTAATGGACTGCACTTATTTCTGTGTGAATGTGTCAATGCTATAATGCATTTTTAATTCTAAACAGGATAAAAATGTGCCCACCATTTCACAATACTCTGCAATCAAGCCATATGTTTCCCACAAGAGATGGGCAACTCACACAAAGTTCCAGTGCTCTTCCCCCCCCCCACACACACACTGCATTTATGTTATTTTGTCTTTTTGCTGCCAATAGCAGCCTGACTTAAGAAACAAGGTTTCTTAAGAAATTGAATGTGCGTACACCACCCAATCCATCAACACAAGAGGCAGTGATTGAACTATTCCAGCCAAGTAAAAATGTTGACCACTAGTGCTTAGCACAGTATTATCACACCGAGCACCAGGTCTTTCTTATAATTATGTATCCATGCCAACATATAATTTCACATATAATACCAGATCTTTTCATTTCTTATGTGTTGATATACCTAGAAAGAATTTCTTTACCATCCTTCCTATGGTGTTCTGCTCTCCCCACCCTGCTCCCAGAACACCTCTGGCATTCCCCAACCCCCCACCGCACACATACTGTGTACATTGCATAAAAAATAAAAACAATTCTTGCGAACAGCCTCCCAATTCCACACCCAGCAATGTATTCTATATAAATATCTACAGCCTCCAGAAAACCACCAGGCTATTATATATAGAGTGAGTCCTGACCCTCAATTATACTTGGTTATCACAATGAACCTCTTGGAAAAAGGAAATATTGGAAATGCCCTTTTTTTAAAAAACAAACAAACTCCAGGATACAACATAAAATATCAATGCTGTTGGGGAGGGGGCAACCATCTCTGTCTTTCAGAAGTGCAGTGAAGTACTGTGAGCATTCACAACAGCCATATTTGATATAATGCAGTCATCTTAGCAGTGCCCTTTTGCCTTGTACATTAGACAAATAGGTCAGTCTCTCTGCAGAAGAATCAATGGGCAGAAATTTGACATTAGAATGGAGAACATTCAGATCAGGGGAACATTATCAGGATGTTTGATCATATTCATTAAGCGATGAACAAATAGATGGTTTCATGCCCCACTGCAGCATTCCCATGAACTTGAATTTCCTGGTCTAAGTTTTTTTTCTTTTTTTCTGGTTTTTTAACTGGTTTGTTTTGTACTTTAAGTTTTAAATATTGATGTTTTAATGCTTTGATGAAAATATTTTCTAATGGATTTTAATTATGTATGGATTTTATAACTGATTTTATACTTGTAAACCACTTAGAAGTAGTTCTGGCATGTAAGCATAATAATAATAATAATAATAATAATAATAATGTGTTGAGCTAGCTCAGCAATGCTAAGATTATGACGTTATCAGCAAATGCTTCATTGTGTATTTTCACGACATTAAACCCAACAATTTACTTCTTTTCTCCCCCCTTTCACCCATGACATCTGAGAATAATGTTTCATGCTTCAGATGTAAGTGGGGTTTAGTCCACAAAAACCTTTGAAATAATAAAACTGTCTATAGGATCCTTGGTTGATGTACCAAATTAAAGAGTACAGCTTTTGGAGTTGCCTGCTTCAGTACACCATCTGTGAATAATGGGCAGACTGCTAAATGTTACAAGTTAATTATGCAATATTCAACACTCCCTGGGTCAGCCTGGAGATAGCCTCCACACACTGTTTTGAATGAATGCTTGCAAAGTAAGGTAGTTACTTCAAAGTACATTTACAGTATTTACAGCTATCCAAGTTGGGACCTGAATTCCTTTTTGTTCCCTTAACACCTGGCCCTTTAATGTTCTTTCCAGCTTGGAGGGATGGAAATCTCTTTGAACCAAAAGCTTCACCAGGGTATAAAAGGATTCAAGGCAGTTTGTATCCTCGCTTGCAGAGTTGAAATCAATGTCCCAGACGAGTGATTAATGAACTGGGCTTCCTATTTGTCTACCAGCTCCAACTTTGCTACAAGATCAGCTAAGCCATTCAGCCCATGTCAGTGACTTTGTCATGTAGCTTTGGGCCGTGCTACTGCAATAATCCCTCCTGTATTAGCCGTTCATCTGAAAGAAGCTGTAGAACACATGTCAGTTTAAATGGTTACCAGCACAAAAAGGCATGATTACATTGTCCAGGGAAAACTGCAAAGGCTGAACAGAAGCTAAAATTAAATGCTTTAAAAACTGTGAGTGGGGGAAAGTAGGCAGCATTAAAAAGTATGGCTGTTAGCTTCTTACAAGATGCTAAGGGCTCACTCACACTTCCATTTGTGCCATGATTTCTAGGCAAAAGTCAGAGAGGTTTTACTTCTTTCTACAAATTTGTTGGTTTTTAAACAAATACAAGAACCATTACGGAGTACACCCAATGGTGTTTGTTTTATCCATTGACTTTAGACATAAACTTACACATTCAACTTTCAAGCATATCACTTAATGTACCCTCTCCACTGAGAATATTGAGTGGTTGGTATAACAAGGTCTTGATTTTGGTCATTAACATAGCTAGAGAAAGGAGTCCACACTTATTGGAATGTTATGCCTTTAATTGTCCTCCTGTGTCTGGTGAGAGGTTCAGACATTGCTGTATCCCAGACATTATTTTCCCGTACTTTTAGGAGTATTTCAATCTGGTTCTTCCATTGTTGAGCTATCACTAATCGTGCTACGGTCTGTGTTGCAGAGTGGAACCGAAGTCTATGTCCAAAGATAGTAGGGCTGAAGCAGGATTTGGATAAAGAGGTTGGCCTATAATTGTGGATATAATGGAGAATACTCTATTCCAAAAGTTTTCAACATGGGGGCTTTACCACCCAACTTGAATAATTGAACCAAGATCCCCAGAGCCCTTCCAAAATAAAGAAAAAGAGAGGTTTTCTGCAGATTTGTTCCGATTAGGCAGTAAACAGCGGGTTTTTCTGGGTAAAGTGGCAGGACAAAAGAACCACTTTTCAGACACGTGCCTAGAAATCACGGGAAGGCCCTCTGCCTGGTTCCCTGTAACTTGGCTTCTTGCAGCGAGGGAACCGCCAGAAGGCCCTCGGCACTGGACCTCAGTGTCCGGGCAGAACGATGGGGGTGGAGACACTCCCCCGAGACCGATGATGTTCAAATGCAGCCATTGCCAGTACTTGGCTAGGGTGGATGTTCAGCCTTTCCATCCTGATAATTATGTACAAATAACAATATACTTCCCATTTCCCCCTTTTCATTTTTTTGGGGGGGGAAGCAAGATGGGAATACAGTAGCAGTTTAAACATTATATATCATGCACAAAGATGTCACATACCATGGATTCATAAGTAGTTAAAGTCATTTTAAAACTTGCAAGTGTGTCCATTTAATGCAGCAAATATAGAACACAAATCAGGCCTCAGAAATTAAAAAATCCATTATTCATACTGATTACTGATTACTCACAGAAAGCCCTAATATAAACCACAAGGTAAGTTGCACCTGTTGTGTGTGTGTGTGTGTGTGTGTGTGTGTAAAAGTGAGAAGCTGTAAGAGCAGCTATGTTCAGGTTATCATGTCTAGGTTTAATAACTCAAGATGTGAACAAGCCTTTTGCCTATGTACATTGTCCATTCACTCCACCATTTACATGAGCCAGCAGACAAAGTTTTCCATTACCATAATTTATAGTTTCTTGTTTCATCTGAACCAAGAGGTTAAGGTTAAAATCTCCAGAATAAGCCACGATATTAAGACACAAACCATTGCTTAATATCCTGCCTTAACAATTTCATCCAAATTGGAAAACTATGGTTAACAGACTTCTTGGTTATTTGCTCACTCACACAAAGGAGCTACATAAGCAGTCAAAAGGTGTACTCCACCATATTCAGCCATATTCATATTCAGCCAAGATATGATAGTCCAAATGGAGCCAGAAAATTGTGGCCTAGGCATAAAGTTTCACTTTTTTATAGAATAGAAGGTATGAATATACGGACAGGCAGACAAGAAAGTGAAATAAAAGATTTGCCTAGGGGTTAAAAACAGGAGTGAATGTTTGGTATTTAGGCTTCATCATTCATCATTGCATATAAAGCAGAGAGGCTATATATGAGGTAATTGCTATCAATTATATCTTGAATATCACTTCTTCTGGAAAAGTGCCAAAAGATAGCAATTCCCCCCCCCCATAAGACATGTCTCCCCGTAAGCAAATAAGAAAAGGCTAATTATTTTTGCCATTAATCACTACCTTGTTTTTAGGCAACACAAAACGTTCTGCTGGCTGAGCTTTACCCACTCCTGCCACATACTGTCAGCTGAGTTCCCTCTCCAAAAGCAACATTCTCCATCTCCTACACCTTTAGTGCCAGATTTACATATAAGCTAAACAAGCTATAGTTTAGGGCCCCACTCTCTTGGGGGCCCCCAAAAATTTAAAGGGAAAAGAAGCAGGATGTACATTTCCAAAATATAAGTTAAAAAGCAAATAAAATAAAACCTACATGCAGCAACAGTGTTTTGTGTTGTGTAGGCTCCTATGATGTAAGTAATGTGCCCCGCCAGGTAGCCTGCTCCCTAAAATATCACTGGTTTGCTCATTTCTATATAAAGGGTGCCTACATTCTGCATGGACTGGTTACATGGCAACATGTGCAAATGGCTTTAGATACCTATTAGGTCCATAAATTACCATATAGCATATATTTAACACAAATACAGCAACAATTTCTTGTTGACAAAGGACAGCTGGACATATAAAGGGCTCCATTACCTTCAGTGGCTTAGGGCCTCATCAAACCTAAATCTGGCCCTGTACACCTTCCCCACCTCATGTTAGAGCTCCCCAGTTTGCAGGTGGGCCACACACAGAGTCCGCAGACTGCATGAACAAAAGAGCTGGAACTCACTAAAATGTTTTCGTCATCACTTTAACTAATATGCAACAACAACAACAGCAACAATTACAAAGCCTTGCAGCACTCCAGTCTGAATAACAAGTCAGCACAACCAAAGCTAAATCCCAAACATTGCAGTTGAATTTTCATTCATTTATTATTACTTATTTATCACATTTATATCCCACATTTCCTCCAAGGAGTACATGATATGCTCCCCCTACCTATTTTATCCTTGCAAATCCCTGTGAGGTAGATAAAGATGAGAGACAGAAAGTGGCTTGCCCAAGATGGCCCAGTGCGCCACTTTTTATTTTTATTTAATTTATGTTTAAACTTTATTTTTCAGTTTCAGAAAATACTTGGAACAATCCGCAGATACCCACACACATTCCATGCATAAACAGTGCAAACTATAACAGTCAAACATTAAGCAGGTTTGTACAATAGTCGAGAGTTCATTACAGCACTGCAGTGTCCTCTATTCTCTGTCTTAATCAATTGTCCCTGGGGGAGCTTAGCTTAGTGAACCTCTGGACTGAATGAAGCAATTGCATTTCTTAAGAGAAAAGTGTGGCGGAGGTTAACCAAAATAAACTTCCTAAATAATTCATTATATAACCCATTCTATAAACTTAGGGAACATATAATTAAATGCTGCAAAGTACACAAAGTTATTTGTGACAACACACTTGTCTGTAGTGTGTTAACCTTACCCCAAACACTAAATTTAAGTAACGTCCATCAAACCAAATCACTAGAACCTCCTTTATCAACTTGCTCAGATTCAATTTACAGAAATTATCTCTTGGAATCAGAATACCTAAGCACGTTATGACCTGTGCAGCAGCAAAATCAGTATACAAAGCAGATTATCTGCACTAGCCTCATAGCATTATTATAGATTTTAATCAATTAATCTGAAATGCTACCAAAACTATTAATTATGGTATAGATGTTTTAGGTCTACTAATAAATAATAATAAATTGTTCACATATAAGGCTAATTTAAACTCATAACACTACTGGCTTAATGAAGACAGCAGCAACCAAAGGGCTTGAAAGTCCTCAGTGGCATTTACGAATTAGGACTCTGCATCCATTTTCTCTGTAAGCACAGAACAAAACCGTGCTGGATCAAATGAAAATGATCCACCAGCACTGCTGATCAGTCAGCTGCTATCCTGGGTTGTTTGTGGCCAGCTATTGATATTGATAGAAACACTGCCTTTGAATAGTGGATTTTCTATTCCATTATAATGACTAATGGCCATTGGCAGACCTCTCTTTGTGGATATGGCAAATCCCTTATTAAAAGGAGTCTCAACCTGTGGCTCCCTCCAGCTCTCATGGAAGCAAATTCTGTAAGATAATTATGTGTTGCATGGAGAAGTACTTTCTTACGCTTGACCTCTGTCTAGTGCTACCCGGTTTCATTTGTATGGATGACCCTTCATTGTAACATGAGAGAAGGATTGAGGGCTACCAGGAGGAAACTGAAGCTGCACGGCCTTCCCAAAACACTGCAATCCTCACCCGATGAATGCCATGTACATATGCAAGGTAGCTCCATAGACATGACATATCGTACAGAGTGAAGTGCAATTCCAAAATGGTGGGTTTCTCAGTATGTTATATTGTTCTGGTCTGTAAACATCCTAGTGCTTATATTGATAAGTATCATCTAATCCAGGTTTTCCTAAACTTGGGTCTCCAGCTGTTTCTGCAGTACAGCTCCCATCATCCCTGACCACTGATCCTGCTAGCTAGGGATGATGGGAACTGTAGTCCAAAAACAGCTGGAGACCCAAGTTTGGGAAACCCTGATCTAATCCCTTATACTCCACCTCAGTCACTGAGATCATCTCATGGGGCACTTCCGGAGGTTTCCCACGCCCCTGAGCTTCAGCCGGCCTTCACTCAGGGCCTGAAGCCTTTTTTAGTGTATCAAGGTCTACTCTGTGGAACTCTGCACCTGCAGAGGTTTG
Organism: Lacerta agilis; assembly: GCF_009819535.1. Taxonomy (NCBI): domain Eukaryota; kingdom Metazoa; phylum Chordata; class Lepidosauria; order Squamata; family Lacertidae; genus Lacerta; species Lacerta agilis. The sequence goes on from NC_046312.1 coordinate 89,327,317, forward strand.
GGAGGAACCACCCCTGCCTTGTTTCAGACATCTTCTGAAAACTGTGCTGTTAAGAAACAGACCTTCACAATGTGAATTACTCTTTTTAATCACTGGTATCTACTGATGCTTTATTGATGTATTTGGTCAGGTTTTATGGATATTTATGGATTTGTTTTATTGTATTTTGTATGTCTGTAAGCTGTCTAGATATACTTTAGGAAAGTTTGGGTTTATGCATGTTTTAATTAATTAATTAATTAAATGGTCTGGCAGACATTCACAAAGAATAATGCTGTGAGATAGATAGCACTCAAGAACTAAAATATCCAGAGCACACTGGATATTCAGAGGTAAGCATGAACATTATGCTTCAAAGAACACTCGCTTCTAAGTACAACTTTGTGCCACTCTGCATGACTCCGTACCACCAACTGAGCTCCAGGCGGTCCAGTTTTGCAAACAATAGTAATACGTGCTTTGCTCAGTCAGTTCAGACATAATTTACTTCTTAAAACATGCCATGGGGATTTTGTTTTTAAAAGCAACATTTCCCACCTAATCTCTTAATTGTGAAGTCTACTGTAAAAAGCCCTTTTCTTGGCCTCTGTTTGAATGCCAGGGATTAGGGTTTAACCCTTTTAAAAACACTTATAACACAGTGAATGATGTGTGCAGGAATCATCATTTAGTATTCATGTTAGGCAGACAGCTGATATAAACGTTTCATCAGTCTCAAATGCAGAAAGGCAATTTGAAAGTAAGAGCCCAACTATACTGAAGCCAACATTAAAGTTATCTTCCCTTTGATTTCATCAATTAGATCAAGTTTTAAAAGAACAAAACTATATTGCTCGACAGCCTTACAGAAAGAGAAACATCAAGGCTGGATTCAAGTAACAAGTCCCCCCTAGCAGAAGCCCACACAAGAACTTCCATTAGAATGACGGGGTGCCCATCTCTCTTCCCACCCTGCCAAAAGAAATTGATGCTGGGGAGAACCCCTAGAACAGTTCGTGGGGAGAGAGGATTGTCGCACGTGGCAAGCTGAAATGACGGAATGATTGCCATAGTGCTAGGCTGAATTGCTTTCCAAGATGTTGTTTAGCTGCACTTTATGTAAAAGGTTAACATCTACATCACGAAATTTTTAACTAGAGCAATGGAAATGTCGACAGCACCCTCAATCCTAACTGGTGTTCAGAAGAAAATATTAACATTATGAGACAAACAACATTGTTTCTTTGGTTCAAGGGTATGATAATCTTTTCCTCTTGTGGATGGGGGATGATGATGAATACAGTAAGGGTGATGAATGACCGCTATATGCAAAATGGGAGAAAACATTCATTTTCTGATTAAAAGAAAAAGTACAGCTGGGGAAAAAACAACCCTGTATCACTCAGTCCTAGCTTTAACTCCATTTCTGGCAGCTAGCAAATGTTTCTCAAAATACTCCTTTGACAGCTGCGTACGTAAAAATATTTAAAATTCTCCTTAAATTTATTGTTCTTCAGGAAAAAAACCACACACCAGGAAATATATCAGATCTTGGCAAACAGTGAACGAATCCTGAAAATGAGGCACATTGTGCCAAAAGAAAGCAAAGAGGGAGCGTTTTAGCAGAACAATGCAATCTTTGTGGGTCAAACTGTAATTTAAGGCATATTTACATTAAATGTAATTAGACTTAATTGGATGCTTTGGGCTAAATGGCTAACTATTTATTACTGAAGGCTGTATAGTCCAACAGATCCATTTCTGTCAGCTATCTTTTAACACTTTCCCCCCTAGTTCTTGGCACTATTCCAATATACTACAATTGTTAATTTAAATATCTTAAACAGACATGTGAAATGGATGCTAAATCATAGGTGTGGTCAGTGAATGTTGTGTTCGTGATTCCTTGATATCGGAATGGTTCTACTTGTAAGACAAGGGTGAGAAAACTCAGGCCTGGGAGCCAAAGGGGCCCTCCTCCAAGCCTTTCTATCTGGCCTTTGGGACACTCCGCACTCAGCATCTCTCTCTCCAGGCAGCACTCCTCACCAGCCCTGCCTCACACCCTTCTGAAATGTTTTTGCCATGCTCATATATGTCACTGTTCACTGCTCCACCCACTTTTGCTTTTGACCCCGCCCACCACTGGCATGTAGCCCACAAAAGGCAATGTGCCCCATGGGCTGAAAAGGGTTCTTCACCCCATTTCTAAGAGGAGACGCCTCTACACTTCTGGGAAGAAGGCCTACAGATAGAAAATGACCATTACTCAACCTTTTCCTCTGGTTGAAAAGGAAGGTAGAGACATTTGTGATGCAGTCTCAGTCTTTATGGGAGCATGTCTACAAGGCATTCTGGCATTGTCAAATGTGATCTGGAGAGGGAGACTAGCTGTGTCTAATCACTAATCAAACGTAAGTATAAATCCTTCCCACTAATACAAATTTCATGCCTGTGTGATTTGATGGGAGGACTTGCCATTAAGTAAATAAAAAGCCACCAGAGGTGGCCTGAAAAGTTGTTTCAAACTGCGCTAATCGCCGAGTAGCTAGATTTCCCCCTGTATCCTAGCCTGCGTTTTACCACCTTCATGAAAAGCTTTTCTACAACATTTGCTTTTGTTATCACACAGCGTATACTGTACACTCCTGTTTCTAAACAGATCCAGACTGTGTAACAGTAAGCTGTTAACTGGCATTAGTGGACCCAGTGTGCTTCCCCAGAAAGAATAACATAACATGCAGGAGACAAAAAGAAAGCAAGGGGAGAAAGGTTTTCAATTTCAACATGACCGCTCCTCATTCCAGAGGGGAGGAGTTGTGAGCGGGAACCATTTCCCGTGCTGGCAGGGGGGCAGGTTCGGCCCCCTGCCTTAGCCCCTCCTTCCTGCTGCGCAAGCCCCATAGCCAGCCAATAGGGCTGTCTGGGGGGTGATGCCTGGCTACATTCAAGCAGCCAGGGCTCTGCCATCTTCCTCATTCTGCTCCTGCTTGCATCAGATCTCCTGCCCTCCCTCCCTCCCTCCCTTTAGGTCTTGCTATGCTTCTGACCTTGCTATGGACTTCAGTTGGTCGCCTTGGTTGCCCAGGGGGCCTGGTAGGAGTTTTTTACCCATTTGGCTTTATGGTATTGGCGGTTAGGCATTGGAATATTCAATAGGTGATGTGATATGTGTGGTGTGTTGGAGGTTAGGTGGCAGCCATCACCCTAGGGATATCCCTTTAAAGGGATCTGGCAGTTGTGGATCCTGTCTGATGCCCTGCTAGTGGCTAGGGCCATGGCACGACCCCCCGGTGACGTCAGGGGAAGCTTCCAGTTGAATTTGCATCAACAAGCTACTCCAGGTAACTCTATGGAATAGATCTAATGCTCAAGTTAAGTCACAGGAAGCTGAAGTACTTAGTCCACCAACCCTAAAGAATCAGTGCTCTGGCAGGCTGTTGGCTAGCCTTTAAGGGATGCATTCTGATGCTCTGTTTCATTCTGTCTTATACTTTTTTTACTCTATTTTTCTGGGTATGTAACCTCACAAGATAGTTTACATGTACAATAAAAACATAACATAGAATTATAAAATTATCCAAATGCAGACCAGAGTAAGTACATTTTTAAACCATCTGTTAAAAAATATGCAGATGCCAAGGGTATTCCAGAGGTCCTGGCCCCCATTTCCTCTTTCTTTCCAAGCTTTGTTTGAATATATACATTTACCCAGTTTCCAGTCATGGATTGGCTCCTTTGCATTAATTATAACCCCTATCCTCCTGAGCCAGCACAGGCAATGTCCAGCAATGGTAAAAGTGGTTGCAGTACAACAGCACATTAGGTTGGAGAAAGCTGAATCAGAGCAACAAACTGGGACTATTCTCTTTTCAGAACTTATGCCCAAATTCTAAAACTGCTTTTGTGCTGTTCCTTGAAAACCGCTACTTCCCAAAATCAATTGTGGGAGTGAAGTCCTTGACCACATATTTAAAGAACATGAACCGAGTTTATCCGTTAGAAGAATGCCATGTACACATATGACTTCATGATCATAACAATGTGAAACAAGACTAAATAGGAGCCTGATCCAACTGTAATATTTACCCGCCTGCAGTACTGATGTTATTAAAACCCCATGCTACAATTGAACTTGAGAGCAATTTCAGTGATGCAGCTAAAGTGATTTTAAATAATGACTTGCTACGCTTAGGATCCTTCAGTGAGGTTGCTGCCATCAGGATGAAGAGGACACCTATTTGAAACAGCACTTCCCTCTGAAATTCTTATCATCTTAACGTGTTGCTACTAAGGAATTCAACAAAATCCAGCTCCTCAGCATTTTCTGCTCATACAGGGCCAACAAAAGCTCAGGAATAGTGATGGAAGAGAACAGTAAAAAGCTTCTCTGATAGCTGCTGACATCGGCATTAATGAAGGCTAAGGATTTCTTTACAATTGTTTTAGTTAAGCTTGCGCTCGCGATCTGTCACAAGACCCACTTTGCTTCTAATGCGATGCCCATTCCTGGCACCTGTCCATTCCTCCTTCGCTCAACACCACGCAAAGGGTGAAAGAGCTGAACTAAAAAAACAAAGTGCAGAATCCCCATCCCCATCCCCATCCCCCAGCATATATTCTGAATGAGAAGAATATACCAAAGGGGTGTGAGCACCACACTGGAAATGCATCTTAAAGCAAAGCAACAAGTCTTAAAGCAAAGCAACAACATAAGGAACTGGGGGCCCATGTGACCTTGAAAGCCTCATTTGATGTATTGACCTCTAGACCAGGGGTAGGCAACCTAATGCCCGGGGGCCAGATGCGGCCCAATCCCCTTCTAAATCCGGCCCACAGATGGTCCGGGAATCAGCTTGTTTTTACATGAGTAGAATGTGTGCTTTTATTTAAAATGCATCTCTGGGTTATTTGTGGGGCATAGGAATTCCTTCTCCCCCTCCCTCCCAAAAAATAAAATATAGTCCGGCCCCCAACATGGTCTGAGGGATGGTGGACCAGCCCACAGCTGAAAAATGTTGCTCTAGACCAATCCAGTTTCACTATTACTACAAGAATTTTTTTTTGCACCCTTAATTGATTTTTTTTTTTATAAAAAAAGACTATTTGTGTAGCCTGTTAATTATGTAGTCAGAACAAGCATTTGATGGGAAACGTGAACATACCTGAATAAGAGAAACGTTGTGGAGACTGAGTCTGAAGAGGTAGTTCCTGTGTGAGCAAGCAAAGGAAATTTTTTAAATATTAGAAGTTGTGCAAAACCTTTAAAGTGAATTTTAAAAAAATCATTACACTACTATGGCTCAGAAGCAGCATTTATGCAGACAGCACACCAACCCTGCAGCATCAAGCAATGAAAAGCTAATAAGGGGTCTCCTTGTTTGCTTGTCTTTTAATGAACTTTGTAACAACAAGAGGACTCTCCTATACCCTATACAAAGAAAGCTGGAATTTGGCCCAGTAGCTTACTACAATCTGGCACACAAACAAGTTCTCATGTGCAAGTAAAAATGGCTTCTGCAGGCCAGCTGTATTTTGCACACCCCTTCCATGTATCTTTTGGGTAAAGCAAAAGATGCATGAACCCTTTCTCCAGATAACACCCCTTCCAAAAAAAGGGGGCTATTAGCTACAGAATGCAAATATGTTCTACTATCCACAGCTAATTTCAGTGGAGGAGGGTTGGAAAAGTTACAATTTGGATCAAAACTGCAGCATGAAGGTAAAGAGTTAAAGTTAAGTCTCTCTGACCAGCACTGTAGTAGCCCTGATCCAAACAGGTTCCTATGGCTCTTTTTAAGCCTCTCCCCCCCAAATGAATGACACCAGGAAATCCAATCATGGATCACCCATGCTGCACACAGTTTAGCATGTACATTTCTTAAGCTTTTTTTAACTTCTTCTTTCTGTGAGCTGAGAAAATTGTTTACTAAAGCAACTGCTTGATATTGTTTTACAAGGTAGCTTGGGCTTTGATTTATGAATTCAATTTTCTCCCTCTTGGATTTCAAGTCCTGAACACAGCACCTGCATTTAAAATCTTATCTGGACACACTGCCAAATCCTCACACAAAGCCTACTTACAACGTCCATATCACATAATCAACACACTTGCTCTCCATGATGCACATCTAAAAGATTCCTATCAAGTCAAAACTACTACTACTACTACTACTTCTTCTTCTTCTTCTTCTTCTTCTTCTTCTTCTTCTTCTTCTTCTTCTCCTTCTTCTCCTTCTCCTCCTCCTCCTCCTCCTCCTCCTCCTCCGATGACCATGTTTTGCCCCTCTGCTGCTGTCAACAGTATTGTCATAGCTCAGGAATTCCTTCATGAATCACTCAGGTAATCCCAGAAGCTCCACGAGGAACTCTGGCACTGCAGTTCCTCTCTACACCAGTATCACCCTGGGTTTGATTGGGACAACACAGAAATTGTGAGGAACCTCAGTGTCAGCATAGGCAGGAGAGCAGTCCTTATGTTACCCAAGTGAAGCAAGGACTCCAGTCCACTGCAGCAGCTCCCACACCACAAAGCCAATGCAAGAAAGCATCCTTAATCCATATTCTAGAAATAGGCCAGAATACTAATCTATGGGTAACAAAATAAATCTGCTCCACTTAACAGTGGGGAGGAGTTGTGGTGAACCACGTGGCCACCCACTCCCCTCCGGGGGTGGGGCACAGAGTCCCGCATCAACCAGAGGCGCCCGGTCATGCCATCACCCAGCCAACCAATCCACTGGCTGGGGAGGCATGGCCGGGCCTCATTTAAACAGAGGCACAAACCGGGGAGCTTCCTCTTGGCTTGCTTCCAAAATTTGCCCAATATCATTAACCTAATATCCGTTTCCTTGTGTCTCAATCATCAACGAGGGAGTAGTTTCGGGGTCTTGACATGCAACTGTCCTTCTTCAAATCAGAAAGACCAAGAAGACAGTGAGCAGTCAGCTGCTTTTAGATGCATCAAATATAAAATTTTACATGTTTTATAATTTCAACAGAATCTCTGTGGTCTCACTGCCTGGAGCTAGCCAAGGCTTCCAGTCACATAAGAATGTGCGGGTACCATGTTTTATAAACAGAACTTCTGTTTACCAAAACATTTGATTATCCGCATCCTGTCAACATCTCCAAGGCATTCGGTTCAATGTGTACAAGCTCTGTTGTTATTGCCTAGCAATAAATTTAAGATTTTCATGGTTATACTGTATATCTTATTTATTTTTGTTTTTTTCTTGTCAGACACAGAACCCTGGTGTAGTTTCACCAACTTTGGCTTTTGATTTGTAACTCTAATTCATCCATGCATTTTTCTTACAACCTTTAGGGAAATGTCATCTTGCCATTGCTAAACTAATACAATGCATAATGTATATAAAAAAATTCCTATGTGCTCCTCAGGGAGTTTGGCCATTCATAAGCCTCAGGTCCCAGTTTACCCAGAGCAGGGCAACCTGAGGTTTAATGGCTCTGAATTACTATACTGTTGTTAAGAATGCTATTTAAATGCATTGGTTTTGGAAGACTCATAGTAAGAATTTGGGGCTTGTTCCAGGTTTCTGGACATGCTGTATATTTTGACTGAATAAGCAACTTTAATATTAAAGATATTTCTTCCATGGCTACTGGAATGAGAATGGGCAGCCAATCTAATGAAGAACAACTCAATAAGGAGTAGCATATTAATTACAGAGAATAGGTACAGTCAGCTTTCTCAGGAGAAAAGGAGAGGCCACTGACATCAATAGAGCAAGTATCTTCAGATCAAAAAGCTGTCAATAAAGTACAATTAACTTGCTGAGAAATGTGGCTAGGGTACTCAGGTCACTAACAAGACAAAAATGCCAAAACCCTCTGTTGGCCTGTTTTATTTATTTTTTCTTCCTCAGATGCACCATGACCCCATCCCAAACTCTTGTCAACACTGCGTATGTAGAATGCCAATAAAATATAATGTAATGCTATATAAGGCATGTTGGTGTTGAAATGATGGGACATTTCCACAGTAGATGTAACAGATTTCTTACATATGGCAAAGTTGTGGTTTTTGTGCCAGAGAAACCTCCACCACTGGCTTCCATATATAGATTCCAGAAAGCAAGAGATTTTTAATAAGACATCCAGGTGAAAAATCCAAGTCCACAAAACTAGTTCTAAAGTTGAACCAGGTTATTTCATCTCTCACACAGCTTTGCATTTCATTAGAGTTTACATGCTGCTGTAACATTAATTTTGGATTCTCAAAATCCTGTTTTCGCCAACTCATCTCATTTAACATTGCCAAATCTGTCTCTCTCACAAAACAGACTTTTTCCACCAATGCCAAACAGCCAAGTTTGATCCCTAACATCTATTGGTATTCATACAACCAAGTGGCTACAAACACTTTGATACAGGAAACATGCATGCACAGTGTCTCACTGTGCATATAACTTGAGGACTACAAATTCCATCCTGCAGTGGGACTTAAAGCAAATACTCACGTGCAAATATTCCTGGCCACCCAGGGGGAGGGGAGGGGGAAATGCAGAAACAAGAAACAACAAAGTGACTCAAGTTCCATCAATATAAGTATAATTTATAAGTGAATAACTGAACAGCGGTTAAATCTGAAGGCACCAAACAAATTTGTGTTAATGCCTCAAGATGGTGATTACCTATCTCTCCAACAGCCTTATTTATTTTGGGATTTCTTAAGAGTTAAACAGCCTACAAATCTCACAGACAAATCCATCAATAATCTCTTTTTAATTCAGCTGTGCCTGGCTGGCAAAAGACAAAGTCCTTGCCGTACCTAGCACCATAAGAAAGCATGATCTGGGTCAGGGCAAGAGAACAAGACAAAACACATAGTTAGAAGGAGCTAAAAGGTACTTATCCCCATAACGGTCAATGCTATTTGTGTGATTATGGAAAAGTCGCTTGTGAGATTGCTATCCTAAAAAGCCAAATAAATGTGGCACAAACAACCTATTTAATACAAATCCTATTACAGAAGCATATTGACAAGCTGGAATGTGTGCAGAGGTCTGAAAAACCAAGCCTTATGAGGAACGGTTGTGGGAGTTGGTTATGTTTAGCTGGAAAAGAGGAGACTGAGAGGAGATATGACAGCCATCTTCAAATATCTAAAGGGATGTCACATCTCCTTAGATGGAGATGTGGAGCAAGCTTATTTTCTCCTGCTCCGCAGGGTAGGACCCAAACTAATGGCTTCAAGTTACTGTATAAGAAAGGAGATTCTGACTAAACATCAGGAAGAACTGCCTGATGGTAAGAGCTGATTGACAGTGGAACGGATTTCCATGAGAGGTGGTGGCCTCTCCTTCCTTGGAGGTTTTTAAGCAGAGGTTGGATGACCATTGATAACTGATGCTTTAGTTGAGATTCCTGCATTACAGGGGGATGGACTAGATGACCCTTCCAACTCTACAATTCTATTGTTCGAAGACAGGCCCCCACTACCCTTCCTACATATTTGCTAGTTTTTATGGATGAAGCAAAGTGTTCCTAACAAGTTTGGAAAAACAAATCTGAATATATCTAAAAGCCACCACCTAATCTGTATTATAACGAAAGCACAGAACTTCTTACAAAAGGTTTATAAATATTTCACTGGGTGTTTGAAGCCAATTTGTGTGCTGTCTTATCGGCAAAGCTCTTCTCTTCAGGCACTATGCCCATCAGCAGCAGGGAAGTAGTTTAACAGAAATCTCCTTTCTAATTAAAATGAAATTAAGAACTCAGCCATCCTGCTGCACTGCATGGAAAGTGTTTGAACCCAAGTCCTTTTCTACAGTTTCTGTTTTTATTTCCTCTTGGGGTGCTTTTCTCACATATCCACATCACATATACCATCTGACCATCACTATTTCACAGTGATCCTGCATGCACATCAACACAAAACCGATTCTAAGCTGTGTCATTCCTGATAAACTGCAGTACACACACAATCTTTCCCCCTCACGCTGCACATGATCTGCAGAAAGTTAACACTGAAATGCACATACGTCATGGAAAAGCAGGCACTCAATGCAAGAGGTGGTCTGGTAGAGGCAAATCTTGATTAATTCAGAACCACCAAATTATGTGTACAAATCCATTTTAAAACAACCCCCCCCTCCATCCCTACTTGCACTATATGCAGGATGGAGATAACATGTGGTTGGTGAGAAACACAGAGGAGGAATGGTCAAAGGGCACTCAAATATCAGGATTAACTAAAAAAAAAAGTATAGAGAAGAACCTGGAAAAAGTCACACAGCCTAAATCCAACTTCCTCTGGTTTCTATTATCCACATCAGCTAACAGCTATGCCAGAGGATCATATCCAGCCCTGGAATATATGAAGTAATAATAAAGAGGGAAAATGCCTTTGAGCATGTGTACAGTGAAGAGAGGAACAACAAGCAAAGTAAAACAGCAAGTCAGCAAATACAGAAACTCCATTTCAGTTACTAAATTTCATGCGAAAGAGTGATAATCAATCTGGATTGGCTGAGTACCAAATAAAATATCAGTTTCCTAGACAGTTCTCAACTCAAGCCTGCCTCTTGTTTAAAACATTCCTTCAATGCAGCACTGCATGTTCTCTCATGTGTGTATATATATAATGCCCATCAACTCCAAACAAGTTCTACAAAAGCAGAGCTATGTATATCAACATTTCAGATGAGATGATGCAGCTTGCAAATTATTTGAATTAAACCTATTTATGTATATTTGTACATCCTGTATTATTTAGCTTCCACTAGCCACAGAGAGCATGTAGGGTATATAGAGGCATATTCAGTAGACGGTTCATACTTGGGACTTCAAAAACGCCGTTGACAAAGGCTTTCACAAAAAGCTCCTAAATAATCTTAGCTGCCGTGGTGTAAGAGGACAGTCATAACCTCTTAATAACTTTGCAACTTTCCAAGAAGCAGAGAGCACAAATAAGGGAACTGCTTTCACAATGGAGCTAAAGTAAGCAGAGTAGACCCTCCAAGGATCTGTGATGGGGGTGAGCATCCAAGTCTGCGGATGTCGCTAAATTATTAATCTTGTGCTTACCCATATATTTTCCATAAATAAAAATAGCTGGAGAATTTTCAGCAGAAAAAAACAGCATGAGGGAAAAGGTTAAGTTCCCCTCTTCCTCCGTCCTGTTTAAAGACAACAAAAACAAACTTCATATTGCAGTCTCAGCAGCTGCACTGTATAATTGTTTTTAAAAAGAAGTCTCTCCCGCCCGCCCAAAGTTATGGAACTATGCATGACTCGTAATTCCAACTTTAGCAACCTCCAGAATCCTCTCAACCTCAAAATGTTACATTCAGTTTGCATTCAGGCAGTTGGTCGCAGCTGTCACAGTGCAGAGCAGCTTCCTTCCTTATTCTATGCTACTGTCGCAATTTTGCTTTTTAAAAAGGATTTGAAATAATGGGTCCCTCACACTATCACTTAGCACAAGGTTACCTGCACCTTAGCAACTGCCCTCTCCAAGTCAACATCAGCACCCTTTCTTTGTGAGCCAGATCAAGCTATGGTTGAAATTTCCACCCTGTTTCAGACTGTCTACAAGTTTAAAGAACATACACACACTGAACTGAAATTACCCCTTCTGTTCCTCTTCTCTCCCTAGAGAAACCTTGAGACCTTTAATTACCTGGTTTTTTTCCCTGTCTCTCACAAATACAGCTTCCTAACTAATTTTCAAGGGTTCTTTACATCTTTCTATAGATTACAAAGGGGCTTTTCTTTCCCACCAGGTCACGTTACTAGATGTGAGTAGCCCGTGATGTGACTTTTAAATCGGTGCCTTTCTTTTGTCTCCCAGGAAACTCGGTAGAACCATGTTGGTAGAATGGAGGTTGTTTACTCTCCACGGTTTCTTTTGCCCCTTCCTCCCAATAATGTAGATAAAATCTACACAACTCTCTCTCTCTCTCTCTCTCTCTCTCTCTCTCTCTCTCTCTCTCCACATTAACATGTCAGACAGGCAAGATAATTTCTCATCACTTGGTAGGGGGTAAACACAGCAGATTACAAGATAATACCATGGCAGCCTATTCTAACATCGATAACTCATCTTAGCTCATTCAGTCTTGCATATACATTAGGTTTAAGTCTGCTGTATATCATGATTCATTATAAAGAGCTGAGGCACACAAGACATAACTAAATCCAAGCTTTGAACGGAAGAATATCACATCCTTAACTCTGTGCACACTAAAGGGCAAGAGATCAGGACTGAGCCTATGAGGAGCCATGGAGGCAAGCATTAGCACACATTAGTCACCAGAACCACATCCAAGGCTGAGACCCAAGTCTTCAAGATACAGCCTAAGTAAAGATGTCCACACTATCCTAGGGAATCATGAGACCCAGCTGATTGCTTTTTTCCCAATGAAAGCTAAGATTTTGAGAACGTAAAATCCTGAGACAGATTCCACATGCTAAGCAACATCCTTGTGAAATAGTAACAGTCTTGACTGCACAACAAACAACATCAGCCAATCTTTCCTGGGCAACCTTAGACCAGAGTTTCCTAGATTCATCATGTTATGAACAGAATATACATATGTCCAGGGGCGTCGCTAGGGGGGGGGCGCTGGGGGCGGTACGCCCCCGGGCGACAGGGGCCACAAGCGGCGGGTGGGGGCGACAAGCGGCGGGTGGGGGCGACAAGCGGCGCCCCTCCCGCCACTCCCCAGGCAACGCCGGTCACCCCGGGAGCAGCAGCGCTGCACGGATGGGGTGCTCCCTCGGCCGTGCGCTGTTGCTCCCGGGGCGACCGGAGCGAGCGGCGGCGCATGGGGGTGACAAGCGGCAGCCCCTCCCGCCATTCCCAAGCGCTGCCGCTCCCTCCGTCACCCCAGGAGCAACAGCGCACGGCCGAGGGAGCACCCCGTCCGTGCAGCGCTGCTGCTCCCGGGGTGACCGGCAGCGTGGGGAGTGGCAGGAGGGGCCGGCGCTTGTCAGCCCCACGCGCTGCCGCTGGCTCCGTCCCCCCAGGAGCAGCAGCGCACGGTGTGTGCGGTGCTGCTGCTCCTGGGGCAACGGAGCGAACGGCGGCACGTGGGGGGGACAAGAGGCAGCCCCTCCCACCATTCCCACGCGCTGCCGCTCCATCCGTCACCCTGGGAGCGGCAGCGCACGGCCCAACGACGGAGTGCGCCTGCGCGCGCAGGCGCACTCTGTCATCGGATCGCCGCTTCCACAGCCTCCTTTTGAGCCGGAGAGCTTAAAAGCGAGCTCTTCGGCTTAAAAGAGGGCTGCAGAAGCGGCGCCGGCACCCCCGGAAACGCCCTGGGGGCGGAGCGTCATGACGTCACAATGTGATGTCACAACGCCCCGCCCCCGGGGCGTTTCCTTTGCCGCCCCGGATACCGCGGAGCCTTACTCCGCCACTGCATATGTCTAAACATTATTGTATACCTACATAAGAATCCTGGTTCAACCAAAACAAGAATAATACATTTATATTTAAATGTTCAATCTCCTAAATTCTGTGTGTTCTCCTTAGAGATGGTGATGGTGACAATTAACATTTTTATGCCACATAACTGTATATGGGTCTTCTGGTTCTTCTTTAATCCTCAACACAACCTTATGAGGTAAGTTAGACTGAGTGACAGTAACTGCCTCGGGATCAACCAGTTAAGTTTCATTGGGAATCTAACCCCGAGTATCCCTGCTCCTAGTCTGATGCTCTAACCAGCACACCACACTATTTTCAACACTACATAATTAATTCCAAATTTATAGGTTGTGAAGCTCTATTTGAGACAAAACAGGCTAATGTCAAATCATATATGCATGTATATATTAAAAATGAGAAAAATGCAGTATTTGCTCACAATGCATCCTCAACCATGGGCAAATCACCAGCTTTTGACTTTGAGGCAGCCTCATTATTGGAAACTGCCATAACGTTTATTATACTCAGGTGATTTATAACCCACTCTTTATAAAATAACTCCCACAGTTGAGTACAACACAGAAATGTATAATATTGTGTGTATAAAAATAACTGTAGTCAAATATAGTTTGCAGTATAAACTCTGTCACAACTACTCCTCTAAAAATTATTACTTTAACATTTTCTTTTGAAAAATATTTATTTTCAGATATTTTCAGAAATTCTCAAGGGGTGATTACTACCATCACCCCTGACCACTGGTCATGTTGGTTGAAGCTGATGGGAGTTGGGAGCCCAACAACACCTGATGGGTCACAGATTTTCCACCACTGGTCTACAGTGAGGGGGGGGAAGCATGGCCAAGAGAGCACGCACGTAAGGATTATAATTGTAATCAAACATGGTTCTAAGATTTTATTTATTAAATTTAAACCCCACTCTTCCTCTCAAAGGAGCCCAACAAGAGATAAAATGATTAAAACATCTTAATTCCAATACAGATGCAGCTTGGGAAAGGTTCCCACTTGAAATAATGGTCAAAAGAGGAAGATCTTCAGTAGGTGCTGAAAAGACAGCCAAGATGGCGTCTGTCTGATATACAAGGGCAGGGAATTCCAAGAGGGAGGTGCCACAATACTGAAGGCCTGATTCCTACATTGTGCAGAATGGACATCCTGATGAGGGCAGGGGCGTAGGGAGCGGCCGGCACCCCTTCCGACCGTGCGGCGGCACGGCAAGTTTTAAGGCTGCAGCGCCGCACGGTCGGAAGGGGTGCCGGCTGCTCATGCCGGCCATCTTGGGTGGACTGTGCATGTCCACCCAAGATGGCGGGCGTGAGCAGCCGGCACCCCTTCCATGCAGCGGCACGGCAAGTTTTAAGGCTGCAGCGTGCGATCGCGGGGGTGGTGCATTGCCCCAAGTGTCACCCCCCAGGGTGGTACCCGGGGCGGCCTGCCCCCCGCCCCCTTACTCCGCCCCTGTCTGTAGGAGGTCCTCCATCTGCAGAACATAGTGATGGATTGTATATATAACGGCTAAGATTATCTTTCAGGTATTCTGGACACATGCTGTTCAGAGATATACACACCAAAACCAGCACAGTGAACTTAGCCTGGTAGGCTAACTAGTGGGCAGTGCAATTCCATCAGCAATGGAGGTAGAAGGTAAAAGTAAGGTAAAGGACCCCTGTATAGTTAAGTTCAGTCAAAGGTGACTATGGGGTACAGTGCTCATCTCACTTTCAGGCAGAGGGAGCTAGCATTTGTCCACACGCAGCTTTCTGGGTCATGTGGCCAGCATGACTAAACCACTACTGGAGCAACGGGACACCTTGACGAGTGCCAGAGCGCATGGAAACGCCATTTTCCTTCCCGCCGCAGCGGTACCTATTTATCTACTGGCACTTCTGTGCTTCTGAACTGCTAGGTTGGCAGGAGCTGGGAAAGAGCAAAGGGAGCTCACCCCATCATGCGGATTCGAACCGCCAACCTTCTGATCAGTGGGGGTAATGTGTTGGCAATATCCTTACCCCACTGAGCAACTGACTTGACAATGCAGCTTCTGGAACAACCTCAAAGGCATTACCACCTTAATGGAAAATAATATATGCATTACCCAGACATAATGAATTAGTCAGTGCTGGAATGTTTCCACAGCCAGGCAGGCTTGGCCCAGCGGCCCACAGTTGAAGCAATGTAAGTTGCTTGCCTCGAGTGGCAGAAGCCTTGCCTCTGATGCCCATTCCAAAATCTCCCTGGAAGCTGGTGCTGATGCCAGCACTTCACAGGCAGCAGCACACAATTCAGGTAAGAAAGGTGTGGTACCAGCATGATGGGGGCAGAGGGGCGCAAGTTCCCATTTCACCTCAAGTGATGAAACAGGATGCATCACCCCTGCAGTCAAAAGTGTTGTAGCAGCAGCGGTATCGCTACCACCACTACTGGCATTTCAAAGCCACCAGATCTAAACTACTTGGCTGTAGTTCATCCCAGACTAGTTCCAGCACTGAAGATCCAGGTGATTTACCCCTACAAGCTAAGTGTTCCTCTTTCTGTTTGCAACTCCTTGGGTTTTCTACAACAAGTGAAGGAAAGCAATTGGTGTTTCTATCAGAGACCTGGAATCGTCCAGTACTGTAACCATCCAATGTTCATTTGATTTTTTTATATTTAGGTCTCTCCTAGAAAGCTCAGAACAGCTGACATGGAGCAAGCAATAGTCTACCATGCAGGCACCACACCCATGTGTATTCAGCAACAATATAGAGTCTTGTGTTTCAAAGAAAGAAAACACTCACACACATATCTGGCACCACAAGCAAGCTTATATAGAATGCTGTAGACCTTTCTTTTAAATAGCTAATGTTGCTTCGGTCTATCAGTGCTACCATCGAGAGTTCTCCAAAACAACTTCCATTTGTTGCAACCCAGCAGCATACATTAAAGAGGAAATGTTGTATAACACCTTGGCAAACTGCCAGGTCCAACAGAATATTGGAAATGGAACAAAATTTTTGCAGTGATATATTCTGGCTGTTTCTGCCTCCACTCCCCAGCCGCTCTTACTGCTGCTGCAGAAGGAAGACTGTCTTAAAAATGCATCTCTCACACCCACAGATCCAAATACCTCTAGCATCGCAAGTCCACACCTCCTGCTGCCTTTTCAGAGGAGAGGAGATGATAAATGCTTCTTCTTAGGTCTCCAACACACCTTTTGTTTCAGCCACTTGTCACTGTCCCAACCTGTAGATATGCCTGCATACCCATGCTGTGTCTCACAACTATCCCAATTTGGCATTCCTGTGCAGCATCCATTCTCACCAGGGTTCTTTTGAAGCCATAGTTTCCTTATCTGTTCCTGACATGGGCAATGTTTCAATGAATCACAAGCACCTTTGACAAATTTGAAGGAAACCGCTGCTATAAAGCATTACACCTCAGTCATACATTTATTTAGCTGCTTTCCCCCCTAGGTATCCTTGTCTGAACTAAATCTACCATACACAACATGATTCATAGGCATTAGAAGGAAAAGTATTGTAATTCAGGTCTCTTTTTTTATTTTGCTGTGTGCATTATGCTTATTTATAAACTGGACACTTAGTCTACCAAGGGCATATTCTCCAGTGACGAAGAGACTGCAGAAAACAGCCACAGGCCCCTTTTAAATGCCCTGGGCATGGACCCAAGTGGAGTCCACAGGCCCAGCCAGGTCCGCCTCCCATGCCCACTCGTGATTGGTCAATTGTGTGAGCAGGCAAAATGCACCTCCTGGGCAGCAAGCTCAGTTGAGGGACATCCTTTGCTGCCCGGGAAGTGACCTGAAGGAAAATCCTTCACCGCCACATCACAGCATGTGGGAGGAGTGCTGGCACACAACGGCACCCACCTAAGCGGGTGTGCAGACCTGTCATTAAAAAATTTGGAGTTTGGTAACAATGACAAATGGAACCTGGAAGAAACCTGAGAAGGATCGGGTATACCTGAGCAGATGCAAGCCTGAAAAAGATGTACTACAACAGCAGAGATGTGGAGAGGGAAGATTACAGATAACTTCAACTGCCTTGATGAGAGAGCAGCAATGTAGAGTTTTCCAAATTCACCAAGTAACATGGACCAATGGTACCAAGTAGTATGGGAAACAGCCCTACTAGAAAAACTAACCAGTAAGCTGAAACTGACACGGGGACAAATAGAAGAAGACGCCTTCACCCCGGTATGGCTCCCCTTCATCTCACACACAGCCCAACAAAACAATGAAAAAAATCCACCAACAGCATACAAATCAATATGGCTAACCTGATCAAAAACACTCACCCACCCCACTCACACAGGAAACCAAAGACCACCACAGCCAACCACAAATGAAAAATCATACCCTACGCCAACCCTGACCTCTCTCACCACCAAAGGAACACAAGCGAACAACAAAGAAGCTGCGCAAACAACGCTGGCACCAAACCCTACATCAGTGCTGTCAAGTATCCTGTTTTCCCCGGGAATCTCCCTTATTTCAAGCAGTTTCCTGCTGCTATCCCTTATTTTTTATATCCCTTTAATTTCCCATTTTTTTTCTAAGGAAGCAGCTCCTCTCCCTCCCCCTGCTGGCCAGGGACTGGGAAGACCTCACCTCCTTGCAGCCTCAAAGCAAGCGGGAGCCATTTCCCGTGCTTACAGGCGTCGTAGCCCACGGGCAGCGTTTCCAAAATACAGTAAATACTGCACGCGTTCACACCAGTGCCGCCCACTTTTGCTTCTGGCTCCGCCCACCACTGCCATGTGACTGTCCCCGGGATAGGTGAGGCTGCTGATCCCTTATTTTCAAATCCGAAACTTGACAGCTATGCCCTACATATATTAAGTAAAACAGAAACATTGTCACCCCACCCCACCCATCTCCCCACCCTGCCCACCACTTTCCTCCTGTTCTTCCTAATATCTCAACAAACGAAACTGATTTGTAAAAATGTTACATGGAAAAAATACGAGAGAGACATTGCATGCACATACCTTTGTAAATCAAGAAAATCTTTAATAAAAATACTTCTAAAAAACTATACAAATACTTAGTAAAAAGAAAGATGTGAAAACTGGGTATTGTACATTGTGTGTGGAAACTTATTTATTTTTCATAGGAAGCTGGCATCATAAAATGGATAGGACCATGACATCTGAACAGGAACTATCCTGTTCCAATCTTACCTCAGCTATGAACTAAGTAGAAGGACTCGAGCAAACCACTCTCTCTCATCCCTAGATCTCCACAAAATCAACTGCTAGTCAACTATACAGTGTGATTGTTAAAGATTGACAAGAAAATACACCAGTCATTTTGAACCCGGGGGGAGGGGGGAGAAAGCTACAAATGCTAAACACTGTTGTATAAATGCCATTTAAGAACATACCATGAGTACTAATTTTATGATGGCATTTAAAATCTTATCTGGGATTTTTAAAGCCTTTTAAGTATCCGATCACCATATATTTGGATGAGGAAGAAAGCTCAAAGCTGTTTTCTTTGAGGAGTGTTAAAATCATGAGTCACAGGGAATTATACTACCTTGCCAAGTAACCTATCAAGGACACAAGTTGTCAGCTCCATTCAAGCCAAGATTCACAAGGCTAATTGACTTACATAGTAAGGATCCATTGCCCTGACAACCTGGGCATATTCTCTACTAGTGTGCCTAGTTCTTTCTTTTATTTAAATACCACTATGCGAGTTCTGTTTTTGTGCATGTGGACAAATCCTAACTGAGAAAGACTTTAAAGCATCTGTGATCCTTGGGAGACAACAGCTTTCTGCTTCATTAACTACTCATTTTTATCACATTTCCCCTTCAAGAATGAATGGCAATTTTCTCCTCTTTAGCATTATTACTGTGTTTTTAAAATCCCTCTACATAAATTATAGCTTCCTTTTAAGACCAACACTGTGTGAGCTTGCAAGCTGGAAAAGTAACCTCTTTAACAGACAGTAACCTGCCGGGAACGGGCTGGAGAAGCAATCTTGCCCCAATTAGAAGATACTAATTTACCTGGCTCCAACAATGAGTTGATTCCTATTGGCATCCAGAGCAAGCTGGGAGAAGTCCCGTACACCTGGATAGCTGAAATTTGAGACCCAAGGCTTCAGATCTGCAAAGAAAATGGAAAAGAAGGAGGGACAATGACACTGTTTCATCTATATAAATAAAAATGTAAATGTTCGTTTGTTCAAAATCTTAAATCTCCGAAAGTCCTTCACCAATTGCTTTGAAATTTTGAAACAACGTTGCATTCGAAAAGGGGAGTGTTTTTATATACCTATCTTATGTAGATGTCACACCTGTGACAGGTAAAAACATGATTTTTGGCAAAAACAGCGCCATCTGCTGGATGTAAAAGCAGCACACGGTAATTCCATTTCAATGTTTCTGATTTACAAAGCGGGGTCGTGTGTGCGAGGGGCAGAGCCAGCACTTCTACGTGCGGGGGCGGAGTCAACAGTTTTGGCAGGAAAATGAAAGGAGCCATTTCTGAGGGAGGGAGGAAGTGGGGATTGGGAGAAGGATGGTCTGAGGGGGGACCTTGGAGGGGAAGGTGGGGAAGGAGCCTCTCTGCTGGGAGAGGAGGGAGCCGGGAATTCAAAGGGAGCTGTGGGGAGGCAGGTGAAAATGGGGTCTCCTTCCACTACGGGGGGGGGGGGATATTCGAGGGAAATGTCTGAGAGGGGGGAGGGGAGGGAAAGAGCCCCTCCCTCACGAACCCACCCAACTCTGAATCCGCCAGGGAAGCGGGGCTGGTCTGAGGGGGGACCTTGGAGGGGAATGTGGGGAAGAAGCCTCTCCGCTAGGAGAGGAGGCAGGAGGGAGTTCAATGGGAGAAGCTGTGGGGAGGCAGGTGAAAACGGGGTCTCCTTCCACTATGAGGGGGGGGAGATATTTAAGGGAAATGTCTGACAGAGGGGGGAGGGGAGGGAAAGGGCCCCTCCCCCAGGAACCCCCCCCCCACTCTGAATCCGGCAGGGAAGCGGGGCTGCATCAATTTAACCACTCTGAGCCACAGCAACGCGTGGCCTGGTACAGCTAGTATGCAATAAATGTTCTATAGGACATTCTGCTAATGGATTTCCAACTTAACCTCTATCACTAGATGGGAAATATATAATCCAGTCATAGTTTTTACTTTCTCGGAGTGCAAACCAGTGTAAAAATGTGGCGGAATCATGTGACAGGACAAAATTGCTGTCTAGTTGATGACCAAAGACCCTATCTCATCAAAGTGGGTAGCTTCTTTTATTTTTATATATGGTTGGATATGCCAATCAACTGATCAAGTACGAAGCAAGATGGGACTCCTTTACTGTTAATAGTGATATAGATGAGGGTGGTATCCAGAGAATGGGCCTTCGTCGTAAACTTCTCCCACCCAACCCCATATTTGGGGCACTCTACCTCAAGAGGCATGCCTAACGCCCATTCTACTATGATTTATGTAACAGGTAAAAATGTTTTTGTTCTCTCAGGCATATGGACAGCTTTATATTGTTTTTACAGTTATTCAACCTAGGCTCTAGTGTGTGCTTTTTATCATTGTTACTGTACTGATACTGTGGACATATTTAATTATTTATTTTAAATAATATACAGAGAGAGAGAGAGAGAGAGAGAGAGAGAGAGAGAATGAATCACTTTCAGACTTTATTATTATAAAGAGATACACAGGTGTAATAAAAAAATCAAGAAAGAAATTTTGGAAAATGCTATTTGTATATGCAAGGACAAAAAACAAAAAACAAATAAAAAGCTGTTCTACTCCAAACACGCAGGAATTAAAATGTCAGAAGCTCTAATCATGCAGAGGTCAAAGTCATGCAGAAAGCCTACATGGGTCTAGAAGGCTCCACATTGCTGTTCTTCTCTGATATTAGGAAGATGACAAGGCCAGGTGACAACTCCCAAAGGATGGAGCCAGCTAGCATATCCTCACTTTCCCCTTGCCCTATTCTAGTTGCATGAGGGCTTTAACACCTGGATAAACTTTTCATCTTTTATAAATCAGTACAACATTCACATAATGGCTCAGCTAGTTAGAGCACTGTGCTAATAATGCCAACATCGCAGGTTCGATCCCTATATGGGACAGCTGCATATTTCTACATGGCAGGTGGGTGGATCACATGATCCTTGGGATCCCTTCTGACTCTACAATTATATGATTCTATGATCTAAATATATATTGACAAGTTTTTTTTTAAAAAAACAAAATTTTCTCCTAAAATAATAGTTTGATACTCTTTGTTGCTGAAAACTTTGTCAAAAGTACAAAATCTGGAGGAAAATGGAGTCCAGGAGGTGCAAATAAGGTTAATCCACAATTAAATCTAAAGACTGAATTTGTCAAGCATCAGAAATCCTGCAGCAGCAGCAGCAGCAGCAGCAGCAGCAGAAAGGTATTGCCAGTCCCTGTTCAGGAGGTGTTGGAAACACACTATTCCTGAAAGGTATTCAGAATACAATTTATTCTAACTTTGCCTTTAATCCCTAGAGCAAATGACCTTTCCAAATAATAATGGTTCCCTGTTATTCACTTAGCTCTTTTTCCCCATACAAGAGCTATTCCTATAACACTGTATCTCACCTTCAGATTTCCGAGGACTAACCCCCCAAATCAAGGTACTGCCTTGTACATAATGTATGGGGTGTCCTGCCCTCTTCTAAAGGTCCACTGCTACACGAGGCAAGATATTCTGGACACCTCAGCAAATTATCCTAGTGCAGCAGAATCTGCCAGGCAGGTTAATAATGTCCCAACACTGCAGAAGGTGCACAAAGAAAAGGAAAGGGGGGGGGGAATGCCACCTGCTGTATTCTGCTTGCTAATGAACCCCTGTCTTTAGCATAGATCCTTAGCAGCAAGAAATCTGTCTGAACCTAATCTACGGAAATAACATGCTTCAGGTAGGTGAGCTGGATAATGTGAACACTCACCAGACGCCTGGGCATTTATGTTCTCTGATAGGAGGGTCATTTTACAACAATGAACCCTTTTTACAGATGCTGGTCTGATGCTCTAATTTTCTCTTGTCATTTCTTGCCCACGTGAGTTTTCTCCCTCTCCCTGCCTAACCCATTACGATGTCATGGCAGAAAAGATGAGGTGTGTATTTCCCCTCTCCCTCCCCCCTCCACCTTTTCATCATTCACAATCCAACTTCACCGAGGTTCTGGCATCATCTCTCTTTTTAAATAAACCCTGACAAAATTACAGGTAAAGAATTGTGGGGTGAAAAATACATGCACTATGGGTAGCTCAATCCTTCCTATGATTGTTCTGAATGTCAGTCAAGCCTGGGAAATAACAGGCAACTGTCCCGATTTCTATTTATGACCGCATGTGGCAGAGCATATAGAAAAAGCTTTCCCCGATTATTAAATTAAAGGCTGCAAGACATGCATCTCTGTGGCAAAAATTCAAGCCTTTATAGCCGTATCATTGGGAGATGATTAAACACAGCATGGCTCTCTCAGTTAAGAAAATCCAACTACCAGTCATCAGAATTAATGCTGAATACCACCATCAAGCCTTCTATTGCCTACACCTTTCTGTAAGAGGAAGGGGATAAATTGGGGAGAAAGTAACAGCTGAGGAAAGACTTTGGGATTTTTCCATTCACCATATTAAATCTCATTACCTAGGGTCGCAGGCATCCCCGAGGGTACTGCACCGCTTTTATCTTAAAGAGCAAGCCTCAAAACCATATGAAGGTAAGTGCTGGAATAGGCCTGCTCTACATTAGATGAAGTTTATACATATGGACCCAATGAACTCTAGAATTTGCTTACATTTGACCTTTCTTGGAGAGCTGAGCAGTCTCTTTAACTTTGGCTAAAAGCCCTCAGAAACCGGGCCATGTTTACATTTGCAAATGTATCTCTATATAAACACTATGAAAAATTAAAACCAAAACGGCCCAGCCATGCATCGCTGGAAGCAGGGCAGGAAACCTAAAAATGAACAACTCAGAGCCTATCATCAAGGCTCCCCTTGTGCTTTGACTTTCTAACCCATAATGAGGGGAAAGAGCCATATTTTCCCCCCGCCCTTGATGTAGTACACTGCTAAATTTTCTATTTAATGGTGTTATGGCTTTAAGTAACCACAAAACCAGTGGTGTGATCCAGAATTACAAAATCCCTCTATACCCAGACTGGGATACAATAGACATATTAAAACTTTGAACACTTTTAGCTTTGTAGAGAGAGAAAAGGGGGGACAAAAGTAGGCCTACTCTGTGAGGCCGAACCAGTGTGTTGTAGTGTCTAGTGATATAGTAGGACTGGGAAGACCCAGGTTCAAATATTCACTCAGCCAAAAAACATGCAACTAGACACTCTTTCTCCCAGACTACAGGGTTGTTGTGAGGATAAAGTGGGAAAGGGAGATAATCATATATTAACTTATTTAATTGATATTTTTTTAAAAAATCTAATTTTAAAAATCTCCTCACAAGTAGCAATTGTAGTAATACAAAACCATTTAAAACTTTAAACCACCCCCTAAAATGAGTCAGCATATAAAAACAACCATCCACCCAGCAGAGCTGTAAAAACAGAATATAAACAGAATAAAGCATCACCATCTCTGCAGCCCATGTAAAATTTATGTCATAAAGCGACAGAAAACAGACATGTCTTCAGAGTCAGCTTGAAAATACATAGGGGTGATTTCACTTGAAGGAGAATTCCACAGGTGTGGGGCCACTGCCCAACAGGCTCTGTTCCTTGCAGCCACTATCTTGATTTTTCTCACAAACAGGCACATGAATGATCATGACATCATATGCAAATTGCACACTACAGGCAGGTTGACATGAGTTGACTCAGTTCTTCAAGTAACCTGGTTCCAGACTATTTAGGGCTTTATATGGTCATCACCAGTACTTTAAAATTGGATCTGAAAATGCATTAACTGGTGCAACTGGTACAATGTTGGTATCAATATGATCTGACCAGCCAGCAACCAAGCAGATGCATTTTGCACTAGTTAAGTTTCCAAACGGCCTTTAAAAGGCAGTGCAGCCCCACTTAAAGCACATGACACTCGTTCAGTTTGGATGTCATAACTGAAGGATAACTGCGGTAACGCCCACTCTCTCCCAATAGGCTGATGTGCCAACTACAACCCTAAGCAGATAAAAAGCATTGCCCTTAACTCCTTAACGAAGGACAGGGCACAAATGCAATAAATACAGTGGTACCTCGACTTACGAATTTAATCCGTTCCGAATGCACATTCGTAGGTCGAAAAAATTGTAAGTCGAAAAAAGCGATTTTCCCATAGGAATGCATTGGAAACGAAAAATTCGGATAAATTCGTAAGTCGAGTAAACCCCATCTAAAATTCGTAAGTCAAGTAAACCCCATCTAAAATTCGTAAGTCGAGTAAACCCCATCTAAAACTGCCAACGGATGTCCTTCAGATGTCGAAAAATTC
Source organism: Lacerta agilis (assembly GCF_009819535.1). Taxonomy (NCBI): domain Eukaryota; kingdom Metazoa; phylum Chordata; class Lepidosauria; order Squamata; family Lacertidae; genus Lacerta; species Lacerta agilis. Next base: position 89,352,178 of record NC_046312.1, read on the forward strand.
ATAGGCGTGTGGGCACTTTTTTCATTTGTAAGTCGAAAAATTCGTATGTCAAGTAATTCGTAAGTCGAGGTACCACTGTACATACATTTTTCTTCTCTTTTCTTTTCTTTTTAGGCAGAAGTCTAACACAGTCATCTAGATTCTAGAATGTTATGTCTTTGGTCCTATCAGCTGTCCAACATGTGTATGTTTGAAGGATATATTTTTTTAAGTTACAGCAGAAGTGCCTCTTCAAGAAATTTGACCCATGACAGAGCTTTCACGCTCACTTAAGCTTGAGGTTAAATCCAGAGGAAAGATCCGTTAAGCAAGTTATACTTGGGGGAGTGTTTTATATTTGTTCTAATGAATCATTTGACTTCTACCCTGCACTTTTGTGAATTAACCAACTGACAGGCACAAGGGTTGTTTTTTGTTTTTTTTAGGAATTGTATACCACTTTGGGTGTGAGGAGAAGTGTCACAAGCCCATCTTCCCCTGTGCTTGTTCTCCATTTCAAAATTGCAGAGATAAAATGCAAAGCATGCATGGTCAAGTGAAGTACAAGAGACGAAATGAGAAATCCCACCAGCTGAAATGTGTGTGCTCACTTTGCTTTAAATTGTCTTGCCAACCAGAACAGGTGATGGCCAATTCAAAAGGCCCATAGGTGTTTCTCAACAAGTGGTGTGTGCATGCACTATTAAGCCTTGCCACAGGATGGAAGTGGTTAAGTGATCAAGTTGCCTGAGTACGGTAATTAAGCAATCAGATCAACTGTTACACCACTCAGGTATAACGTACATTTGTGATCTCAGTTTGCTGCATATGAATTTGGCCCATATGCCAGTTGTTTTCTGGAGCATCTGTTTGTTTGTTTTTGTTTGTTTGTTTGTTTGTTTGTTTACAGGCAAATAGACACTAGCTTATTGCTCTGGGTTTTAGCAGAACAAGATTAAGGAAGCAATTGACTGGGCTGCTCTTGGCTTTTGAGGGCTAACTGGCCTGGAAAAAAAGAAGAGTGAAGAGTGCTTCTGGCAAGCACATTACTCGCATCCACAGCCAGTGGATGAGCAGCAATCTGCACTTCCAAATCCTCAGCAGTCCAGCATTTAATATGGGAGTCCTTTAGGAATCATATACTAATCCTGGGAGTAGGTTCCAAGTACATCCTGTTCTGCTCTAGAAGAGGTGAGCGTTCTTGAAACAGCAATTAAATTTTATCCTTCAGACTCAGTTTCAGAATCTGTGTTCTTTGCTGAACTTTGCAACATGATGTAGTAATGAGAAGTGCCACTCACCATATGCAGAGTGCTTTTCTTGCAACACTGAGCAGGAGCAGGTAAAGTGCGTTAAAGGTAAAGGTAAAGAGAACCCTGACCATTAGGTCCAGTTATGTGCAACTCTGGGGTTGCGGCGCTCATCTCACGTTACTGGCCGAGGGAGCCGGCATACAGCTTCCGGGTCATGTGGCCAGCATGACAAAGCCGCTTCTGGCAAACCAGAGCAGCGCACGGAAACTCCGTTTACCTTCCCACCAGAGTGGTACCTATTTATCTACTTGCACTTTGACGTGCTTTCAAACTGCTAGGTGGGCAGGAGCTGGGACCAAGCAACGGGAGCTCACCCCACCGCAGGAATTCGAACTGCCGACCTTCTGATCAGGAAGCCATAGGCTCTGTGGTTTAACCCACAGCTCCACCCACTTTATCCTCTTTACCCTTTGCCTATCTCAAAATTTCCCCAGACCGTCACTCCAGAAAATTTTCCAAGCTAGGCATTGGAGGTTCACTCCCTGTGGCTCAAATAAAACACCTTGCCAGCAAGTAGACTGAGCCCTCTTTCTCAGTCAATCACATACACACCCCAATCTCTTATGTGCTCACCCACAGATATTTGGAGGCTCGGATGGTAAATAAAGTTCAGGTGGACATCAGAGGTAAAAAATAACCTCCATCTCAACTGGCAATAAACTGCAGGCAGTTCATGTGACAGCAAAGAAGTTTATTTACACACCCCAAACTGAGAGCCTACCCTTCCCTTGCTTCAGAGCTCCATCCAGGACAAAAAGTGTGAAAAATATTGTTGAAAGCAAGAATGTTTTTAGTCTGAGTTTTGTGAGATTTTAAGCATTCACTGACTGAAAGGTGGGTGAGGAGAAATGAGGAGAAAGAAAAGAGCCATTGCTTGCTGCCTTGAGGTTCTGAGCCATATGAAGATAAGCCTCAAATAGTTCCAGATATTTAGAAATTCCTAGTGAAGGGCTTCAATTCTGCAAGGATGCCAGGATGATGATCCCAGAGCACAGGAATGGCAAAGCACTGATTTCTCCCACCCAACACCTAATGGGTGGAAGAGAGAAGTCTGCATTTTGCAAGCATTGACTGTGTAAGGAAGTTCTCCTCCACACAGTGGATGCCTGAAAAATGCTCCCGGAGCAAGGGTTCCCTGATGGACAGTGGGAGCAGACCTTGCTCCAAGCAAAGGAACGACTGAGAGCTCAATTTTAGCTCCAAATCGTTATTATGAAGCCTTATCTGTACCCACCCCACCCCTGGTATCAGGTGCAAGGGAGATGGATGTGGTTTGTTAGAAATGACTTCACGAGCCAAATTGGAATCGCTTATGGGCCAAGTTTGGCCTGCAAGACTGGAAGTTTCCATCCCTGATAAGGTACTTGGGCTAGATGGACCAATAGTATTTATACCAATGGAATAATAATAATAATAATAATAATAATAATAATAATAATAATAATAATAATAATAATAATTTATTTGTACCCAGCCCATCTGGCTGAGTTTCCCCAGCCATTCTTGGCGGCTCCCGTAGAGTGTTAAAAACAATACAGCATTAAATATTAAAAACTTCCCTAAACAGGGCTGCCTTCAGATGTCTTTTAAAAATAGGATAGCTGCTTATTTCCTTGACCTCTGATGAAAAGCAGGCACCACTACCAAGAAGGCCCTCTGTTTGGTTCCCTGTAACCTCACTTCTTGCAATGAGGGAACCGCCAGAAGGCCCTCGGCGCTGGATCTCAGTGTCTGGGCTGAACAATGGGGGTGGAGGTGCTCTTTCCGGTATACAGGACCGAGGCCATTTAGGGCTTTAAAGGTCAGCACCAACACTTTGACTTGTGCTCGGAAACGTACTGGGAGCCAATGTAGATCTCTCATGTTATGTGGTCCTGGCGGCCACTCCCAGTCACCAGTCTAGCTGCCGCATTCTGGATTAATTGCAGTTTCCGGGCCACCTTCTAAGGTAGCCCTATGTAGAGCGCATTGCAGTAGTCAAAGCGGAAGATAACTAGAGCATGCACCACTCGGGCGAGACAGTCTGTGGTCAGGTAGGGTCTCAGCCTGCGTACCAGATGGAGCTGGTAGACAGCCGCCCTGGACACATGCACCTCCATGGACAGCTGTGAGTCCAAAATGACTCCCAGGCCGCGCACCTGGTCCTTCAGGGGCACAGTTACCCTATTCAGGACCAGGGAGTCCCCCACACCTGCCCAACCCATCCCCCAAAAGCAGTACTTCTGTAAATGCAACTTCCTATTTTTCCTATAGCGTTGGAACAGGGATTTAATGCTGCATATCTGAGTAAACATGCTTATGATCACAATGTAAATCTACAACACTCATGTGATTTCAATGTCTTGTTGTGGTTTTTGTATTGTGAAATCAGAGGGCACTTGCGTGTTTCAGAGAAAGAACGAATGGAAATGAGTTTGTAAGTAGGAGCTTCTCTCTCTCTTTTCTTTTCCTTAGGATCTCCTCTTTCACGGAACACTTTACTCAACAGAAAGTGTGTTTAGGATTGCGGCCTACAATGCTTATATTTTCTGTAAAAGGAAAGCTAGCCCTCAGTAAGTGTTCATATGGCATGTCAGCACTGGAAGCGTGTAATCTATGAGCTGTCAGCAGATGCTATAATCCCCCCTGCTGGAGCCGGTGCTGAAAGGCGTAATGAAAATAATAAAAACACCTTGAAAGGCACACCACAGAAAGTCAAAAGAAAAGCATCCCAGAGGATACACATCGCCAGCACCTCCAGAAAACCGCCAGCACCTCCGGCAACCCCTTTAATTAGCCTTCAGGCTAAAGATTTATATCAGAGAACATTGTCATAAAATAAAGCTGATTCAACAATAAACACTTTGGTAATAAAGCAAAACATATTATACTGCTGGGCACCTGCCAGACCCAGTGGGCAAAAATAAATCCTTGCAATGCCCCCCAAACTACAACTGTAGTCTTAGGAGTCACAGGCTGTCTTTGTGCATTTCCCACAGAATTTAGCTGTCTTTTTTAAAAGTGCCTATATTCTATTCCTGCAGACTGACAGCGTCTGTGTATTCATAGAACTGTGAGACTAATTTTCCTTCCTGGTGTTCTAAATAGCTCTGAGCTAAATTCCAGTTTGCCCACTTGCTTCTAAGGCTGACAACATTACCAGCATAGGATATTTAAGGATATTTATACCACCCTTCATCATCCATTTCAGGGCAGTTCACTTTGTTATAGTAGCAGTAGTAATAATAATATATTTACAGAATAAACTATGAAGCAAGTAAAAACACCACCGCAATGTGAAAACAGCAGGAGACAGAATTGACATAAGTACTGAAAATGTTTTTTAAAGGCTTGGGAGAATAGAAAAAGTATTTACCGGGCCCCTTAAAGAAATAACAAGGGAAGTCACAGGCAAGCTTCCCTGGAAAGCAAGTTCCAAAGGCAGGATGCTACATTGGGGGGCGGATCTCCCCTGGTCCCCACTGGTTTGTGTGAGTGCATCACCAGATACAGCATCACCAGATACATGGCAATAATGTATATGCAGATTTAGAAGTGTTCCTTCAGGTACTGGGCTCCCAAGCCACCTAGGACATTTTAGGGAAGCAACAGAACCTTGAAAACAGAAGCCAGCTCCTTCAACATGGGCAAGATGATCCCAGTAGGTAGTCCCAGGTTCTAACATATTTTATGTTCCTTCATCACAGACATCCCTTTGCACTCAAGACTGCAGACTACATTCAAGGTTTCCAAAGAAAGTGCTAATGAATTCCAGCTTACTGGTCTAGGATGGGGTGGAGCTGCTATAAACACTTGCTCATCCAATCTTCCAACAGGCCAGGGGTTGTCAACCTTTCGGGGCCTATGGGCACATTTATAAACTGGAGAAACTGTTGCAGCACACACATAAACCCTAACCAAGCACTCATCACAACCTATGCTATTGGCTTGAACAGAATTCTTCTTTCAAGCCTAATGTCATCAGGGGAGGGTATATTCCCCAACTAAACCACAGAGTCATCCATTGAAAGCAGTATACATGGCTAACTTAGGTCCATGATTGCAATGGGTCTACTTGGACAATTATTTAGTCAGAGACTACCCACTTACTTCCTTGGCATTATCAATCCCCTTATGGGTATTTTTAGTTCTGGGAAGACTGGGAAAGGACATGGGGAAAGGGCAAGCTACTATTTTACAGGCTATGGAAGATATGCACAAATTGCTTCTTTTATTAATGTTTCTATTCACTTGCTTTGACATTTCACAATGGCAGATATTTGTGTAACTTGTTCAATTTTGCAACCTCTACCTAATGTGGTATTCTATCTCAACTAATGGGGCCAGATTCAGGGGCGTCGCTAGGGGGGTGCGGTGGGGGCGGGACGCCCCCGGGCGACAGGGGCCACAAGCGGCGGGTGGGGGCGACAAGCGGCGGGTGGGGGCGACAAGCGGCGCCCCTCCCGCCACTCCCCAGGCAACGCCGGTCACCCCGGGAGCAGCAGCGCTGCACGGATGGGGTGCTCCCTCGGCCGTGCGCTGTTGCTCCCGGGGCGACCGGCGGCGCATGGGGGTGACAAGCGGCAGCCCCTCCCGCCATTCCCAAGCACTGCCGCTCCCTCCGTCACCCCAGGAGCAACAGCGCACGGCCGAGGGAGCACCCCATCCGTGCAGCGCTGCTGCTCCCGGGGTGACCGGCAGCGTGGGGAGTGGCAGGAGGGGCCGGCGCTTGTCAGCCCCACGCGCTGCCGCTGGCTCCATCCCCCCGGGAGCAGCAGCGCACGGTGTGTGCGGTGCTGCTGCTCCTGGGGCAACGGAGCGAACGGCGGCACGTGGTGGTGACAAGAGGCAGCCCCTCCCACCATTCCCACGCGCTGCCGCTCCCTCCGTCACCCTGGGAGCGGCAGCGCACGGCCCGACGACGGAGTGCGCCTGCACGCGCAGGCGCACTCTGTCATCGGATCGCCGCTTCCACAGCCTCCTTTTGAGCCGGAGAGCTTAAAAGCGAGCTCTTCGGCTTAAAAGAGGGCTGCAGAAGCGGCGCCGGCACCCCCGGAAACGCCCTGGGGGCGGAGCGTCATGACGTCACAATGTGATGTCACGATGCCCCACCCCCGGGGCGTTTCCTTTGCCGCCCCGGGTACCGCGGAGCCTTACTCCGCCACTGGCCAGATTCAACTAACAGGTCTGGCTATCAGCAGCCTGCACAAGTTCGCCAGCTAGTGCAATGGGGCTTCCTCCACTTCTCCCTCTGCCCCTCCAAACTGGCTTGTGGGGAGGGGTTAGGAAAAACCCCAGAACAAAATGAGGGGGGAGGTGAAGAGAGATCATTCCTCAGACAAGGAAAAATGTTTGCGCTGTCAGAGTCATCCCTTAAGTGTTAGGCTAAATTCCTCGTATACACTTCTTCTAAGTTTTTAACATTGAAATGTACACATTCTCAGTGCTCCTTATACAGCATTCACAATACTTCAGACAAAGATTTTACAGCTCCATTTTATAGCCACATTCCTCATCTACTGCCAAAGCCTTTAACTTTAATCTTATACATATCTACAAAAAACATCTGAGTTTCATGGGGCTTACTGTTAGGTAACTGAATATTCGATTGCCACATTCTTATTGCTTAACCCAGGAGTTATTGTTAATTCAGGAATGTTTCCTAGCCTGAGGGTAACACTGGGGGCAACCTTTCGGATGTTGCAATGCCAGTGGTAGGCAGAGCCTCAGCAAATGTGGATGTGGCGAGACACAAAAAGTGGGCAGAGTAATATGTGTAACTCTTAGGAGGCTGCATTCCAGCCATGCAAAAGTTTGAGGTTTGCTGATAGGGGAAGGTGCCAGAGGCAGCGCCAGAGTGGGTGATGTCAAATTTGGGATATCCACTGTCACTTGGGCTAAGCGCTCCTCTGACAGCCTGCTATATCCCACCATGGGATCCAGGTCTCCTCCCAGCTCACTGGGTCTCTCCTCTGGGTCAGACAATTCTTCGGGTCTCAACTTATCATTCCCCATCCCACTAACACTCTCCCCAGTTTCATCTAAGTCCAACTCCCCAATTTCCTGCCATTCACCTTAATCATCTGATCAGCCTCCTACAGCATTTCCATAAGACTCACAACAATCACAGGCAAGCATGAATTATAACCAGACAAGTCACTGGTACACCTATACTCAATACTTTCTACTATGATTCTCAGGGACCCACCCCCCATCCCCTCCCCCAGGACGAGCCTGAAATGTTATGCGTACAAAATAGGCATTTTATAGATCTATTTAAATACTTTTGTGAAATGCAGGCTCGTGATCATGATCAAAGAAGGTGCACACACACAAATTTAAGCTGATTTAAAAAAAACTAAATCCTAGGCACACACCAGAAAATATGCATACTGTATATATGTACGTGTGTGTGTGCACATATACATATCATACAAAGTATTTTTTTCTATGTGTTCAATAGGGAATGATGCATCATGAACCAAATCACTAAGGATTATAATGCTAACATTTCTGCTGATGCAAATACAGGCTTAAATTGCACAGGCATTCTCAGCTCTGGACACTATTCCTACTGATGTATATGCCCTCTCTTTCTCACCGATAGCCTGCTTACTCTCACACATAGTCTTCCTTGGCATTAGCACTCTTTCTTCTCCATTTCTGGATGCTTCTGTTTTGCCTCCTGTGATTCCCCATCCCCTACCCCTTAGTTGGAGGTGGCTCTTATTATGCCTCGGCTCTGTGAAATGATCTCTTTCACTCCTCCTATGAGAGACACTGAATCACTTCCCCTCTTTAATTCACACCGTAAAATCTTCCTTTTCTTTCTAGCTCGTGAGCGACTCTCTGTATGTGAAGCATTTTGTGAATGAAGGGCACTTTTCCCAGATCTGTCTTTTATTCCAGAGGTCTTTCTGGCTCACCACACTGATTTATTTTTATTAGTTCTCATCATGGTTTATGCTAAGTGTCTAAAAACTCCAAAGACAGACAAACAGAAAAGAAATACTGTTTCTGTAGTTGTAAAGTGTGCTGATTTTTTTACTCTGAAATACCGTACTTGCTTTTAAAGACAAAGAAAAGAACATTTAAAGGGGGGGAACACAGCTTTCCTAAAATAGCAAATATCTATGGCTTGATTAGTGGCATTTTCCAAACAAACAAACCCTACAGAACAGGAAATTATCAGCACCAGTTTCTCCCATTTCATTTTCACATTCAATGGGATTTCATTAATGGGCAAGAAATCCATAACGGAAAGCCCATGGGTCTCTTTGAAACAACCTGCAACACTGCCAGGCATGTGCGCAATGCAGCAGCTGATGGTCGGTTTATTTTTAGCCAAAATCCATGCTCTAATAGCGTTTCCAGATTGGTAAAAGGACAAGGTTAACCAGTAAGGCTGTGCCTTCCAATGTAGACCCACAGAAAGGGCAATAGTCTCACCAAACAGCCCATAGGCATCCTCTTCCCCTGCTGCTGTGGACATTAAGGGGAGGGGGGAATCCACGGAGGTTCCTGACTGCTGTAGTACATAGGAACCCAAATCCCTAGCCTCTGTGAAACTGCTTGTCACTATGCCCCCTATCTTCTTCTCCTCTCCTTGATCTGAGCATGCCAGAAAGCTCCAATTCTATCATATTCCATGCGTAACATGAACTACTTAGAACAGTGTTTTTCAACCTTTTTTGGGCAAAGGCACACTTGTTTCATGAAAAAAATCATGAGGCACACCACCATTAGAAAATGTTTAAAAAATTAACTCTGTGCCTATATTGACTATATATAAAGTAATTTTTCCCACGGCACACCAGGCAACATCTCACGGCACACTAGTGTGCCGCGGAACAGTGGTTGAAAAACACTGACTTAGAAAAGGTTCACTAACCTTAAAATTGGGCAGTCCCTACTGGCAGGCTTACACAACAAAATGGCCAAGGGAAAAAAAAAACAGGATAGAGAAGGCAAATCATGCAGGGCTCCCTTCATCCTCTCATAAGCTCCGAGTGAATGGGAAGGGCCTTTTAGCCTAGCCTTTAACCGATTAAGCAAGTACCTAACGTACTAAAAACAATATTTATTCTCAAGATGTATTCGTTCATTTTGAATATGGATAGCCTATACATCACTGCTAAAAGCAGTCCTAGGGGATGTTACAATCAGAATACATTGTTAACTATCAGAACTAAAACACCAATTGCAGAATAAACCATTCACCATAATTATGGGCAAACCTGGACAAAGGTGTCTTGCATGTTTGGAACACAATGCCACTTTTAATCATTTATGGGCAAGGCTCGTATTCATACCACAGCATCTAAAGCAGGCGTGGCTTCAGCTGTTACTGAACTACAACTGCCATCAGCCCCAGCAAGCATGGCCAATAGCCATGGATGTTGTGGTTGTGGTTCAAGAACGTCTGGAGGGGCAAAGGTTCCCCACAGCTGAGCTAAAGCAAAGAAAAGAATCAGGGCCCCTTAAGCAACACACACTGTCTTCCTTCAGTCCCTTCAAAATTAAAATAGTCACTTGATGCAGAAAAGAACAAGCGAAAACCTGCTACTGTTTATAATATAGCAACTAAATTAACCTAACATGATGCTATTACCGAGTCAGATATCGTTGAAAAATCACAACATTTGAGCTTGTTTCAAGCACAAAATCCAGAGCATTCTTTCAGGCCACTGACATTCTAAATAGTGACTCGCCTGGTTGCTTGTGGTGAGTGATGGTCACCTCATGGGAACCAGATAAAGAAGACTTAAGAGATTACAGTGTTTCCCTCCCTTCTCCCTGTGTCTGTGGGGCAAATCCCAGAAGTAAGTCTCACTTCAATGGAGCTTATATAACCAAGCACAGGCTTGCAGCCTTAGTCCACTAATGACTAATAGAGGAATATGTGCCTTAGGTTAAAACAAACGAACAAAAAGTTTAATACTTATTTGGAAATTTGCCATATCACACTGATCAATCACTTCTCTTGATTGCCACCTGCTCCCCTTCTAAATAAACCTTGCTCAGAGAACATACCAGTTATATCTTTCCTACCTCTCTTAAAAGGAAGATTTCCTCTCAAGTTGTTAAATAACAATGGAGGCTAAAAGGGAAATTCCAAGAGGGAATTCAATTAACAAATTCTAAATAAAATTAACATGCACTCTGAGAAGCTGACAATCTAGCAAGTTAATTATTGCCGGGCGCAGTAATCGACACATAGGAATGCCCACAGCACTTCTAAGCAGTTAAGTAGTTTGTGAAGACAGAAAAAGATATGCATTCATTAAAAGCAACCGATTAACCCGCAAGAGAGGGGGGAGGAACAGAAGTTTTATTTCACACTGCTCAGTTTTAAAAGCAGAAGCCTTCTCACAAACTTTTTACATTTGATTACTTATGATAACACCCATGTTCAAACACCCCTAATCACAGTGCTGTGTTTTGTGTTATGCTAACACCTAGAGTCCATACAAAACTTCGAAGAAGGGCTATACTGTATTGCACATGCAGGAAGTTCCAAGCTGAAACCCTGGAATCTTGAAGAAGGGCCAACCACCACCAATCAATGCAGATAATGCAATTCTGACCTAGATAGACCTATGGACTTTCCATGGAAGACAGTATCTTATGCTCCCCTAGCTACAGAGCATTCTTGCTAGTCATGCCTGAACTTCAAAAGAAGCCAGCCCTGCTCCCTCTCCGCAGTGGCCTTCCACCAGCTTGCAAATACATTTCTTTTTTAAATGGGTCTGCCAAACTGTTGATGCTTCAGCTCCTTGGGTGTTTTTTGTTTGTTTGTTTTGTTTTTTAGTTTAGTTTTTGCTGCCATCACCCGATTCCTCATCTTTTATCTAGTTTTTTTATAGTATACTTATTTTTAACTGTTGTTGAGAGCTGCCTTGAGCATTTTAATAGAAAGGCAAGGTGCTGATGCTTTAAATAAATAAAGCACACAAGGGCTACATTTGCAGGTCACAGCAAGCCACAGATAATGGTTTACTGTGGAAACAACAAACCACAACCCTTGGGTTACCATTACAGTACTGTACATCTAACCTGGGAATTGTGTCTAGCTTTGCCCCATATAAACCATGATCTGAAGGCCTTGTTTGTTCATGACTTTGTCATTATGGCTTGTTTCAGCAAAACAAACCATGCCAAAATAAACAAAGTCAAGAACCCTCAGTTTGGCTATAACACTAAGCCAAGATTGGTTGCTCCCACTCACTTGCCAACTGTGCTTTCAAAGAAAAACCATTAAGCATAGATTATCGTGATGTCTAAAAGTAGCCAGTATGAATGGTCTTAGCATAACAGGTCTAAACAGAGCCGTGGGGGGAGTTATCCTTTGCTTGCTGGTCTGGCACCACAACTCACACTTTAAGAAACAGTAAGAACGACTAAAGTCCGTAACCAATTTTGTTCTTGTGACCTTGAGGGTTTCAGGTGGAGATTCAGCCTCTACGCCACCCATAACGCTCTGCCTAAAATCAAGGCTCGTGTGAGCTATCCAAATGTAGCAAGATAAACTGAATTTATCTCTATTCAGCAGATGGATTCTCTTTTGAGCTGCCCAGAGTGCTGGGGCTCAACATCCTGGGTGTGTCTGAGGCTCTGTTCTCCCAAACTAGCAATGGTGTGGTGGTTGATTGGTATCTAAGCCACAGTGAAGCAGTGCCATGTGGATCACTTCCAACATTGTCTGGATTTCAAGCAGCAGCAACTACTGCACAAGTCTCTCTATGTGTGTTCAATGGGATCAAATGGAATTTCCTACCACAAGCTCCTAGCACTGCACAACACCACACAGAGTCTACATCATACTTTTCCCATGGCTGATCATTTGGAACTGTAGCCAGAAAACAAAGGAAGCTAGAGGTATCCAGCAGCTCATAGGTACAATTTAGCTGTGGCTGTCTAGTTCGTAATATAAACGGTTCTTCTAGCAACAGCCTTTGGGTTTGTACAAACTGCTTCTATTGGTTTGTTTATGTACCCATTTCAAACATTTTTTCCAGCCTCTCCAGAACCCCAAGGCAACTCATAAACAATTTAAAAATGTACAAAACTCTGAACAGTAATAATAATAAAACATAAAGCAGAGCAGCAAAAGAAAAGTAATATTCACCAGAGGCACAAAATTAATACAAATCTAAATAATCATTTTTAACCTGATCCCATTTAAACCACAAATGTCAGTGCGTTCAGGATAATTCAGCTTTGCCTTCCGTTCAAACAAGCCTGTCACTACATTAATGGTTTAAACAGCCAAGCAGGTTCTCGGTTAGTCCCAGGGGTTTTGCCTTTTGCTCTTTCCCAATAAAGCACATTGCCCAATTTACTGAGCAGTTAAAAAAAAAAATCAAGGTTTATTTCCTGGTTCCATAGGATGAACGTTAGAGCCGGCATTTTATTTTGCAAGCTTAAAGGTTTCACTAATTTAATTTAATCCATTTAAGTACAGGTAATGGAACAAAAGAACAGAACAGAACAAAAGAGAACAAAAAAACCAGGCTGCTGACATATGTGAAATGCAGCAAGAGCAGTTCACTTCCTTCTAGGATTGTCTCAGGAGATGCGTCCAAAAAAAGTCAGCAGGGTCTGCAAGCTTTCAACCTTTCCTTCCTATTCTCAAAAGGTCATAAGTAGCTTCACTCATTTGTCCTGATTGGAGAATCCAATTACAGGCACACTTCCATATCCCAAAGGGGGGAAAGCAAAATCAACACTTCACTTCAGAAATAATTAAAACTGGAAAATGGGCTTGAGGGTGCCTCAATGGCAGCATATTGAAAACCACAAAAGAACAGGCAATACCATTGTATGGATATTAAGGCCAAGTAGAACCATTACATAGCAGGTTCAAGAGTCTCTTTCTTCCATTTCCCCTTCACTAACAAGAAAGTATCTAGCTCTTAAAGCTGTGGAGAAATGTTTTTTAAAAGTCAGTTGGCAATGTCTGATTAAAAACACAAGAAGACAAGATATTCAGTGCCCTGAACATTGCTGTTACTATCCAATAATAATCACTATCCCTTGACCTTGTATCTATCTCTGCCAAATACCCCTTAATATACAGGTTGAAAGGACAGTTCTCCATCTAACTACCACATACTACCAAGAGAGAATGACAATCGCTTCATTGAAAGATAGAAGATGCTAACTTTACAAAGAAGAAAACCAATTAGAAGTTTGCTAAACTCCTATTTTAATTTGTGGAAGAGCAGGTTTTGTAACCCGAGAGATGAAGTAGAAAATATGTGAGCAGTATATGCCACTGAACAAGCTCATCTTGCATCTCATTAGAAAACTGCATTGTGAGAGGAAGTGACAATCCAAATCCACCTAAAATGCTTATTCTCAAACCAGAGCAGAGATCAAAAGGGAAGGACTCCCACCTTCAAAAGAAATCATTGGGTGCTCTCTTCTTGAACACTGCTGCTCATCTTCAGAGTAAACCAGGATATTCTGCGATGCAGAGAGGTGAAAAGTGAGAAGGAAAAGGCTTGGCAATGATAGTGGAACAGCCTTTAATCTTGAAACAACCATGACTGAAGACGTGCTGCACATTCAGCGTCCAAGGTAGGGCCCCAGAAGATACCTGAAATATAAAGAAATAAATTAGGTAAAAGGTGGATCTCTTAAAAAAAAACTAAATGAACAGGTGATATTATTTTTTCACTCAAAACCAGCCCACATGATGAGTAACAATTTGCAATAATGTTCAAAACAGCAGCACTGAGAACAGTCAATATGACATTAGATCTTTGGTGACAAGACCATCATTTATTCCACAAGTACACAGTGTCTCTCAAGGATGCATTACTATTGACAATTGGAAATGTTCAGCTAAATTTTTGTAATGGGCAGACATTAGCACTAGTGCAATGGGATTTTCCCCTCTCCCCCCACCCACACCCTGCATCACCCCCAAATCTGCTCCAAAACATATTTATGGAGGCACAGGAAGGGGAGTACTTTCCCAGTTCTCAAAACATAGTATTTTGGACCTGGAAAAATATAATACTTCCCTCTCAGACAGCGTACTCACTCCTATATTCATTACTATGTACATTTTGCCATGAAAAATGTGTTAGAACAAGTTTCATAGGCACTACTGGATGTTGCTCATGACAGAGTGAGCAACAGGCAAAACTGCCCATCACCACCATTTCATGAACTTTAAAACTCGCCGAACCATTTTAAATCAGAAATTGGAGAATAGCTGCAGGGAGAAAAGCAGGAGGTGAGAAGCCCATTCTATGAAACAGAACTTTGCTTGCGGTTCTTTAAGATCCAACACTTTTTCCAGACTTGACAGAGACTTGTGGGACTATTTCACAAAAGTGAAAAACCATCATATACAATTGTACTGTAGTCCCCCGTCCTCATATAACAGTTTTGAACAGACTCTCTGCAGGGAGACAGAAATGATGGAATTGTTGGCGTCTGAGAATGGGTAAAGTGAAGCTGACTAGGTGACCTAGAACTGGCTGTGCATAGCCAGCCAGCAAGGAAGTTTGAAGAATAAGAAAATACTAAGAAGTCTCAAGTAAAGGTTCCTGAAATAGCAATAGAGTGTAGGAGGTGAGGGCAGACTTGCAAATTCTGGTACGGTTTTTAAAACACAGAAAAATACATTTGACACTTGATGAGCACTCCAGAAATACAATCACACAGCAAGTAAAACCATTAAAACTGGTTTACAGGGCACAGTGGCAAGTAGTTGTGTTCTTGTCACAAGTAAACCCACAAGGCGCTATCCAGTGTGTAACCCTGATAACACACAACCACTTCCCACACAACACTCACTTTAGCAATAAGAGTACTAACTGAGGAAGGCACAGGAAAACTTGGGTGGGAGGTCTGAGTAATAATATATAGTGACAAGTACTGGAAAAGTGCCAATATCTCCACACAGAGACATCATATTTACTTAGAAAAATCTTTGGATCCAGAATCAGTTTCACATTTATTGTGCTATAAAGAGATTATCTGAAAGAGTGCTCAAATTCAGTTGGGGCATATATTGTCCAGTTTTGCAGAATGGTCCTGGGGTCCACAATATTAATTGCTGACAAACCAAATGTAACTGAAAGGCCTACCAGACTGTCAAACGTGATTATTATTCAAGTCGCGCCAGTACAAACAGCAACAAAGACATTAGACTCCTTTTAAAGAAACAATAAGAAGAAAGCCACAATATTTTTGAAGGCATATGTTGCTGCTGACTATGTACTTCAAGGGACGAGTTTTTGGTGTTGTTGTTTTTAAGAATATTGTCAATAAAACTAAGCTGTGACTCCTCAAACTCTCAGTGCAGTCATCATCACCAGTTCAGTTCAGAAGAAGTTAAACTTTACAACTCCAAGTCCCCACTCACTGAAACTGGAGGTGGGGGGAGGGAAGAATGCTGCTCAAATTAAAATTTTCTCCACAGACTGTGATAAATGAGAGGGGAAACTCAGTGTGAATGTCTAGTGACTTCAGCAAGTGCTGTGTCTAAGAAAGAGCCTATATAATCAGGCACCACGGGAACTTGGCCTGACACCGAGGGCTACTAAAATTAAGGGAAGGCATCACTCTGACTGTAGTGAGCTGTGAATCAAGGCATTGCCGGAGCTAAATCAGCGCTACGTGAGATAGTACTGGGTGTGGTGTGCATTCCAAAAGTTTTGTTCAATTTCCAAGTGGTCTACAGACAACGCACCTGCTTATAAAAACCTTTGAGAGGCCAGCTCAAACCCCTTCAGTATTTATTTTGGTCTTTCTAGTTTCATTTGTAGAGAACAAAGTAAAACAAGCAGGAGTTTTTAAGGACAACTCGACATTCAAACTTACAGAAAAAGCAAATGTACTAAGTTTTCTTCAACTATCTATCTATCTATCTATCTATCTATTAGCCCAGCAAAGTTGTTCACCTTGTGCTATCTGTGAGTGGGGTGGAGCAGTTATCCAGTAAAGTTGCCCCATAACCTTCATGGCTGAGTGAAAGGTTGAGGCTGGGTTTCTTCAGCACCACACTGTCATGTCTTCCTGCTGTAAGTGAACCACAGCACCACCCTGCATCTTCGTAATTCCCAAAACACAGTTCCCCAAACAACAGACCTATCTTCAACCATTCCTCTCTGGTTAAAATTGCTTGGTTTTTCTTGATGCTCTTTTTAATCATGTAACCTGCTCTACTTCACTTCTATTTCCATTCAGGATTCCATTCGAACTTCTTTTAGCTTATAAAAGTCTTCTTGCCCTCCTTATCTTTCTGCTTTCTTATCACTTATCTACTTCGCTTCATTTTATTGCCTTCTTATCAAGCAAAAATAATCTCATTGGTTTGTTATCTCGTGTTTGCATCTCCTTTACTCTTGTTATTCTTCATCCTCTGGAGTGCCCTGCCTCCTGATATTAGAAAACCTCCCTGGGTTTCTGGTTTATAAATACCCCTTTTGAAGACACATTCCTTCTCTCCCCAGCTTTTACATGGAAGCTAATTCTCCTTCATTTCCTTTCCTATTGTATTCCTTCTGCTTCCCTGCCTTTCTGTCTATTAGATTGTAACACTGCAGCCAGGACCTCTCTTTCAGCTCACTTACTGAATAGTGCTGCATTCTGAAAGCCCTTCAGAAATTATAGGTTGGGTACAAAAGTGCCAATATGGTCAACACAGACAAAATGTGTTTGCACCCTCATGCTACAAACAAGACTGGTGAAATCAAATCCAAGATGTGTTATTCCACTTTTGGAACCGCTTGCACGACCACTTTAACGGAAGGATTCAAACTGCAATAGAACTGTGTGTGAACAATTTAATCAAGTAGGAATAGAAATTTGTTTTGCATTTTAATGCAAGTCAACCTAATTAAGACACAAACTGAAATATAGCTATCCTTCAAAATTCACAAGAAGGACAAGATGGTACTTGAATTGCCCTATGGTAGCAACTGGGGGAGAGGAGGGTCATCTCAGCTAGAGCACCACAAGTTGTTACTACTAGTAGTAGTAGTACTACTAAACATTGCCTGCATACTGTGTCATAACCCAGCATGGACTAAACACGTATACAATGTTACTTATTGATCAGAATAGTTGGATTGAGCTTTGTAGGCCAAGCACCTGCTCCATGCAGGAAATCCCAGAGGGAGAGCATTACAAACATATGCTTGTCCAGTCTCTGCATGAAGACCTGAGAGCAAAGTAGTGCCTACCACCTCTTCCAGGTAAGTTGCTCTAAGCTCCTCATGAGCATCAGAGCCACTTGGGTCACATGAGACACTCCCTTTGGAGAGTGAGAATTGGCCATTGGTTTCTTATGTGTCTGCATCATAAAAACAATGCAGAAATAACAGCTCCACAGAGGCATGTAAACATGATTGGTTTGCTGTTAACGAAACATTCCCTATTGCATTTGCTAGTGCTAAACTAGGCTTTCCTATTTGCTAGCTCCCTGCCCACACACACACACACACACACACAATCTTTTAATTGTATCAGATAACTACTTATCAGCTTCATTTGGAAGAAATGTTTCAGTCAAATGAATTCCATCAGATGCATTAGGTGGCCATCAATAATCTCTGGAGACAAGGGAGGCAAACAACTTGCCCCTAAAGCGAAAGCTTCAGAAGAATTAGGAATAGCTTTATGAACAATAAGACACTTCTTCTCTATAGTGCCCCCTGCCAGGCTTCCATAGGCTAATTAGTAATTCCAAAAAAAGGATAAATAAGTAATGTGTTACTGCCAACCATAATCTTTCCTCTTCTGGAAACATTATTTTAATGAAAAAAGGATTCTGCATGTAGAATTAGGCTGTACTTCCATGATCAAAAGATGGAAGATGAGAACATCTAATCAACTGGCTTGACACAGAAGATTCCCCACCCCCCAAAAAGGTAGTAAATCTTTTAGAGAAGAGACTAGAGACAAACTTCGTATATAAGATGCTGTATTTTACAAACTGATGCAACAGAACTACGTAAGAAGAACTGGATTAGGCCAATGGCCCATCTAGTTTACTATCCTGTTCTCACAGTGGCCCATCAGATGTCTACGTGAAGCCCAAAAGCAAAACCCAGATGCAACAGCACTCTTCCCACTTGCAATCCCCAGCAGACTTAATGCCTCCAATGGGTGCCATCTGCAGGTAGTTGTCTATAGCTACCTATCCATGTAGCAAGCTGAGGTTAACTATGCCACTGAAATCACTTGGGAATCTAGAGAAGCAAGGAGAACAGTAATGATTCCTTACTATATGGCCGTAAACTGGGGGTTGGGAGAATAGTCCAGAGCAAATGTCAATTCAGGTTTCCCATGGATTTACATTTGCTCCAACTGAGCTTTAAAGAGCAGATTTTAAATCAAGAACTGTGCCTGGAATGAGCAGAAGAAAGGTAAGTGTGGATAAGCTTACAGTGTTCACTTTTCAAGTGTTCTTGAAGAACATAAGAATACAGTGAACAATAAAAATGGATATTATCAAGAGCAACAAAACTATTAGGCAATTTAGTTAAACAACTGTCTTGGCAAAGCCAGTCTGTAACCAAAGGCTCCCACTTAAAAGTTCAGGAGCAGTATATGAATGATGAAGTAATGTAAACAATTCTTTGGATCAACTTCCATAAACAGTTTGTGCTCCCAAAATAAAAATCCTGGCTTACAAAGCTGATCTGCGGCATAGCATATGTCCCCTTCCCATGCAGACTGCTCACATGAGCTGCTAATTATGCACAACTACGGTAGCTATAGGTAAAGAGTGAATTGGCCCTTGGAATGTCAGCCCCTCTAGAAAAATGTTAGGTCGACTGCTTTTCATGAAATTTCCAAGAACCACCTTGAAGCAAAAAAAAAAAAAAAAAACACCTATTATTAATATTGAGCAGCCAATGCTGTTATAATTAACAATGGCTGAGCCTCTTATTGATATCAAAGTACAGCAACCTGCTAAAAGCAACATGACGTGAAATTCGTATTATGCTCATTTAATCAACTCTCTGATACAAAAAGCCTTGTAAACGGCATCGTTTATATAGACTCTTTAGCTGCTTCAATACACTCCAGAAAAGGCTTTGAGACATTCAAGCACCATTGCAGAGCACTCAGGACACAGAAAAATAAGTGCTTAAATGTAATGTAGTGGTTATTATTGTTGTTGTTAAGGAGACAGTATCTGTTCCCATCTTCCTGTACAGGCAGGACCTACATAATATTTACCAATATTAAACTGGGATTTCCAGTTTTCAGGCTTCAGGGCTTTGTTTCCTGTGCCATCAACCCTCTGATCCAACTGCAAACCAGGAAAACTAAATGACAAAGCCAAGGACCTCAAGGGTGCAGTAATAGCTTACCTATGAATCCAGTAAACTGACTCCAAAGGCCAACCCAATCCTTACACCTGAAAGTGTTTAGTCCTTGCAATTCATTTCTCTAGCCTGTAGTTCTGCTGAGTTCCTGCTTGCCACTCTGGACCTTGATTTTTCCCAATTTCAACAACCCACCTACTGCTTGTTCCTTGCCATGGAAGGAAGTTCTGGAAGTCTGGAAGTTGACCCTGCCCATTTTAGATCCTACACCTGATCTGGCCTACATAGACAGGCAGCCAGCAACCTAGGTCCCAGAACATGGCTCCCTGAAGCCTAACCCTACTGAGATTTCAGACAACAATAATTAAGGCAACAAGATTATTTACAGTATTTGTTACATACACTGATTTATATCCCAGCAGCAGCATAGTGTGGGGGTGGGCTGAGGGGACCGTGGCCCTGGGCGTGTTTTTCTAAGGGGGCGTGACTAGGCACCTCCACAACAGGCTCTCTAATCAGAGCCTGGCTCTGGCGCACAAGGGAGCTGCAAAGACAGGCAGCTTCCTTGTGCCCAACTCCACCAGCCGCAACTCCATTCCCGGGTCAAGCCTGACCCCGAGGCGGAGAGAGGAGAATGGACGGCAACATTGCCCCCCACTCTCCTGGGCTGCAGCGCGTGCACATCCAGCAGCAGCTCCATCCTGGGAGCGGAGAGAGACTGTGGTGTGTGCGAGCTCCCTCAGCACCCCATCCTCCTTAGGGGCATGCTCTACACACACCCTGGATGGAATGAGTTTATGCTGCAGTGCTGTTCCATTATGTAACCCAAATCAGTGTTTCACACCAGATTTCAAGTATGCCTCCCATCCAGGCACTGGCAAGACCCAGGATGCCTAGGCTTCCATATGCTATCCAACACATGGCAACAATTCCAGAAAGCCCTTAAACAAGTCTTTACATGGATTGAAGCTCTGGTCACTGCAATCAAGTGATTTCTTATGAACAGAAGAACTTCAATTTCTGCACATGCTTACCCAGACTACAAGGGCTGCCCCATTCATTTAAACAGAGGAAGTCAATCTACATGCATTTTCCTTTACATGCACAAAACTTCTGCTTCCGTCGAAATGAATGGTGCTGTCTATACAAAGCAGAATTTGGCATCCACACAAGAACATATACAAAATTCTTGATGAGCGCAATTCTCTTTGGTGGAATTTTTTTAAAGTATTTTTTTATTAAAGATTTTCTTGATTTACAAAGGTGTGTGCAATGTCTCTCTCATATTTTTTCATGTAACACTTTTACAAATCAGTTTTGGTTGTTGAGACATTAGGACAAAAGGGGGAAAGAGATGGGTGGGATGGGGAGATGGGCGGGGTGGGGTGACTATGTTTCACAGAGAAAGCATTTGGGGATCTACAATATAGATTCTATAGCAGGGGTGGCCAACTCCCAAGAGACTGCGATCTACTAACAGAGTTAAAAACTGGCAGTGATCTACCCCCTTTTGGGGGGGTTCAGGTCAAAGTAGTTGTTGAGCTTTTTTTAGGAAGGAGGAAGGCCTATTTTGCGGGGGTTCGGGTCAAAGTTGTTGAGTTTTTTCAGGGAGGAGGTAAAATGTTGAGCTTTTTTAGGGGAGCCACAATTGTTCAGCTTCTTTGGGAAGAGCCAATGATCTACAAGTGATCTACCGGTAGATCACGATCTACCTGTTGGACATGCCTGTTCTATAGTATTAAGGACCTACTGAGATCTAGCAGGTGTCTCCATGGTGATCTTTTTAGAGCTTGCTGAAACATTCTTATTTAGACAAGCCTAACCAGATGCTTAGGGACACGGGTGGCGCTGTGGGTTAAACCACAGATCTTAGGGCTTGCTGATCGGAAGGTTGGCGGTTCGAATCCCCACAACAGGGTGTTCTCCCGTTGCTCAGTCCCTGCTCCTGCCAACCTAGCAGTTCGAAAGCACGCAGTGCAAGTAGATAAATAGGTACCGCTCCAGCGGGAAGGTAAACGGCGTTTCTGTGCACTGCTCTGGTTCGCCAGAAGCGGCTTAGTCATGCTGGCCACATGACCCGGAAGCTGTACGCCGGATCCCTCGGCCAGTAAAGCGAGATGAGCGCCGCAACCCCAGAGTTGTCCACGACTGGACATAACAGTCAGGGGTCCCTTTACCTTTACCTTTAACCAGATGCTTAGAAAGTTGAGGTAGTTTTAATCTGTTTTAGCATTTTAACTTTTGTATGTTTCAAACAACTGTTGTGATTCCCCCCCCCCTTGATTTTCTTGTTTTATATTTTTGCAAACCACTTTCGAAGTTTTTAAAGAATCAAGCGGTGTATATATTTTACAAAATAAATAAATAAATGATCATTACATGAAGAGAAAAATAGCAAAAAGAAAACCCTTAATCCAGCTAACTTCTCTCAAAGCTGTAAATGGGAACAACTTCATACACAACACTGAGGGTTTATCCACGCTTGCCTTGCCTTGCACAGTCCGTGCTTTAAAGCTCCGTGTCTGAGCAGTCTTATTTTTTATTTTTGCACCAGAGCTTTCCCCATGAAAGCCCACCCTTTAAAGGTGAATTGTTGCATATGGCAAACCTCAGAAAACCCAAATTGTGCTTAATCTTTAAAGAGCAAGTTTTTGCGGGGAAAGCTTCAGCGCAAAAAAGGGGGGGTACTTGGACACCAGCTTTAAAGTGTGGTCCTGTGCCTGGAACGAGCAGGGCAAAAGGCAAGTATGGATAAGCCCTGATAATCCCCTGTATTTGGGGGGTATAGCCACCAATTTTATTTCAACCACATCTATTTAACAATCTTGAAATCTTGATAGAAATAAAATGATGGAATGGGAGAAAAATGCTTTACTGTAGTGCAAAAGTAGAGGGAGATTTTCCATTCTGACAAGTGTGTGTGTGTGTGTGGGGGGGAGAGAGA
Source organism: Lacerta agilis (assembly GCF_009819535.1). Lineage (NCBI taxonomy): Eukaryota > Metazoa > Chordata > Lepidosauria > Squamata > Lacertidae > Lacerta > Lacerta agilis. The sequence goes on from NC_046312.1 coordinate 89,374,692, forward strand.
GAGAGAGAGAGAGAGAGAGAGAGAGAGAGAGAGAGAGAGAGAGATTGCCTGTATGTTTTAATAAGGAAGGAAATAAATAAGGGAGAAACTGTGGCACTTTTATGGTTGGCTAAATTCACAGCTTTACTAAAATGGGATATCAAAGCTAAGAACAGCAGGAGCAGCGGGTAGAATCAAATGAAGAGCAGAAATTCCAAAAACCTCATTGGCTGGATAAACACAAAGAAATATAAATGTTATAAAACCTGACAGCTGTGCCATGCAGCAGTGACAGACTGGTCCAGTGAACATTATATGGGGGGGGGGGGGGAGAGAAATATTATTATTTTTTTAATCAGAATCCTCTTATAATAAAAGTGAGCCCCTACACTTTTTGCTTACACCCATCCATCACCAATCAAGATGCCCTCCTGTCTGACCTTTTCAAAACATCATGTTGCAAAACAAAGGCAGAGGAGGGAACATTTGCGCTCCAGCTCTGGAAAGAGACTGCAATTTACCCATAACTATGTTTATTCCATGAATAGTAGATTTGTCTTACAACACAGAACAGTGCAGTACAATTACATCGCATTATTTACCAGACCAATCAATCATGTTTATAATGTCACGTCTTCAACTGGGACATGGAAGTGCCTTGTTTCCCTATGAGACATACTAGGATTGCTAGATTTCTCTATTAAGATCATAGTCTCCTTAAACACTGTGTTATAGAGAAGCCAAGAATTGATGTCCGTGCTCTTTGGCATGAGACTGGCTAGTTGAAGTTTCCTCTCAAGGCTGATCATATGAGTTCAAGTAGGAAGCCATCAATCCCTATAGACCAGGCTTCCTCAACCTCGGCCTTCCAGATGTTTTGAGACTACAATTCCCATCATCCCTGACCACTGGTCCTGCTAGCTAGGGATCATGGGAGTTGTAGGCCAAAAACATCTGGAGGGCCAAGGCCGAGAAAGCCTACTATAGACCCTTAATGTTGCAGTCTTCCTTGAGCGGAGGGGCAGGAGCACTAACCCTTGTTACAGCTTGAAGATGCTCAGCGCTCTGGTGTGTGCATGCCCTTGGCAAGACTGCGCAAAAGTAAATGTCAGGTGGCAGCAGAAACAAAAGCATCCTATGGATCTGATCCATTTTTAGTATCCTGATGTAACACATGTGGAAGGCATGAGACATCGCACCTGACAGTCGTAAGTTGTCCATGATTCACTTCCACAAAGGAAGATGACACTCATGAACTACTGGGGAAGGCAAATAAACAATCTGTAGCAAGATTCAATTTGGGCCCAAGATGAGAGCTTTTACTTGCAGTTGACTAAAACTGAGGCATCCTTGGGCTGCGACTGATTTCTTTCCAACCCAGATGTAGGACTTGTGGTTGTACTGCCTGCTCCAGGAGTTGGGACAGAACGTCCTGTGAGCATAAAAAATTATTGGGAGGAAAAAGATGACTGTTCTCATTCTTAATTAAAGAAAGAAAGGCAGCTGGACAGACCAACCTTTTTAAAGGTATGGCTATCATCTCAAAACTTCTTAGAATGAGTTTATGAAAGTTGTAGGATATCCCACCACCCCCTGAAGCATATGAAAATATCTGGACCAAAGGACATGTCAGAGAGGAGTAACTAATGTTGCTGTGAAGCAGTTATAACCTAAATACAAATACAGACAAAAAACTCGCTAGACGAAGGCATTCGTCTAGTGGAAGGCTGCCCCGCTAGACGAAAAAGTCTATGGGGCTGCCTCGCAAGACGAAAAATGTTCGTCTTTTTTTTTTTCGTTTTGCGGAGCGCGGCTGCCATTGCCGCTCCGCAAGACGAAAAACCCCTAGACGAAAATTTTCGCAGAACGAATTATTTTCGTCTAGCGGGGCACCACTGTAGTCCAATATGAGTTAAATGAGTTAAGTTATTTATTAAATTATGTTAGTAAAATAACACTAAATTGTTAAAAATAAAAAAATTGTGCCAAATTATTTTCAATCCTCCTCCTCCTAGCAGAATCAAAAAATTGTTGGAACTAGTTTGTGTCATGCTGGGTCCACTTTCCCACTTACATCAATGTAAGGAAAAGGCCTTGATCCGCCTTTGCCAACCTTGTGCCCTCCTGTCAGCAACAGCCAGTAGGAAAACCCGCTTACATTCAGGGAAGGATCATGGAATATTTGTGAGGGAGACATGACTCTCAGAGCTCTCCCCTAGCCCCAAGTGGCTATGGGTATGCATCATCCACAAAGTCTGCAGTATCTGCACACCAGCAGCAAAGAAATGGAGACTCTGAAGCTGCCATACCCCTTGCAGCTGCTACCTTTTCATATTTGGTGTAGTTTATGATCTATACTGAATACAACAGCTATGCCTGCATTCCCCTGCTGCCTTGGCTGATCCCTGTACTGCAGAGAACTCAGATCTAAAAGTACGGTACATTAGTTCCATAGTAACATGACTTTTTAAAGAGAGAGAGAGAAGTTTTTCTAATTAATTAGAGATTCAGGTGATATCTTGTCGATTTAGTTTAATTATCTGAAGCAGAAATGTATAATGCTGAATTTAAAAGTTTTCAATAAACCTATATCGTGATTTTAAGCTGTAGCAAATGGTTTCATTTTGTGTCGACTTACAAAGCTCTAAGGGGCTTCTTCTTACCATTATGAGGACTTGAGAATACTTCCCAATGCAACGTGCTAAAACATACTTGCTAATTCAAGTTTTGAAGAAGTTTAGAGAACTGGAGAAACCAGAAACTGGGAGGGGGTAGGGAACAACTATTTCCTGAAAATTTAAAAGCAATATTTTAAAGGAAGTTTGCCGTGTTTGAAGCAACTCTTGAAATTTAAGAACAGGCTGAAAATTTGGACCCCAATCCAAAGCAATTTTAGCAGGGCCACAGTAGAAACTAACACACAGCTAGCAGCATTTTGAACATCTTTGTCAAGCCAAATCCGCAACCAGAACTATCTGAAACCCTTTTACCTGTTACATCAGTTAATTATCCGATTTAAAAGCTTCCAAAATACCTCTAGCTGGGCACGATGCTTCTCCCTGCTCACTCTTGGATTGTGCCATGAGTGTTAATAATTCAATGTGACTATATGCACAAGGAAGTTGGCCAGCTTCGCTCTTATATTCTACTGCATTTTAATTTTATTTCAACTGGAAATCGCCACGGTCCCCTTGATGTGCTTTAGATTTACAAAGCGAGAACGTGGAGTGAGCATTGCTTCGCAGCCAAGGTTTAGCTAATCTGTGTTAAATCCAGCAGGCCCTCAGACATGAGTTTGAACACATGACCGTACCCTCTCAAGATTTCACAGCATCACCTTTTACAAACAAGCTCTGAGCCAAAAGGCATCCAAAGAGCCCATAAATGTTTCAGCTTTGGAACAAAACAAACAGATTTCCTTCCCCTCCCACTGGTTGTGCCCAGCACTCCGACTTTATTGTATACATCCTTCAGCAGCAGGCAGCTGCTGTGCTACATTAACTTTTCCCATTGACAAACCAATGGGGCTACTTTCCACAGCTCCAGCTACTGTGCTCTGGACGGATGTTATTTTAGAGGGAAGCGTGTTCCTCGGAAAGGCAGGCAGTTGTACAATGTCACTTCAGAGAAACACGCAGCTAGTAAATATGTAAATCAAATTTGCTTCCACTACAAACAGCACAGAGCTTCTCCATATAAAGCTGTCAATGGGAGATGAAATTAAACCCCCTTCCCACTCAAAAGCCTTAGTAAATTATAAAATTCCAAAAATCGATAGAATGACACACACACACATGCGCACCTCATATTGCTGCAACACTTGTGAAGAAATAAGGAAACATACACAACTGCCTTCTCTAGCAGAGCTTTGGAAACACAACACTCTTGCAATCCAGCCTGCCCCATGCAGTGCTGCCAGTGCACCAATAGTAAGAATTAATAATTCACACATATAAATGTAAAAAAGGATGTTGCCCAAGAAATCACACCATGCCAAAAATAAATGTGGCCATATGCTTGGGACAAACTCTTCTCTTGGGCAGCAATAGCGATGGTGTCCGTAGCAGAAGCAAGTATGTTTTCTATACTTCTGATTTGATGGGAATGTGGGGGATACGCATCTGAGAGCTCAAAAGGATGCCATCCAGTTATTTTGGTTAATAGATTCGGAGACTAACTTGAGAATCTGGGTACCGCTTGTAGGCTATCCTTCTTGCTCAGCCACGTGAGGCTGAGGATGGCTTAAATGTCTGTTCTTTTTCTTCTTTTTCCTTCCTCTCCTGCTGCAGAACAACTTCTACTACTTGGATGGTCAGAAGATTAACTATGGCCTTGTAGAATACCGGATGTAGCTATAGAAACCATTTTGAGGTCCTACTTGTCTGATGTGGTGTAGTGGTTAAGAGCGGTAGACTCGTTATCTGGGGAACCGGGTTCACGTCTCCGCTCCTCCACATGCAGCTGCTGGGTGACCTTGGGCTAGTTACACTTCCTTGAAGTCTCTCAGCCCCACTCACCTCACAGAGTGTTTGTTGTGGGGGAGGAAGGGAAAGGAGAATGTTAGCTGCATTCCTGGGTGAAGTGCTTAAACCTGCCAGTCTCAAATGCCTCAAATGCCCCACCCACATGGCCTGAGTCCTGGAGACATGCACTGTTGCTTCTTGGCTCCCTTCTGGAACTTGTTGCTACACTGATAGCAGCAAGAGGGCTGGAAGCATGAGAAAGTTGCACCTACTATTCTGTCTTACCTACTCCAGCATGATTTGTAGCCTCCCACAAGCCACTTTCTGTTGTATGATCTGCAGGCCCGAAGGGCCTGCAAATACTTCTGTCTGCAGCAGTGGCATAGCGAGGGAGGGGCATAGGGGGCGTGGCACCCCGGGTTCCAGGGGAGGGGGTGACAATTGGGTTGGCCCCGCCCCGCCGGCGGGCCCCGAGCAAGCCGTGGAGCGAGGCAGCCCCGTCCTGCAGCCTGCTCACAAACCTGCTTGGTGGCCTGCAAGCAAGCCGCAGAGCGAGGCCGCTCCACCCCACAGCCCACCTGGGCCCCACCCGCCAGCACCGCTATGGGGCTGCCGTGCACGATCGGCAGCTCATGGGCTGCCGCTGCTCCCGCGGTGACCTTGCAGGCCGCTGAGCAATCAGCGGCTCGTGGGGCTGCTCAGCGCAAGCAGCGGGCATAAGGCTGTGCTGCTTTTTCGCTCTCAGTGGCTCGCAAGGTCACCGCAGGATTGGCGGCCCACCCACGAAGTGAGCATGCACGAAATCCGGCGCATGCTCACTCCATCGCCGGGCCGCTCCCGTGGTGACCTTGCGAGCCACTGAGCGATCGGCGGCTCGTGGGGCTACCGCACACGAAAAGCAGCACGGCCTTATGTCTGCTGCTCGTGCTCAGCGGCTCGCAAGGTCACTGTGGGGGGGCGCCCAGCGATGGAGCGTGCATGCACCGGATTTCGCGCGTGCACACTCCGTCACAACACGTCACGATGCCCCGCCCCCAGGGGGTGCCTCCGTTCGCCGCCCCAAGTAGCGAGGAGGCTTCCTCTGCCCCTGGTCTGCAGTTATCTTTCACGGCTTTCTGCTTGTTCTGTGTTTCCACCAGAGGTTTCTCAAGGGCCTCACCAAAAATATGTGGGAGGAAAATATGAATCTTTTTGACCCATGGGGGGGGGCGGTCATGACCTGAGTCAAGGGACACAGTTATATTGTTTTCACCCCTTCATCCACTAATTAGTCCAGGCATAGGCAAACTCGGCCCTCCAGATGTTTTGGGACTACAACTCCCACCATCCCTGACCACTGGTCCTGTTAGCTAGGGATGATGGGAGTTGTCCGAAACATCTGGAGGGCCGAGTTTGCCTATGCCTGAATTAGTCCTATGCTTGCCAATTGTATTTGACTGCAATCTCTCACAAAATGATGGCACCCTAATATGTAAGGTGGCGAGATAACTCTGGGATCCCAGATCCACTTCCCAACTGCGTAACCAAGCATTTTGTCATGTTGCAGTGCTGGCTGCCATTGTGTTGGTATTGAACTGCACTGAACTGCATGGTGCCCCGTGCCAAGTCTGCCTGGAAGTACCAGGACTGCCCTCCGGGAACCTCTGGAGAATTTCTTAATACACTGCATTGTCCAACCAAAACAAGGGCACTGGATACAGAATCCACCATCTGAAATCTGTTGAGATAGCTGCTGCTCTAAACAATGACTACAAGTCGTCTTCTTTTTTTACAGGGTGTTCCAGGTTCTACAGACACTTTCTCAAAATCTGTCTAGATACACAAGTATCACTTAATAACTTGTTTATAACGCAAACTGCCTGAGTCGTTAAAATATGAAAAAGTGAGTTTACATTGGTGCTGGATGATAGGTTTCCATTCACCACCAGGGTTGGCACAACTAATTAAAAAGAGTGAGGTGGCTGCCTCAGACAACTGATTGAGGTATCATAAAATGGCAGCAAATTGTTGGTCAAATTATTTTTATGAGTATTGCATTGTATTTTTACTGCCAGGGAGGATAAGTCCCATTTGAGGCGTTTTCTACCAAAATACCTTGCCCGGTCTTGGGTACTGTACTACTTGGAGTGGGGCATAATAGGCTGCTCTGCCTCAGGCAGCAAAATGTCTTAGGCTGGTACCTTCACCCTTCCCCTGCCTGATCCTTCCCAACTGCACATGGAAACCAAATTGGTTCAGAAGATGTAAGTTATTCAGGGGCTTAGCTGTTCAGTCAGGCCTCAAGAGGATTTCTGCTCATTATGGCTTTTATGCAAATTCTGTCCTCCAAATCTCTTTTGAATCAATTATTACGAGATTAATTTAAACATGTCCACCTGGGGTGCCTGTAGATCATGAGCCTCATGTTAAAAAGCAAGAGATGATGATCACAAATTCAGGAAAGGACTGGAACAGATTCCAGCTTTCTGGAAATGCGACCTTTTTGCATAATGTCACAAGAAAAAGACGTTCCCCCAAGAAACACAACAGAGAGGGTCATAACTCAGATCAGGTGGGCTTTCAGTCAGCCTTGGAAGCCAGCGTGATCAAATAAAATATGAATAAGGGTTTTTTTTAAAGCAACTTTTCAATTACCCAGACCAGCTAACTTTCTTAATCTGAGAGGAGCTGCTTGATGTCAAAAGATATATAGCAGTGTAAGGGCCAACAAAGGTAACCTCTCAGCAATAAGGGCTTTGCAGTGGTGGAGCACATTTGCTCGAGGATAACAGTACGCACATTAATGTTCACATACCTACGTGCACATTCTATACAGAGAATACCAGAGAGCTTTAACATTAAAGTGGGGTAACTTTATTTCTTACAACTCAAAAATATTTTTGGCAGGGCCGCCAGTGTAAGATAAAATTGCTTCAGGCTGCTACAGGCCACAAGCTGACCAATGCTGCTGCAAGCTATTGAAGTAATGGGTAAGCTTTTAAATGAAACATTATGCATAATTTGGAGTAATAGAATTTTATTAATGGTAAAATGAACTAATATCATTAACCAACATTAATATTACGAATACCCCAAGGGACACCAAAGCACTTGTATTATTCATGGCATCTCAGTTTCTGTTTCTGTTGCAGTAAGACAGAGGGAGCTAAATACTATTTCCCCATTCAAGGGTCACTTCATACAACATGGTAGAGAATGATGGCATCAAGTTTCTTATATGAGATAGACTCATGACATGCAAAGCGAGATATGTCAAGCCTTTATTTGTTATAATTGTGATGATTATGGTGTACAGCTGATGAGAACCCCAAATTAACAATTTCAACTTTGGGGTTTTCATCAGCTGTACACCATAATCATCACAATTATAACAAACAAAGGCTTGACATATCTCGCTTTGTATTTCATGAGTCTATCTCATATATTAAACTCCAGTAGCTAATGAAAACAATTGCTTACATAAATGGACTTTTCCACGATATTCTAATTTTTCGAGTTTCACCTGTACATAGGCCTAAACCTTAAGTATATATACAAAGTCAATGAGAGGCGTGAGCTTGCTTTTGCTAGGTAATCTCATTTAATCTGGCCTAATTTGAGACAAACTTGCATATCCTTATCAACACAAAGAAGCCTTTCTCTTTTCCGATCTGTCCTATTTGAAAATCCCATGGCAATACGTCATGGAGAACTGTAGAAGAATAGTCAATGTTCTTGAAGAGAGGTGTGGATACTGTTTCTGGTTGTATGTACAAAAAAATATTTTAATGTTATACTATACCAGACTTCCTCAACCTCGGCCCTCCAGATGTTTTTTGGCCTACAACTCCCATGATCCCTAGCTAGGAGGACCAATGGTCAGGGATGATGGGAATTGTAGTCTCAAAACATCTGGAGGGCCGAGGTTGAGGAAGCCTGTACTGTACTGTAATGCTTAAATGTTTCTTTGTTTCTTCCCACCACACTTACCATCCTCTGCTACCATGCCAGTGTGGCATGGCACATATTTTGAGAACCCTGCTTTATATTACCCCTAAGTGGAAATTGTCACTTTTCATCCAAAAGGGTAGGAAGGGGGTCTCCCCTCCCCTCTAACCTTTTGCCAGACCTCACAGGATAAATTAGCAGACAGTGGCTTCAGCCCAAACACCACTTCCCTGATAGTAAACCCCAATGTGGCTTACTTCTGAGTGCACCCAGCATCACCAAATCACTTCCAATATATCACCACATGGAGATCTACCAATATGTTCATTAGAAGGCACTAGAAGTCTAAAATTACAGCCACATGAGCTTGATTCCTCCTAAGTAAAGGACTCAAAAATCCAAAATATCAGTGAAGGACAAGCCCATGATAGCACTCTGGTCAGAACCTGTCATTTTAGACCAATCAGCCATTTCATTTCTCAGAAGTGTCACATTCCACTGGAATATTTCTTTCAGAGTGGATAAAACACCACCATAAATAATGAAAAGCCTTATCAATAAAATGACCTATCAAAATAATTGCCTGCCATGATTAGTAGACGAAAAATAAGATTTTTTCCCCTATTAAATCTAACACAGAGACAATGTAAAGCCAGTAGTCTATTTATGTGCTCTGGAGATGCAACACATGATTAAAATGCGGCTAAAATGCCACTAACAGCTTACTCAGCAACACACCCAATTAAACACTTACGCATCGGCTCTAGCCAAGTATGAAACAGCCCTGGACAACAACGATTCATGAGGACAAGTAAAGCCAATATCACCAAATTACTCTACTGTCTTACACATCAGAGCATGGCCCTCAAATTCCCATTATTAGTGATCTTCCAATAATGCAGACTGACCTGTCCAGCTTAACATGACACAACCCATACAAAATACCATCTGAAACCAGCTCACCTTCCACAATATGAATTGTGTGTGGTGGCTGGGATTGTAGAGCGTTCTTGATTACAGCAAGGTCAACAAAGAGTAACTCAAAGTCAAATTTATAAGATCATTTTAAAAAACTCACAATGTCATACTACTATAGAGATGGAATATGTTATGTAATTGTGGTACAATAGATCACAGCAGTAACCGATAAGCAGGGAGAGAATTGGGGGGGGGGGGAGAGAAGCAAATGTGTCCTATATTGGTACTTACTGATTAAAGTGCCTGTATAGCCACTTTACACTGAGACAGTGTGTATGTTCATAAAGCCAAGACTTTCTCTGCTATTAATGGATCTGCTATTGTCACCAGGTGCAATGTTTTTGTTGTTGCATGATTAATGGAAAGTCATACACAATGACATATTACTGGCAGGATAAAGCTGTCACAGGAAAGTCGTTATTCACAGCAATTCCTGCCAGTCTATAGTATCTGAAATGGTGTAAGCGCTGTTACAGACAAGCTCCCAAGTACAAAATACATTACCCATCTTTATATAAATAACGGTGAGTAGCAGCAGCTGTCTAGGGTAATCTCTGTGGGACAGAGAAGGAGACTGTAGAGAAACTGTCTTCAAAAATTAGCAAATTGGTATATGTTAATTTCAAGCAAACGAGCCATTTTTCTTTCTCGCATTTGGCCCAAGACGCATATTATATAAATAACTGGACACAGGGGACAACAGAATACAAAGGACAGTTCTTAAAAGAGCCTTTTTTCTTAGTCATAAAACTGAATGCAGATCAATACTATTGCATGCCATCCCAATCTCTGAGCAGAGCAAGATTGCAGGGGTTCCAGGCACAGCAGAGACTGTGGTGTCTCTATTATACACGGTTTCTTTACACATAAATACAACCTGAGCCTATGATGGAAGGGTTCATAGTATTAACACCCCAAAAAGTCCTCGCTTCCCCCATAATTTGGATTCAAACAGAAATCAAACATCTCTCTCTCTCTCTCTGGCTTCTGCTACTTTTTTCTACCTTCTAGCTCACATCACCCAGCTTTCTCAACTCTTGCATTTTTCTTTCTGACTACCAGTCAGCTGAGGGAGGGGGCCCATCCATTTGCTGTTTTGCACAGATCCACTTACTTTGTTCCCTTAATGGCCCATTACCTCACCTCACCAGGATTTTGAATCCTTGCTTATATTTTAACACTTGCTGGATCCAGGGATTAGAAGAGTCTCGGCATACAGTCTATTCCCACCCACCCCCAAACAAACCCATAACAATATTAATTATGTTCCTACACAGCAAACCCATCAGCAACTGGTCAAGCTCATGCTCAAAAGATCCTTTGATCAAAAACCTTTGCATTTTGTTCTCACCAGCAGCATTTAGAAGGTACCAAGTCACAAATTTCCCTCCCATCTAACTACTTCATTTCAAATCAGATAGCTCTATGACTTAGCCTCATCCTGACAACTTCTTAAAACAGGAAATACATTGTCCTAGGTGGTTGTAAACATAATGACACAAGGTCCCCAGGTGTCTCTGATCACCACCAATACACAGACATGAGTTCCAGTATCCTGGATACGGCAGTCTATCTTCCATTTGAAAAAAGGGTGAAAGCACCTTCCTGAGGGAAATGCCTATATGTTGAAGTACTCCTTGTTAATGTTTGTTTTTTCATCTCCTACTAGTTTGGGGGTGGGGGGGAAACAACATTCCAAATTGGGGAGAGGTAGAGCACTAAGGAATATTAAAGCTTATCTATCCCATATGTTCCTTTTCCAGTGGCTTGCCTGTTGCCTACTAGACGAGGTGAGCTGCCAAAACAAAACATTTTTGTCAGAAAAACAGTTATTAATCTCCTACTCTGCATATTAGACAGGTTTGATCTGTTTCCCACAAAGCTTTGGTAATGTATGCTACTTTGCACACAGCATTCAAGCGAGGTGCCCTGTTCTTGCACAAAGTGAAATACCTACACCCAAACTTTGTTCTCATGGAATTAATCCTCTCAACCAGTTGTCGGCATAAAACACACATGCATTTCCGATAAACTTTGAAAAGCGCCAGATTCTTGAAAAGATTCCCCTTTCAGATATGGTAAGAGAGAGGAGTGGAGAGAGAGAGGAGGATTTTTACCTGGGTTGAAGATGGTCTCTGTGTGTCTCAGACTCTTGTAAATCTGCCAGTAGCAGAAAGGAGTCAGCAGAAGTTGGCAAAGACAAAAGTATTATGGCTGGATGGTCCTATGGCCTACTGGCAAACAACCTCCGTCTTTACCTAATCCAACCAGAACCCTGGAAGTGAGAAAATCCGTGTCCACTGGCCCTTTTTAATAGTCACTTAATGACCGTTAACTTTTCTCAGCCAGCCATTGATTCTAATGGCATGTGCATTCACAGACAAATAATACCTCAGACGGCCTTCATTAATTTACCATGCATAATTTCTCTGAAAGCTTTCACCAAGAGAATGCTCCCCCCCTCCCTGCTCAAACTGACTCACTAACTGGTGGAGATAAAGCACTTTCTGTGTGAGACTATTTATGTAGATGGAAGGGCTTTCCCCTTAAAGTAAGTTAAAAAGTGGGCATTGTCCAGAGCCTGCCACGTCCACAGAAACAGCAAAAGCTACAAAGCTTCAAAGTTTCCAAGCTGCTGCCAGAATATCCGGTGATGCAATGAATATATAACATAGCTTCCTATGGAGATGTGAAGGAGCATAACTTTTAAAAATAAAAATAATAAAGCTAACAAATATGAAAAAGGTGTTTTGTTTTTACTGCTTTTGCTCTGAGGTTCCTGAAGCGCTCTACAATTTTTAAATACCGGTACAGTTATAGAAATCCTAAAAGTGGAGACCCCCGCACCCATTTCCCCCCATTTATATAGAAAAGGGTGGAACCAGCCAGGAAGGAGTAAAGATCTTCTAAGTTAGAAGAACCAACTAGTTTATAAATTGCAATAATGAAGCAGTACCATGGCACATGAAAATTTCAATACCCTGCATATTAACTTAAGAGTAAGTCACACTAAAATCAACGTAGAGTTGCTCTGATAAATAGGATGATGCTGTGTGTGTGTGTGTGTGTGTGTGTGTGTGTGTAAAATTCTGGTTTATGCAACTCTTGGTTTATTTTTTTCCATATGGGAAAATTCTAGTTTAAAGACTTGTTTTTCCATAACACAGCCACATGGACTTATAAACCATGGTTTCTTGTGATTCTGGTTTTTCTGTTGCTTTTGCTTACAGCAGTCCAAACGACGTGATGAATTGATTCACACAAATCTGTCCAGAAAAATGTTTCTGTGTTACATGTGGGGGTTGTTTGGGATCCACAAGGAGGCTGTGCTTAATTACCCGAGGTCATTATTGGTTAAAAATACAGAAAAACTTTTCTGTTAATTCACTTTCCCCCCTCAGCTACTTTGGAAGGAAGATTTAATGATATTCCATATGTGAATTGTGTATACGTTTGTGGTAGTGAAGTTATAAATTGAACTACAATTTACTATAGTGTGGTGTTAATTGAAACTGGAGAAGTAGGTGCACTTCTTCTTTGCTTGTTCCCTTTCCAGAAAGGTCTTCGGAGAAGTATTGAGGGGGGTTTTTTAAGTCAGTGACATGTAATCTCATGTGACTGAAGCAGGAGCAAAGTTTGCGTTTCAAACTATTAAGATTGGTAAACAAATTTTACAGAATTGTGGTTGTTTTTCATCTTGTTTATTATTATTTTTAAAATAATAATTATGTTTTAGATTTTCTACTAGTGGATTTTTCTGCATCTTTGTGTTCTCTGCTCCATCCCACCCTGACACCTCAACTTAATGGAAAGTTTAAAAATTGAAGCTCTGTGGACTATTCATCAACTTGAACGAAACAAATGACTTCCCTCGCACATGACTAGGAGCTGTTTGCATTCCTGGCAGCAGCTACAGGCCCCTTGATATGCTAGTTTTCTACATGCACATGACTTATTCTAACAAATTCAAACAGTCCAGCAAGAGTTCAATCACGTGACAATATAACCTAAGCTACTCCTCCCCCCCCCAAAAAAAAGGCATGTTCAGGGCATCAACCTGTTGTGAACTGTCCTGGGATATTCGGATAAAGGGCAGTATACAAATGTAATAAGTAAAAGACAACATAAAATAAATCCCAGAAGTATGCTAAATAGTCGCTATCATAGATATGTGTTACTTCCTTTCCCAGTTACATTTTCCCTTCACATGTTTTAGACAGGACTGTAAATGTATGCATATTTCTTCTAAAATCAATGACAGGAGTGTCTCAAAAACTGCACACATAGTGAGGAAACTTTGCAGGGCAAAACAGCCAGTTTCACCATACATGGACATTTGATCCACTCATCAGATATACCTACAGATACAGAGGGGAAGTCTCAGCCACAGTCCTCTCATGCTCACATCCCCTTGATTCACACCCACCTATGCAGTATACTGTGTACATTGTTCTCATTCATGCATGCCTCCTTCCCCAATCTTCTCAACCTTCTTCACAAAACTCCATGCTTTTTCACTCTTATAGGCAAATAAAAAGATCACACACATGTGTATCCATCAGACTGGCCCAAAGTCACACTGGAGTATATGTACTTTTAAGGCATGCCTTCCACCTTCTGAACTGATTGGGTCAAATATAGGTGGCAAATTGGCCGTCTCCATCAGGAAGCTCACAGAATGTCAGGGAAGAGCTGGCAACTACTCCTGCGTGCCTTAGAAACGAAGCCCTTGCCTCACTGGGTTTAAAGGGCAAAAAGAGGCTGGTAGATCCTCATTTCCAGGTTTATCCACTAATTGGCCATTACCTGAATAAAAATGTCATTCCAAATGGAATAATAACAGAAAGAAAGAAAGAAAAAATCCCCAGGCTCCACTTTTAACAGCAGCTTCAAAGAATAAAGTCCTATCAGCATTTCCGAAACTTAAGCAATTCCCAATCAGACACGCCAAAGGGTGTGATTAATGCTGACTGCATTTCAGCTAAGACAAAACTCCAAATAATAAACTGTAGTTCTCTCCATAACTAACCACTTGGGGAAACTTCTTCGCAGTCTTTTACAGAACGAAAACCAATTTGGAGGAATGGTTTAAAGTAAATCAAGTTTGGGACAGCACTGACTGATTAAATGTCAAGCATCATCTGTTTATTCTTCAGTGTCCCCTTCTTAATGGCAACTTAACCAAGGGTGGTACAGAGTTCACAGGACAAACTGTTGTCAGATTATTTCCACAGATTTCTACTTGGGCTTTTATTGCTGTTGCAGTTAATTCATGGTTGAATAGCTTCCGCCCCTTGTTTAGGACTTCACCTTCTGCCTAATTTAACATAACTATTCCTGATGTATGAAATTGTGGAATAATAATTTTCCCGTAAGTCTCCAGAGAAGCATCTTCATGTGAATTAGCATGACAAGACATAATACAAGATTTTAAGAGTAGTTTATGAACGTTGCAAAAAAGAAATGCTTATATGCTCAAATCATATGCAGAATACGTGGGACACGTCTTGGAATACATTTCTTCATATAATCATGGCTAAAATTGTTTTGTGCTACCTATTTGTGTCCGAGAAGAAAACCACAATGAAATCTCAAAAATCAGTTTCTTTAAACCTGTGAAAGACATGGACAAACATATTTTTCTTCCCTTTCCCACACGCCATCTGCCCCTTATTTGGGACCCAATGTCACCTGTTGCTGACCTTGCCTGACCTGTTCATTATTTCTTTCAGCTGTTAATTACCCATCCCAGACTGTCTGCTCTTAAACCATTAATCCTGACCTGGCCCCTCTAAGTTAATATGTGTGGCTCTGTGGGCATTCTCAAAAGGGCAGCAAAAAGGTACGCCATCTGCCTTCCCCTTCTTAATTTAAACTGTTAAATAAAAACACGCAACATCATCTAGTGACCGGGGAGGGGGGCGGGGAGGAGAAGGAAAAGAAACACCTTTGTTCAGGCCCTGCAAATGAGTTCAGTATTATTTCTAATTAACTGCAGACCTGCTTGTTGGTTTCCAATAAGGTCACTCCTACACTAATCAGAAGTGTTCCCAAGAGACGGTGCATAAATATCCTGTGCCGGAGCCTAAATTACACCAACGTAGAACTTCCTACATCCCTACAGAGAACATAGAAAATATTTAGAGACACATTCAATCTCATAGCTTCTTTTTTTCTGAAATCAAAACCACAAAATATCCTTTTGGCAGATGTGTGTGGGCGTGTGTAGCCCTTGGTTGTGTATTTTTGGTCTAGATACAGTGCAGACAAGTGACTGAACTTTAAGACAGCTCTCCCAATGCCAGCACAACAATTGAACAGTAAACTGGAAGAAATAATTCCCCTCATCTGGACTTTCAAAAACAAGGGCAATGTTATTATGCAGGGCAACCCAACTGAGAGAGAGGTCAGAGGTTAGATTCACTCCATCTTTTTTATCTTTCCGCTGGCAGGCTAGGACTTTCCTGTTCAGACAGGACTTTGCAGACTAGGGAGTGAAGGTCTGTCTGTTCATGCCAAGGAAAAAAAGTGTTGACTTTATCTGGCATGTCCACGGATATCATCAAATTATACAAATTTGGAAAAGTGATTCCCACTTTACACTATGAAGAAGACGAAGACGAAGAAGAAGAAGAGGAGGAGGAGTTTGGATTTGATATCCCGCTTTTCACTACCCGAAGGAGTCTCAAAGCGGCTAACATTCTCCTTTCCCTTCCTCCCCCCCCAAAAAAAAACACTCTGTGAGGTGAGTGGGGCTGAGAGACTTCAAAGAAGTGTGACTAGCCCAAGGTCACCCAGCAGCTGCATGTGGAGGAGCGGAGACGCGAACCTGGTTCCCCAGATTACGAGTCTTCCACTCTTAACCACTACACCACACTGGTGAAATAGTCACAATGAACACACACTATACAACACTAAATTGGGCAGCCTGTGGTCTGTCCGTCCGTCCCCCCCAGCCTGCAATGGGTATAACAGACTACAATAAGTAGTCACTGGACTTTACTTGCACAAATTTTCTCTAAAATCCAACAATAGCACCTACCAGTAATATTGTTTTGTGAATATTCAAAGCATATTGTTATATTATGTTATCTTAGTAAGTTTATATGGGACGCAGGTGGCACTGTGGGTTAAACCACAGAGCCTAGGGCTTGCTGATCAGAAGGT